>NC_090934.1:1401000197-1401639780 GCF_040938575.1 Ambystoma mexicanum | reverse complement strand
AAAATGGCCAACCCACCACTAGGGCAACCAGCCACACCTTTTTTGGCCTTAACGGAATGGGAAGTTTAACCGTTGATACGTTGATTTTCTTGTCGTGGCATTGCAGCCCTTTCGCTGGTTCTCTCTGCTAAACCTGGACCCCGTCTCTGGATCTCTATGCACCATTTAAATTTTTATGAGATCTCCTTCTCGGACTGTGCTTTGTTGGGGCTTTCTCCTTTCATCGCTATATCTCGTCATGTTTTCTTTGCTCTTCTTAACTCGCCATACCAATTCTTCCATGTCCACCCTTTCATCCTCTCTCACGCTTGCCAACCATGGCGGGACCAAGGTAGAAGCTGCCCTGCGTCCTCTGAGGAGGCGGAATGGCGATATGTTTGTGACCCCATTGGGGGTGAGGCAATGCGCAGCTATGGCTTCCTTGACTGTACAGAGCTGGTCGAGTCTCGCTGCTGTGGCCAACTGCAACGCTCCCTTAATGAATCTGTTGGTGCTGTCCACCAACCCATTTGCTTGTGGGTGATATAAAGCTGCTTTAATTTGTCTGATATTGTTCTCCTTCAGGAAAATGTCCATCTCTCTGGATATGAGTTGCACTCCATTGTCGGTGACTAGTTCTCTGATTAATCTTCCCTCTGAAAGATGTTTTTAAGGAACTGGATCACTGTGGTTGTGGTTATGTTGGGTACAAATTCAACCTCTACCCACTTCGATAAATAGTCCACCAGCACTATGCCATACTTGCTCTCATGCTTTATGAATTCCAGTGGGCCTATAAAGTCCAAGCCCAATTTTTGCCACACTCCTTCGGGCACTTCTGTGGGGTGTAGTGGCGCCTGCCTGACTTTGAGTCTTTTGTCACTATTCACACACTTGTGACACCTCTCTGTCATGGTCCTTATTTCCAAGTCCATGCCTGGCCACCAGTACGTTTCCCTTACTCTCCTTCTCGTCATGTTGTTTCCAAGATGACCGGCGTGAGCTCTGCATATGATGGTTCGTCTCATGGCTATGGGTGGAATCACTTGGTCGCCTCTCATGAGCATCCCTCCATTTTCAAATATTTCATCTGACACTTTCCAGTAGGGACGCAACCCTTCTGCAATGGACCTCGCATCGGGCCAACTTTTTCTGACCCAGTCTGTGATTTTTGTTGTGGTGTCATCTTTGGCTGCTTCTTCTATCCAGTGTCTCTCACTCATTTCGAGGAATTCCCTGCTCTTTAGGTCTGTGAGTGTGGCGACGATGCATTCGTCTTGTAGAAAGATGGTTTCCTCATCTTTGTGCTGCGGGAGTCTGGACATGCAGTCCGCTTGGGCATTTTTCCATCCCGCAATGTGCTGTATTTGGTATGTGTATTCTTGCAGCTTGGCGGCAATACGAGCAAGCCGTGGTGTCGCTGTGCGAGTTCCTCCTGGGCTCAATAGGTGCACTAGGTTTTTGTGATTGGTAACCAGCTGAAATTGTGTACCCCATAAGTATGTGCAGAAGTAATCCATGGCCCATGCACATGCCAACATCTCCTTTTCAATGGTGGAGTAATTTTTTTCTGATTGTGAGAGGGTCTTAGATGCAAAGGCAACAATGTGTTCTTCATTGCCCTTCTTTTGCGTGAGCGTTGCTCCTATACCGTATGCACTGGCATCTGTGGTAATCATGGTCTTCCATTGTGGATTGAAAGTTGCAAGCAGGGCGCATGCATTATTCCTTCTTTGACATCTTCAAATGCTCTGGTTTGTTCTGCATCCTAGTGGTACTCTGCGCCTTTCTCATGGGAGCAGTGGTCTCTGAGAAGTTCGGTAAAAATTTTGCATAGTATTCTGATAGTCCCAAAAATGATCTCAGCTCTACTTTGCTGGTTGGGGGAGGCGCCTTAACGATTGCTTCCAGTAAGTCTTTCTTGGGACTCATACCTGCCTTGGATATGGTATATCCCAGGTATTCTACTTCATCTCCCTGCAGTACACATTTGTTGTAGCGTAGTCGCACTCCTTCTTCCTGCAATTTTGCCAACACTTCGCGGAGAGCTGCGTCATGTGTCTCTGCATCTTATGTGTATATTAAAATATCATCCTGGAAGTTAGAAACGTTTCCATTGTTCTTCAAGAGAGAGTCCATCATGCGCTGGAATGCATAGGCCGCAGAGGACAACCCAAATGGCATTCTGGTGAATTGATATGTTCCAAATGGGGTTACGAACGCCGTGAGGGGTCTGGATTCTTGATGTAAAGTGATTTGGTGGTAGGCATCCCTCATGTCTAATTTTGAGAATATTTTAGCCTCTTTCATGAGCAATATCAGTTTGTTTATACTTGGTAATGGATAACTGTCCGCCACCACCACCAGATTTAGGCTACACAAGTCGATGCAAATACGCAGGTCGCCGGTATGCTGTTTCTTTATAAGAGCCACCGGGCTGAGCCATTCAGATGACTCTACCGTCTCTCTACGGTTCCTTCCGACAACATCTTGTTGAGCTTTTCTTGTAGTGAAACTCTCGCCGTTGCCGGCACGGGTCTCACTCTATGCTTGACTGGTACCGCTCCTTGTTTCATTTTATCCTGTGCACATAGTTTTTGATGTGGCCGGGAGTGTCTGAAAACAATTGCGGAAATTCTTCTTTGCTGATTGAGGCGCCATTTTTGTTTATGGACAGGACCTGTTCCTCCATGCTGGGGTCAAGCTTGATTTGCAGTTTTGCTTGTTCATCCCAGCCTGACACTGGTGGTCCATTTTCTGCCAGATATCCTTTTGTTCTGGTGACTCTGTCCTTGAATTCTACTGTCGCTCTGACATACCCCAAAAGATTTATACTGGCACCTCCATACACCGTGGGTCTGACATTCGTTTTGTAGGCTTCTACTCTTTTTCCTCCCACTGTGCTTTTGTACAAATTTAAGGGCAGTATTGTGAGGTCGGAACCCAAGTCTGCCTTCACTCTTGTTTCATGACCATTGACTTTAATGGTGCAGTGGGGTTTGTCTCTCCGACTCGTGCCGCCATTCACCATGAGAACTGTGGCGCATGCTTCTTCATCTGAGTATGCCTCACCTCTGCTTTCTTCGCTCTGAATTGCTGTCACAGTTTTCTTCACTCTCCACGTGCACACTGATGCGAAGTGTCCATACCTTCTGCATTTTGAACATTCTTTACTCCTTGCTGGGCATTCTCTGCTGTTGGCTAAGTGGCTTGCGCTGGTGCACCTGTAGCACTTCAATGGTTCCTGTTTCATTGCTGCGTCATCCCTGGCTTTGCGTTGTCCTCTGTCCCTTCTGCCTCTGGATTGCGCCCACTGTATTTCGGGTGATTGCACAGCAATTCCTCACTCTTTACGCCTGATGGACGTCTCTTCTACCGCCCTCGCAATCTGGATTGCTTTATCTAACCCAATTTCTTTTTCAAGAATAAATTTGTCTTGTACCTTTCTGTTGTTCGTATGTACGATGAGCATGTCGCAGATTCTTTCCTCTGACGTTGCTCCAAATGTGCATAACGCAGCCAGTTCTCTTAGCTTGACTACATAGTAGTCCACGGGTTCTGTCGGCTCTTGCTTCCTGCCATAGAATCGGATTCTGTGTAGCACTACATTTTCTTTAAACGAGAATCTTTTGGCTATTCTCCTTTTCGCTTCTTGATAGACGTCATCACCTTCTCCTGTCGGGGTTTCTGGATTCAGGCCTGCAAAATTTCTTTGTCCTGCGACACCCAGCGCGTTTAAAAGCATGGCCTTCAATGCGCGCCGCTGGATAGCCTGTTCCACCCATCGCTTCCAGATAGGTTTGAAATAAAGGCTCCCATTGGAGCCACGGAATCTCTGGCTTTCCTGGGACTTGCAGGAAAGGTGATGGTGGCGTTCTCCAGCATGGGGTCTGGCATGGATTCACATGCTCATGAATATTCCCCGTCGTCAGGCTGGGAATCCTCGGTAAAGAAAAAACCAGTATCAGTTTCGTTTCTGATCTGTCTTTCGTAGTAATATCCAATCACTGGTCTCTGCGTCATACTGACCACAGCCAATGACTGCCCTCTACCTAAGCACCGCCTCTGGCAGCCATCTTCAGATTTTTACAGCACGTTCATGTGTTGGGATCCTCGTGCTATTGCTCTCGAGCGTTAGTGCTATTTTTTCACGTTTTTTCTCAAAAACTTCGTTTTTTCGGTCAAAAGAGCCTCAAGCTCCACCGACTCTCCATCCGATCAACGGGGACCCGTGTCGGATTCGTCTGCGCCCCTCAAGGGTGAAGATTTCGTCGAGCTACCCTTTTGGAGGACTCCAGAAGTTTCTCAGGCCCGGACATGGCCCAGGAGAAGGGATGCTCGACGCCCGGAAAGCTGTTCAGGGTCTGCCCTGGATGCCAGCTGCAGAACGTCTTTAAGGAGGACGAACACTCCTTTTGTCTCTACTGCTTACATGAGGACAAGACGCACGTGGAGAAGGACTGTGCGTTTTGCGGCAACATGTCGGAGCGGACCATGAAGGACCGCCATCAACGTCTCGCCAACTGGCTGGAAGGGAAGAGCCCGTCAGGCGAGAAGAAGAAGAAGAAATCCGAGCGGTCTTCTAAGACCTTTGAGGACGCCCCGGCGACGGGGGTCCAACACAAGGCAAAGCACCGCGAGTCCGCTGGCAGCGGGAGCGCCGAACGGTCGGGCTCTACGGGCGCCAGGCAGGGCGCACCCTCCCCGGCACCATCAACCACGAGCCAACGCTCTGGGTCGGGTAAGAGGAAGGCCGAGCACCCGGCGAAGCTCCTGGAGAGGCCCCGGTCGAGCTCGAAGGCCCCATCGGAGGGGGAGCGAGGCAGTGTCCCCCCCCTCAAGGATAAGGCGGTGAGCGCACCTAAGGTGGTGAAGGCCTTAATCCATCCGGCCAAGCCCTCTATCGAAACTGTCGCGGCGGCCCTGGCTCAGCCTGTGGGGGCTACACCAGTGGTGGCGACCTCGGGGCTCAGAGTCTCACTGCCACCTCGGAGGGAGTCCTCTTTTGTGCCCATCGATAGGGCCCCCGTGAAATCCCCCGTGGGGAAGAAAAAGGGGGGGCAGGGCGTCGTCGTAGATTCGGCCTCAACCTCGGAGGAGGAGCTGGTCGAAGTCTTAAGCCACGGCCTCGGCGTGGAAGAAGACCGGCCCGTCGGGATGGATCCCGACGCAGGTGACGACGACATCATCGAGGGTACCGTCGGGGCCCCTGATCGCCCGTCGGATTCCCCTCTGCCAGCGCCGCGAGACAACTCGGCGGCCATTTTGTTGGCTATACAGTCCTTATGCTCAGAGATAAGGACGAGACTACCGTTGCCAACGGAACCTCTCCCGTCGGGGGACCCAGAACCGGGACCTTCTGGTGTTCCCCCTACCAAGAAAAGAAGGATCCACCCTCCGCCTCCTTTTCAGCCGTCGCGCCCCTTCCAGCCCTCCTCCCCGTCCACCCGAGGGGATGATACGGGGACTGACACGGCAGCGACGGGTACGGACGACGAGGTATACGACGAGGATGTACCGTCGTCGCCTCCCACCAGGGCTTCTCCGCCCGACGAGATTGGATCGTTCCACTCCATGATCACCAGGGCATCCAAGCTTTTCCAACTCTGCCCTGAGGAGAAGAAGGAAGGTTTCCTTTATCAGCGGCGCGAGGCCAAGAGGAAGACGGTCCTCTCAGTGCCTCTATTGGACGACATTTGGGATGAGGGCCTCACCCTCCTCAAGAACCCTTCCACGACGCCAGCTAGAAGAGACCGGTACGAGAAGAAGTACCGGGTCCCGGACACGGCCCCCCTGTGCCTCCGGGCGCAGCCTACCCCGGACTCCGTCGTCTCCGCGGCGGCCAGGAAAAAAGCGGGGGGGGGGTGCGGCCTCCACATCGACTTCCCCACCGGACGGCGAGGGAAAGAAATTGGACGCTATGGGACGCAGAGTCATCTCGTCTGCGGCGACGACGATTAAAGCGGCCAACGCCTTGGCTATCGTGGCCCGCTACGACAGGGAGCTCTGGTACAAACTGGCTCCCCTACTGGACTTCTTGCCGGACGACAAGAGGGCAGAGGCCCTGGAGATCCTGCAGGAAGGTGAGGTGGCTTCGGACCACGCCATTACCGTTGCGACGGACATCGCCGACACTGGGTTCCGCCAGTTGGGCAACGGCGTTTGCCTTAGGCGGCGTGGATGGCTCAAGGCTACGGACTTCCGTCAAGACGTTCCTGGACATGCCCTTCGATGGGAACAACCTGTTTGGGAAAACAGTGGACGATTCCCTTCAGGCCATTAAAGCGGACACCGAGACGGCCCGGGCCCTTGGAGTTCTGCAACAACGACGGACGCCCTTTCGGAGCAGCGGAGGCAAGGGCGCCTCCAAAAGTTCAGGCGGCGGTTTCTCCACCTACCGTCAAGCGGCCCGCTCGTCGGCTCAGGAGGCCTACAGAGGACGAGGCAAGTCTGGCGGACCCCGCCGTCGTCGCCAAGGAGGTCAAGGCGGCAAAGCCTCGTCGAAGCAGGATTGAACCGACCGTGGGGTCGGGCCCCCACCGAAGCACCCCGGTGGGAGGCCGGCTGGCGAGATTCGTCAGCGTGTGGGAGTCCATCTCCACCGACCGTTGGGTGCTGGACGCCTTGGCCCGGGGCCACGCGCTCGAATTTCAAAGAAGGTGTCCGCGCGTCCCCCCCGTGGCCAGGAAAGAACTTCACGTCCCTCAACTTCTCCTGGAGGTAAAGGCGATGCTGAGGAAGGGCGCCATCGAACTCGTCCCAAAGAGACTTCGGGGCTCCGGAGTTTACTCGAGATACTTCCTCGTGAAGAAGAAGACGGGGGGGATGGCGCCCCATCCTGGACCTGCGACGTCTGAACAAGTTCATCAAGGCGCAAAAGTTCCGGATGGTCACCCTCCAGCACGTCCTGGGTCAGCTGGAGGAAGGAGACTTCCTGTCGTCGTTGGATTTGGAGGATGCCTACTTCCATATTCCCATCCTAAAGGGGCACCGAAAATTCCTCAGGTTTGTGGTCCAAGGGCGTCACTACCAGTTCAAAGCCCTCCCCTTCGGACTACGGTCGGCCCCCAGGGTATTCACCAAGTGCCTTGCACCGGTGGCGGCGCAGCTGCGCCGCGAGGGGATCCACGTCTACCCCTACCTGGACGACTGGCTCATCCGAGCCAAGACGAGGGAGCTCGCCCTGGATCACACGGCAAGGACCGTCCGACTTCTCACGGACCTGGGATTCTCCGTGAAATACGCCAAGTCTCACCTGGTACCCGCGCAAAACGCACTGTTTCTGGGAGCGAAGCTCGACACAGTGTCTCTTCTGGCCTCCCCGTCGGAGGAAAGGACCAGGTCCATCCTGGGCAAGGTACAGCAGATTTTGGTTTCCGACGCGGCCAAGGTGAGGTCCATCAAGTCCCTCCTCGGAATGATGTCTTCCTGCATCTACCTCATTCCCATGTGCAGGCTCCGGATGCGCCCGTTGCAGGAGTTCCTGGACGCGCGCTGGATCCAAACGACGGGCAGCTTCGAGGAGAGGATCACACTCGACGAGAGTTTCCGCCGAGCGGTCCGGTGGTGGGGCAACCGCACGCATCTGACGGCGGGCATGGACTTCCAGACCCCAGACCACCAGGAGACAGTGACCACCGATGCCTCCCTGGAAGGGTGGGGAGCGCACACCGAAAATCTGCACGCGAGAGGCCTTTGGCTCCCGACGGAGAAGTCCCTCCATATCAACGTCCTGGAGCTCCGTGCAGTGTTCTGGGCCCTCAGGTCCTTCCTTCCGTCCCTCAAGGGCAAGGTGGTGAGGATCTTCACCGACAACACCACCACCATGTTTTACATCAGGAAACAGGGCGGAACCAGGTCCCCAGCGCTGTCCAAGGAGGCGCAGGACCTGTGGCATTGGGCCGTCGCCCAAAGGATGTTTCTGGTGCCGTTTCATCTGGCAGGGATAAAAAACACCATCGCCGACTCACTCAGCAGGGAGCTGCGCTCGTGCCACGAGTGGGAACTACGGCAGGATCTAGTGGATCGCCTCTTCCGACGGTGGGGCACACCCCAGATCGACCTGTTCGCGACGGCGACGAACTCCAAGTGCCGGAGGTTCGCCAGCAGGTTTCCCCAGGCGAGGAGCATGGGCGATGCCTTCTCGTTCCCCTGGGAGGGCCTGTTCCTCTACACGTTCCCTCCTTTGCCACTGCTAATCCGGCTCGTCAACCAGCTCAAGAGGTCACGGTGCAGGATGATCCTCGTTGCACCTGCGTAGCCGAGGCAGATATGGTTCCCGGACCTTCTGGACTTGTCAGCGTCCCCACCAATCAAGCTGCCGGTGGAAGCGGATCTTCTCTCCAGGGAAGGAGGCGCCATCCTCCACCACGACCCGAAATCGCTGAACTTGCAGGCCTGGCTCCTGCAGCGCTAGAGTTTGGAGGATACGACATACCGGCCGACTGCAGAGAGGTTCTTGCAAAGGCCAGGGCGTCCTCGACTCTTAAATGCTACGGACACAAATGGAAGAGGTTCTCTGTCTGGTGCCACGCACAGAAGATTAACCCTCTACGGATTACGGCTCCCCAGGTACTGCCGTACCTGCTGACGCTGGCCAAAGCTGGACTGGCACACGCGTCCATCAAGATTCATCTTGCTGCGATCTCCCGATACACCAGAACCACGGGCCGGACGTCCTTGTGGTCTCATCGTCTGGTGAAAGAGTTCATGAAGGGACTGTTCAGATCGTTCCCGCCGGTGAAGGCTCCGGCTCCGGCGTGGGAGCTCAACGTGGTGCTGACCAAGCTCATGGGACCTCCGTTCGAGCCTCTGCACTCGGCCCCGTTGAAGTTTCTGTCGTGGAAAGCAGCGTTTCTTGTGGCCATCACCTCCGCACGACGGGTGGGAGAGATCCAGGCCCTTTCATGCAAGGCCCCGTACTTGACTTTTCACGACACGAGGGTAGTGCTCAGGACGCACCCCTCCTTCATGCCCAAGGTACCGTCGGACTTCCATCTCAACGAACCCTTGGTGTTGCCTGTGTTCTTCCCGTCGCCTTCGTCGCCGGCTGAGAGGACTTTGCACTCGCTGGATGTGGCTAGAGCGCTGAAGTTCTACGTGGACCGCACGAAGTGTTTTCAGAAGACGTCACAACTCTTTGTGAACTTTGGACCTGTCAATCAGGGGAAGGCTCTCTCGAAGGCTTCCATTTCCAGATGGCTCTCCGGCTGTATCATGTACTGTCATCGGTTGGCAAACCGACCGCTGCCTGGCCGTCCGAGAGCCCATTCCACCAGAGCGATCGCAGCTACCACGGCGTTCCTTTCTGGTGTGCCCCTGCTGGACATATGCAGGGCTGCTACGTGGAGGTCGACGCACACCTTCACGAAATTCTACTGCGTCGATCGGGATTCCAGGGAGGAGTCCAGGGTCGGCCAAGCAGTGCTGCGCAACCTGTTCGCCTGAGGTGAGCCTGGTGAGGAGGTAAGATGCTTAATGTTGAGTTTGATGTACTGCTTAATGTTGAGCCTTTGCCACCTCCCATGGTTGTGCATGTGTGTACTGCTATGTATTCTTTATTCATGAGCATGTGAATCCATGCCAGACCCCATGCTGGAGAAGGAACAAGTTACTTACCTGTAACTGTTGTTCTCCAGCATGGGTCTGGCATGGATTCACATGCGAACCCTCCCGCCTACCCCTCTGCGGCTCTTCACTTGGTCATACTGCCACTTCACGTGCTTCCAAATCTGAAGATGGCTGCCAGAGGCGGTGCTTAGGTAGAGGGCAGTCATTGGCTGTGGTCAGTATGACGCAGAGACCAGTGATTGGATATTACTACGAAAGACAGATCAGAAACGAAACTGATACTGGTTTTTTCTTTACCGAGGATTCCCAGCCTGACGACGGGGAATATTCATGAGCATGTGAATCCATGCCAGACCCATGCTGGAGAACAACAGTTACAGGTAAGTAACTTGTTCCTTACTCCTTGCATCGTGGTGCAGCTGGGCCGATCACGTCCTTCGTCACCAATTATGTAGTGGCCTGTCAATGAGGACACCAAGCCCGATGGTTGTGTTTATGCGCCTTTATTTTACTTCAACACAAACACTGTTAACACATAATAATGCTCTTTCAACATACACTACATCTATTGATGTAAGTGATAAAGTCCTCTTGTGGTTCCTATGCTCAGGAAGTACCTATTGTTAAAGCAGGAGGTTGTGTGGAGAGCTGTGAGACAGCTTGCTGCTCTGCTGCCTGCCGGCTCTGAATGCCCTGGGCAGCACGTCCCCCGGGGACTTCCTTCGGTACCTCTTAAGGTCCGTTACTCTACAGAGTTGCTTACCAGATATTAATACAAAAAGTATATGTCCGACCAACCGACCCAACAGGCCTAAGAGGCACTTCTGAAGGCACTTGCTGATACGCGCATGTGCTAATGCGCGCACGCATGACTGACATAGGGCTGCTGGGAGTCGGGGGGCGGGGCTTAGCAATGCTAAAAAGAAAAAGATAAATAAAAGAGTATTGCACATGTAGCTTAGCTTACATAGTAATAGTGAAATTCCAGATAGTTTATTTCAAGCTATAATAGTCCAATATACTCTGTAGATAGTGAGGCAAACCTTGATTGCAGGAACAATGGAGTTAGGCAGAACATCAGCTTCCAGCGTGAACAGGCCTAAAAGGCACTTCTGAACGCACTTGCTGATTCGCGTGTGCGTGCCTGATATAGGGCTGCTGGGTGTCGGAGGGGGCGGGGTTAGCAACGCTTGATTGCAGGAAGAATGGAGTTAGGCAGAACGTCAGCTTCTAGCGTGGACAGGCCTAACAGGCACTTCTGAAGGCACTTGCTGATGCAAAAAATATAGGTCTTTCAAAACTCCTATGAACGCATTTCAGTTCGTCATTAATGGATAAAGTGCCTTGATGCAAGTTTGGCGGGATTTCGGAGGTAAATTCACCGAAATACCCCAAATGGAATTCCCTATTTTTGGAGTCCATAGGACTGCATGTTTTTTTTGGCAGCTTTACCGCCGTCGGAATTACTGCATGGTAAATCATCTGATTTTTTTGGAGGCAAAGTGGAGGATTTACCTCTCGCCGCAAGCTGTACGTGAATTTGCCACTTTTCCACTGAAAATTGGCGGATGTACTGCACACTAATTCCGCCAACCATTTTCTGGTCATTTTCACCGAAGCGGCATTGTTTCGTGAACCGAGTAACCATTTCATTACTGTTACCTTGAGTCGACTGATTGCTACTCAATTTGTGTTGAGTAACATCAGCCAAATTCATGAATAATAATAAATACTTCCTGGAGACCATGCTTATTGGAAAAGCATTTACAAGCGCTTTTTGAGAAATGTAACTGCAGATACATCATCATTGTGGTGGTAGGGTTTTCATAACGGGGAACACGCGGGGACTAAACATGGGCTCCACAGGCACACGTGGAGGACATAATGTTAGTGTTCCTCAAATTCTGCAGTTTTCTGCATTTGCATCAACACTGATGAAGGTCTGAGTAAAACCATCACTGTACCCAGGCACGCAGTATCTGAGTACCATTGTCGAAAGTGAGTGTATCTCTTCAGCTCATCCATGCAATAATCTTCATGGCCATTTCAAGTGAAATAAATACTTATTTCTTTTTTTTCTTTATTTTTAAAAAGACTTTCCCTCACCTACGGCTGCCGGATACGCTCTAGCTGACTTCTTTCAGGCAAGGACAATAATGTATGATCCCCTTTATGTTATCATCACATCATTGACTGCACATTGTCTCCATTGACCTGCAGGTGAAGGGCCTGTTCATTCATTATAACATGGAAATGTTCATAATATCATGATCTCCACAATTTCAATCAACATCTCAACACGCTTACATTTGTTTCATTAGCAATTTGTTTGCTAGTGTGAATTTACACAATTGATTGTCCTCAACCCTCTTTTACATAGTCTGTGCAATGCAATCCTGTCTGTTAATTGTGGGCACATTATCATTGACTAATTTGGACCTATATTGATTTTTAACAATATAATCAAATACTTGTTGAATAAACCAGGGTGGAGATCCCTCAGGCCATTTGTGTGCCTTTATTTTTTGATGGGTCTGGCCTCTCAATTGCCGTAACAGTAGTTTCCTTTTGCCACCCTTTTGGGTTGGATGCTCAAAGAGTTGCTCCACACTACTACTGTGTGCCTCTTCAAAATTCACAGCTACTTTGCCTTCTTGATACTTGTTATCACACAGTACTGCACAACCACCTTTATTTAATCTTCTTAATAGTTAAACACTGCAATGGAAACCATATGGACAGGACAGTGGATACATCACGGTAGTAGACAGTTCATCAAGTTACAGAGACAATAATTCTCTCTCTCCAATCCCCTGAAATTATTTACATGCTTTTATACAAACGAGGATGACAAATTTGTCGAATATTTTATGTAGAAATTCTCATAGGTTTTGACATGTTTTGGTGTTTGTTTTTGCTATAACTATGTCGTGGGAGTATGGTCTTGTACCAGAAAGTCCCTAGTCCTCTCTTGTTTCATGGGTAGCTTTTTAAAGGCATCCAGAGGTCTCGAACCTAATATATTATGAAGTCAATGCCTAATCCATACTCAAACGACTTAATGAGCAGGTTATTTTATGATGCAATGGATGTCATTTGTCTATTATTAGCAATGTTTGGATTTCTGTTTTCTCCATATTGGATTCTCACAATGGTGTGTGTAGATGTTATTAGTGTCAAGCTGAGATGTTCGTGATGACTGTGTACCTGTTTTCCTTGATGTGGTTCTTGTTGGGGCCGCCAGACTGCAGTCTTCTGAACGATGAGTGTGTGACTCGGGGAACCCGCCTCTCCACCACCCGAATGGCACAGGGTGGAGGATGGGCAGACTCCCAGCGCCACGGAAAGCACTCTCCCGATTAACGTGACGATGGGACTGTGCAAGCACAGACAGGAGAGGCAACGGTCAGTCTGAAGAGTTGAAACAAGACGAGGTCCAAGTTGAAGGTCAAAGCACCAAGCTGCAGGCTAACTTCGGATAGCTGGTATGAAGATGGAACACCAAGCACCAGGCGGGGTCAGACTGGAAAAGGGGAACCAGATTGGGAACGAGCTAAAGGTCCCAGGGGAATTCAGAGGGGAACCCTAGAACCCGTAAGACGCAGGGCAAGAACAAGGAACCAAGGAACTGAAATAGGGACCAGAGGGACCCAAAAGATCTAGGACTAACTGGACCCCCAAGCAGACAAAAGGGTAGCAGGCAACAGGACCCTAAGTGGAACAGGGTACCCAGGAAGGCTGTAGGCAGGGCAAGTGGAACAGGATACCCAGGCAGGCTGTAGGCAGGGCAAGTGGGCAGGGCAGGTTGGACAGGATACCTAGGCAGGCAGTAGGCAGGGCAAGTAGGACAGGATACCCAGGCAGGAAAGGGTGTCCAGGCAGGCAGAGGACAAGGCAGGGTAGCGGGAAGCTGGAATCACAGGAAACCAGGAGCGAGCAACACGAACGAAGCTTCCGCGTTGAGACGCGAATAGCTTCTGTTGCGGCTTCCTTTTATGGGCAGCCGGCGCCCGCGAGGCCTGAAACGCAAGCCGTTTCACCCCCGAGCGCCGGCGGACCCAAAACGAGGCTTGGAAGGCAAGCCCTTCCCGATGTACAAGCCTGATCTACGGCGCATGCGCGGGACCGAGACTGTGGTCTCCCACGCATGCGCCGTAGCCCACCAACAGCGGTTCCTGAAGCTCTCCTCCCGGCGGCTCCCCAGACGCGAAAGCGCGGGTAGATCCGCCAGGAAGGAAGAGGGAGAGCGATCGCCCTGGACCTCGGTCTCCCCCGAAGTGGCGTGACAATTAGTGCAGATTGTAATGTCGCTTCTAGCAGAATATAATCTGGCGGTTATAGTTTACATTTTCTGACTATAGTCCTGTGTGGATATGCAGTTTCTTTTGGCTCTTGAGAATTCCGCACCGGGAAGGCAGTTACTCGACTTCTGGTATAATGGCTGTATGCATGTACGCATTTTGGTAATTGTAGCTATGATCGTACGATTCACAAAACATTCCACTTTACCGTCCGCAACATTGATCAGCTCCTCAACATAATCACTTGGCCCTGTACTTTTGTCGGGGGGAAATTCTCCCGGGGTCTGCTGGACCGTCCGCGGACCCCCGGGCAGGGAGGACCCAACTCCTCCGGCGTATCCCAAAAATGAGTATGAGGCACACGCAAGAAGCAAGGTGGTTCTGCTGTTTATTAAACACGACAGGGATGGGTCAAGGATCGTACGCGTCCGTCCTGACTCTCTCTCGCCAATCGTGGGGCTCGCAGGCCCTTTTTACCTCAGTATGACGCGCTACTCGCGTCACCTGGGAAAGTTAGCAAAAAAACCTATCGTCACTCTGGATTGGTTCCTCGAGTGGTAGGGTTAGTATAGCATACGTATAGAGAACGCTGTTAGTGGCTAAGGGTCAGTCAGGTGGTATACTGGGTTGTCCCTTCTATTAGATACATGAAAATTGTTACATGAAGACCCCTGATGATTGGCTAATGTTAATGGCGTCAGTGATAAGTGCCCCTTGTTCTGATTGGTCCACTCGCGAGCCCCCCAGTCTGGGACTATTGTTGTTCCCAGCTCGCGGTGCACCTGTCATTTGCAACAATGTGTAACTATGTGTTTGTGCAGACAATGCGTGGATTTGTTCATATGCTTGAGGACAGACTACTCCCACCGCCACAGATGTCCATTGAGCCGCTTCATTGTTGCTGCCTGTGTCTCAAAACGTGGGACCCAGGCGCCTCCTTCCTCCTGGGTCTGGCACCCTGTCAGGTTCGGCTTGGTCACGTGAGGAGAGACCGTGGTTGAGGCAGAATTCTGCACATTTAATGTTGCATTTTCCACTGTGTGTCTGGCTTAGTTTGCAGGTGTGACCTTGGCTTCGGCTTGTGGCCTGCGAGTTTGCAACATTGTTCCCTTGGCTGTCCGTTCTCGCCGGGCTCATTCTGCAGGGTCAGCGATTGTACTCTTGCTCGTTCAATGTTCATGGAGGCTCTTGCTTGTGGCCTACTTGGGCCTGGTGCATAGGTGGAGATGTTTGATGCACGGCGCTTTAAGTTACGGTATCATATTGCTTTATCCCCAGTATCATGTCTTCGTTATATTTCTCATTGCAATGCATGGGTTAGGAGAAGCGTCAGCAAGCATTTTAGATGAGTTCGTTGTGCGTCTTGCGTTTCTGCATTTTGAAAAACCTATGTGAAAAATAATAAAGATGCGCGTCTGTGGGTGTGTCCGTCACCTACGTCATAGCACTGAATATGTTCTTCGTGTGGATTGGTGTGGGAGTGTCCAGTGTGCATGTTTGCACGGGTGTTCTGACCGTTGGCTAGGTCGTCATGGCATCTCTAACGATGTGGTTATTTACTGTTGAATGGTTTAGTCGAGTTCATCCATGCCGCAGGTGTCGGCATGGGCAGGGCAGGCTGGTGGGCACATCCGTATGTTCCTGTACCAGGGTATTTGGTTGTCTGGTAGATAGGCAAACTCCTCTCTAGGCCAGGGGCGTGAGGGGATTGGTGGGACTCTTTTGTCCCATTCTCCCACTTTAGACCCCCTCTGGTCGACTTGTCGACCACAAACATATCTTTTTTCCTTATCTCCTCTTACTCTCCATATTTTAGTTATTCCTCCCAAGTGTCCATAGTGGTTGACATGGTCTTCAAATGACCAATACATATATACACATGTTCCTCCAGGTGTGCAGTATACCCATTTCCCTATGTAGCTGCTTGGGTTTCTTGGGTTTTCGAGCTTCACAGATGGTGGGTCCAGGTGGTTGGTGATGATCTGTTTGCGCAGTTTTTCTCTTTCTTTTATTATTGTGCCTGTGTGCTGGCCATCATCTGTCGGCATCAAGGGGTGCATACCAACCATTTTGATCATTTCGTCCGTAGTGCGTGCCTTCCGGGCCTTCCAAAATCTTATTATGATCAATGCAGCTCCAGCCAGTATTATGCATCCAACTATAATCTTCAGTCCGTCCGACAGCCAAGATGGCATCCATGACCATAACATTGAAAACCAGCTGTCATCCTTCTTCACTCCTTTGCTTTCTTCCATCATTTTGGAGTGCATCTGGGCCAGTTGTGATACTGCTTCTGTCAGTGTACCATTGTCAGCATTGTTAGCAGGAATTAATGTGCAGCATGATTGTCCTATCTTTGCGCAAACTCCTCCTTCCATTGCTGTAAGGAGATCTAATACATATCTGTTCTGTAGTGCCACCATCCTCACTGCTCGCAGTTCCTCTTTTATTGCGTTGAATCCATTCACTGTAGAATTAATTGTCATCATTAGCTCCCATCTAGTTATCTGGAGCCATTTTGCGTTTGCGTAAGCTTGTAGTCCCGGATGTATTATTGACGAGAAGAACATTGCTGCTCTGCTGAATAGTCTGTGTTCTGGTGGGATTGAAGTGAGTGCTGTTTCCGACCTTCCCCATAGGTAATTTCCTGTCAGAGGTTCTCCTTGTCTCTTCTTTCTATTCAGGACATTGTTGTTGTTGTTGTTTTCGTTCTCTGACCCCTTCTGAGGTTTCACAGATCTCTTCTTCCTCTTGTTTCCTTCATCCATTTTAGGGAAGTTCGCCATGTTCACATGTTTCTGGGGTACCACTAGTGATGGTACATTAACGTGTACCATTGTGCATATACCATTCCACACAGGGGACAGTGTGTGGTATGCCTTGTTTCAGCAGGCCCAGTAATGGTCCATTAATACTGCTGTTCCTGCTCCCCCCTCAGGTAACTCTTTCACGCTTGCACAGTTGGTGTTGTATCCCACGTCCACTTCTCCTCTATGTTGGTAGCATATCTTAGGTGCAGACAGCGGCAGTATGCTCACTGGGTCTTCATCCTTCTCCATCCACGTCATCATGGGTACGTACTTGCTCCAAATCACCCAACATCTGTTATTGTGTTCATCAATAGTTGTAATATTTTCTCTTGTTACCATGTTGCTGCCAATCACTCCTATGTCCCATTTGCTGTCCATGTACACCTTCCCTGTTATTGTGACCAGTGGTCTTTCCCAACATCCTTGTGTACCAGGAACTTCAGTGGCGTACCAGTCACATGGTAGGTATTGTAGTGTTACTTTCTTTGTTTCTCCCTTTTCAGGACCACTTGTCATGTATCTGAATGCTTCAGCATGCAAACTGCTTTTGTGGTAACTCAAATAAGTCTTGAGGAAGTTGTTTTCGTATGGATACGTGTCTCGCGTTTTCCACACCAGTCTCACCACCGTCCCTTGAAATCTCCCTTTCGTTTGGAACAGTGCCAGGTATATTATACATCGTGCTGTCTTTTCATCTATTTCCGTGGCAACGAATGTTCGGGAAGCGCTCATGGCGTATGGGATCAATGAGCAGACGTAGCAGCTGTCTTCTGTTGTCTGCTTACCTATTTGGGTCATGTGTTGGTACCACATGTTGTTCGAGACGTGTGCTGAATCTGTTATGTAATTATCAATACCTTTATTATCTGAGTATGTGCTACGTTTAACTCTATTTCCCTTATGTGGAGGCTTGCTAGTACCACCTGACGTAACACCTGTTGCAGCCGTGGGTGGGGGTATATTAGGTTTGGGTACAGCCAAAATATTGATAGCATAACTTTTCTGCCATACAGAGGTAGCCAAAAACCCAGTGATCATCAAAATCCCTATCACCTTTATTACAGAAGCTAGTCTCACCGGCATTTTGCTCTTACCTTGCTGAAGTCCGGCAGCTTATTCTTGCAACGTTAAAGTTGCCCGCCTGAAAATTCTCAATACGCTTGTTATTATTGTTAGTTGTTGTTATCAAGCCCTCCCTATCAAGTAGTCGTTCAGTGCCCAGGCGAAGAGCTGTTCCCACGCCAATCTAAGCAATCTATCTCTTAGGGCAGGCAAGTGTTGGTGAAGATGGGACATTGATTGTTCTATGGCCTAGATAAATGCTGTGTAGTAGACACGTACCCTCCTTCTTTTTAGGTACTTTGGCCTTTTTATGTGATAGACAGATTGGTGTGATAGGGCTTCAGGGTAGTTATCGTCTGAGGGTAGCATCTACTCCTGGGCAATGAACTTTATTAGTTATCTGTTTTCTTAGCAATACAATAATACGTGGTACCTGCATGTGCGAGAAAGAAAAAAGAACATTCAAGTGTTTACATGTGTATATGTGCAAGACAATGTCCTTCAATTGGGTGGTTACTGTAGTGGGTAGGAGGTCGATGGGCAGAGGGTTTGGGGTTCAGCTGGCGGAAGTCTCTTTACTCTTTGATCGTGTGACCATGGGGTGGGCGGTATGGGAATTACCAGTTTCTATTCCAGTAGTTGTCTCTGGGGAATCTGGGGGGTGGCAGGGTATGGGGACACTTAAGTCGTCAGCTGTGGTAGAAGTCTCTTCCTCCGTGGGTGACGCTGTCGCTGTTCTTCCAATGGCCCTGTCGGTGACGCTAGGGCGGGTCTGGAGTTTGCAGATCTTTACGTCGTGTAGGTGATTCCAAGCACGCTTATCCTGCAACTTAACTGCTCTCGTAGATACCTCCTCTACAAGGTGGGGACCAGTGAAGCGTGGGCTGTTCCACTTTCTATTGAAATTGCGGAGTAGCACGTGGTCACCTTTAGCAATTTTGCACAGTTTTTCCTTTTCCGATCCTTGGTCCTCGTCTTCTTGTTGGTGACTCTTAGACCCGCCCTGCGTGCGCTCGAGCTGTTGAGACACAGACACTACACTAGTAATCAAAGAAGACACATATTGGTACATTTCATCACCAAGAACAGTTGCAGTGTTTTCATAGTCTGTGAATGCCCTTGATGTTGGCGTTAGAGGAAGGCGCATTTGACGTCCGGTCACCACCTCATGAGGAGTGAGGTGGTGATCGGAGCCTGGTCTATTCCTCAGCTCAAATAGAGCTAGCGGAAGGCAATGCAACCAACTCTTCTTTGTTGTTTGCTGTATCTTTGCAATTGCCTCCTTCAGTAGGCCATTCAGGCGTTCGCATATACCGTTGGCCTGCGGGTGATATGCACATGCAAATTTATGCTTGATGTTCAGTAAGGATGTGATGTGCTGGAACATTTCATTAGCGAAATGCGGGCCGTTATCCGACCGCAGTACCTCGCACACTCCCCACCTGGGGAAAACCTCCCTCACTAGAAATTTAGCTGCTCTAAATGCATCTGGATGTGAGCAGGGTCCTGCCTCAATCCACCTGGAGAATGGACATACTACTACAATCATATACCTATTTCCTTGACATACGTTGATCATATCAACGTAGTCAATATGGATGTGCAGGAAGGGTCCCTCTGGCCGGGGTATAGTACCTTTTATCACTAGCAGCGTGTGACCGGCCGTAAACTGTTGACATGTGAGACAATTGCTGATAAAATTTGTTACATGGGAGTTTAACTCAGGACAGAACCAATCTTCCCTAATTCGTGCTGCAATAACTTCCTTGCCTGTGTGGGCTGGGTGGTGGAGTTGGCTCAGGGCAGTGTTCAATAGTGCCAATGGCATTACCATCTTTCCAGTGTTACCCTGGCGCCATAGGGCGTCAGTTGGCGACATTGTACATCCTCTTTTACCCATATTTCTTTTTCTGCCATTGGTGCAGCCGCTTGTAACTCCATTATCTGTGTGGCTGGGAGATGGGTGTACCCTTCTCTCATCAACATCTCTTTACCTATCCCCCTCCCTCTCCCTCTCTCTGACTCTGTGGGGTTCCATATCTCACCAAAATATGCGGCATACTTCGCATGTGCGTCTGCTGCTGCATTTCCTTTTGAGATTTGATCTTCTCTGTTAGTGTGTGCGAGACATTTGACCAAAGCTAGTTCTTGGGGATCATTTATTACTTCAAGTAACTCAGCTAACAAGAGAGCATGTTGCACTGGGCTGCCGTCAGCTCTCCTAAACCCTCTTCTCCTCCATTTGGACAATCCTGAGTGGACAGTAGACGTGACATATGCGCTGTCAGAATATATAGTCACTCTTTTGTCAAAGCTTTCCTTCAACGCCAAGATCAGTGCAACCAATTCTGCTGCTTGAGCAGAGTAATGTTGTGGTAATTGTACGCATTTCACCGCCACACACACCAATTCCTCTGTCATTTTTACCACTGCTGTCCCAGTTCTCCTTATCACATCACTTTGGTCTATTGTTAATGACCCATCAATGAACAAGAGCTCTCCTCCATTTAGCGCGTCCTCTTCAACTTTTCTAGTACATGAGTACATTTCGGTAGTCTGCGTACAATCATGTGCATAGTCGCCTTCCTCAATGACTTCCGCTATGAACCTTGCAGGATTGACTGTGCTGCATCTAACAATTGATAATTCTGGTCTAGATAAGATGATCTCATAACCTGACGCCCTCTGCGTGGTTAGTGTGGACTTAGGCTTGTTCAATATTGCAAATAATGCATGTTCCACAAATAGTGTGGTTGGGCACCCCATTGTAATTGATGATGCTTTCTCTACCGCGAAGGCAGCTGCGGCGAGACCATGTTCGCAAGGGAAATGTCCTAACATTACAGGATCCAAGTGACCGCTGTAAAATGCTATTGGTTTGTAACCCATGCTTGTTTTTTGAGCCAACACTGCTTTCATTACTGCTGAATCGCAATGTGAAAATATAAAGAATTGTCGTTCATAATCTGGGGTGGCCAGTACCGGAGCAGTTGATATTGCATCTTTCAGTTCCTCAAAGGCCTCTTTCATTTCCATTGTCCACCCCAATTTTTTCTCCCCTTTGTTAGCTTCTCTTAATGCCTCAAGTAGGGGTCCTATGTATGAGCTGTAATCAAATACCCATGCTCTACAGTAGTTGCACAGTCCCAGGAACTGCTGCAGTTCCCTCACTGTTTGTGGCAACAGCGTTTTTGATATGGCCTGTGCTCTTTGTGGTGCAATCTTTCTTCCGTATTGGGATATGAGCTGACCAATGTATAGTACCTGTTCCTGACAGTACTGTAACTTTTCTTTCTCTACCTTGTAACCCTTTTCAGCCAATATTGTCAGCATCTTCAATGAGTCCTCTCTGCATTGTTTTTCGCTTGTGCTGCAAATTATTATATCGTCAACATACTGCAACACTGTGCTCTCCACTTCAATGTTTCCCAAGTCCATCTGTATTACTCTATTGAAAATTGAGGGTGACTCGCAGTATCCTTGTGGCAATCTGGTGTGTTTCCATTTTGTGTTTCTGTACGTGAAGCTTGTTATCTTGTGAGTCTGGATGCAGGGGTATTGAGAAAAAGGCATTTTTGAGGTCAATCACTGTAAATCATGATGCTTCTGCTGGAATGCCACACAATATTGTGGCTGGGTTTGCTGCTATAGGGTATTCTGCTTCCACTATGTTGTTCAAGGGCCTGAGGTCCTGGATGAAACGCCAAGACCCTCCTTTAGCTTTGCGCACTGGATATACGGCTGTGTTACATGGTGATTCTGATGGTACCTATATGCCATTATTTATAAGGGCCGTTATTGTTTCATATATACCCTCATCTGCCTCTTTTGATACTGGGTATTGCTTCACTCTAGGGAGTATTGCACCTTTTTTCAATTTTATTCTTACTCCCCCTATACTCTTTATGCACCCCACGTCATAGGGACTAGTAGTCCATAATGATGTTTGGACTTTTGCCATATCCTCCTCAAAGAAGGGAACTGGGGTGGATGTGGGTGTTTCAAGTGCCATTGCAATTTTCTGTGCCACTTGTTTGTATGTCACTCTTAGCCATATGTCTACACTCATCATAAATACCATTTCACCTTCTTCCTTTTCTTCTGAAAAGAGCTCCTCGTCTGACACCTGGGTGAGCCTGCATCCTTTAGCTAGGGCTATCACTGCCCTCCGTGCTCTTCCTTCCCTGTCTTGGGCATGTACTGCGATATAATCAGCAGTTGCTATAATGCTCTCCATGCTCACTGAAATCACCTTTCCTTCTGGTTCATTGGCTGGTGTTTCTGGTCTAAACAAATAGGCTGTTGGCCTCCTCCAGATCTTTCCTTCTATCCCTGGCATCCATGCGAATGCCATGTTTGTTCCGTACTGGAACAGTTCGCCATCTACTGGCTCAGCCCTGATCACTGTCTGTCCACAGTAGGCTTGCATAATTTGCCGTGCAGTGAGCATGTTTATTCCAGGAGTGGAGCAAATTATGCCGTCCTCCGTGAAGGAGATCGTCATATTCAACCTGCTCATTATGTCTCTCCCAAGTATGTTTACTGGTGAGTCCCTAGAATATAAAAGCGGGACTGACATGTCATAATCCCCTATCGATAAGGGAATGCTATCAGTAAAGGGAACCAACCCCCTAGCCCCAGAGAATCCTTGGGTGTTCATGGCCTCACCTGACATCTTAAATTTACCTTCCCTTATGCAAGATCGGGTCGCCCCGGTGTCGACAAGGAATGATAATTTTTTGTCACCTATCGTTACCTCTATGCGTGGTTCCTCCGCACTATTAGGTGTTACCGACAGGATGGGACACACCAAGGCCGTCTGTGGGCTGTCCTATTGTGGGTATAATGATTGACCACTTCCTGTGTAAGGGTTGTGTCCCAGGACCGTCACCCTTCCCAGTTGTGTTTGCTGTAGTTGTGTATTGGTAGAGGTTATTTTATGGTCTTGAATTTGGGCAGGTTGCTGTACTTGCTGCACTTGATGTTGTTGTGTTAACGCTACCTGTTTTTGTGGTAGTGAATATGTCTGTGGCTGTTGTTGTGTTACTAGTTGTTGTTGCACATTTCCCGGTTGCGGTGCCTGCTGTTGTTGGATGCCCTGCTGTTCCCTTGTAGGCCCTTGTTGTCCCTGTTCTCCCCATGATGGTGTGCCGGGTCTCATTCTACATGTGCGTGACATGTGCCCTAGTAATCCACAAATCCAACATGCCGGTGGTTCCCTGTTCTGCCATGGAAAGCTTCCTGAATTGTCCTGGTATACTGGTTGCCCGGTGGGGTAGAAATTTCTGAATCCTCCCCCTTGCTGTTGTGTGTTATAGCCGTATCCCCTCCCCCTCATCATTCCTCCCCTTCCCCTGTTATAATTATAATATCCAGCTCCTGGCGTTGAGTATCCTCCTCCCATGTTAGTCGTGTATGGTTGGGGTGGTGGCAGCTGTTGTGCTACGATCTGTGATGATTGTATTTGGGAGGGATCTTGTGCAGCCACTACTTGTGTGGGGTTCTGAGTCATTGTTGTAGGCGTAGTTATTAGTGCACCTTCCATCGTGTATTTAGTAAGTTTTTTCTGTACCAATTTAGCCTCTTCCGCTTTTCTATCCTCTTCCTTTTGTTTCATCTTTTCTTGCCATGTCCTACAATGATGTACTATCGTCAGTTGTATTTCTGGTCATGCTTTTGCTTCCATCCCCACTACCTTCTTCAGTTGTTTCTGAACTGCTTCTGGGAGCCCCTGTACTAGTATGTGATAAAATATTGCTGGTGTTTTGTCCCGTTGTTCTCTAGTTTCCATACGCCACTTCTCTTGAATTTCCTGGATATAATCAACAGGATCTTCGTTTTCATGCATCTTGCGTGATGTAATTGCTCCTATGTCTGATGTGTCTGGGTACTGTACCCTCAGCGCTTGCCATAATGCATGTCTGCAGTTTGCGAATGGTGCCCCATCGTGTGATGTGTTTGTTATTGTGACCCCGGGGAAGCCTGCTCTCTTCCAGATGTCATCTGCTTCATCCCCCAATATTGATATTAGAAGGCCCTTTACATCCCCCACTGCCAGTTTCTGTCCTGCGGTGTGTTTTTCCATTTCATATATCCATTTTCCCGCACCTTCACTTAATGATGGGACCCTGCACTTTATATTTTCCTTGTCTGCATGCTTCCAAGGGACGTATTGTGGTCTAACCCCTCCCCTCTCCAGAAGTGGCATTAAGTTGTGTCCTGTTTGACCCCCTGGGTTCCCCAAAGTCAAGTCCGTGTACCCCTCCTCTTCTTCCGTGTCGTCTACATCGTCAATTGTGTCCATATTTCCCCTGCTCGTAACTGTTTCTTCTCCATCTCTTCCCCTTCTTTTATCATTTCCTTTACTTGATGTGGGCGTGTGTATTCGTTCTACCTGACTGCGTCCCGGGAGGTCTCTAAGCCTTCCTGCATAGGGTGTGAGTTCGTGAGGGGTGGGTGCGGGTGTAGGTGGGCATGTTGCACGGGATGAGTGTGGGGTGGTGGAGCATGTTGGACGGGATGATGACATGAGTGTGGAGGGGCGAGGGTGTAGCTGCACGTGTCTGCCTTCCCGCCATTCCTTGCTCTTCCCCCTCACTTCCCTCCAGTTCTTCCTTTCTCCTGCAGGCCCATGGTGATTCTCTATTTGTCCGGGTGATGTAGAATTTATCTAGGCTTTCCCTTTCACTATTTCTTCCTTCCTTCTCCATTCCATCTTCTTCCTCACTACAAAAGTCATCCAGGAGTGACAACCCCCAATCTGTCTTTTTCCCCCTAATCGTTACTGTTTTTAAGTCCATTAGATACGTTCCTCCCGTTTCTTCTTTACCAATTGCTCCCCTTTGTGCTGATGTTGTTGCTACTTCTGTGTCTCTGCGTACATACCTCCTTACTTCACTCTCCCCTCTCCTATCTTCTCTTTCCCCTTCATTTATCTCCGCTATTTCTCTACCAATTTCCTCTTTTCTTTAATAAATCCTCCATTACCTCACTACCCATCTTTTCCAATATCCTTTCTTCTTCTTCTCTCTTCCTTTCCCACCTCGCTCTTTCCTGCTCTAATATACTCTCTATCATCCTCCCTTCTTCGTATTTCTTTGTCGTTTCTGATAGTAATCTCCTCTTCCATATTTCCATTTCTTTTTCTTTCTCTTCTTCCTCTCTTTTCTTGTCACGCAGTGCTGCTCTGGATACCCTTTCTGCTACTGCCTTTACCCTTTCGGCTTCTCTCTTTTGCTCCTCAGTTCGTTCCCTCATTTTTTCCAACTCATTCTTACTTTCTTTCCTTTCCCGTGCTCTCTCACTTTCCTCTCTCTCAAGCTGCTTGATCAGTGCATTCTGCTCATCCCTTAATTCTGCTAATCGTTCCTCCAAAATCTCTTCCTTTTGTCGTAACAGCTCTTCCTCCTTTCTTTTCCCCTCTTCCCCTTTCATTTCACTCTTTCTGGTATTATCCTCGTCCATTTTCCTTACTACCTCCTTCTCTTCTCCTGTTATTGAACCTCGTAATTTTAATAATACCTGCGCAGCTACCCACTCATCATGTCCTATTGCCGCGATCTGTTCTTCGCCAATCCTCCCCTCCCCTCCCCTGCGCGCATCTTCCTATGAGCTGATCCCGTCGTACTAGTCTGCTCCCCTCCCGTGTGGCCACCTGTATCTGTATATGGTGGCGGGCTGTATGCCGGGTTCGAGTACCCCTCAGCCGCCCTTAATTGTACTATTTCTCGTAGTTCTGTTAAAGGATATAACCCCCCTCCCTCCGTTTTCACTACCTTCGCTAGGGGCATATCGTCGCTCTGTTCCTTTTTTATTTCTTTTTCGTTTAGGTTGTTACTCTTTTCTCCTCCCTCTTGTCCGTTCCCCGTGTTCTGTGTACCATCACTCTCTTTTTCCCCATTCTCTCCTTCCTCCTTAATCTTCTTCTCTTCCGTTGTTTCCCCCATAGTGAACATTCCGTTTGGTCCTGGTCGGGACCCTTGGAACATCCTCCATAAGTTAAACACCTCCACGTGGTGTGTCAACTTCTTCCCCTTGTATGTATTATGCAGATGGGTTAATAGTGAATGTTGGGTATATGGATCGAAACTGCCATTAGGCGGCCATGGTGTCGTCATTTTGTTGTCCGTCCCCTGTGTCCATTATATGCTGTATTTGATCAGTTTCTCCCTGTGGGGTGACAGTGTTTTACATATATGCTGTAGTGGGGTAGTGAGGGTGTTCCCCCACCCTCCCGATCCTGTCCCATATGACATAGTAGCACTTCACTTGTTATCCTACCCCTATTTGGTAGCGGTTATCTTGCTAACAGTGTACGCTATACAATCTTAGATCTTTACCTGGCCCCGTAATTTTGGGGACTTGCGATTGTCCGCTAAGGAAAAATATAGCAGTAAAATATAGCAGTTGCATTTGTATATTGTTTTCTTTCTTTTCTTCCTTTACCGAGCACCTTTACGGCCCCCTATGGCCGAGGCGCATGTAGCCCCCTGCGGCTGCGTGCCCCGTGTGACGTTCTTATACAGCCGTCCCACTTTGTTTACCCTTCCTCCTCTTTCTTCACTTGTCGTGGCCGGCGTTCTCCGTGCGCGGCCACGTCCCCCTTTTCACCTTGCCCCGATCTACTCGTTACCGTTTATCTCCGTCTCCACTCCCTTACCATTATTCTCTTCCCCACCATTCTCCAAAAAATGCCTTGTGTTCGAGATATCCTATGAAAGCCCTACTGGTGACGTCACCGATCTCTTCCAGAACTACTGGTAAGTTCTTTACATGTTTTTAAAAGTTCAAAATACGCTTGCAATCTACCCCCGTTAACCCTACAGCTGTCCTCTTGTCACTCCTGGAACAAGGTAATCAACAATATAATAGGACTGCGCATGCTGCGTCGCCTCGCGTGTGATACGCCCCTCGACAGGAGGGCTTAACCAGCCAATTATCTTCCGTATTAGGCAACCAGCTAGCTACCGCCTACAGGGAAACGTCATCTATCTATCGAGTTTTCTGCTCGATCAATAGGGATCCTCATCTACTCATTGATCAATAATCACCAAATCGTAGGAAACCGCACACACACACACCCTTACAGGTGGTCGCGACCTAGGCCAATCAGTGTCTACGAGCGGCCGCACGTGATGTTTTCGTGCTCCGCCCCCTCCTCTTCCGTAACGTAGCGGACTGCTCTCGCACTTGTCCAGCTACCATTCACTTCACCCTCAACACTAATTTGTCAAACCTTCGCCGCGCACCTGTGTAACACCTCCCACCTCCCGTATTCTGTTCCCTCCCCCTCCCTCACAATTTCACATTGCTTGTTGGGCGTGGCATACTCACCAAGTTCTCTTGATGCGGGGCCGCTCGACTGCATGCACCCCTCCAAGCGGCTCGCCACCTCCCCTTGTCTGGACCACGTCTGGACACTCGCCAACCGCGGGCAGGATACTTCTCAACCGGCTCCCGAAGGCCAATATCCGGATTGCGCTGTCCGGTCTTCTCGCAGTTCCGCGATGGTCCTGTAGTCCTCAAAAAGGGGGCAGCGGCAGAGGGGGCCGCGCCGCCGGGCCTCCTCGCAATGAGAGCACTCGGAAAAATAAAATAAAAGCAGATCTTAAACAGATCTCAGCAGTGCCTCCAATTTGTCGGGGGGAAATTCTCCCGGGGTCTGCTGGACCGTCCGCGGACCCCCGGGCAGGGAGGCCCCAACTCCTCCCGCGTATCCCAAAAATGAGTATGAGGCACACGCAAGAAGCAAGGTGGTTCTGCTGTTTATTAAACAGGGCAGGGATGGGTCAAGGATCGTACGCGTCCGTCCTGACTCTCTCTCGCCAATCGTGGGGCTCGCAGGCCCTTTTTACCTCAGTATGACGCGCTACTCGCGTCACCTGGGAAAGTTAGCAAAAAACCTATCGTCACTCTGGATTGGTTCCTCGAGTGGTGGGGTTAGTATAGCATACGTATAGAGAATGCTGTTAGTGGCTAAGGGTCAGTCAGGTGGTATACTTGGGTTGTCCCTTCTATTAGATACATGAAAATTGTTACATGAAGACCCCTGATGATTGGCTAATGTTAATGGCGTCAGTGATAAGTGCCCCATGTTCTGATTGGTCCACTCGCGAGCCCCCCAGTCTGGGACTATCGTTGTTCCCAGCTCGCGGTGCACCTGTCATTTGCAACAATGTGTAACTATGTGTTTGTGCAGACAATGCGTGGATTTGTTCATATGCTTGAGGGCAGACTACTCCCACCGCCGCAGATGTCCATTAAGCCGCTTCATTGTTGCTGCCTGTGTCTCAAAACGTGGGACCCAGGCGCCTCCTTCCTCCTGGGTCTGGCACCCTGTCAGGTTCGGCTTGGTCACGTGAGGAGAGACCGTGGTTGAGGCAGAATTCTGCACATTTAATGTTGCATTTTCCACTGTGTGTCTGGCTTAGTTTGCTGGTGTGACCTTGGCTTCGGCTTGTGGCATGCGAGTTTGCAACATTGTTCCCTTGGCTGTCCGTTCTCACCGGGCTCATTCTGCAGGGTCAGCGATTGTACTCTTGCTCGTTCAATGTTCATGGAGGCTCTTGCTTGCGGCCTACTTGGGCCTGGTGCATAGGTGGGGATGTTTGATGCACGGCGCTTTAAGTTACGGTATCATATTGCTTTATCCCCAGTATCATATCTTCGTTATATTTCTCATTGCAATGCATGGGTTAGGAGAAGCGTCAGCAAGCATTTTAGATGAGTTCGTTGTGCGTCTTGCGTTTCTGCATTTTGAAAAACCTTATGAAAAATAATAAAGATGCGCGTCTGTGGGTGTGTCCGTCACCTACGTCATAGCACTGAATATGTTCTTCGTGTGGATTGGTGTGGGAGTGTCCAGTGTGCATGTTTGCACGGGTGTTCCGACCGTTGGCTAGGTCGTCATGGCATCTCTAACGATGTGGTTATTTACTGTTGAATGGTTTAGTCGAGTTCATCCATGCCGCAGGTGTCGGCATGGGCAGGGCAGGCTGGTGGGCAGGCTGGTGGGCACATCGTATGTTCCTGTACCAGGGTATTTGGTCATCTGGTAGATAGGCAAACTCCTCTCGTGGCAGGTGTCTGGGCCGCGATCCTCTAGGCCAGGGGCGTGAGGGGATTGGTGGGACTCTTTTGTCCCATTCTCCCACTTCACTTTCTTTATACGTCAATGACACTTTTACGGTCAATTTTCTTCAATTGAGACTTAATTTCTTTTATTTGTTCGATAGTGTAATCCCACACTGTTATAACATGATCATTGAATCGCACTCGGCAGCAGTGCCTTTTTCCATTTGTCCACATCTGTGCTCACATCAGTCTGTCCCCAAAGCCCCATTACCACAGTGGTGCAGAAAATGAACCCTTGATCAGTGTTCTTGATTTATAGTTGGAATTCTCAATTGGAAAACAAAAAGGTTCTTTGTCAGCATAATATGTGCCAGATCTAATTAAATCTTCACGTGATAATGATATGAAGATGACGAAACTCAAACACTAGCAAATTAATTCTATACCATCTTCCAACTTTATGCTTGTATAACAACCACAATCACTAAGCAACAGTGTGATGCTGATGTCAAGTTAGGCATTATATTGGAAACATCTGTGTTGTCTAGTTCATGGGCAGCTAGAAATGAGTTCAAGAAAAATGAGACATGCTCTGTGAGCAGGCAAATGGGTGGTTAATACTGAGCTACGTAGGGGTTCTTCATATGTATGTGTTTCTTTAGCAATAATTACAGAGTGGGGATTACAGAGAATTTAGGAATGCAATGGTAGTTGTTCCGCATTGAGAAGACAATCTAGGTGAAATGTTGGTGGTTAAATGTTTCAGTAATAATTCCTTCAGGAATTTATATCGTGCCCGATTAGTCAGGTTTCCATTGGCCACTACAATGTAATCAAAGATTTGTTTTACAACCATATTTCGATTCTTGTCTCAGGGCTTATTTGTTATTGATTGAAATGTATTAGGTCTTCAATTACCATCCTGACCTCCTTGAATATGTTCCTCCTATTCTGTAATGAAAGGAGTCAGTTTCCATTATGCAAGTGTTTCCACTCACATTTATCAAAGCGAGAAATCATTGCAATTTCTAGGGCAAAGTGAGAGTTCGCTTTTATGGATGTGTTCATCCAATTCATCGAGTCGTCATTCTTCTAATTTGATAGTTTTTGAATTTATCTGATGAAGGCAAGTTCATAATATTAACAATTGAGAGGTAACTCGGAGGAAGTCGTATGTTTTTAGGTTTTGTTTGAAGCTGGATCATAGTTAATGTACACAGATGAAAATTGCTGGCCTAAAACAGAGACATTCAAATTCTGTACTAATGAAGGTCTGCTCATATAACCTGTTCACTATCAAACATTCACAGTCCCCACTCGTCCTGCTTCATATGCATGGAACCAATTGCCATGTGTAGTTCTCGCTTTGACCTCACTCTCAGCTTTTTCGTCTGTATTGCGATTTGTCATCTTCCACCAGAGTTAAGTGTGGTTGTAACTCCCAACTCGTTTTGTTGCAAAGCAGCCTTCATTTGAACATGTACTGTTCTCCAATAGATCACATGGGCTTTTGAGGCCAACCTGGCATGGGGGAGGATTGCATAATGTGGGCCCTAGCAGGGGGTAAAGCATATGGTGCTGGAGAAACCTTATAGACCCAGATAAGTCACTATGGGAACCTTCCATTATTCTCTGAAAAGAAATGAAAGCTAGAACTAGCATTTGATCGTGCAAATAAATGATGCAAAAGTGGGAACAGCAAATATATATATTATTAGGAGGGGTGATACCAGAAGCATTAAAGTATACCCACATTTGAAGAACTAATTTTGTTAGAGAAGGAGCGATGGATATAAGGTAATTAAAAATTGTCCGGCAAGAAAAAAGAAGAACACGAGATACAACTGAGAACAAAGAGGCAACTAGGGGAGGAAATGTCAACACCACTTACATTTTTCTTATAGTCGCTCACTGCCATTGCCCGCTACAAAGCAAATGTTGTCCCACTGCCTTAAAGTAAGAGCAGGGAAGCATAGCTCAGCGTGTCTGTCATTGGTAGTTGAGTTCAATGACAAAATCTATGAAGGAGACACTGGTGGAATTCTATTAAGCAAGCAGAATGTACAACTGGTTTAGAATTCGCATGACCGATGCTCAGGAGAGCAAGAGTGCTTTTTACAGGTCTGACTTATATTATCTGCACTTGCTTCAGAAATGCTGACAGCAGGGCCTAGATTTCCATACAGATGTGCCCGACAATCCTATATCCGCGATGGTCTGTTGTGCACATTAAGAAATCCACTAAAGCACAACAGTAACAAGAATGCCAACTTCTGCGAAGCCATGTCTTTGTGGTTTCCCTTCACCAAATATCAATGAAAATGCGCAAATACACGCAGTGGCTGGATCCGTATGTCCTCGTCATCATTGCTGTTTCAGCAACACAGTGCAGTGGGGAGCATGAGCTGGATATTACAGTACCCACATATACTTTTTCACAAAGGACAGAGAGAGCAGATGCAGTGGACATGATTTCCATGTGAATACAATCATCAGAATTAACAGAGATGACAACGTTTGCTGGGGCAGTATAAGAGTATTTAACCTTTATAGTAGGAATTGAGCCAAAGAGAAGAAAGTGTCCACCATGGTTCTATGGGAATGTTGATGAGTTTCAAAGACTATAAAAACCTCTATAATATCCCAGTAGGTGGGCAGGAAGTTGTATTTGCAAGTTCAACGAGAATGGCTAGTATGAGAGAATATGCCCAGACAGAAAGCAAAGAAGCACAGGCTGTCAATAGAAACCATGATAATGCAAACAGGGGAAAGAAAGAAGGGCAACAGTCAACACTCAGTCAAATCCCATTTCTAAAATGAGGGCGGCATCTGACCAAAGGTGGAAAAGGCAATCTTGCATGTAGAATGATGAATTAGCCCGGCAATGATTAAAGCCCATGACTGCAGGCAAAACACAGATTTCTGATGTGACCACGTCACTCTCAGAGCCATCTTTACAGCTGTATTCCCACTTCACAAAAGTGTATTCTGGCCCCATATGTTGCTAAGCCTCACCTCAGTGATGGGCTTATTATTGACAGCACTTGTGTAGGAAGGATTGGTAAAATCCCAAACCCACGGAATTACATAAAGCTTGGCATGGTGGTTTCATGAGGTGGTGGTCATGGCAGAAGAATCAAATAGACTCCTTTTTCTATGTGCCTCAGCCTCCGATCATGGAAATGTCATGGATGTTGTCTACTTGATTTTCACAAAGGCATTTCCCATAGTTGGCAACAAAGGAGTTTTTGGCAAGCTTGCTGAAACCTCAAGAGACATTCTACAGGTAATTGGCAGTCAGCCTGGGGTAAGGAGTGATAAGTGGAGTGCTAAATCATCCGTATTATTGCCTGTCCTTTAAACCTTTATCTCTGACATTGAAGAAGCACTGAAAGGGAAGGAGCCTCTTCTTCAAATAGCCCTAAGAACAGCACTTTGGAATGGATAGTGTCCTTGCATGGATTCTTCATCTTTGATATATCCATATCTTGCTTTGCAGTCTCGGAAAATGCTTAAACAGCAGAGGGCACTGTGTGACATCGAGTCAATGTCCTTCGACGGTTACCATTCCTGTGTCCGGACGTGATGTCGATGACAGTATAAATAGCATGCACTGCGCCCGTTGCCTCAGTTCTCTTTGTACGTATTCACAACACCCTCTCGGAATGGGTGACTCGCCTCAGTTTATCTATCAACTGACATCTTTTACTTTTGAGTAAATCTTCACAATATCTAAATTTCACAGTCAACAATTCAGTACTGAATCTACATGGGCTGGTTACGCAGAAGCAGTCATTCTCGAAGCATCGCTGACAAACTTCCCAGGAGTTTGCAGCTGCAGCACTGACATGTTAAAATGTAATTGGACTTTCCCCTTTGCAGGCGACCATTTAATAACGGGCCTAGTTCCCCATTTCTGTCCTATCTCGGGTATTCCCTTTCACTCCGTGTAAACAAGTCCCACATGCGTGCTTCTTCTTCTTTTTTAAGAGCAGCATTCTTACACTGTACTTCCATTTTTCTCTCCATAGACAATGAAGAGATAACCACGTTTTTGCTGCAGAACGGGGCCTGCTTCTGTTCGTACACCCTGATGGACAATCCCCACATGAGCAAGCTTCTACTGAGAAAGTATTTCACTGAACCGGCCCAGCTTCCTGGAAACATGTCCTCAGAAGCAGTAAGTAAGAATATGCATGGATTAAAAGGGGGTAAATCAGGGTGGTGGGGTGTGTGATATTAAAGATGGGCAACAAAAGCGTGAAGTCAATGTAAAAAGTGTGCTTTACTCTGGATCTTACAATCATTTCAGCCAAATATTGGAAACCTGCTCTGGCCTGTTCAGAGAGTAAACCTGCATTATTTTAGTTTGAAAAGAGTTCAAATCGCCTCAGGATGATGCAGTAGAAAGGCAGAAACCCATTTTGCCGTAAACTACTTTTCATAATGCTAAAATGCTATGGAAACCTAGGCGCTCCCAGAGCCATCAGGAATTCTGGTTGCAGCCGCAAGATCTCGAACTTCCCTTGGAAAGTTTGGCAAAGTATCAGCAATGTTTGTGTCTCATGGATAAATGGTCCGAAACGAGGTGGCCATCTTTATGAAACATTGAGACCTCAATCACTCTGCCCACTTCACCCAAGAAGCCACCATCTGGATTACATCCTTTCTGGAAGGTCGGGCCATGCAGGTTTTCTCAGACCAGGCCTCACCCAACCAAACCCCTATTGGTGTGGAGTGCCACAAGGCTCGCGCATCTCTCCCACACTCTACAACCTCTTCACTCTACCACTATTCAAGGATTTAGAAGAATTCGGCATAACCTTCACCAATTATCCTGACGATACACAAATTCTTCTCACCTCTTAGGTGACTATGAGCAAGACGTGAAAACCCTACAGCATATCTACGCTATCATCCAGGCTTGGATGGCAGCTAACGGCCTCTGTCTCAATGGGGACAAAACTGAAATCTTACTAGTTGGCCCCAAGGAGACCTTAAAAAAACTAGACACTAAATACTGTAACTTCCAAATTGAAACTGCTATAATCCCTGCTTCAACTGCGGTAAAAACTCTAGGCGTCTTCCTGGACTCCACCCTCTCCATGGACAGACAAGTTAGCTATATCTCGTCCTCAGCAGCATTCACAACTAAAATCATCAATGCCATCAAACCTCACCTCTCATCCAAAAACCGCCTCAATATTGCAAGAGCTACCATAGGAGCAAAATTGGACTACTGCAATGTCCTCCTCCTAGGTACTTCCTCCAAAAACATTAATAAACTACAAATATCCCAAAACAATGCCCTCAGAGCCACGCTAAGCATCCCTAAAAGAGCATATCTCTCAGGCTAGACAAGACGCCCACTGGCTCCCTTTCAAAGAGCGCATTCTTTTCAAGGCTCTCACAATCACCCACAAATGCCTATCACAAGCTGCACCCCCTTATCTAACCGAACAAATACACCAAGCGCCTTCCACCAAACCCAAACGTGACCTATACTCACACCAACTCATAATCCCCGCCTTTAACAGATCCAAAGCAGGAGGCTCTGGCATAAGAAGTACTCGCACCTAAATCATGGAATGCACCCCCGCTTAGACTTAGGAAAGAATCTTCGCTCATGGCCTTCAGAAAGGCCTTGAAGACCATTCTTTTTAAGTAGACCATACTCTCTCAGCTGCTATGCCTTATAACCTTACCTTACTGTTTATCTACTTACCTTACTATGTACCGTATAACTACCGCCTTACTGTATAACATGTATGCCAACCAACAATGTACCCAACACATAACTGCATGTATGTAACAACTATACTGTAACTTAACACCAAGACTTTCTCCTATGTAACTGTAAGTGACTTTAATCCTGCAATCCAACTAAGTCAATGCCTAGGATGGGATGCCCAATGGAAGCCCTTATTTATATATTTTTATGTCAAAGTTCGTTAAATCTGGATGATGAACCCTTATATAACGCCCCTCTCTTTAAATCCCCCTGACCTCACTGCGCCAAGAAGTAGGTTTGTTTTGCAAATTAAAAGGTTTATTTGAATAATTAAACAATATATATATATCACACTTTTATGAATAAAATCATATTTGAATAGCACACTAATGAATATGGACCGTAATCAACAATGGGTAATATTACAAAATTGACACTCTCTTTAATCACTTACGAGTATGAATATGGAGGATACTGTAGCAGAGAATACTTTATGTAATTCAAGGAAATGCAATAATGGGCAAGAATGCAACACAGAAATAAACTTGATATGATTTCAACAAAAGACAATATGGTCACTTTTTCCCCTGTGACTACTCACTCCTCCCCTGTGCAATATGAAGAGATGGAAATGAGGGCACGCAGGTTTCAGCACATTACCAAACATGACCATTTGGGTGTGACACAGAATGATTCTAGCTTTATTCTTTCTGCCATCAAGAGAAGTATATAACTGCCAGCATACCAATCAGTGTGATCTAACAGATTTAATCTGGGTTGGTCTTTTGTACTTCCAAAACACTGGCTTGTGAAATTGTCATTTATAAACATGCAGAAAAAACGTTTGCAAAGCGTTTTTTGTGTGTAAAACAAGCAGACTTTAAAATATGCTTGTCTGAGTCCATAACCATCTGGTTTGCTCCCTTCTGTCTACCACCCCTTCCACTCAAATGGCCTACATAAGAAGAAAGATCAAGCAATGGGCTAAACGATGCCACAGCATGCAAGGAGGCAAACTTCACAGAAGACAGTACAATAATGGACAAGAAATTTGAGGATTTGACCAGGATCACTGTATTGTCTGCTGTCAAAGCCAGGGTACAAGCATTTATGCTTTGGTTCCAAATTTGGATACTTATTCATCACTTGGACTAAAAGTTTATGCTCATCGTTGGAGGTGATTTCCTAGATTTTACAACACCCCATCTGAACAAGCCAATTTCTAGACCTTCACCATAAGGATGACATGTTCGTTTTTATAGCAACCCCTATCTGGTGCAGGTACATTGTTGATAATTGCACCTGTTGCGCTGCAAGACCAAGTACATATGCAGACAGGTTTCTAAGCTTCAGACATAGGAAAGGCTCAGCCTGCCTTACAGGAATGTGCAATTCTAATATTGCATATGAACACATATCTCTGCAATGAGTGCTTAACACACTGAGCTAACATCTGAACCATTGTGGCACTCAATTCATCAATATGGATTTCAAATTTGGCTATTGCACATGACCAACATAATTCCCCCAGGAAGGAAAGAATGTTACACGAGTTGTGCCGCAAGGAACACACAAACTATGTATACGACAGTGAACACGGAAAGCATTACATGATGAATTGATTGAGGCAGAATTTACTTGCCAAAACAGACAGGCAATAGGTGTGGAACCTCAGCACCATGTAATACAATATCATGATGTGTGGTATTTAAGTCTGGTGAACAATGGAATCTTACTTCTTTAGATCAGGCAGCCTTGTGAGGCCCCTCCAAAGTGGGGGCTCTGGGCAAGTGCCCCTTTTGCCCTCCCATAAAAACGTCTCTGTGTGTTACCCTTTGATGTGCCTTATCCATTGTATTTGTGTCCAGGTTGGCGTAATCCCAGGACACTGTACATGCTTCTTGCTCTCAAGCAACGCAAAACAAGGTTTATTCCTGAATCTCTCTGAATGTAATTTCTGCTACAAATGCAGCACTTTACAATTAAGCTGTAGAGCTACATAAAGGGGCGCATTACGAGTGTGCCGGCCCGGGAAAATATGCCAGACAAAATGCCAATAATACCGGCTCTGGCATTTTTACTGGACTGGCCCTTTCCAAGGTTGCCAGTAAGGGGCTCTGATCCGCCTGCAGGCCTGACATGCGGGGGAACAGCAAATTTGAAAACCCTTGGCATAGTGGAAAGAAATTGGTGAGCCTACCCATGAACCCACACATTTTGATGACCCATCCTTTTAGGCTACCTCTCATTAATATTCATAAGATACCTTTAGAATATATGCACATTTAAATCATGAATATTGATGAAGTAGCCTGAAAAATTGACATTCTTGTTGCCATCAAGGCTTGGAGTTTGACATCTCTGTGGTAGACGTATTGAAAGCGAGGCTGCACGGAGACCTGCACAACCTTTGATCCGGATTTGGGCTTCTTTAGGTTCCACAGTTTTTGAATTACACCCCGCAGAGCTGAAGTCAGGAAAGCTACCTTGGTTGTCTCCTCTTAGTAAATGGCTTGGTAGGAAAAACATCCTGCAAGCATGGAACACCTAGAGCTGGTAACGAGTGATCGCACCAAGGAGGTCGCGTTGTCTGACGTGGCTTACAGGATTGTGAAATGACAACCCAGGGATTTCCCAATTCGAGGGTGGCAAGATGGGCTGAGATTGAAACAAAGCTGGATGCCATTGATTGGCAATTCACACAATGAGGCAACTGTAACTACCATCTCGTTAAGTATTCTTCCCTTAAAAATGTAAGTGGTGAGGTGGGCTGAGGTTGTGAATCCGCCTAAGACAAAGTGGCACCACCAGAGGAGGAAATGGCTAACTCTGCTCCCAGCTGCACCTGACATGCGCACAACGCAGATGTCACTGACATGGACTAAAGCACATTGTCCCTACCCCCCACCCCCCGTGGACTTTGCTTTTCCCAATTCCATATGGCTTGCCTGGAGAATCAGGTGCAGGTGACCCCTAAAAACTAGAAGGCATAACAGCAGAGGATTGCGAGTAAAGTTTTCTATTCTTCGATCCTCCCTTGGGCTGGTAGATTTTTATAATATAAGATGGTTTGCTGATATTGTTTGTTTGATACTATCCTGTTTTTTTAAAATATTGTTGCTATTGTGATGTAGCGTCTGCATTGAAGATTTAAAAAAAATGAAATTTTGTTGTATGTGTAGACCATTTTGTCAACGCTTGTGCTATACAAATAATGCTTAACAATATAGGCAGAATAGATCTGTATTTATGTTACAATAAAGGAAATCCAAATGGCAACATTTTTAAATTCATAATTAAAAACACTCTTTTCAGTTTTTTTTATTCGAAAGTCGGCTACTTTATTGACAAGTTGACCGCTCTCAAATAGTTTGTGAGATCGTTCACAGATCCTGGGAAACATAGAGCGCGTTAGAACATGGTTTCTGTAATGTCCCTAAGTTTAGGTTGCAGTCCTACCAAGATGCAGCTTGGTAAAACTCTGTGAGGTCATGTGCAGGACTGGGTGGCCTTGGTTGGGCGCAAAAGGACAGAGCTACCATGCCCGGAGATATCCGTGCACTCGTTAGGCTACGGATGTTCCAACAGATACTATTTGAATCTTAGATCTATTTCTTGCAAGATTGCATTCAATTGATTTTGGTGCAGCAGAGAGTTAAATATTAAGCTTCCACTCTTATAATAGTTTTTTTATAACGTGCTTAATACCAACGAGTGGTTTCTAAGCGCGGGATCGGAATTCCAACCTGTTACTCTGCGTTGCCTTGCTTCCAAGTCATTCGTTGCCCCTGAGCTGTCCTTCCTCCCCATCGTTTCTTACGCACAAGTGCCTATTTGGTAATGCACCTTGTTACCTTACTGCACGAATCATGAAGGCACCTACTCGGCAACATCTCTGCTCTAATAAACATCTTCTGAATGGTCCCTGGTGCACTTTGAAATTTGGCCGCTCTAGTTTTGAGATCTGGACCCCATCTCTATGGAATGTCTTGCCACCTGCTCTGAACGATATCACAGTTTTTGGGCAGTTCAAAAATGCATTAAAACCTATCTTTTTGACGAGGGTAAAGATTAGCTCTCCTGATGAAATCTCTTCTACTACTTTTGGTGTTTCTTGTTTGTGAGTCTTGTGAGCGCTCTGAGGCCTCTTGGTGTGTGACGCTACAGAAATAACAAATAGAAATAGATCGAATTAGATCCCTACAGCTGGCTCTCTCCTCAGTCCAGTAGTTCATAAGAACGTTGGATTTGGATGCATACCATCCACTTATTTCATTATTTATGGCAAATGGCAATCCCTCATTGTAGTTATGCAGAAAGTGAAGTGAAAGGCTCATGGTCATGTGGCCGTAAGCAATCTGTTCTTCAAAGGAAACTGAAAAGTTGAGGGTTGTAGCGTTTTCACGTAAACAAACTGATCTGAAAGAGTTCCTGAGTCCCACAAAAGAAATGGAACTAATCTGAGGGATAAGAGGGAGATTCTGAGAAGGAGAGCGAAGGGAGGATTGCTTGGTGTCCGTGATGTCCCTTCCCATCATTTTGCCACACTAGCCAGCTCCACCCTACTGATGAGGTCCAACCAGACCGAAACACGTGTTGGGGTTGCTGTTGGTACTCTTGTTCAGAGGAGAATTGCCAGGCATTTTGGTGCTGCACTGCCCCAGGGCAGGACAAAGACTGATATGTTTTGGCTATTTCTCCTCTGTGAAAGATAGTGAGCTAAAGACTCTGGAAAAGGCTCTCGTAACCGGGACTAATGTCCGGTAGAGGGACTCCCAGGACCCCCCTTGATTTTTGGCATCATGAAGTATGACGGAGACAAGAGGCCTCATTACACGGTAGGCGGTAAGGGTTAACGGTCACCGGTAATGGTACCGGTGACCGTTAACCCTTACCGCCTTACTACGAGGTCCCTTAGTGGGTTGGAGAATTTAATGCCTGCTTTTTGCAGGCATTAAAAACCAACCCGCTAAGGGACCTTGGTGCTAATTACGGCACCGCAAATTTGCGGTACCGTAATTAGCACCTTCTCCATTCCCATTATGCCCTATGGGGCAAAAATGGGAATGGGGAAGGGCAATGGGGGAAGCGGGAAGGGGGAATTACCGCCCCATCAACCTTGGAATAGGGCGGTAATTCCCCTTTCCACCAAGGCGGTGCCAGTATTTTACCGGCATGGACCAAGGTGCTATTAGCACCTTGGTCCACCGCCTACCGTGTAATGAGGCCCTTAAAGTTCAAAATAAGGTGATTTATTAAAGAAGTGTCAGGATAGTAACTTGCCCTATGCTAAGGTGGGATTTCCATACCTGAACAAATCTAAGGACAGTCTGAGTCAGAGTTCAACTGAAAAGGCTGTCTGTGTCCAACACCTATCCTTGCCCTCGCACCTCAAGCTAAACAATACTGAAAGAAAGTGTTCAACAAAGTTCTGAGCTTTGTCCAGCTCTGAGCTTCTTCTTCAGCTTCCGTTCCCCAAGTTCAAGAAAGTTCACAAAGTCTTAATATGACCTTTTCTTGGTTCAATGTAATTCAGTGCCCCACAATCCTTGCTGCTCCTTTTCCGAAGTCTCAAGCAACACAGTTCAAAAGTGAAGAGTTCTTGAGGCTCTGTCCTCTCCGTGTAGTCTATCAAGTCTCAGGGTTCCCTTCCACAAGACTTCAACGTAGCATCCTCTGGTTAGCCTCACCAGTCTGCTTATAGTGCTTCTCCTTGGTCTCTTTCACAATGTCTTTTAGTTTTCCCCATTTAGGGCTCACTGGTCTTGGCGCAGTTGTCAGACCACACGGTCCACCCATCACAGGTCGCGCATCCAGGAATCCCTAAGCTCCCCAGTTCACACAAGTTAATCTGCACTTGTTCCTGTGCACAGATTCACATTAATTTTCAAGTCTCAGCCTGCTGACTTTACGAGCAGCTTCAGACGTTCCTGCCCTCTCCCAGTTAGCCTCTTGGCTGTGGACCACTTGTAACACCTCTCTTGCCAGGCTTTGCCCTTGTCGCACTGTTTCCCTTTATAAAGATCCCTTTCTGGTGGTCTGGTTCATACCCCACCTTTTGTTACACTTCTTCACACTTGCACTATTTTCTGCATAATGCTTTTCAAATGGATACGTTCCTCTTTGTTTCTGTTTGGCATTAGCTTTGCTCATAAAACATAAACTTCTGTATTCAATATGCCTACTTTGGATTAAGTTCTAAGTTTCATTCAGTTTGGTATTCTGTATATATGTCTCAGCATTGTTTCAAGTTTTCACTCAATTCGGTATTCAAAATATGTGTAGTTCATCAATATTTCACGTTTGTACATAGTTTGGTATTCAATATAAGCATTTCAGCATTGTTTCAAGTTTTCACCCGGCTCGGCGTTCAATAAGTCTTTAACCGGCACTGCATTACTCACACGCAGTACTCTAGAGGCGCCCTGGCTCTGGGTGACGCCCCCAACACTCACCGGTCTCTGGCTCCCTTTCCGGAAGCTCGGGCTGCCTCCTTCCTGCATTGCCGTTTGACAGACCGGCACCTGCAAGCCCCGCTTGCACTTCTGCTGCTCTGCAGCACCGGCCGGCATCTTCGCCTTCACACGGACACTGACGGCATCCTTTTCTTCGTGCTCGATCGCAGATGCTGCTACACGCAGCCCAGCACGGAGGCTCCCCATCTTATAGCAATCCAACGCCCCATCTCGCATGGGGGCTCCACAGTTTTCCTGGCCTTCAGCTGGCGTCCTGGCTTCCTCGCAGGGCCCACCACGCCTGCCTGCTCCCAACACGGGTGCCCTGCTGGAAGCTTACACACAGGCCTCCCTTCCTGTCTTGATAGACATCAAACCCTTCAACAGGTTGCAGGTGTTGATTCACCATCAGACTTGCCTGACCATAGTTAAAGGGACATGCCTGACCCACACAGTCCTTTGCAGCCATCTTCCTCGTCCCTTTACCAAAGTGGCGAAATAAAGGTGCAGTGTTCATGTCTCTCAGTCTCCTCTTCTTCGTTCCAGTACTTCCGAATGTCAAATGTGGGGAAGTAAGGGGAACTGTTCTACAGTAGCCTACAAAGGCTGGGGAAGGGCTAGGTTGTTCCTCAACAGGGAAAGGGCGATACCATGTCCTGCCCAAGAGCATTCCGCTGTCAATCTCCAAGGACCCTCCACCCAAGTGATCCTCCCTCGCTTCTCTGCCCCCAGGGTCAGGATCCAAATGTGATGGCCTTTCCCTGGCCACCTGAGAAGAGGATGCAGGAGGAGTACCCTTAGGTTTGTCATAGGGGTTATAGGTCATGCATGGTCAACAACAAATGTCTGTGCACACTTGTCACGTCATATTGCAAATGGAGATTTGTTTTTAGTAAGACCAAAATCAATTATGTTTTTGTGATTAATAATATATAGAATGTTTGGACATGTTTGAATATAACACAAGTATAACCACCGTGAAGAATCTTGACCCCAGTCTCCACCATTGACCGCTAGTTCCCTTTCTCTCATCCCCCAGTCCATGGAGTCCCAGCTGCCTTCAGATAATTACCTTGGCCCCTCGCTAGGAGCCTCTCTTTCCTGACACATCCCTTTCCTTGAGATATAAGGAAATATTATATGATATTAGAAGTATTTGTTACATTTGATCCTTAAAAGGTATTTCATTGAGCGAGCATGAGCAATCAAATTGGCAAGTAATACCACTCCTGGCTCACCTTGAATCCAAAAACCAGGAATCGTTCTGCATCATATGCAAACTATCTTGGAGTCCAACAATTGTTCATACCTTTTCATTTGGTCAAACATATTTCATACTACTTTCGACACTAAGGGACTGAGTAATCCTAAATTCAAGATCCATTTCAAAAGTCACAGGGAGTCCATATTAAATGAAATGCATGTCCCATTGAGGTTTCAATTTAGGGACTTTAAATATTTAAAAATATGTAATTCAACAGCCCCCTTCTCCTCACTATTTGTGTGAATGCCTGACTATTAAAGAGAAAATAATCTGATACTGTACAAGTTTGTAATGTAGTTTGTAATAATGCATCCCGTTTGGTGTACCTATAATAATCCTAATGGCAATAGTTTGTAAGGGTTCAATTGAAACAAAACTAATACCACTTTTCTGTCTGTAAATGTCGCTGTGTTTCCTGTTCTTAGACCGTCTCCGTGCAGTGGGCACACCTCAAGCTTCCCTGGCTGGAGGTCGATTGGTTTATTGATATTTCCCGCCAGATCGTTCACCTGGACCTGTCTGCCAACTGCCTGACCTCCCTCCCATCTATATTGCCCTGGGGTCTTATACATCTTCGGAAGCTGAACCTCAATGAAAACCAACTGACAGAACTCCCCCATGTAAAGTCCTCTGACGAGATCCTGTGTACACGGTGAGTTCAAGTGCTCCTAATCATGTATGTTTTGCAAAAGATTGGCTTCAAACCAACAGCAAATGGCAGTTATAAAACAGAACCATGATACACCGTATCTACTGCACAGATGCAGAATCTTGTCTGGCCAAACCCGCATCTAATGTTCAAGCTAGCTGCCATAATGGGCCTACTTTAGGGTGCGTGCCCCAGAGATGCACTGTTTGCAAGCTGGCAGCATGTCACACTGGGACAGGCCGTATTCACAGTGTAGGGTTCCACAAAGCAATATACAGGGGAAGAGTAGACCACTGTGGGAACATGTCTGGCACTAGTTTTCTGACCAACATAGAATTTGGACTTGCATGTTTTTGCATGGTTACAAAAACAACATGCACTGAGGAGTCATTTACTAGAGCGCTGACTCACAGAATGCCTGCACCGAGGGGTCATTTACTAGAGTACTGACTCACAGACTGCCTGCACAGAGGGGTCATTTACTAGAGTGCTAACTCACAGACTGCCTGCATGGAGGGGCCATTTACTAGAGTGCTGACACACAGACTGCCTGCACCGAGGAGTCATCAACTAAAGTGCTGACTCACAGACTGCCTGCACTGGGGAGTAATTGACTACAGTGCTGACTCACAGACTGCCTGCACTGAGGGGTAATTTACTAGAGTGCTGCCTCACATACCGCCTGCATTGAGGAGTAATTTACTAGAGTGCTGACTCACAGACCGACTGCACTGAGGAGTAATTTACTATGGTGCTGACTCACAGACCGACTGCACTGAGGAGTAATTTACTAGAGTGCTGACTCAAAGACTGCCTGTACTGAGGGGTCATTTACTAGAGTGCTGACTCACGGACCGCCTGCACTGAGGAGTAATTTACTAGAGTGCTGATTCACAGATTGCCTGCACCAAGGCATCATTTACTAGAGTGCTGACTCACAGACTGCCTGCACCGAGGGGACATTCTATAGAGTGCTGACTCGCAGGCCCTCATTACAAGTCAGGCGGTGGACCATGGTGCTATTAGCACCATGGTCCATGCCGGATTCCTCCATGGTGGATGGCGGAATTACCGTCCCATTCCAAGGTTAGTGGGGCGGTAATTCCCCATTCACCATTTGCCCTTCCCCATTCCCATTTTTGCCCCATAGGGCATAATGGGGATGGGGAAGGCGCTAATTACGGCACCGTAAATTACGGTGCCGTAATTAGCACCAAGGTCACTTAGCGCCTTGGACTTTAACGCCTTCAAAAAGCAGGCGTTAAAGTGTGAATCAGGCGTTAAGGGTTAACGGCGGCGACAGCGCCGTTAAACCCTTAACGCCTGACTTGTAATGAGGACCACAGACTGCCTGCACTGGGAGGTCATTTACTAGAGTGCTGACTCACAGACCGCCTGCACTGAGGAGTAATTTACTAGAGTGCTGACTCACAGATTGCCTGCACCAAGACGTCATTTACTAGAGTGCTGACTCACAGACTGCCTGCACCGAGGGGTCATTTACTAGAGTGCTGACTCACAGACTGCCTGCACTGAGGGGTCATTTACTAGAGTGCTGACTCACAGATTGCCTGCACCAAGGCGTCATTTTCTAGAGTGCTGACTCACAGAGTGCCTGCACTGAGGGGTCATTTACTAGAGTGCTGACTCACAGACTGCCTGCACTGGGGAGTCATTTACTAGAGTGTTGACTCACAGACTGCCTGCACTGAGGAGTCATTTACTAGAGTGCTGACTCACAGACTGCCTGCACTGAGGGGTCATTTACTAGAGTGCTGACTCACAGATTGCCTGCACCAAGGCGTCATTTACTAGAGTGCTGACTCACAGACTGCCTGCACCGAGGGGTCATTTACTACAGTGCTGACTCACAGACTGCCTGCACCGAGGGGTCATTTACTAGAGTGCTGACTCACGGAGTGCCTGCACTGAGGGGTCATTTACTAGAGTGCTGACTCACAGATTGCCTGCACCAAGGCGTCATTTACTAGAGTGCTGACTCACAGATTGCCTGCACCAAGGCATCATTTACTAGAGTGCTGACTCACAGACTGCCTGCACCGAGGGGTCATTTACTAGAGTGCTGACTCACAGACTGCCTGCACTGAGGGGTCATTTACTAGAGTGCTGACTCACAGATTGCCTGCACTGAGGAGTAATTTACTAGAGTGCTGATTCACAGATTTCCTGCACCAAGGCATCATTTACTAGAGTGCTGACTCACAGACTGCCTGCACCGAGGGGTCATTTACTAGAGTTCTGACTCATAGACTGCCTGCACTGAGAGGTCATTCTATAGAGTGCTGACTCACAGACTGCCTGCACTGAGGGGTCATTTACTAGAGTGCTGACTTAAAGACCGCCTGCACTGAGGAGTAATTTACTAGAGTGCTGACTCACAGACTGCCTGCACTGGGAGGTCATTTACTAGAGTGCTGACTCACAGACCGCTTGCACTGAGGAGTCATTTACTAGAGTGCTGACTCACATATTGCCTGCACCAAGGCATCATTTACTAGAGTGCTGACTCACAGACTGCCTGCACCGAGGGGTCATTCTATAGAGTGCTGACTCATAGACTGGCTGCACTGGGAGGTCATTCTATAGAGTGCTGACTCACAGACTGCCTGCACTGAGGGGTCATTTACTAGAGTGCTGACTTAAAGACCGCCTGCACTGAGAAGTAATTTACTAGAGTGCTGACTCACAGACTGCCTGCACTGGGAGGTAATTTACTAGACTGCTGACTCACAGACCGCCTGCACTGAGGAGTCATTTACTAGAGTGCTGACTCACAGATTGCCTGCACCAAGGCGTCATTTACTAGAGTGCTGACTCACAGACTGCCTGCACCGAGGGGTCATTTACTAGAGTGCCTACTCACAGACTGCCTGCACAGAGGGGTCATTTACTAGAGTGTTGACTCACAGACTGCCTGCACTGAGGAGTCATTTACTAAAGCGCTGACTCACAGACTGCCTGCACCTGCCTGCACTGAGGAGTCATTTACTATAGTACTGACTCACAGACTGCCTGCACTGAGGAGTCATTTAAAAGAGTGCTGACTTGCAGACTGCCTGAACAGAGGGGTCATTTACTAGAGTGCTGACTCACAGACTCCCTGCACTGAGGGGTCATTTACTAAAGTGCTGACTCGCAGCCTGCCTGCACTGAGGGGTCATTTACTAAAGTGCTGACTCGCAGCCTGCATAACTACTAGCAACAAACACAGAAATGGCAGTAGTCGGACACCTCCCGATTCAGATTGATCTATCAAAAAGTCCAACATGTTTTTCACAGTGTTCCCTTCAGGGAAACTGATCACAAACGTCCAAGTAATATTAAATATAGACTGAACTCACAATGCATACATTCATGTAAGCAATTTATGAAGCCCCAACCTAGCTCGCAAACTAAATGTTGTGCAAAAAAGGGAGTAAAACAGATACCAGAAGAGCAGAAGTGAGGGCAGAAGATGGCAATAGGGGAAGGGTGGGACGAGGGGGCTGGCCGACTGTCATCAGTATCATTAGTCATTGAGATGTTCTTTGAGGAAGAAGAGCTTCAATTATTCCCGGAAATGAAGGATGCAGAGGGTCAGTCTGCTGTGGCTTGGCATGTTGTTCCATAGCCTGGATGCCTAGCATGAAGAAAAATGTCCCTGGCCATATTAGGCCGCCCTCTTGTAATATTGCTGTACCGTGCTTATTACAGCTGTGGCATGTCAGTTAACACATTGCATTTGTTAGCAGTGCCCTTGGCAGAACAGACTGTGATGTGTACTTATGCATTTTAAAGTTGTGTCTGGCGTATGCATTGTGTATCTTTGCACATGAGCCTTTTCATAGGCATACAAGGCTGTCTTTGAAACTTTACACGGCCATGTGATGTCAATAGCTTGGCATAAGAGCTGGAACTGGCATATGACTGTGGTACATGAGCACCTAAGACTGTTTCCGGCGCATGCCTGTTCCTTGGCATATGATGCATGTCCTGGGCATATGAAGCTGTATAGGATAGTACTGGGACATAGGCTGTTCTTGGGTATCTGGTGCTGTACTTGAGCAAGTAGGACTTTGGATAAGCAGAAACACATGTAATTGGCCGTTTAACAGCTGTAGCAATCCATATGAGACTGCACTTGCCATATAATATCAGCACCTGGCCACATGAGGCTATAACTATCAGTTGAGACCGGAAGTGGGCATATGTTATGTTTGTAGTAGCTTCAGAGCGCCTAGACGTGTTCTTGTAGTGGTGTGGGGTGATGTGCCCACGCTAGTGGTATCCAGACCTTAGTCTGCTGGAGGATGCTGGCTGCTCCTTGGCATAAGCTGGATCTGCCCATGTGAAGCTATAGCTTAGCATAGGAATCTAAGGTTGGCACATGGGCTATGTTTAGGCATGTGATGATCAGATTTGCTTATATGAGGCAGTAAGAAGCCAGGCCATTCGCTTTGTTATACGTATTCTTTTTGTTTTGTTGCTGATGTTTGAATACGAGTTGTCCTTTTTTTGTGTTTTTCAAGTTGTGCGTGCTAAATAAAAAGCATGTTTCACAATGAGACAAGGATGCAAGCACTGGATAGAACCCACATGCACTTGTGAGTGCATGAAATGTCAAGAACACGGTTTCCAGGAACAACGAAATCTTAAGTGGCTGAAATATGTGAACAAATGTTTAATTGAGCAATATGCCCCGAGCGGTGGGAATCAGGTAATGCCGGGGGCACATAGTTATATTGCTATTAGTACCCCGGCCCGCAAGATCTGCATGGCCGGGCTACTAAAAGCAGTTTTTTTGTGTCCCGAAATGCTACAGCGTTTCAGGACAGAAAAAAAAAAGACCAAGAAAATGGCCGCCGGAAAAAGGGAAAAACAGAGTCTATTTTCCCTTTCCATGGTGGCAATTGGGAGCGAACGCGCTGGGAACAGAAGTGTTCCCAGCGCGTACGCTCCCGAAAGACGACAGAGAAGAAGGTAAGTGGGGTTGGGAGAGCGAGGGAGGGAAAAGAAAAAAATAGACTTACCTGAATCCCTTGCGGGGGACAAAGGCAGCCTCCAGCCGTGTGGAGGCTCAGAGCGGGGATAGCCCCGCTTCGAGCCTTCTCATTGGCTGAGGGGCTGCCATGCCCCCTGCCGGGAACAATGGCCGTGGAATCCCAGCCGAGGGATTCCCGGCTGGGTAATGCCCCGGCGAGGGCTAATCAGAATGCTTGTTTCATTCTGATTGAGCCCTCGGCGAGTACTAATACTTGTTATTTTCCTTTTCTTTTGAACAATTTATGGACTGCAAACTTGATTCACCATGTGTGCACTTCCTGTCCTTTAATATCTCACAATGTTAATTAGGTGACAGTCTTTTACTACAAGTATTATGAAATCCAGGGAATGCGCTCTGGGGTAAATAAATATTCATCAATTCTCTATAATTTGTCTGTAAATAATAATAACGTGTGCTCTTAAAAAACATTTCATACTGGGTTACTTCTGCTTCTGAGAGCTGAAATCACTTGTGTTATCATCTTTAGTGGTACTCAATTTGTTGTCCTAAAGATAAAGTGCAAGGTCGTCCATGCCAGGCGGACTGAGCCCGCCAAGTGCTTGCTACTGCATCTCTGAGGTTAGCACTTAACTTGTGAGCTGTTCACCCAACAGTAAACCACAGCTTTCTTTTGTGCCTGAAATCTTCATGCCAGTCCTGCCCATGTGTGATGCTAGCCTTGCCCATGTGTGATGCCAGATAGCGCGACACTGATGCACACGTGGGTTGACAGCACCTAATCAGCAAATTGGTTACACCGCTAATCATTACTGACCCTGTTCTTCCTCCCCACAGGTTGCTTGAAGTTGATGTGTCCAGCAATAAGCTATCTTGTCTTTCCGCTGGATTTCTGCATCTCACAAACCTTCAGAAACTTACAGCCACCAAAAACTTTTTGGAAAGATTGTTTGACGAGGAAAACGGTAATATTTGCTCTGGTGGATTAGTTGTGCATTGGTCCGGTAATGTGAAAGGTCTGCCGTAGATGATGCTGGAATACCTAGCTCTGAGGGCTTGTCCTTTGTTTCCTTAGCATCAAATTGGATTGGACTGAGGAGACTGCAAGAATTCGACGTGTCCGACAATCAACTGACCGAGCTTCCCGCCCTTTTCATGCATTGCATGAAATCATTGAGCTGCCTGAATGTGTGCAGGAACCGACTGAAGGTGTTTCCGGATCCGTGGGCCTGCCCCCTGGTAGGTACCCAGTGATAACGTCCTTGAATCAGTGCACTGTTAGTTTTGAAGATGTCGCAGAATGGAAACAGCAGATATTGAGGGCATACTCTCCCCCGTGATGTCGTTTTCTATCTCATTTTGAATCCCGTCTGTAATATCGTGTATGTGCTCATGGGCATTGCAACGTTGGTGACACTGAGTTAAGATGGTCGTCACTTTCCTCACATGCTGAATTTCAAGGATTTTGTTTGCGATAAATCAGATAACCTTAACTATCTCTTACGTATTGTTTTTTCGCTGAATTTCAAGGGTTCTGTTATGCTAGATTTTCTTCAGGGTTCACTGGCCAAGTCAATTGGCCATGGCCACTGTAAATGTTGCACCAATGATTTAAAAAGACCCATATCCCGCTACCTAGCAGATCAAATCCAAGTTGTGTGTAGATTGAAACGACTGTGCCCCAGCACCAGATGGTCCATAAGCTATTTCCTCCACCCTCAGTCGATGCTGTCCTGTATTCCTGCAAAAATCATTATTGGAAACCATTCCTACAGTAATGTAGAGTATGCCGGTTCCTGCTGTAACGGAGCGTCCGCCACTGTGGCATTAACGGGTAAATGCCCAAAAATGTAAGTCTTCCTCGTCCCCAGTGGCACTCACCGTGTGTCCCCCCTCCTCTTTGCTAGGTCCCCCCCACTTGCCTCCTTTGTGGTTTCCTATCTGCCCCTCTCTCATTACCTCCTTTGACGATCTGGTTCGTAGTCCGCCATGGGAGATATACGCGTTTTTGGGAACAGGAGCACCCCTTTCTCTGTTCAATATTTTAAGAACTACTGGACCGATTTGTTTCTTTTATGCACATCCGTCCAGCTGTGGATGTTCAATGGAAGCACTTTTTTGTTTTATGGGAAAATGAATGGGACTTGTCCGAACACTGTTTTTTTGTTCTGTTAAAACGTTTTTAAAATGTATTTATTGGACATTTGTATGCGCCTATACACCAGAGTTTCCAGGCGCCACAAAACTAGTTGGGGAGTGGCGGAGGGGGGAACATGGGAAAGAAGTAGAACAACAAAAGCAGTTATATTGGCCTTGTGACAATCCTACCATGCAAGACAAAGTGGTAAGTGCAGGAGGGTAGAGGAAGAAGTGCAGGGTGGGGTGTCCAAAGGGAGGGGGGTGGTCAAATGCCTCAGAAGCCAAGGCGGCAAGTGCCAGGGGAATGTTTTTTAACATTTTAATGAATTTTAACCAAGGTTTCCAGTTTGGGGGACACAGGTGACAATTTGTGGACAATTTCCTGTAGATATGTCCAATGAGTCAAAAGTTATTAGAAATACGATTTTGGGAAGTGTGTGTCTGTGTCTTCATATATACATTTTGTGGTAAGTCAGACACGCGGATAAGAGGACATGGTCTTCAACCACCTGGACCTACTAGGCATATCATACACAAACTACGCTGACCACACGCAGCTCCTTAGCCCCCTCTCCAGATCGTATGCCCAAGACACAGCCACCATAAAATCTGCGTACAAGGTCATACAAAATTGGATGTTATCTCACCTACTGTCTCAACGAGGACAAAACAGAAATCCTCAACAAAACTCTGCACTTTGCAGCATTGATCCAGCATACAAGGAATTTATCATTGATGGTAACTGTATCACCACCTTTGCCGCTACCAAAACTCTTGGCGTGTACCTGGATGCCAACCTCAACTTTTCACGTCAAGTAAACTTGACCCTAGCAGCAGCTTACACAGCCAAACTGCTTCTAGCCAGCAGGCCCTTCCTCTCCACTCCCAACCGCCTAACAATTGCAAGAGATATCACAGGAGCCAAGGTGGACTACTGCAACGCCCTACTTACCGGTACTTCTGAATGCAAACTGAACAAACTCCATAAGATTCAGAATAATGCCCTATGACCGGCCTTCGGCCTCTCCAAGTCTGACCATATCTCCGAAGCCAGGAGAGCTGCACACATGCTACCCATCCAGCAAAGGTTTAAGTTAAAATAATTGTCCCTGGTGCACCGCTGTCTCTCCAACACTGCCCCGTCCTACGTCTCATGCTGCGTAGAGAAATATGCCCATGCCCAACCTCTTAGATCATCAAACTCTCACTTCCTGAAGACCCCCAACTTCAACCGCCTCTCAGTAGGGGGCAAGAGCTTCCCAGTCATGGCTTCCAAACTCTGGAATAACCTTCTATCAGCACACAGAGAAGAACAGGCCTACTGGGCCTTACACAGAAACTGAGACACGGCTGTTCAACTAATCGGTGCTCCTTCTAAGACGTTTCCATCACACTACTGCAACTTCCCACCTCACCCTCCCTTTCTCTTTTTTTTTACCTTGATGTAAAATGTAACTTTGTACCCTAATGGAACTAGCGCCTAGATACCTGAGGGTTTTGTGCGCTGTAACAAATGCAAAAATAAATAAATATGGAAAGGATGTTTTCCATCTTGCTGCCAGAACAACTACATACCTGGTTGCAACCTTATTAGGGATCCTCAGGTGAAAAGGTTTTTTCAAACCTTTTAACTGCACCATAACTTTCTTGGTGTTGTGAAAACATGGCCACATTCTCCAACACAATGCTGTCAGGACTATACTGCACTGATGATCCCTAATAAGGGGGAAACCTGGTATGTAGTTGTCCTGTCAGCCTTGCAAATGTTTGTCTTGATTAAGCTATGTATTAAGTAGCACTGCTCTTTTAGACAAAGACAAGTTTCCTGGAGAAAAGGTTTGCATTTGAGCTAATTTGCATACCCACAATGCTTTGCTGTTGTGGCTCAGAACTGGAGGTGAACTTCCAGCAATGGCTACTAGGTGACGTTGTGAAATGTGTGACTTGGCTCAAAGGGACTTTCCTACATATATATATATATGTATATATATATGTTCTGAAGAAAACTATCTGGAAACTGTACGACACCTACTGATGTCTTGTCGAGCAACACACAAGGCAAGAACTGCGTACCTTTCCCCTCTATTTTCAGACCATGACTTACGCGAAGAAGAAGCATGGTGGGCCCGCCTTATAAGCGGAGAAAAGACCAGATGGATAATTGGGACAGCAAAGATTTTAAATTTAGTACTGGAGAAAATTGAAACACTACAAACTTAACAAAGAAAGTCAAAACCACGAGTCACACCATGATACACCGTCTTGACATTTTTACAACGTTCCTTGGAAAAGCCTAGACATGGCTAGACACAAGTAAATAAAGGAGCGGGATCAGGAGCAGACATGGGGCAGAGGACCAAAAGGTTGTGCGGAGAGCGGTATTGCAGAGTTTGCATGCAAGATCAGAGAGATACATTCATCAACGTTAAGAAAGATAAGGCTGTGATTAGATTTCAAGATGAAGCACAAGGAATTTGGAGAGAAAGTGATGTCTGTATGCAAAGATGGGTGAGGATTTAGGTAGGTTGTAGATGTGCATGTAGCGAAGTTGAGAAATGTGTCTAGGGTGGGTAGCAAAGGAGCAGAGGGGGGAAGAGCAAGGAGAAGGCTTGAGCAGTCAAGGTCTCTGTCAAACACAGCCCTAAGGCCCTGAGCCTTGGATGATCAGTTGAGGAGTTCAGAGGTCAAGGCGAGAGTAGAGCAGAGTTAACTTTGGAGTCGAAAAGGAAGATGGCTTCACACTGTGGCCACCTTCCCCGTTGTTTCTTTTCACTTCTGACAGTGAAGGTGGCTGCAGGGTGGGTGTGCTGATGTGTGATTGCATGTGAGTTTGTGGATGTTAGATGTGAATTTGTGTAAATACATAAATAAGTTATATGTTGTCTTTGGTGGCATGTGGCCTGTTGTGAATGATTGACAGCTCAGGGATGAGTGATATGTGTGTTCCGTGAATGGCAGTTTGAATCTGAGCTGTGGTGACGGAGGATGGACTGGTAGGTTTGCAGTCTACATTAAGAAGTTGTACCTATGTAACAATAAATGCTATCTACTTGCTTTGACCAGTGATAACTGTGTCTGAATTAATCTTTCATCTTTATAACAATTGCTTCTTAAAACTCGCACACAAAGGGTCCCACCTGAATTAACAATAATTCCTTTCGACAATTGTTGATTAGTTTGAAATATTAGGTAGCAGCGCCTCCAATAAACCGAGACTATTGCATTGGAATACAGATAGGTACAAATGGCATATGTGGAGGAACAGAAAGTTTGAAGGGATTGTTTTGTTATTTCCCCAAGCCCAGGGCTCGTATATCTCCAGCTCTGAAATCTCTTCACTGGCTCCCTGTGGCTGCAAGGATCAAGTTCAAATCCCTATGCATTGTCCACAAGGCTTTCTCGGGCCTGGGACAGCTCCACCTCCAATTTTCTCTTCCAAAGCATCTTCCTTCTCGAGCTCTCCGCTCATCCACCTTAACTCTCTGAGGGTCAGATGCTTCTCCAAGCAGAGAGTTGGGGGCAGATCTATCTCCTCGGCTGGGGCCTCCCTCTGCAACAGCCTCCCCTTCTCTCAAACATGAGCAGAACCACCTCCGGTTCTGGAAACAACTGAAGACCTTCCTTTTTGCTTCCACTTTCTCTCTTCCTCCCCACTGCTGATGCACCTGGCTGCTTCGCGCATTGGTCACCTGGTCACCCTCTGAACTTGGGCGCAGGCTCCTGCATGTTTAGTTGCCCTCTCACGTCCTCCAGGCTCCCCAGCACTTAAGGGTCTGTTTCTGCAACCCTACAGTTCCGTCTCTCTGCATTTATGAGTCACCCGTTGGCTGTACTTGTAAGTTAACTGCACTTCCCCCTTCCCTTCCCGCTGGCACTTTTCCCCTTCCCTCTTCCCTGCTCTTGCACGATCTGAATGACACAAGGCCTAGTAAAATTGTTATTTTGTCCACCCTTTGTTTCCCTCTCCTTGCCTTGTTGCGCCTAGAAACACTTGTGTGCAGGCACGTTATAAATGCCATATCATATCATATATAACATTTACTCACCCATAGTCTGCCCATGGCCATGCTAATCCCTATGGCCATTCCCACCCAGTTCCTGGCCATTCCCACCCAGTTCCTGCCCATCCCACCCAACACACCTCCTTGTGGAGGAATTCATTGAGCCCGCTTTAATCAAGCCTTACCATCAAATGTTTCATTTGCAGTGTCTGCCAGCGTTTTTTCAAAGCGGTCTTCTGTTAAATGGAGCTGCACACAAGCTACTGCTGTAATAAAAATGTTTCAACCGTGTTTGCCTTTAGCCACTCGATTTATAAGCACTATGTATGTCCTTCACTGAAATCCTGTTAAAAAATATGCATTGGCAAAGCCAACATATTTGACTTGTGTATTGGTATTGGGCCTTTGCCAGACACTGCTGTTCGATGCCCAGGTACTCGCACCATTTTGCACCTGCTACCATCAGTGGCCAGTTAATACCACTAGGGCAGTGCCTGGCAAGTGAATTTCCCATGCCTACACAGAAGCCTAAACTGCAGCATTGCCAATGGTTGTTGTTAAGTCTGGCTGAGGAGAGGGGTACTTTTTGTGGCTGGTGCCGCAGTAATAATGCAAAGTTGAAAAAGTAGGGAAAAAAGGTAATGTTCGGTGGCGAACCAGAAGAAGGACTCTGTCCAATGACTGACCTGTTCAAGGGTGTTTATTGAAACTAAAAAACTCCTATCTTGCCCTGTCTCTGTGAGGGAATGTTGCCTACCTAGAAACTAAAACTAATGGTGCTCATAAAAAGAAAACAGTTGTGTCCAAATCCTAGTGCGCTAACTGGCCCTTACACTTTAAGAAAACAACAAAAAGGAAGAGGACGGAGCAATGTCCTCGGTCTTCAGTTTCTGCCTGGCCCAATCACTGGAATTCCTGTTGCTTGTGTGCAAAGTTCATCAGTATTTCAAAAGACAGTTCATAACCTCTCTGCAGGGTCGGTTGTTCATGTCTTTCGTACTTTTTTCTCTTCCTTCGAAAAGTCATGATTTGCTTCATACAAGTTTCCCACCCTCGACTTGGTACTTGAAACCCTCCTAATTCTGTTTCTCTATGATTGTTAGGTTTCGTAGTTCTTGGATTATTCACGGTCCACGTGTACTGTATTGGCTTTGGTTCCACTTGTCCAGAATAGGGCGTCTGCCCCCTCAGGTTTGTCAGGTTCCCGTAACCTTGCTGGTGTCCCCAGCCTTAGCTGTCTCATAGTTCCTCTGGGCTCTCCGTACCCTGTCATCTTTTGACAGGCTTGCTTCCTCTCTGCTCTGATTTATGAGGCTCTCGTAACCTCATAGGTTCTCTCCGAAACCCTTATTGTCGCTTGACCAGCTCGCTTCCCTTATGCTCTGGTTTATCAGGCTTCGTAACCTTGCCGGCGTTCCCAGCCTTTGTAGTCTCGTAATTCTTCGGGGGCCTCTTATGCCCTGTGGTCCTTAGATGGACTTGCTTTCTCTCTATTCTGGTTTTTCAGGTTTACTCGGGTTTTATACAAAAAATGTATGTATGCGTGCATGTGAGGGTTTGTGTCTATGAGTTCACGTGTGAATACGAGGGTGTATGTTGTATCGGTGTGCAGGTAAATAAGATAGTGTGTGCTTTATGAATGCATGCGCCTATGTGTGTGCAGGAAGACGAGCGGGCCTCCAATTTGGAGGAGGGGTGTGTTAAGGATATCAATCAGGAGTCACACACCGGACCAGGACACTTGGTCTTATCCTGTGATGTGGCGCTCAATAGGAATGCTTTTTCTTTCATTTCAATGAATTCAAATTGAGCCCATACCCGACCCGTCTCACATCCCCTTTTACAAGTACCCCGGGTCACAATGGACCATGAACACGGCCGGTTGGTGAAAATACAATATTTATTTATTATTTTTAAAATTCACAAAAATCACACAAATTTTAATATTGGGCAGCAATCACCAATGGGGTGATAATTACAATAAAAACTACTGAACTACACTTGGTTAACCTTCTACATTAACATATCCAAAGAACAATTGAATAGGAGCACTTTTTGAATTAGGATAGATAGCACTCAAGTAAAGTTTCCCCCTGCAATGTTCCCTCAACCCACACATAATTAAACTCAGATAGATAGAAAGAGGCAGCAGGTAGTCGGGGATAAGAGGCCGCAAACAGAATCAAAATCCGACCTTCCTTCGCAAAATAGGGGAAAACCTTTTCAACCCCTTGGCAATGGCATAAAATGACACTCTGAAATTGACAAATAAATAATTAATGTGTGGTTAAATCTTTGAGGCAAATATGAGTTCTCACAAAGGCAGTAATGCATAGAAACTAGCAATCACAAGGCAATGGATCAATAAAAGGCATACAATTCTAAAGCGAGTGGAAAGTTAGAACATGCTGCAGCCGAATTCACACGTTAGAAAATTGCATTTGTTTTCAATTCGCGTTTAAAATGACACACATGAATTTTAGGAAAAACAGGTGAAATACTTGGATTTTCCATGCAGTTTTGGGGCTGGGAGACAGATGTATATCACAGGGATAATATAGAGGTGAAAGTAGGGCTATAGGTGAAGAATTAAGGGAGATTTGGAAGGTAGCTGGTTTGCTTTGGGTAAAATGAAACCATGAGAGAGGAAAGAAAATCAGCTGAGAAAATAGCAGGTTTGACTTAAATTAGGTTATCAAGACTATATTTATAGAGGGACACAGTAAGATCCAAGGTTGATTTGCGAAGTCAAACTTGTCACCCCAGTGTTCAACCTTATGCGTAAATTACTTTGATAACTCAACATATGACTAAGGATGTATGATCTATGCAGGACAAAAGGAAATAGGAAAGTGGTGCTAATGCTTGGAAATTCAATGACAGGGTGCACAGAGAAATCTAACAGTTTTTAACAAGTTACCAGGGTATAGAAAGGATTGCTTAGGGAGTGGAATAAAGACAAAAGGGTCAGGATGGGGAGACTATGTGTTTCTCTGGGATGGGGATTATACTCACAGCCCACTTTTGAATCTGGGATTTTGGACAGTCAACAGGTTCTGCTCACAAAAGATTCTGGTCATTGGATAGCGGTCTCTCCTGGCAAAAGACAGCTGGACAAAGGTCTGGTCACCGGATACTAAAGGTCAGCAGGCATGCAGGTAGTGGCAAGAAGCCAGACTGGTTTCAGGATGCTTCCCAAAAAAGGGTACCACAGCTTTTCACTTTGGTATGGGATTTTAGTGGGTTTTTCTGGATCAATGACCTTGCTGGGATAGAAGAATCAACTATGCTTAAGCATTGCTGGGATAGGATCAGCAACGCTTTGGCCTTTCAGTGGAATCTGGAATCAGGAAAATGAATGTAGCAGATCAGGAACGCAGGCGCAGGAAATTCAGGAAAGAGTCCCAGAGTTCTGTCAGGGACCCTTTTTATAGAGCGTGGTAACATCACATAATTATTGGTGGGCAGAACTGAGCTAGGCCTACCTCCAAGACTCAGGTAGGTCAGCCTAAGTTAATCGCCTCCTCGAGGAGGAGTCTCAGTTTGAGGTTGCATTTTATGAGGTAAAAAGCCTTCCCACAGTCCTGTTTGCCAAAAATCAACCTGAACATAATTTACACATTTGTACAGTTGTGGCATTTTACCCAATTACATAGGCAGATTACATATTTTGTGCAGATCATGTCGGTCCAACTCTCCAGTTTCTGAGACCCTGTTTCGTCCGTTTAACAGTTTCATCATTTTTAGTGAGAAATCTTCTGCATAAAATTCTATAACTTTATACATGTGTGTGGATTATCATTAGGCATGTAAGTATTAAAATTCGCCATGGCATCATGGATACTTTCCTTATACTACCCAATTGTCTGCCATATCTATTCCCCATGTGTCAGTGAAGTTTATGACGTCTTAAATGAAAGCCCATAAAATCACATTTAAACTGTTAACTGTTCACATTTTTGCAAAGTCCTGTGGTAAAGATAAAAGTCTTACAAGTTTTATTTATAAAATAGTCTTTGGAAGCAAATGTTCAGTATTGTTCCCCATATACAGGCATAGCTTTCAAGCTTCCCCCCTCAATCCAGGGTTGTCATGGTGTTTTTTCCTTGAAGCTTCTTGTAGAAGTCTCAGGGAGGTGTGATTTTTCACTTCGCACATCCGTGTCCCAGAAATCCCATTTTAAGAGGCTGGAGCACAGACCGAAGTCTGTAAAGGTAGCAATTATCACTTGTGTGTTCTGGGATCTACTATGGGGGCCTTTTGTTGCTAGCATCCTCCCAGCAGAAATCTGTTTTGGGCTGATTTTCCCCCATGTAGCCAACCCTGCTCAATATAACCATCTCATACATGTATTTCACGGCACATTCCCCTTTCACATTGCTGGGAAAGGATACTTTTTTGTTCAACATTGTACTTTTAAAACAGGCATTTTCTTCTTTGGTTTGCAAACGCCGATTTTGACATATGTGGTGACAGCTGCTAGCATGTTCCTTTCAAATTTGTTTTTTCTATCTGGATTCCCACATTGTTCTGTATCCATAGTTAGTTCCTTTTACACAACACTCTGTACAAGGCAAAGGTTTCCTGAAATTGACATGTGCACAGAAATCTAGAATTTCTTTCCAAGCGGTGAGTTTTGACATTTGTAGCAAAAGTTTAAGCTTTTTTTCCCTGTAGCTGAAGTAAAGCTTTTGTTGATTCGCTCAGATTTGGCTGGCACAGCCTGCCATTCAGGAATAATGCTCTTTTCTGATGGAGCACAATGTGAATATGGCTGGGCATGACAGGATATTTTTGATAAAGGTAGGTGTGATGAAGAACAGGGAAAAATAGCATCATAGCGGCATCATTTTAAAGGTGAAATTATCCCTTTTTCGATAGGAACTTTGGGCTTGCAGCAAAGCAGCGCTGCTTTTTCACTCCATTTCTTTAAAACCAACAAGAACACACCCTAGTAGCCTTTCTCGGGGTGCTTCCTGTTCCATCTTGCCCAATGGCGCTTGGCAAAACCGTGCAGCCCTCCTTTTGTCGCTGCAAAACGCAGTTTGGATGCAATGGTACTCACAGGAGGCAGCGCAGCCATTTTGCTGGTCCTACTGAAGTGCAGCTTGGTGATGTGGGGAAGAATTCTGTTGAGTGGGTCAATCTAGTCCACAGGTGGGGTGCTACATTGGTGCAGTGACAGCCATTCTCGGCATCATTTCTTACTGTGACATATGACTTTGTTTACTGACATCAAGGTTAAAGCCAACATGAGTATTCTTGTGTAACCATACTGGCCTACATTGGTGCGGCCAATCTGGACATGTTTTATTATAGTATCATTACTGACAAAAGCAAACATGAGAATGTTCTTGTGTAGGAAAATGTTTATATTTTGTTGTAACCAACATGGACATGTATGGTACTAGCATATTTTGTGGGCTTAAGCATCAGGAAAATGCTTTGGGAAATGCTTCTGTGCAGCGGTGGCATCTATTAGAGCTTTTCATATGTTACCCTACCAAACTGATAACATGTTCTCAGAGGGAGAACCGAGAATAACCCTCACTTCCCCAAACCAACACGGTGGTTATTTTGGTTTCTCTCGCTATGCTCACCTACTCCTGCATATTGATGAGAAATTAGGTTTAGGTCGAAATTACTGAAAAAAAATGGTTGCATTGACCAAAAGTTCTAAAAATGCTACCACCAAAGGTTTGAACACCAAAAGTTTGAACCTTTGGTGGTAGCATTGATAAAAAAAAACGGGGGCTGCTGGGGTGTCCCCCGCATTGCCCGCACACTTTACTTTGGTATAGTGAATAGGTGTTTTTGGGGGACAACCCCACAGCGTTCGGTTTTTTAAAAAAAACAGGGGCTGCAGGGGTGTCCCCCACATCGCCGCGCCCACTGTACGTCATGGTATAGTGAGCGGGGGTTGCGGGGCACACCCCCGCAGCCTTCCATTACAAAAAAAAGAAACTGGGCTGCGCGTCTGTCCCCCGCATCGCCCTGCTCACTATACTTTATTGTATAGTGAGCAGGGGCTCTGGGGACGCCGAAGATTGAGGGCAGAGCTGGAGACATTAGAGAACAGGATTGCTAAGCTGGAAGCCTGAGGGCCCTTGACAGGTCAGCCCAAAAAAGACCTTGCGGAAATGAGAATGTAATCTGCCCAGGCGTTCGGTAGACTTTCCAAATTTGACTTTGAGACACGGGTGGAACAGATATATGCTGAGGGGGACAAGTCTGGCAGGATGTTAGCATGGTTATGCAAATGGAAACAACTTAAAGTGCTGCCCACGCTGCTAGACAAGAGTGGTTCCCCATGGAGGTCCCAAACGGCTACAAATGACATTTTGGATGTATATTACTCCGAGTTGTATAGACATGATATGCAGATACCCAACAGGGAAATGGAGGATGCTATTAACCAGATCCGGCTCCCACAACTGACAAAAATACAGGTCGAGAAACTGGACAAACCCATTTCATTGGAGGAGGTGCAGGAGGCAATAACAGCGCTAACTGCGGGTAAGGCCTCGGAGTGACGAACTGCTGTCCGAATTTTACAAGACATATAGCTCAATATTAGCAACGCCGCTATTAAAGGTCCATGATGAGGTGTACGAAAAAGGTGTTTTACCACTGGGTAAGCGAGAGAAGATGGTGATACCCATATTTGAACTGGGGAAGCCCATGGAGTGCTGTGATTCCTATTGCCCACTAGTCATGCTGAATTATGATGGTAAAATACTTACAACTATATTGGCCGGCCGCTTCCGCAAGGCAATAAACACCATCATACATGCTGATCAGACGGGATTTGTACCTGGCCGAAGCACGGCCTCAAACTTGAGTAGGGTACAATACGTAATAGATCAAACTAACGATCAACAGGCACACCTAGTGATATCGTCACTAGATGCCATTAAGGCATTCGACTCTGTGTTTTGGGAATGGATGTATGCAATGCTGAAGGGGTTTGGATTCAGAGAAGTATACATGAAGTGGGTTAAATTAGTGTATACCAACCGGGTGGTTAAGGTTAAATCAGGGATGTCCGCTCTCGCTGATGCTATACATATTGGCACTGGAGCCACTAGTGGTGTACCTACGGCAGGAATATCTGGCAGTGGGCATAGACGTGGGATGCACAAGACACCATATATCGTTATATGCGGAAGACGTCTTGCTATATATAAATAAGCCCACTCATAAACTCCACATACTAGACGTTTTAGATGACTTTGCAAAATTGTCAGGAATCACATTTAGCAGGCAGAAGTCGTGCCTGTTCCCACTGGTGGGACTCCAACGGGTAGTCGTAGAGGATTTACCGGACCTGGGATTGAAGTGGGAGACAATCGCATTCAAATACCATGCGGTTCAGATAACACATATGCCACAAGAGACACATAGAATTAACGCAATCAGGATAACAGATGGGATAAGGATGTCAATGATATTATGGGCCCGACTGTCACTCTCACTTATGGGTAAAGTCTCTATAAGAAAAATGATCATTCTCCCAAGATTGCTGTACACATTTTCAAGTGTACACTATTACATAGAGCCAAGGTTCTTCAGGAACCTAGAAATTATAATTGCACTTAAAACACTATACTTACCGTACCAACAGGGTGGTGTACAGCTTCCGAACTTAGAATTATGGCTGCCCAATTATATTACCGGGCTGCCCAATTGTGATATGTGACATTATGGCTATCGAACGGCATTACCACGGAAACCAACCGATTGCAGATGATAGTGAAGCCACCTAAACTCAAAGAAATACTGTGTGTCCCAGGAACCTGCATGGGTAACCAATGCTTGATTGTGGGACTAGGTAGAAAGATTTGGACCAGAGTGCTGAAGTGGGCCCGCCTGATAGACCCCTACTCGCGAAATACCTCCATCGTAGCGGACACCTGCTCGGATCTGCCTGACCTGAGAGTAGATAGAACTTGGGAAAATCATGGCACACACGCAGGAGGGGGGACATGTTTGCTAATGGGGTATTTAGGGAGTTGGACAGCCTGATGTTAAATGAGGGGCTGCCCGGTGGCCAATTGTTACGATAAGTAAGGGTGCGAAAGGTGGCTAAGCAAAAGTGGCACGGATGGCCTGCCGAACCGGAAGAGGAAGCACGGTTATCTCTGCTGTACGCCCTGGAAGATGGCTTTAGGCCAGCGGTATTCAAACTGTGGGGCGCGACCCCCCAGGAGTCCGCGGGTGCATCCCTGGGGGGCCCTGAGAGCTCCGCATGAAATATTATAAAATATATATATATATATATATATATATATATATATATATATATATATATATATATATATTTTTTTTTTTTTTTATTATTTTTTTTCTTTTTAGATTGGAAGAAATGGGCAGGCGTGGCTCACATGGTCGAGCTGAAGCATGAAACTGTCTCAGGCAACAATGAAAAAGTGGCCCACAGTTGTAAATGGATATTCATTCCTTTAGTCACAGACTGGGCCTCATTAAAACTATGAAGGTATGGTAACAACGGTGCCGGTAAGCTACCGGCACCGTTGCCACCGTACTGCCATAGTAAGAGTTGTGCTCGCAGGTGCCTGAAAGCCAGGCCGTGCGGCACCCGCGAGCACTGCTCATCAGATGCACCAGCACCGTTATTAACGATGCCGGTGCATCCAAGCTCCCCATTCCCATTGAGCCCTATGGGGCTCAAATGGGATTGGGGATCTACCGGTAGCGGCACCCACCAAAGGGCAATTATCAGGTCTGCCTAAATCGGCATGACCCGGTAATTGCCCATTCGCTGGTGCCGGACCCGGATGCAACTCCGGCGGCTGCCGTGCTGGTTTTACCGGCACAGCTACCGCCAGGGTTGTAATGAGGCCCACTGTTTCAATAGTACCCAAGGGGTGCTTTGTGTTAAAATGCAAGTAAATTGCGATATATTCAGCAACAATGGTCAATATTACTAACTGCATAGTTAAGTAACTCATCAGAAAACTGGTCCACATTGGCCAAAATGGAGGCCCATTTTGACTGGCCCACACTAGCATTTTGCATTTTTGTTACAGGCATTGCCCTATAGGCCAGTCCGAGCCTGGCGGCTCATCCATAATGTCGAAGGGGCGCCCACCCAGTGGCCCCTCACCCATTATGGAGGAGCTAAGAAACACTGTTTCCCTTTGACAGTTCAGTTTAGTTCCCCAGCCGCACATGCTCACTGAGCCATGCAAGTGCTGGGGTGTTTTGCTTTGCCAGCATTGCATAGCTCATTGGAAATGCTGGCTGGGGCACTGCATGTCTGTATGTCTGAGGGGGAGCTCCTGCGCTTCCTCGCACATATGGACAGAGCGGCCTGGAACTGGGCGTTTCAGCACCCACACGCAGGCCAATGCAGAAGGTACGTTTATGTTCATTGTTATTTTTAAACATGTGTATGGATGCGTGTATGCTTATGCTATGAGTGGGTGTATGGTGATGGATGCTCATGTGAATGATAGAGTGATTGCTGTATGAATGTGCAGCGCCTTGCATACACACATAATCATGTTGATTGTGTTAGGCCCAGTGGGGCCCAGGGGACAGGGATGGTATCTTTTTACTGGACATCTATCATAGATGGCATTTTTGGGGGAAATAGTTATGCCCCTCCACTTAAACAAATCACCAGCTGCCACTGGCCCTCAGACTGTGTTGGAAATGGGATGGTGGGAACCCAGGGACTATAGTGGGAGCACAATGGGCGGGAACCATGGGATAGTGGTGGGAGTAGAGTGGGGAGAGCCCAGGGTGTGTGATGGGGTGGGGAGAGACCAGGGACTGGGTAGGAGTGGGATGAGGGAGCCCAGCGACTGTGATGGGAGCAGGTGACGGAGTGCAATACATACTGTCCATTTGGCATTTCTGGGGGGTTCCGACCTGCCCAAATTTTGCTCAGGGGGGCCCCCTCCAAAAATGTTTGAAGACCACTGCTTTAGGCCGACGTCTAGGATTTACGAATGCCTCCTGGGCAAGTCCAGCGCGACACATGAAAGGTTGAAGAGCAAGTGGGAGGGGAAATGGATACACAGATCACAGAAAAACAGATGGAACAGGCTTTATCTTCTGTAAGAAATGTCTAGAAATGCGTGGTTTCGCCTTATTCAACTTAACGTACTGCACCGCACGTACATGGCTCCCAGTAGAGTGGCGCACTTTAACAAAGCGGTGCCTGAATGCCCCTGGTGCCGTGAAGAAAGGGCAGACCTGATGCATATGCTGTGGAAGTGCAGGAGGGTGCAATCTTTGTGGTGTTGCATTGAGCAGGCATGTAGGGGCACAGGGGTTAGTTAGATTTGAGTGGAACTCACTGGAATTCCTTCTGGGAATATACCCCAAGTCTGCAAGGAGTAGACATGTGACTAAATGTATGGACCTGGCATGTATCTTGGGCAAGAGACACATAGCTATGTCATGGAAAATTAATCAGGCCCCCTGTATAGTCAGTGGTAGAAGGAATTTGAATGCTGGTGCCTTGCTGAAACAAAAGTGTTGGCTGGGGCTACACGAGATGACGAAGGGGAGCTGTCAGATGCGCTTGTCGCATGGAGAGACTTCAATGTCCGGATGTTTCCTCCCTCTGATGACAAACCACCTTAAGCAAGTAAAGTAGCACTGTATGGATGTTATGATTAGTGACACGCCTATCATTGACTTGTGATGTCCCACCCTGGAGCAGTCATCCGCGAACTTGTCCGTATTATGACTCCCTTTCATAATCAAGCCCTTGCTGTGTATATGGCCCAAAGGAGCTCTAGTGTTCTGTTTGACTGTTGTTTATGTGCCGTTAAGCACAAGTTTGGTAACAAAATGAGACTGGAAAACACTACATACAGCTGTCAATTTAACCCTTTTACAATGTGAGCAATATTACTATATGTCGTCAATTGCGATGGTTATATTGTGAAGATGTATCTTGATGCTTACTGAAAATCAACAAAAACAAACTTTAAAATAAATATTTAAAGAAGGAAGACTCCCACATGAAGTGGAAGCAAAAAGGAGCTGCAGTGAGCCACAAACGCCAAGAACGCTGCACCTGGCCTTGCAGAGGCACTGAGCTCGCTGATACCGACCGAACTTCTGTCCCTCCATGACCGGGGCTCACAGAAGATGAAGCAGTGGCCAGCGAAAACCGCTGGAGGAAAACGCTTACCACCGCTGAGTGCTGGGAACATTACCTAGAGACCGGGGTGCTCTGGGAGGGCTACACAGGATGCAAACAGCGCTGAGGGAATAAATACTGGCATTGCAAGTCGAACAGTGAAGTTAAATGAAGGAGCGAAGGGCGGCTGGCGCAAAAAAGCACAAACTACTAACATTGAGTACCGAATTGAATGAGAAGCACAAAATGCTAACATTGAGTACCGAATTGAATGAAAAAGCATAAACTGCTAATATTGAATTTCCGAACTGAATGAATGCAACACTGCTAATATTGAATACGGAATTGAATGAAAAGCAAACCTGCTTCTATTAAGCTGATGTCTATTCAATTACTGAAAGAAACTAAATGTGAATGAAGAACTCTAACTGCAGAGGTGAAATCAAGTCTGCGAAACTGTTTATTTTCAAAGCTGCCTTTAAGAAACCACTTGTTTATTGAATATTTAAACTTCTCAGAGGGAAGTCAAGATTCCTGGTTGCGTGACCTGTAATGGGTGGATCGGGTGGTCCAACAACTGCGCCATGACCAGAGAACCACTAATTAACCTGCTACAAAGAGAACTCAAGGCTCCTGGTTCACGTGAACTGTAATGGATTCAACTGTGCCAGGACCAGAAAACCCCTATATACTAACAAGGAAACCTTCCATTGTGTCAGAGCAAGACTACTATTGATGCATATAAGGCTTGGGGAACGGAGCCCTGGCTCTGAAGAATTGAGCTCAAAGGCAAAGCTTCAAGATACTTTTTTTGTGGCATCTTTTGACATTGAACTTTGGGAAGGTGAGCCGGAGACTTGCTGCCAAGAAAATATTGTAAATTGGGAAGCGAATCCCAGCATTTAAAAAGGTATGGAACTGCCTAACGTTAAAAGCAAGGGAAGGTGAATTCAACATTGTGGTGAACGTTTTGCTATTTAAGGAGAAGAACCTGAAGATTAAGCTTGAGCTGGAAATAGCTCAGAACTTTACTTTTGGAACACTGTTTAATTTATGGTTGACATTCCTATGCATTGTTTTGATTTGTGAGGGCAAGCATAGTTTTTGGACACAGACTGTTGACTTGAACTTACTGACTCAGGCTATCCTTAGTTTATTTAGGTAGGGAAATCCCACCTTAATACAGGGCGAGTTAGTCCTTACACCATCCTGACATTTAAGTTAATAAAAGTATTTTTGATACATTGAATGTGTTGTCTGTGTCTCCTTCCATGATGCCAACCTCACAGTAGGCACTGCTGCTGTCTTAACTGTAACTGTTGTGTGCACGTCATTGTGTGTAAAAGGGTGTGGCTGTTGAAGGGAAATGGGTTGCAGTTATGCTGCGTGCGCGCTACATGAATATTGGAGTGTGTGTGTGTGTCCGTCCGTCCGACCGTCCCCCAAAGAGACATGTGACTGTCTGGAGCCTGGGTCTCCAACAGTAGACATGAGCCACTGGTAGCTCGCTTGAGGCTTCCCAGTAGCTCCTCGCGTCAAACCCCAAAGTCAGCAGTGTATGTTTATTTTGGTGTCTGAAGTCCCTGTGCCTGCTTCCCTGTCTTTCCTCTTCTTGCAAAGCAACCAGTCAAACGCTATATGCATGGTGAGAAGGGGGTTGCATCTGGACTTAAAGGGCTCCGGGCAGTGCCCCAACAAGTGGTGAACCATCAATAAAAATAAGTAGATGGGAAATGTGTGTTGTGGCCAATGGCACCAGGAGGTGCAAATGATGGCTGATTCCAAAGGGTACGAGTGCATAAATCTGCAGGCCATCCGGAACCAAGCTGTTGCTGTGTTCGTTTGTCTCACTGTCTTTCTTAATATTTATTTTGGTTAGCATTACTTTGCATGCTGGTAATTGTAGGATTGCAATCAGAGGGAAAATTAAAGCTACAGCTGTAAGTGTGTGTAGATAAGGTAACCTGAGGGATTGCCCTCTGTGTGGGAGGATGAAGGGTGATAAGATATATGTAAGAAAGGTACGACGTCCTTTCGTTGCGGGATGTTTTTTCGCTGGGTTTTTTACCGCACATTTTTTTTCGAAAAAACACATCACATTTTGTAGAAAACAGGGGGTTGTGGGGGGGAACCCCCCTGAAAAAAAAAAAATCGATGGTTTTTTTAGAGAAAAAAAAATCGCAGTAAAAAACCCCGGGAAAAAACATCCTGCGATGAAATGACATGGAACCGTAACAAAAGGGTATCCTACCACAGGGTACGTTTTATGACAATATTTTATTCATGATCTGTCACTCAGAATTTTGGTAAAGATCTAGTAGCCTTCAAAGATTGGCTTTAAGTACCCATTCTTGACATGATATTGAATGATTCCGGATCAATTGACACTAGTACCCACAAACTTCTATTTGTTTGTAAAGCAGCTCTATTGCAATCGCTGTCAGTTTATTTAATAACTGAAGCACTTCCCTTTGTAATTTTCAATCCATAGTGTTTTTCAAAAAGAAAGTGGTGTAAAACATAGCGCGCGGAGTAACAGAGCAATTGAGGAACAATTGAAACACAGTGATACAAATAAATGTGCATTTTACAGTGGAATCAAGGAAACAACAAGAGCTAAAGACCATCAAGTCTAACGTAGAGAGGTCAAAAAGGAATTGGATTTAGCACTTGTACATACATAAAAGGGGCGCCCCAATTCAAGGTAATTAGAACTAAGGTGGCCTATAGTGCTGTCCTAAAGACAGTGGGCCTCATTACGACCCTGGCAGTAGGGGGTTAACGGGGCCGGTAGAGCTGCCGGCCCTGTTAACCCCCTACCGCCTCATTATGAGGTCTCCTCAGTGGACCCGCGAGCAGACCAGGGCGCAAACAACGGGCCCGTCATTAACAAGCCCGTTGTTTGCATCCTCCCCATTCGTATTGAGCCCTATGGGGACTCAAATGGGGATGTATCGGGTGCGGGTTCCGTGAATTGGGAAATACCGGGCCCTTCAAGGTTGGAATGGCCCGATATTTCCCCATTCAGGGAACCCAGACCCAGTACCCGGTATGGGGGTAGCCATGCCGCAAATAGCGTGATGGCTACCTCCATAGTCGTAATGAGGCCCAGTGTCTAAAACCCAATGTCAAATTTGGGAATGTTGGGATGACCAGTCAAGGGACATGCCTAACAGAAAATAAGGGTGAAAGATGACCGAATCGTAGCTCTACGCCTGGGGGAGACTCCCCCAGTGGTGTTTAGGACTTCTCAGTACTTAGAAGGGAGGAGGCCTATGCTCTACAAACTGACAACCGCACCATGCCAGGCCTCCCGCAGGACCAGAACAGCCCATCCTGTCTTTTACACGAACATCTAACTAAGGTCATTTTACCCTGTGAATTAGAGCACTGCCGCCATACTGCCATACTCAAGAATGCTGCGAGACATTAGCCAGCCCTATATATACCCAATCCAAACAGCAGATCTCTGCTCTGCCATTTTTTTACAGAGTAAACTGCCTGACCATTGCTGCCAAGTTTCAGGCCTACAGTCTCCAGGGAGCACAGCAATACTGTCTAATCAGAAGAAACCACTGAGGAAGCTACCCACTACTACCTCCAAAAAGGCTGCCCCCCCCTCTAAGTGCTTTTGGGATGCACCACGGGTCAGTCCTTTCGCTCCTCTTTGGGACACACAGGACATGACTTTAAGCTCTTAATTTTTAATTCTCAACCTGTACCCCAACTTCAGAGTTACACTCCCTCACGAAAACCATTCCCTCTTTATTTGGGTTTCCAAAAACCTTTTTAACAACACCAGTACATTTCCTTTTCTTTTCCTCTCTCTTCTCTACCTACAGAGAGACCTTTCCTGAGGGCCAGAAGAAGGCTTCCCCACTAGGAGCCAAAACGCCAAGGGATTCAACCTTCTAAGTACTGAGAGGTCCTAAACACCAGTGAGCCACACGCTGATCGGCCACACACCAGGAGCCTCCAGTTATTTATTTTTTTTAAAAAGAAAAAAGTTCCAATTCTTTTTGTTGTTGTGGTTGCAAGGGAGACCACAGGGGTTGCAAGGGAGACCTCAGGGGTCGCAGGCGCGACCCCTAAATGACGTCCCTGATGTGCCTCCACTTCCCGTGTCCTTCATAGCATAGTTCACTTACCTTCTGTTGCGCTGGTCTTCTGTAGTCTCCTGAGTCTCCTGTGTGACGCATCTAAAAAGAGCCCCGAGGATGTGTATTTTGTGTTTATTTGAAGCCCAGTTCTCGGGAATGTGTCAGTCACCCTCTTCATTTCTCAAGGGCCTTTGAACTGTGAACACGATGCACCCACTGGCCAGCTTGAACAATTTACTGCCCGATTCATGGAATTATTTGCGTGAAAAACGCAGATTTGCGCGCCTTTCTGCCTGAAAATACCCATACTTCAAACAGGGATTTTCAGGCAGAAAGGCGCGCAAATCTGCGTTTTTCACACAAATGATTCCATGAATCAGGCTGCAAGTGTCTCGCGCGCACGCGCTTACAACTAATGTACTGTAGTCTTGCTGCGCTGACGTGGGTGCTCTAAGCACCTTTCACTGCGACAGGCCCTTAAAGGATGCACACAAAAGAACAATATTACCATTTCTAAAACAAGGACAGCAATTCAGCCGGGGCAGTAGTCATCCTTACCGGTGATGGACACGATGATAAAAAAAAAACTTCTGGCGCATTGCTCCTTTCTAAAAATACGCGGGGAGATGATTTCCCGTCTCTTCCTTTTGAAGACTCTGCAGGTGGCGATGAAGGATAGAAAACTGCTCTTGACCCTCTGATTTGCGCAGTTTCACACAGTGGGTACCCGTCTTGCGCACTACCATGCGCGATTCAGAGTCTCTTTGTGAGTCATGGGAAATGTGCGCAGTTGCGCACAGTGGGGACACGCAGCATCTGGCTGCGTACATCCTTTGATGTTCAATTCAGAGTCTTTGTGAATCTAGGGCAATGTGCGCAGTTACACACAGTGGGTACCTGTCTGCGCACATCCTACCATGCGCGATTCAGAGTCTCTTTGTGAGTCATGGGAAATGTGCGCAGTTGCACACAGTGGGGACACGCGGCATTTGGCTGCATACATCCTATGATGTGCAATTCAGAGTCTTTGTGAATCTAGGGCAATGTGCGCAGTTACACACAGTGGGTACCTGTCTGCGCACATCCTACCATGCGCGATTCAGAGTCTCTTTGTGAGTCATGGGAAATGTGCGCAGTTCGCACAGTGGGGACACGCAGCATTTGGCTGCATACATCCTATGATGTGCAATTCAGAGTCTTTGTGAATCTAGGGCAATGTGCGCAGTTACACACAGTGGGTACCTGTCTGCGCACATCCTACCATGCGCGATTCAGAGTCTCTTTGTGAGTCATGGGAAATGTGCGCAGTTGCGCACAGTGGGGACACGCGGCATTTGGCTGCATACATCCTATGATGTGCAATTCAGAGTCTTTGTGAATCTAGGGCAATGTGCGCAGTTACACACAGTGGGTACCTGTCTGCGCACATCCTACCATGCGCGATTCAGAGTCTCTTTGTGAGTCATGGGAAATGTGCGCAGTTGCGCACAGTGGGGACACGCGGCATTTGGCTGCATACATCCTATGATGTGCAATTCAGAGTCTTTGTGAATCTAGGGCAATGTGCACAGTTGCACACAGTGGGTACCTGTCTGCACGCATCATACGATGCGCAATCAGTCTCTTTGTGAATCTAGGGCAATTTGCGCAGTTGTACACAGTGGGTAGCTGTCTGCACGCATCCTACGATGCGCAAATCAGTCTCTTTGTGAATCTAGGGCAATTTGCGCAGTTGTACACAGTGGGTAGCTGTCTGCACGCATCCTACGATGCGCAAATCAGTCTCTTTGTGAATCTAGGGCAATTTTCGCAGTTGTGCACAGTGGGTAGGTGTCTGCGCACACCCTAGGATGAGCAATTCAGAGCCTCTTTGTGACTCTCTGGCAATGATTTCATGAGCAAGCGCAACCCTTCACTGGCATGACGAAAGATGCTATGGTTTCAATGCCAGCTGCTGCCCAAGTCTCCAATCCAGGGTTTGTATTTTCTTTCAGAGGGCAGATTGGAGCTTTTCTCTTATTGTGCAAAGATCACAGGAGATGTCTCGCAACCAAGGAAAAGCGCGACATTTAAAGAGTGAGATCCTGCCAATGGCCACCTGGCTGCAAAACGAGGCTGTGCTGAATGACGTCTCAAAAAGTGCAAATATTGCATTTCAAGAATGTCTGGTGTGCGACTAACCTGGAGTTGCGAATGTCGCCATTGAACTGTGCAAAGAAGCAGCTCTCAGTAATACCATCATTGGCGCATACATGTAACATGTACTGAAGCTCTGGGGCCAGATTACAGAAACTTTGCACCAGAGCAAGGTCAAAGTTGCACAGTATTAGCACTAGGGCAAAGTCTGCCCTATTTTTAAAAACACTAGGACATATTAGAAAACTATTGCACTATGACAAATGCACCTTGGCATTGTATAAGCACCTGGGAAAAAATTGCCCTAGTGCAAGAAAGATACATTTTGGATGCGTTTTTTCACCAGGGCCAAGTTTGCCCTAGTGCTAATACCATTCTGTGTTAGCACTAGGGCAAACTTTGCCCTGTTGCAATAATGCTGTGAAAATCTATCTTTTTTGCCCAAGAGCAATTTTTGCCCTATGCCTACACCACACAAAATTGCAATTGGCATGTGCATTCGTTTTCCAATATGTCCCAGTGTTTTTAAAAAATGGTCAAATTTTGCCCTAGTGCTAATACCGTGCAACTTTGCACTTGCACCGGTGCAAAGTTTCTGTAATCTGGCTCCTGGAGCGGGCATGTGAAGCCATTTAACAAATCTGGGGCCAGATTACAGACATTTTGCACCAGTGCAAGGGCAAAGTTTGCCCTATTTTAAAAAACAATGGGACACATTAAAAAACCATTTGCCCCTTAACAAGTGCAGTTTGGCATATTAGAAGCACTGGGGCAAAAATTGCCCTAGTGTAAAAAAGATGCATTTTCACTACATTTGTGCACCAGGGCAAAGTTTGCCCTAGTGCTAATATGGAATGCTGTATCAAAAAATGACATGCAAACGTCCATTTTAGTATTCACAGTATTCAATTTGGGAGTTCACCCTGTATCCCCCTCATCCGGGCTCAGATCCTTTTCACAAACAAAGACTTCAAAGTTGGATCCCCCTCTTCCGGGCTCAGATCCCTTTCCAAAATAAGGTTCAATTGGTCTCCCTAAACCGGGCTCGGACCAATTGGATTTACTTTAAACTATCAAAGACTTGCGAATGTGCACAGGTTTAGCTTTACCCGTTGCTTGACCACTTCAATCTCGATATTTCTTTCACACTCAGCATCAGTTAAATACCTAACCGAGACTTTCGAATGAGCACCCATGTGGCGCCGGACCACTCTGTGTATGGTAACTTTTCTTGGTATCCCCAGAGTACAAGTTATAAAGTTCACGTAATTCTTTTTGGCTTTCAGTTTCAGCCACGTTGCTCATTCCGAACGCTTCACACACTTCTCTTTATACAATGTTGCCACTTGCAACCTTGGTTCAAAACACAAGCTGGTTTGGTATCAGTCTTTCCGACTCACCGACTGTGTCACCTTTTTCAGATGCCGCTTTGTTGTAGGAGCCAAGGACAGTACCACAGCGCCAATCGCTCCTGCCCACCTTAGTTATCGACACGGGAGAGCCCTGGGTACCTCCAACACAATGTGCAGGTTTGATCAGCCTTAGTCCGGGTCTTTGGTTTCTTACTTTCCAAGGCTCTTGAAAGTAACAGTCTTCATAGGTCCGGGGCGCTTCCCTTCTTACGAACCTCTCCAGTCTCGCCGTCTTTCTCCTTGTAATAAACTGCCATCTTGGAACTGCTGTTTCCTCTTGTGTTTTGCCACGCTAAGAGTGTGCTTTTGTGCTTGGCCTTTTATCCTTTTGGGGAAATGTGATGGAAGCCATGTGTGTGTAATGATTCGTAATTGCCTGACCTTGCCTGGCTCGGGTGTTGGGACATGTCAGGTATACAGCTCTGGTATTAGTCCTTTGTCACTCACAGAGAGCTGTCCATGAGAAAGTGTTTGTGTTGGGAAAGCAGGGTAGGGGGGTGTTGATTTCCTGGGGAGAAGGTAAAAAGTTCTTACCAGGAAGGGGATACCGCATCTCGCCCTCCAGTGTCCCACTTCCACTCCCCAAAGGCACCTCATCCAGGTGATCGTCCCGCACTGGTCCATCCCTAGGAACTGGATTCAAAAGCGATGGCTGTGTCCTGGCCACCTGGATGACAGATCCCCGGGGGCTATGGGTGAGACTCCTTCAGGTTTCTCACAACCCTTAAAATCTTCCACTTTTACTTAGAAGAAAGGAGCTGCTTCTTAGTAAGGTGACTGTGTCTCTGTTTTGCTCGTCACTGTGGTATGTCCCTTCTTTTAACATCCCATCCTGTTAGGCTCTTTTGCTTTATTTAGTGGTGCTCCCAGCTAATCTGATCGGCTCCTGGTGATGGGGCTTTTCTCTTATTATGCAGAAGCTGAAGCCATTCATCACAGGTGCTTCTTTTTCCTCTAATGTGAGAGTAGGTTGCTGTGCAATGTGCACTGTCCCTATGAAGGGTCTGTCCCAACTAACAGGCATTGGGCCTCATCACGACCCAGGCGGTAAGTTACCGCCTGGGCCGTGACTTTACCACCATGGCGTAAACTACGTTTACGCCATGGTGGTTGGCGGACTTACCGCCCCATTCCGACCTTGGCGGGGCGGTAAGTCCCCAATCCCCATTTACCCTTCCCCATTCCCATTTTTGCCCCATAGGGCATAATGGGAGTGGGGAAGGCGTTAATTACGCCACCGTAAATTACGGTGGCGTAATTAACTCCATGGTCCCTTAGCGCCATGGATTTTAACACCTGCTAAAAGCAGGTGTTAAATCCGCCATGGCGCTAAGGGACCTCGTACTCAGGCGGTAAGGGTCGGCGCTGTTTACGGCGCCGTAAACCCCTTACCGCCTGGGTCGTAATGAGGCCCATTCTGTTTGACACTGATGAAAGGGACACAGTCAGTGGTGGAAGTGGAAAAATGTAAAGGGGATCCCACATGGGGTATGGACGGGGGCGGAGCTGGCAGTAGATCTGGAAATGTTCAAAATAATGGTCTAAAAATGGTGCAATTTCTTTCATGCCGCTCCTTTCCAAACTCCACACTGTGCACCAATTCCACTTTAAATCACTTCCATGGCAGCAGTGCACCCGAAATACTGTTGGTAATGCAGTGATTTTTAGTACATTAAGGGATTCATAGAAGTACGGTAGAAGGCTACCAGGTTGGGAGAGTGTTGCTGAGATGTTATATATTAAAAACGGCTTGTTAATCGTATGACTATTTGCAATTCCTTTTAAAAAAACAAGTGCTTTAAAATGTCTCTGGCGAGGGCATGGGTTGGGGTGGTCGCTTGCTTATATTCAGGGTGTAGGTGGGGGGGGATTTCTACCCTTGTGGTGAAAATGAAAAGTTGGCACCCATGAACCCAGTTTAATTTCCTAATAACTGCTGTCAGCACAACAGAAGCATTTATTTGTGATTAAGCAGTTTAACAACCATATAACATCTTTATAAATATAACCAGTGATAAAACACAAAGGAAGGGGCACAAAAATTACAGGGTATTTGTGTGGTCTCTGACAAAAAAGAAACACATTTCAAAGAAAACTAGTGAATGAAAGTTTAGGCAGTATTTTTTAGTTTTCATTTCTTTCTATGAAAGGGTTAAATGCACATTTGGAAAACAATAGTGTGCCCAGCATGTGAGAAGCCTGCTTTTAACAGTGATGGCCCCCACCCCAGTAATAGTCAGGGCCCATTGATTCCTGTGGTGTCCCTTTTAGGCCAGAAGAAAAAAAACAGGCTGAGCAAAAAAAACAGGCTGAGCAAATATGGCCTGCAAACCCGCGATTGATGACTGGGGAAAGGAGCACAGAATGACGGCTGGGCAAAAGTGGAGGCTGTGGGCTCGGTAAAGCCTTGTCAGGGCTGAGGCAGGATGGGCCCGAGATCCGGGGAGACATCTGAGGCCGGATCTGGCCCCCGGCAAGAGCCAGCCCATTGACCAGCCCTGGATACAGTGTATGACCCAGCATCCTCAGAAGGCCTCCCCCATCTCACAGCACAGCTTGAATTCCAACCCTTAACTACTACTGAATCCCACCCACCGAGACAGGCATGCAGAGTAGGAAGAGTTCCCTAAATAAAGAGGCAATGGTTGAACGCTGCATGGGTTCAATCCAGGTAAGCGAGACGGCAGCACCTGTAAATGCACTCCACTGAAAAGGCCAGTAGGGGGAGCAATAAGCAGACAGCTCATCAAGGCGACATCACACTTAAGCAGTCCAGGCGTTCTCTACATGACCAAGTGGGGCACTTGCACTGCATATGGGGGAAGGGCAGGCACTGGCTCTAAACTTTGCACCGTCTCTGCTGCCCCAGGGCTTCTGTAGTGGAAGATTTTCAACCTGCCATTCCTGACCACAGCGCGCCAATGGGGATTATGCTCTGGCGTTATTTTGCCAAATAACGACAATGATTTTTTTTTATTTAGCGCTCTCACCAAAGTGCTGTGCATGGAATATTCTACAAACCAAGATTACCCATTATTGTAGTCAAGAAACCCGCTGCAAGAGAAGTTGTATTCGTGGTGCATTGTGAAGCAGGATCTTGGGAGGATAGCTCAGGGGCAACGTGCTCGCCTTGGAAGCAAGACGACATGGAGCAACACAGGTTCGATCCCCAGGTCCACGCTTAGAAAGCTCTGGGTATTAAGAGCTTTATAAATAAACAATCATATCATATCGGGAGAAAAGCTAGCATTGACAAAAGCAGTAGTTCGGGCTTTTGTATGGTGAAAAGCTGTTCTGTCTTCTTGCACACAGACCCAGATAGGCAGAGATGGACAAGTGGAGGAGAGGTTTGAGGTACAGGAGAGGAGGAGGAGAGGAGGAGAGGAGGAGAGGAGGAGAGGAGGAGAGGAGGAGAGGGGAGGGGAGGGCCAGGCACTTCAATACAGGACAGAAACATGACGGGGTGCAGGAAGAACATGACGGCGTGCAGGAAGAAAGCATAGGAATGAGTTGCAGGCAACACGCTCTTCAGTAGAGATGAAGGCCCATTCACAAGGGGGACACAGGACAGAAACATGCCGGGGTGCAGGAAGAAAGCTTAGGGATGAGTAACAGGCAACACACTCTTGAGTAGAGATGAAGGACTGCTCACAAGCGGGGTACAGTAGAGATGAAGGACTGCTCACAAAGGGGGCACAGGACAGAAACATGACGGGGTGCAGGAAGAAAGCATAGGGATGAGTAACAGGCAACACACTCTTTCTTCAGTAGAGATGAAGGACTGCTCACAAGGGGGGCACAGGACAGGAAAGCTTAGGGATGAGTTACAGGCAACACACTCTTGAATAGAGATGAAGGACTGCTCACAAGGGGGGCACAGGACAGAAACATGACGGGGTGCAGCGAGAAAGCTTAGGGATGAGTAACAGGCAACACACTCTTGAGTAGAGATGAAGGACTGCTCACAAGGGGGGCACAGGAGAGAAACATGACGGGGTGCAGCGAGAAAGCTTAGGGATGAGTAACAGGCAACACACTCTTCAGTAGAGATGAAGGACTGCTCACAAGCGGGGTACAGTAGAGATGGACTGCTCACAAGCGGGGTACAGTAGAGATGAAGGACTGCTCACAAGGGGGGCACAGGACAGGAAAGCTTAGGGATGAGTTACAGGCAACACACTCTTGAGTAGAGATGAAGGACTGCTCACAAGGGGACACAGGACAGAAACATGACAGGGTACAACGAGAAAGCTTAGGGATGAGTTACAGCCAACACACTCTTCAGTAGAGATGAAGGACTGCTCACAACGGGGGTACAGTAGAGATGAAGGACTGCTCACAAGGGGGGCACAGGACAGAAACATGACAGGGTGCAGCGAGAAAGCTTAGGGATGAGTAACAGGAAATACACTCTTGAGTAGAGATGAAGGCCTGCTCACAAGGGGACACGGGACAGAAACATGACGGGGTGCAGGAAGAAAGCATAGGGATGAGTAACAGGCAACACACTCTTCAGTAGAGATGAAGGACTGATCACAAGGGGGGCACAGGACAGAAACATGACGGGGTGCAGCGAGAAAGCTTAGGGATGAGTTACAGGCAACACACTCTTCAGTAGAGATGAAGGACTGCTCACAAGCGGGGTACAGTAGAGATGAAGGACTTCTCACAAGGGGGCACAGGACAGAAACATGACAGGGTGCAGCGAGAAAGCTTAGGGATGAGTAACAGGCAACACACTCTTGAGTAGAGATGAAGGACTGCTCACAAGGGGGGCACAGGACAGAAACATGACGGGGTGCAGCGAGAAAGCTTAGGGATGAGTATCAGGCAACACACTCTTCAGTAGAGATGAAGGACTGCTCACAAGCGGGGTACAGTAGAGATGAAGGACTGCTCACAAGGGGGCACAGGACAGAAACATGACAGGGTGCAGCGAGAAAGCTTAGGGATGAGTAACAGGCAACACACTCTTGAGTAGAGATGAAGGCCTGCTCACAAGGGGACACGGGACAGAAACATGACGGGGCAAGGTGTGAAATGAAGTTTAAGTAGCAGTTTTACCCCTGTGTGGGCAGGGGTTAGCAAATTGTGTGTGGCGGGCTTTTAATTTGCATTGTGGGGTTTTGATGATGGGGCCGACGCACTGGTGGGTCTGGAAGGCTGTGTTTGATTACTCAGTTTAGCGGTGCTGGGCCTGCGTTTAGAGGTCTGTGTGGTGTTGGCTTTGTGTTACCGAGTGGTGTTATGTGCTTGATATTTTCAGGGAGTCTGTGTGTGTTTTGAGAGGTTAGTGTATGTGGACCCTGTTGCAGGAGGTGGTGTGACTTGGTTGTGTGTGTGTGTGTGCAGATGTGTCTTTTCTTTAGGACGTCAATAGAATGGTTTTGCCGGTATGTATGTGTTGGGAGTGTTAGTGTGCTGTGGCTGGTGGCAGTGTATCCTTTTCCAGCGTGGAGCAGGAGCACTGGTGTTGCTAAGGTCTGCTTCATAGCGCTGGGCTGAGCTGCGTCGACTCTGATTATCGGGGTGTGCATCTGTAAATGGTTTGGCGTGCAGGTTTGAGTGCTCTTTATATGTGGTGGAGGCTATTTGTAATTATTGGGGCGGTCAACCATCCTCTGGAAGGAGAGTGAAATAAGGGAAATGAGGTATGAGGCTTGGCTATGAGAGAGTGCCCATCAGGGTCTTGGTGTGTATGTGAGATCGTGTCTCTGTGGGTGGAGGGTGTAAGTTTGAGGTGTTTCTAAGGGGCCGGGTATTGGCATTATAAGAGAGGTCCTGCGGAGTGAAATGTGGGTTGGCGTTATGGCATGGGTGTAGGACATGGGGAGCACAGGGGGGACAATTCCCCCCAATTTTATTTGAGCAGATATAATGACATTAATCCCCCCCCAGAATATGTCTGTGTCTTGCGCAGTGCACTGTGTCTCTGCCACTGTCTGCTGCACATTCCATTTACATGCAGCGTGTAAAAATACTTCTGCACTGTTAGCGTGTAAATGTACAAGTTCTGCAGGCTAAAAAAAGTACTTCTGCATGCGTGCAGGGTACGTGCCGGTGCCCGGGCCGGGGAACAAACTGCACATGCCCCTTCACAGTGTACTGCTGCGCAGCCTTCGTAAGTCCAGTCAGTGTTTCTCCTCGTCGAAGCAAAGTGGAGCAGCCAAGCAGCAACCCATGGTGAGACTGAGCAGGAAGGCTGGGCTGGCCTACGCCACCGCGTTTGACTGATTAGTGATTAGCGAGGGAGAGATACTCGACTCGAGCTAAACCTAAGGTAAGCACTAGTGTGTGATGTTGTATGAGGACGAGGGGGGACAGCGTGGGGAGGCCGCAAATGAGAGGAGATGAAAGGAGCATAGTGTCCTGTGGAGCTGGCCTTCAGTGCAATGCTGCATTGGCTCATAGGCAAACCGAGCCGAGCTTGCCAGTCAATTTAGCATTGAGGCTGCTCCGAGCAGCCTCAATGCTAAATTGACTGGCAACTCTGCTAACAGTTCTTTTTGTGCACATCCCAGGCCGGTTCTGAAAGTGCTCTACACACCCAGGGAAGCGGCTTCTTGTCTGTCAGGTAGGGAATTGTACTCAGAGAAAGGTGTAGGCTTTGGTTCCCGTGCCCATGCTCTCTTGCAAAACGAATAGAACTCCACACGCGTATTACCCCAGCCTATCTCATTCGGTTAAGTAACGACGTCAAAGATATGTGGCTAACCGACGGTTTGACATCCTTGTCTCATTGCTTTCGTAAAGCACCCGCTCTCGACCTGGCAGGCCACAGAATCAGGGCCACCTCAGGTGTTAATCATTCTGAGCTTTAATAAAATAAATCCCAGTGAGTTAGATCATCCAAAATATATCTGTAACTAAACCATTCTCGTGTGTGCTATACGGGTGCACAGTATCATCGTTCTTATTATAATTATGCTGTATGACCAACTATTAACACTTTTGCTGGTCTCAGATTAATAAACATGTACGAGAAGTGGGTGTGTATTAAACGTTCTTGTTACTTATGTTGATTCCTTTGTTTTTTGTCTACACAAAGGTTTTAATTATTGTTGTTGTATGCTAATACTTTTGTTTTTGATCTGCAATAAGGTTCTTTCACCTGAGTATTTTTGTGTAATTGTGGTCAATGTTTGCCTGGTTGTTGGTTTTGTGTTTTTAACCTCTCGCTGTCCATCTATCGTTGCAGCAGCTCTCCCACAAAGACGTGTTTGGGAATTTCCAACATGGAAGAGGCGTGCAGTGAGGGTACCCATACAAAAAAATCCTGTTCTACTTAAGGGAAACTGGATCCACAAATGTGTGGTCAAAGAGGGGAGCAAAACAATACCAGCAATCGCTTTGCCCAAGCCCTACTTTGACAAAACCACTGTAGATTACAGCAGGGGTCTGCAACATTTTCCGATGTTGTGGACTCAATATTGGGGGATCATGGGAGTTGTGGTCTGAATCCTCAGGACAGTTGCAGGTTTTGTACACATGGTTTAAGAATTACTTAACCGAAGGAGTACGATTCAATGTGTCAGCAGTGAGCGCCAGGACTGTAGGGCTTCGTGAGAAACATGTTGCTTTTACCCAACTAAATGGCACATATTTTATCGACTGCACTTGGATGTAAGTCATTGATGGCCCTGCCTAAATTAAACCGGACATTAGACCCTATGCATTAGGGTTGTCAAATGTCTGGTGATTTGTTTTAATTTAATTAATTCATTTAATTAAATTAATGTATAAAGCGCCAGAGGGCCCTAACGCGTAAGGGCGTTGATCTACAAACATGCGCCACTGGCGCCATCTGAGGAGCACTGAGGCAGAAGTAAATGTCTCTTCTGCTGCACAGCAGTAATCCGAAAGCAACAAAATGGTTAACAGGAAATCTCTCCCAACCAATGAGGAACAGCTCTCAGATCATGTGTTGCCGTGTCTGGCATGTATAGCTCATGTCTTTAAGCATCTCTACACTATACATGGAAGACTTCAGTTACCACAATGCAAGACAATGTTAACTTAAAAGCAGTGACATGTTTATGATTTTACACTTCACATTGGGCAACTTGGGATCTGTGCAAGATTACATATAGGTTGTGCTCCCTTCAAGAGTTAGGGCAGAGGTCTTCAAACTGTGGGGGGCGGCCGCCTCCTAGGGGGGGGGCGCCAGAGCCCAGCATTAAATGTGTAAAAAAAAAAAAAAACAATTTTTTTTTTTTTTAGATTGGAGGAAATGGGAGGGGGCAGATCGCATGGACCATAAAACGGTCTTAGGTACCAATGACAACATGGCCAGCAGTTGCAAATGGATATTCAGTCCTTTAGTCACAGACTGAATAGTACCCAAGGGGTTGTTTTTTGTTCAAATGTAAACAAATTGTGATATTTAAAGAATATTTATTCAGCAACAATGGTGAAAACTACTAGCTGCATAGTGAAGCAACTCCTCAAACTGGCCCACATTAGCCAAAAAAAGTGGCCAATTTTGATTGGCCTACACTAGCATTTTGTATTTTTGGTACAGTCATCGCCCTATTGCCCTATAGGCCAGTCCAAGCCTCCAAACTCATCCATAATGGGTGAGGAGGCATCCACCCACTGGCCACCTCACCCATTATGGAGGAGCCGAGGAGCTAGCGCAGTGAAACACTGAGCACTCCATCAGCTGCTTTTTCCAGCTGAGGGAGTGCTCCTGGGCTGGCTGAACTGTCAAAGGGAAACACCGTTTGCCTTTGACAGTATTTCCCCAGCCACACATGATCACTGAGCCATGCAATGCTGGGGGTGTTTTGCTTCGCCAGCCTTGCATAGCTCATTGGAAATGCTGGCTGGGTCACTGCATGTATGTATGTGCGAGGGGGTGCTCCTGCGCCTCCTCGCACATACGGGCAGAGCAACCTGGAGCGGGGCATTATAGCAACCACGCGCAGGCCCCTGCAGAAGGTACGTTTATGGCGATTTATTTTATTATTTAAATGTGTATGGATGTGTGTATGCTTGTGTTATGGGACTGTGGTGGGAGCAGGATGGGCGGCAGCACTGGGATAGTGGTGGAAGTAGGGGTGGGGGAGAGCGCAGGGTCTGTACTGGGAGTAGGGTGTCGTGACGGCACGCAAACGTTCATAGCAATTTCTCATACGGTCCATCCAGCACTTTTAGGGGGGCCCGGCCTGCCTAAACTTGGCTCAGGGGGGGCCCGAGCCAAAAAAGTTTGAAGACCACTGACTTAGGGGGTCATTCCGGGTCCAGGGTCTCAGAATGGGGACTTACCGGGTCATTCCAACTTTGGGGGACCCGGTAAGTCCCCATTCAGAAAACCATTCCCCATTCCAATTTGAGCCCCCTTAGGGCTCAATGGGAATGGGGAAGGAGCTAATAACGGGCCTGCAAATTGCAGGTCTGTTATTAGCTCCATGGTCCTTTAACGGGTCCCGCTAAGGGCGGCTGGTTGGACCAGCCGTTCCTGGTGGGACCTGCTAAGGGACCTCGGAATGTGGCGGTAGGGGGTTAACGGCACCGGCATCCTTACCGGTGCCGTTAACCCCCTACCGCCAGGGTCGGACACACCCTCGAAGGGACTGTGTGATAAAGTCACTTGCTTGAGAGCATGAGCATTGTTTAGCACAGACATGTATCTTGCAGATATGCATAATGTGCAAAATCTTTAATTTACACAAAAACATGAACATGGTTTATGCTCGTCAAAGAAGCAGACATGAACCAGTCTGTGTTTTAAATCTTTTAAAAATAGGTTTACTTTGTGATTCGGTTTGCTTGGACACAGGTATAGGCTGAGAATTAAACATGGGGCTTTGAAAAGCAAATTGCCATTTGAAGTGCTAATGACTGGGACTTCAAAACCTAACCAAAGCAGAGATTTACAGAGACAAGGTTACTAGAACATTCTTTGTGGTGTCAGCTGCAGCCATTTCAACCAAATACTGCGAACATTGTGATTTTCAGGCCCTCTTGAGATGGGTCCACGTTAATCATGAAGTCTCAGTCTCACACTGTCGCAAACTGCCCAGAAATGTAATAGACAACACTGGCAGTAATGAGTGTAGGTACCAACTTTCAAGCTGGAGGCTGGAAAAGCTGCAGGGCATCAGAGAAGGATGCACGTGGCAATTTAGGCTCTGGTGGTCATCTGAGGAAAATCTACCAGTGAGAGTAGGTGTGAGGCTTAAACTTGGGACAGGAGCCCTTACTGCCTGACATGGCAGCCAGCCAGCTTCTCTGGAGCCTGGTGTGGGCTTGGGGAGCATTTTCCTATGTGTTCTGCTTTGTCTGTGCCACATGCTTCAGTTGTCAGCGGCATGGGCTCTGGGCACAAGTAGAGGCATCGCTGGGGGACAGCTGGCTGGCGGTGGAGTCTGAGCTAGAGCCATGTTCTCTTCCTTGTTTATATCTCCCTCTTAACCTCTTTTTTCTTCTCTCCCTGCCTTTCCCCATATTTTTGGCCCCTTCCTTTATACGGTTTGCATATTATTAGTTTCATTTTCTATAACGTTGCAAATGTTACATCAAAAAACATTCCTCTATCCTCATCGTTCTTTGTTCTCTTGATTTCGCATTCTCTAGCCCCACTTCCACTCTTCAGTGATTCACATCTCGTTCACAGTATCACTTCTGGCCTCTCCCACTCAGATTCACCAACATCATCTTCTGGGGGCCACGCCACTCTCTCACCATTCTTCCTCCCCTTTTTGCTTCCTCGCCTTACCATCTTCCCTTTCTCCTTTCACACGCCACCCTGTATTTGAAAAATGGCTTCGGTCACGCTGCAGGGCCATGCATTTGTTCGGTGCTCACCTTGACTAATGGAGCGTGACACCTGTGTTTGCATTTAATTCACAGACAAAAGTCCACCTGTAACTGTGAACCAGTCTGCAATGTGCACACTGGCTGTAATTTTACTCTAAACGCACAGTCACCGTTTTCTGCACAATATAATAGCCAGGTTAAGGAATATGTCTATGTAAGAACACCAAACTGACCAACCAGGTTCAAAACCCACTTACAGATTAAAAAAAGAGCTATAATTGTTTGTCCTGGAAACTTTCATATTTGATGTGCGTTTCTCGCCATGTTAGAGCAATATTGTAAACAATATCAGTAAAACAATGTAGATTCGTAGAGAACAGGAAGACGAGCCTACTGCACTCTAGGGCAGCTTCGGGACTATATTTTGTTCAGCTTGAAGTCTGGGCGGGGTCTTTTCTTTCCTGGTTTGGCAGAGATGTAGTACTTCCCTTCTTTACCTGGGGCCACAGAATCTAACATCTCCACCAGTGCTAAAAATTGGGCAAATGCTTAAAACTGAATGGAGCAAACATGTTTTGCCACAATACATATTATGTAAAAAGATAAGTACTTTGCACTAGTACAAAAAGAATCCGTGTGCACTAGTTTGTTACATGACATAAACGTGTTTATTACATTTGAAGTTAGACATCAAATATCTAAAACAATACAGTTTCTTTCATTTTAACCCCAGTGAGACATTTTTTTAAAAAAACAATAGGGATTGGGGCTAAACCTGTTTGTACCATGTCATGTTTTGTATACTTCAAAAATGAGTTCTAGATTAATTTGCTCTATTTCTTTGCACAAGAGCAAAGTTTTCCTAATCTGGCTCCAGATCTTTTCTTGGCAGTGCATATGATAAAACACACGGCGCGCGGTCAGGCCGCAGGCGGGCAGCAGGACATACCATGATTTCAGGCCAAATTCCAAACGGAACGTTGCACTCCCTAGAATTGTGGAAGATTAATGAGCACAGTTTTCTTGAGCCTGCACAGTGCTTCAAAATAACGCCATCTTTGTAGTAAACTTTCCAGCAAAATGCACATTAGCTGTGTAGAGCGTGCAGTAGGAAACACCTGAGACACGCTGCAGACAGTTCAAAGGATTACACGATTCTTATAACTGGTCTGAAGTGGGACTGCATGAACATCTCACTCTTGAGCAGGGCATTCAAAGTAGGTTAATGTTTTCCAGCCAAATTCAAGGATTTTATACTCTGAACTACTTTTCTTTTTCTTAATTTTCTTCTGTTTTCTTTTCTGCTTTTCTCTTGTTTTATACAGTGTTGATATATGTAATTTAATACGTAATGCTAGTTTAATGTTGTAATTTTGTGAAAAGTAAAGTTCTTTGACTAAAACACAATAAATAAAAAAATGAATGTCCCCAAGGTGTCCCTTGTTCCCCCCCCACCCCCAGATTTTATGTGTCTCCTACGCCACTCAGTTATGGGGCATGGATATCATGTATACGTGCACGGTGTGTCTGGCAGAGGGCATGCCACCCCCTTGTACTATCGTGGGACTTTTTAGGAAGAAAGTGCATCCACGTTGAAGGTGTGATGTTTGGTCAGTAGGCATTTGCATATAACACATCTGCCATAGTGAAGTCTCGTAGCACTGCTGGCTCGGTTGGAATGCAACATATGTTGATTGTGTTATTGTGATGTGTGAAGCACTGCAAAATGCTCAATGTTGCTGCATGAAAAGCGTGTATGTGTAGATGTGAGGGATGTCCTCTGCAGGATTGACACGTGACGCGTCGGTCTCCTAGAAGCAGCCCGTAGGGCATTAGCTGCGGCTCTTTCGTGGTGTTAGCAGGAACCTTGCATGATCACCAGAGAAGTGCACCAATGGTGATGCTGCGCGTACATCACCGTGGTCATGCATACGAGATCTGTAGTGCAAAGGGCGATTGTTACTCAGTGGTGCGCTCAAACTGTCCAGGCTGGTATACAGTGTTAATAAAGAAAACAAAAGAACAAAAAGCTTTTTCAGTGAAACATAAATAACGAAAAAGTCTTATTTTTGGTAAACGTATATTAGGGGGTGGGGTGAAGGATTAGCAAGGGCGGGGGGAGGTTTGGGGGGTAATAAAGCTGGGGAAACGGGGGTAGGGGGGTTTTGGGGGCACCACTCCTAATTAAAAAAGAGAAGAATATTGAATCTTTTTTTGTAATTTTTATTGCACTGACATTCTTTTTTTCTAGGCTTACCTGTAATTTTGGGTCTTTGGTTGCTTCAGAAGAAGACAAATAGCACGGAAGCACATTCACCAGGAGGCAAAGCATCTTCCACAGCACTTTAAATAAATCCCCCCTTAGAGCACCCCCATTTAAGAAGCCAATGTTGATGTTACTTTTGTCAATTTTGTAGAAAATCGAACGCATAAAACAGACAAGTTGAACAAGCATCTATGTAACCTTGACTCCTCCCATCCCCCCTTTTCTGCTATGTGTCCGTAAGCGCCGCGCCTTTACTTCCCGTCTATGGTTGATTAGAGTTGCACATAGTGGCAGACAATGAATAGGAATATATTATGTAAGCTCTCAACGAAACCAGCCTAGTAATAGTCGCATAACCTCTAAGGACTCTTGGATATTTTTTGTTTTAATTCCTTGGGCCTCATTGCGACCCAGGCGGTAAGGGGTTAACGGTGCCATGAAAGGTGGCGGCGCCATTAACCCCTTACCGCCTAATTACGAGGTCCCTTTGCGGGTCCCTACCTTAACGGCTGGTCTTACCAGCCGTTAAGGAACGGGCCCGCAAAGGGACCTTGGAGGCAATTACGGTACCGCAATTTGCGGTACCGTAATTACCGCCTTCCCCATTCCCATTGATCCCTATGGGGCAAGAATGGGGAAGGGCCAATGGTGAATGGGGAATTACCGCCCCGCCAACCTTGTGATGGGGCGGTAATTCCGCCATTCACCATGGCGGATTCCGGTCTCAACCATGGCGCTAATAGCGCCATGGTTAACGCCTGGGTCGTAATGACCCCTTGTGTTTGTCAAAAAGAGATAGTGTAAACAAAAATACAAATTCAAGTATTTGAAACACTTGTCTATAGGTGCGTTATAAATGCCATAACATATCATCCAACCTGGTAGTGGTAATATTCTAAGGTTTAAATCTGATAGGCTACCCTCTCTTTAGAAACATTGTTAAATGTAAGTAGCCTTTCCTTCAAGCAACCAACCCCTCCTGGTCTGAACTGTCTCTTTTTGACTCCTTTCCTTCGAGGTATATTTCCAGATGTCAGAATATGTGATAGTTTGATTTCTGTCGAGGTATCTCTGGAATATTTATGATTTTCTGATGCCAAGATCTCTGTGGACTGGTTTTGATTTGCATTTGTTATTGCTCAGATATTTGGTATGCAACTAAAAACCAAGGATCTTTTCCTTAAAATCGTGCTCTATGCACTCTTTCCTCTCACCGATTAGTGCTGACGGTGAACCCCCATTGATCGCTTGTTTCTCACCAAACATTTTTGGAAGTAGAGCAAATGTTTAGGTTAAAAGTAAAACTTGCTTTTAGTGTAGTAGCACGACTAGGCTGGTACGCCAGATGGAAGTCGCATAGCACTGCCCGTCGCCCTGCTAGATGGCACGCCTTTCTCTAAGTGTTTCAGTAATCTGCAGTTATGGAGTTGCTCACCGCCATCTTAGTCAATTCAGGGCCTGCTAGAGGAAAATTATTAGCTGAAATGCTTCCAAGAAGTCTTTCCAGGAGCCACTTGACAAGAGGGAGATATGCCGGAGTTCTCCCATAACTCCACCGAGAGATCCACAGACTGTATGTCTCTTGGTCATCTTTCCACCATTGCTAAGGACTGATTCCAATTGGCGGGCGCTCGACCGGTTACCTTCAAAAAGGCTAATATCCCATTCTCTTGTATCTTTCCTTTTAGAAATACTGCAGAGCATCTAGAAATGCCCTGGAGTTGCTCCCGGACGCGCTGACCGTCTTCTGGAAGAATCATCTAAAGGAGGTGGACTTTTCTGAGAATCTGATGAAGGAAGTGCCGCCGGGACTGTTCCAGCTGGAAGTGAGTGAGACCCTCTTATATATCTGTAACTGATTATAAAAATACCAATGTTCAGGGGGCTTTGAAAGTGCACGAGCGGGACTGTGGTCATTGCCCCATTAGAATCGTGTAGAGGGGTTTTGAGGACCCAGTGAATGCAAGAATGCACGCATGACGGTTTATAAATCTATGTATGTTCTTAAGGATTCTGTTGCGTTGTGACTTTCATTTGTTAATTCTGAAATGCTTTTCACTGATCTTATCATAGCAGGGACTGGAATAAGGATTTCATGACTGGGGGGTAGAAGCAGCTACTGAGTAGCAGGAACTACCTCTGTAGATTCACTGATTTTACCATAGCAGGGACCGGAATAAGGATTTCATGACTGGGGGGGTAGAAGCAGCTACTGAGTAGCAGGAACTACCTCTTTAGATTCACTGATTTTACCATAGCAGGGACCGGAATAAGGATTTCATGACTGGGGGGTGGAAGCGGCTACTGAGTAGCAGGAACTACCTCTGTAGATTCACTGATCTTATCATAGCAGGGACTGGAATAAGGATTTCATCACTGGGGGGTAGTAGCAGCTACTGAGTAGCAGGAACTACCACTGGTGATTCACTGATCTTACCATAGCAGGGACCGAAATAAGTATTTCATGACTGGGTGGTAGAAGCAGCTACTGAGTAGCAGGAACTACCTCTGGTGAGTCACTGATCTTACCATAGCAGGGACTGGAATAAGGATTTCATGACTGGGGGGGTAGAAGCAGCTACTGAGTAGCAGGAACTACCTCTGTAGATTCACTGATCTTATCATAGCAGGAACCGGAATAAGGTTTTCATGACTGGGGGGTAGAAGCGTCTACCGAGTAGCAGGAACTACCTCTGTAGATTCACTGATCTTACCATAGCAGGGAGCGGAATAAGGATTTCATGAGTGGGAGGGTAGAAGAGGCTACTGAGTAGCAGGAACTACCTCTGTAGATTCACTGATCTTACCATAGCAGGGACCGGAATAAGGATTTCATGAGTGGGAGGGTAGAAGAGGCTACTGAGTAGCAGGAACTGCCCTGGTGAATGACGAGCTAGCACATTGCGTGCCGCTAGTTCAACTTTCACACGAGATAGAAACAGGCATTTTTTGTCAATGTAGGTATATATATTTGGCCCATTATGCTTTAAATGTCTCGGCAGTGGTGTCCATATGTGTCTTTGTACATGTTGCCAAACAGAGTTAATGTCACGTGGGCATATATATGTATAGTCACCCGTTCGACCGGGACAGTCGAAAGTTGCTCCTACCCCCTGTTCAGGTCATGGTATGATGTTCTGTGCTACTGACAGGAGCTAAATAGCGCCCACTAATTCCGAGAGCTGCATTGCGGGTGGGTGGAGGGGGATTTTGGATAGGGGCTGACACAGCTACTCTGCTCTAGGCTTTTGTCAGTGTTACTGCTGAACTTAAGCAACTTGCCATGGATGGAATGTGAGAGTGATTGTGATTTATGCAGTACCCCTCCCAACAGATATCCAACCGAAACCTACACATCAGCAAACAACCTACAAACCCAGACAAGGCATCTTAGACCCAGGCTCCGCTCTGGACACAAATGCCTCAATGCTCTCGATACAAAACCTATAAACAGCCCCCAGGTGGAGCTTGGGGTACTTCTGGTCTGCACACATCCGCACAGCAGCATTCTCCCCACTTACCATACCCATAACATCCTCTCTTTGAGATCTTCCAACTCACCCAGTGACCCTGGCTCTGGCAGAGGGGCCTAGTGTGAACAGGAGTCGCGTGACCTATGTCGTGCACAGGTCGAATAATGAATCCCAGTGTATCCCTCACATGCAAGGTGTAGCCACCACAGTTAAGCCACAGAAAAAAAGATGATTGTGAATTTCATGAAGGGTGATCGGTGTGGTACTACAGCTGAATAGCTTATAAAACTTCATACAATATCAGTGAGGTTGACCAATGAGAAATGACACCTTGAACTTGTGATCCAGAGATGTTCAAAACATACATAATTAAGGAGGAGGCAGAGTTATAAAACATATCAACTTCCACCAAACTGGTCAGTCAAACTATATTCGTAAAGGGAAATTGACGCCGAGTCCAGCAACTCGCACCCTAGTCCCCTCTGACACTGCAGGAAATGGTACATTTCATAAATGGCGTTCGTCTGACATGGAGGTTGTCAAACATCCCAACTGAATGTCTAACTCTCCATCTGTGACGCATGTGTCATGCACCATTTCAGGCCGAGCGCAGCGAGACATGGCTGAAGTTTCTACCGTCTTTCTAGAAATTAATACCACTTGAGACGATTTTTGATTATTTAAAAATGCCCAGGAAATCAAAATGGCCCAGTATGATCCAAGCATATGTAATTTTATAGATTTTGGATTTTGGAATTTTTTTTTAATCTCATGCTGGTAATCATACCAACGCATGTAAAAGGTTACACAATTGAATGCAAATTTCGGGCAGAACACTACCTTAGTCCCTAAAGGCATACCCTTCCCCTTTTTTTGTAGTGCAAATAACTATTTATGGGCAAGGAGGTACTGTCATGAATTCTGGACACCCCTTGTTGGGGACATGCCAATTGGCACACAATGCTTGTGATGATCTTTGACAGCCCCTTCCATTCTCTGGCAGGGAAGCCCCTAAAATGGGATGAAAGCACATACCTGCTTAAGAATGCAGGATTCCTTTTGAAGTATCCGGAGAGGCTGCAAATATGAGATTGCAATGTTGTGGGGGTGACCATTCTAACCCCCTCACCCCCACTCCCCATCCAGCCCACACCCTCCTTTCTTTTGCTGTCAGCGTGCTTCTCTTGACCATCCTGCAGCCTTGGCACCCAATTTAGGCCAAAGGACCTTACAACCATGTTTCTTTGGCACTTTGTGGATTCCACACTCCACCTTTTATCTTGCCAGCACCCCAACTTAACCTCTTCCACTTTCAGGATGTGAGCATCATCTCTGGAAGTGAAGTTCTCCAGCATTGGATCTTTCATGGATTCACATGCTGATAATATTTTCCCGTCGTCAGGCTGGGAAACCTCAGTGACTTTAATTTAGCGTTTTCCTATGGAAAAATTCAACACTTGAACTTGAATAACACAGTGTCCTATCAACTTCCTTTTTGGGTGCTTTAGGCCTCACCAATAGGACGTCTGGTATAAATAGCCCCCGCGGCTTCTCTTCAGATTTCAACCGTCTCCAAACTGTTGAGATCACCTCGTGTTTCTGCGTTTTTTGCACGTGAGTTTGGTAATCGTTGGCTAGGATGACATTTGAAGCCCAGAAGAAGTCTCTTTTTCGTCCTTCTGCTACCTGCGGCTTGAAGAAGGTGTACAAAGGCGATGGGCATATGGACTGGCTTTACTGTCTCTACCGCCATCACTCGGTGGATGCCTGCGAGATATGTCAGGGGATTTCGCAGAAGACCTTGAAGGACCTAATCGACTGCTCATATGTAGGCTTAATGAGGGCACATACCCGGCTTCTGAGGTGGGTTCGGCCCGGGGGAGCCAGTCTTCGAGACAAGCCGAGAAGTCAGCGGAACGTTGCAGAGTGGTTTCGGCTGAACCTTAGACGAAGAAGCATCGGGCCGCATTGCCTGCGTCAGAGGTGAGAAAAGGCAGTAAGTCTTTGTCAAAGCTGCAGCAGTCGAAGGCGAGTCGCTCTTTGTTGTCCAAGCATGGTCGGTCTGACCACTCCAGGGTGTCTGGTGGTAGGCCTGAGAAGTCTACGGTGTCAGAGAAGGTCCTGGCGAAGCCGAAGGAGTCTTGCTCGAAGCACTTGTCGTCCACGGACCGTCACAGGTCTTCGTCCAGCCGGGAGTCTTCGAAGCTCCAGTCCAGTTCCTCCAAAAAATCTGGGTCTCCGGTGAAATCGAAACCAGGGGAGGTGGTTCCGGCAACAAGCTCATTGATGGTTACTCCGTTGTCGACGGTAGTGCTGCAGTCTATGGTCCCGTCATCAACGTTGGGTTCATCGGCGCCGTGCACAACACTGACGGATAGTGGTCCGATGCTGTTATCGTCTATGCAGATGGAATCGGAAGAGCTGTTGTCGACGGGTGGGGCTTGGCAGTCCATCGGCTTTGAGTCTATCCTTCCTGAGAACATTTTGCAGCAAGATCAACTACATTTTCTGTTTCTTCAGAAGTGGAGGAGGAACAGGAGCAGGTGTTTGACACGTCTGCTCTGGCTCTGCAGAGTGTGAGGCCTTCGTCGTCGAGTGGAATGGGGGCTGGGCCACCCGGTTAACTGCTGGTTAACCCACAATCTCTGCTGTCATTGCAAGTGCTGTCTACGTTTCAATCTTTGTTGGGGCAGCTGGATGCGAGGTTGCCTCCGCCTCCTCTGAGTCCGGCGGTGCCGGAGGTCGAGGAGTTGCCTGGTGAGGCTCCTAGGAAGTCTCCTCCGGCATGGTAGCCATTTTTGTTGCCGGTGGGCTTGGGACGTCCACGGTCTCATCCTGAAGAAGGCGAGCTACCTGAATCGGACCCTGAGAGAGTTCCACGGGACACCCTGTTCTTTTGACTGGATGTTCCTCCCATGTATTCCTCATCGCCCCTCTCATCCTGCCCATCATTCCTCTCGTTCAACGTTAGGTCATTCCTTGGCCGCGCAGTGCGTGCTATATATACAGTCACTGATGCCATGCTCGAGAGTTGACGGAAGCTGTTCAGGAGCACGAGGCGACGAAACAGGGTGCCCTCTGTTGAGAAAAAAAGTTTCTGAAGCAGCTGACGCTGGATGGAAGATATCAAAGATGAGGAAAACGTGGGAGGTCGGCCAGTCGAAAGAACATTACCGGGGGTTAGTCATTTGTCTTCTCTCTTGTTAATAATATGTAACAACACCAGTGCTGTGAAGCATGGTAAGAAGCACTATATAAGACGCACTATTAACTGTTATGTATATTTTTTACCATGGTCTGCACCCACTCGCAATGTGGTCCATGGTGACACAGCGATGGGTTTAGGAGTCTCTTTGTGGCAGTACTTGTTAGCAGATGCATTTGCAGAGATGTATGGGTGGAATAGGAGTGTTGTCCGACCAGAAGTAAGCCCAAACGGCCTTGTTTGTGAGAATTCTGACAAGGACCTTACACAGAGGGCTAATTGGGATGTGTTGCAATTACAAATATGCAGTGCTTTGTGAATAATGTAAATCAAAATCTTTAAAAACCAAGACACCACTGGAAATAGAACACGCCTCAACAAACTCACATGGAAGGAAGAAGCCGGTAATGGAGGGAGCCCAGGATAAACACACTCCCAAGCAAAAACCCCTACGTTAGTAATCGGCCAAGGGACAGGCACCTTAGCCGTAAACAAGGGAGCATTAACCAATAACTCGCACCCCAGGAGGCCATGGAGAACCTGGATTTCAGAGGGCGGGCACCCCACCCTAGGAGCTCAGGGAGGTGATGGCAGGCACTCCCCTTTGACAACCTAAGAGCAAACCCTACAACCATACCCATCTCGACCCACCTTCTTGTCCATAGACCACTAGACAGTTACAGAGACATGCCACCACTATGCGCAAAACCCAGCGAGGGACCCACCACAAAACGCCCCAGTAAATAGCATGAGCAGAGACACCTAACAAAGATATCCAAAGCAATGAGGTAAGAAAAAGCCCCACTAACCCAACCGCTAAAACCTCAACTCTCTGCATAGACCTCTCAAACGCTAAACTAACACAAACACATCTTTATACAGCAATCCACATGCACTTCACTACAACAACAAAACAATCCACACATAGTGCCGCACAACAGCACATGGGAGTCTACCGATCCATAAATCACACCCATGCTCAGCGAACACTGTTAACCGAACTGAAGCTGTCAAGACATCACAACTCTCGCTCTACCTTTTTCCGCTATGCCTTACCAACCAATCCTATCCTCTGACCTTTCAGATCCACTAGAGCACCAGGGGACCACTCCGGTGGCGACAGTGCACGGTATAAATGTCCTTTAACATTAACATCTAAAATGTTGCTACTGCCGAAAAACGAATGATAATGCAATGCCCTGCAGTACTTCCTAATTTCACTAGAGGGCGGAAACAGACCAGAAATGCCGTTCTTACAGCTACTGCGCACTCTCTGGCACCAACTTGGTTGCAAGTACAGTTTTACTTATGCTACCTCGGTCGTTTCCTAAAATGTCCTAGCACTCTAGAGCCAAGTTAAACAGTATGATTTCCCAATTACAGGGCACTAAATTACCATGGGCACAGCCGCCGCCTCTGCGCTGCCAAGAGTAAATGACTTGCCACGCAAAGATGACATGTCTTCTCTCTGCCATGTGGCAACAGAATGTCCAGGGAAGAGACGCCAGTCTGCACCGTGTAGCCGGCTGGAAAACGATTGTGATCAAGTGGGGCTGATGAGTGGATACCAGGCTATGAGTGAAAGGCTTTATTTGATTTATTCATGCATTTGTTGCAGCGCGCTGAACCCTTGGTTATCTAGGCGCTAGTTACATTGTGAGACAAAAAATAAAGCACTGAGTACAGCGAATGCAAGAAACCAACTAGAAAACACGACGGGGAGGATGGGGTGTCATGGTGTCTTAAAAGTCTTGGTTCGAGGAGCATCGGGAGGAGGGGGAGACTGGTATCTGAATGTCTTAGTTCAGGGTACCGTTCAGATGAAAAGCCACGTTTTTAATTACAGGTTACACGTTTCGGGATGTTGCATTAAGGAAGAGTTCAATTCTCAGCTGTTCCTTCACTGCTGAGCTGGGGGTTATACAACAGGGGTCTTTAATGTCTGATTAAGTTGTATGGAGCACAGGCCGCAAGCCTGTGCCTAGGAGGAGCGACGGGAAAATGGCCGTTCATCTCCCGGTCCGCTCGCAGTGGGGCGCGCTATGGTGAGGTCACGATCTTGCAAGGCTGCTCCCCACATGGGGCATTTTTAATAATAGTACCGATTAATAATAGTATGTTTTCACATAAATGCGTATGTTCGACTTGCGTTAAAGAAATACACGGGGTTCACAAATGTGGTCTTGTCAGCATCTGAATGCCGGGAGCCATGGAATGCCCTGGTTTTGGAGTGGGGTGCACAGGGACAGGGGCAGCCACTTCATATTTCCCAGTGGGGGGTGCCGGCACCCCTAAAAATAAAAAGTCCCACTTAAAGTATAGGTACTTTGACGCTGATGGCCTTTCCCGGGGGGTGTCCGAGCCCAGGAGCACCTGCATATTCGGCGCCCCTGCACACGGAAGTAGGCGGCAGAAAACAGCTTTCTTATATCAAACGTTTCACCTCTGTGGCAGCCACACACTCTCCATTACCCTGCTACAGAACAGAACAGCAGGGCAGGGCCATTTTAAGCACTTTTGGGGCTGCTGGCACCTGTGGCCCCCATCCAACGAGCCAAAGAAATTAAGGTATTCAGAATATCTGGTTGCACCGCCTCATCGGGATCACAACCCATACATAGCATGATATGCTGCCTTGAAGCGACCAAAATATGCATGTGTGCTGCCTTTCAGTCCCATTGACCTTCCTCATTCTTGCTGTAATCAACATAATACACGAGAAGCCTATCCAGGGCAAACTTCTTAACACTGATTTACAGAGCGGTGGACGAGTGACCTTAACAGTTAGTGAGAGGATGTGGAGGTAAGACGAGGCACAAGGACAGTAGCACACGTTATAGGAACAGGGTAGTGGAGACAGTGTTATGTTTTACAGTGAAGGAGTGAGCGATAAGTGCAGTGGGGTTGTCGTAGAGAGGCTGGGGAGAGGAGAACAGGGAGATGTGGTGGCGTAGAATGGTGTGCAAGTGGTTCTTCAGAAAGGAGGAGAGCTAGGAGGTTGGATTTAAATACATATAGAGTGGGAGTAGTGCAGAGGAGAGGAGTGGGAGTAGTGCAGAGAAGGAGAGGAAGAGCATTCCAGAGCAATGGAGCGAGGACAGGAAGAGAGTGGAAACGTGAGCCGAGGATGATCGTAGGGAGTGAGATGGGCTTTTCATTTGGGTGGGGCAAGTCCTTGCATAGTTTTGAAGATTATGAGAATGAGTTTATACTTTGTCCCCTGTCTCATAGATTACCAGCCTAACTGATGGCAGGCTGGGGAAGTGGAGCTGAAGCACGGAAGGATGAACAGTGTACGGATTGCTAAATTGAGGACTTTGTCGAGAGGTGTAAAAGCATAGTTGGGAAGACCATAGAGTAGACTGGCACAGTGGTTGGATCGAGAGAGTACTAAAGAGGAGATTATGTGCTCAGCAGTGTTGACCGGAAGACGTCTTATTTTTCTGATTTTGAAGCGACTAAGCCTGGCTGCAGTGGCAGATTGGAGATGGAGAGCGAGAGGTTGTGAGATGGGTTCAAGATGACACCAAGGTTGGCAGCAGAAGCAGAGCAGTAAAGGTAGTCGGGAGAGAAGAATAGAGGCGGGGGAGAGGAAGAGGGAGCCTGCTTGGATGGGCGGTAGAGAACACCAGTCTTACTGCAGTTGCGCATGAGCGAGTGAGATGCCATCCATCATTTGATGGAGGAGAGTCAGTTATACATTTTCTACCGTAGCTAGTCAGATAAAGAGAGAAAGGAGAAGAAAATGTCGGTTTCATCAACAAATAGTTGATCAGAAAAGCCATAGGAGGAGATCAATGTGCCAAGAGCAGAGGTAAAGAGAGCGAAGAGAAGTGGACCCAGGACTGACTCTTGGGAACACCAATAGTAAGGTGGGGTTAGTGGGGAGGTAAGTCTGTTCCAGGTGTAGGGAAGGCATGGTATCACAAGTATGACACTGACACAATGGTTACAATTTGTAAAACTTTTATTGAATTGTTGGGATCAGAAAAACTTTTTTTTGCCCTATGAATAAGATGGGAGTAGTCTCAACCATCAAACGATAAACAAAAAAGTCCTAGTGGAGTCTGTCAAATCAAAATGGCATATGCTAACAAAAACCTAATTCCTGCTGTGAGAAACCTGAAGGCGTCTCCCTGGCTAGTCCCTGGGGGTCTGTCATCCAGGTGGCCAGGACACGGCCATCGCTATTGGATCCAGTTCCTGGGGGTGGACCAGTGAGGGAGGATCACCTGGATGGGTGGGTCCTCGGGGATTGGAAGTGGGACACCGATGGGTGGGACACGGTATCCCCCTTCTTATAACACCTGTTCCCCTACCTACACGTAGGATGCTGAAACACTCTACCCACCCCATTTTCCGACATGAAAACCTTTGCATATCATGAAGGACCAACACTCAAGCCATTTACCTGACATGGCCCAACACCAGGTTCATGCAAAGTCAAACAATTAACCACTACCGCACACACCGGACTGCCCTTTCCCTTCCCCACAGGGATAAAAGGTGGAGCACAAGAACGCAATATGAGCAAGGTAGACCGCACAATGTGAGAGCTAACTCAGCACAGCAGTTCAAGAGGAGGAGAAAGACGGCGCAAACCGCGAGGGTAACAAGGAGAGAAGCAACCTTTCCCTTTCGGACTAAGGCCGGTGAAACGTCTGCAGAAGTAATCATAAGACCGCAAACAATAGCCAGCGTGTGTTGCAGCAGATGTCAACGGTACACAAGACCCTCCTCTGCTGATAACCAAGCCGGGGAGAGACGCTGACCTCTGTGGTACCAGCCTTGACTCCAAAGAGAAAGAAAGCCAAGTGGTTCACGACAGCCAGTGAGTCGAGGGGAGAGTTGATAAGAATCCGAACTGTGTTGAACAAAAAGTAGCAAGTGGCTAATTGAACTGTGAAACTACGAAGAACTGTTAATATCAAAGTGGGGAAAACCAGCAACAGAGTCCGGCACCACATGTGTGTTCACTCAAGAAACTCTGTGCGATTACCAGATTGTTGAAGCTGTCATAACCAGAAGGCCTTGGGAAAGACGACAAAGGGGTCAAAGTGGTCATTCAGGGGTCTTGTAAAATCCTCTGTACAGTCGAAAGTCTTTGGCCGACAGATGATTGTGAAGCTAAGGGCAGTGAATCCTGCGTCGTAAGAGTTGAATGAGGAAATGTGCAATTGATAAAGTGGGCAAAAGTGAACCCGAAAGAGGGATGCCGATAAAGAGAGGGTGAAGTATAAAGTCCGGAAATCCAGTGTGTTGACAAGAGTAAACCGGGCTGAGGGATGTCCACAGTGAACTGTTCAAAAAGACATGAAGATTCGTGCATGTCACAGACAACATTGTGTTGAAAGCCATAGTGAACCTGGCAGAAGGAGGCTAACGTTTGAGAAAGTTCTGAGCCCGAGAGAGAGGGATCCAAGGATGAATAGGCACCACCCAACGTACAAGCAGAAAGGAACTTTTGTTTATTATTTTGATACATCAGGTCTACGGAGGCAAGATACTTTTTGGTAGAAAAGAGACTTAACCACTGAGGGCCCTGATTTCTGAGAGCAGAACTGTTGGCTCGTGCTGGGAAAGCTCGAGCGTGTGCTGTGCTCCAAAATCCTACCTTGTCCCGTGCTGAAAACGTGCAGAAGGGAGACCCCAACTACCACATCCTGACTTATTATTTGTGAACACGTCCTTCTTTCTTATGAACATTATCCCACTCTTCTTTTTTGTATTTAGCATAAGGATTGGCAATAAGACACCACTAGGACTGCCTTATTATTGTTTGATGGTCGTAGCTTGCTCCCACCTTAGATTTAGGTGTAGATTAAGCTTTTTTCCAACCTACCTATACAGTTTAATGAACACCCTTGAACTGTGATCACTTGTGTCTGTCTTTACTGTTGCCACCATGAGTTCCTTACACTGCCCTATCTCTTGTACAAAAAAGTTTAAAAAGGCGAAATGTATCCAAAGGAAAAATCAGTGTTCAAAAGAATAAAGGTAGTTGAACCAGCTCTCCTCCTCACGTTAAACCTCACAGAGTAAGTCAGTCCTTTTAGGCAGGATGACACACTCTAGCTCGGTTACTAACACTCTAAGCAGTTCCAAACCGTGGATTGAGTCCCACCTGGCCTTCCACGTTAAAGTCTCTTTCTTGACTTTCAAAATTGCATTGCAAAATAAAAAGTTCACAAAGGTCCCCCTCTGCTGGGCTCAGACCTTACAGAACACAATTCACGTAGGTCCCCATCTGTCAGGCTCAGACCTCTCATGTCACAGTTCAACACAAACTTGCCGGGGGACTCCCTTCCCCAAGCTTATTGTACTTTAGATCTCGCTGAAACGGGCTCAGACCCCTTTCGAATGTCGAAGTGTTTCCAATGTGCGTGGCACTTTTTACAGACCACCGCAGGACCACTTCGACTCAAAAGGTCATGTTTACTCTTGCTTAATTCACTTTTGCTGTTTGCTCGCTTTATAGCTTCAAACAATGTACCTTTCATAGAGACTTTCGAATGGGCTACTTCCTTTTGCCGGACCACTTTGTTACTTAGTATTGCTGATCTCACAAAGGGTGTAAGAATGGAGGTGTTTATTAAGTAGAGTCGGATATTGGGAGATGTGTGTGGAGTGTCGTAAGTTAAACCATGCGGATGGTGGTGTAAGGGAAAACATTTACGGGTGGCATATGCACATGTTCGTCATGTTTGTCTTCAGTTTTCCTTGACGTGTTCACTTACACTGATGTGTATTTCGCAGACAGAAGTTGTTTGGGGTATATTTGAACGTGCGTGCTTCCTCTTAGTGAATCAGGCTCGACTTAACTTATGCACAAATGATTTATTTAATTATTCTAATGCAAATACTTAACCAGGCGGTTGAACAACATCTCATGGTACATTTGTACTGCTGCAACACTATTAATGTTCAGAAAAAACTGAAGACCCACCTCATTCAGGGAGTTCCTTAGAGTGCCTTAGTGCTTAATTCTGCATATCCATCCCCATCATCCGCGGTGACTAACATAGTGTGCTGCTGCTTCCTATACTAGATAGGGTTGCGCTACACATAGGCATATGCACTGCGGCATATATATACATACACACTGTGAAACACACCTTGCTTCCTGGTCTGTTGTCTGCCGCCTGCCTTGTCTAGCTCTAGGAGACACCTCGACGTATATCTGCACTCTCCATATTCTGTTATAAATACTAGTGTATTTGTCTTGCCATTGTTTTGTGTTACCTCTCTTTTTTTCCAATCTATTATTTATTATTTTGAAATGGTATATGATCAATTAACAGTCAATTTTGTAGATAGAAATACAAAGCAAATAAGTGAATAAATCAACCATCATACTTATAGCAGAAAAGATTAAAAGTCAAAACAGATAGGGGACAAAGTAGAGAGAGAACGAAGCACTACGAGACTATCAAAATGCATAATTTGCCCACGATCTCACGAGGTTGGCCCACATTCGCATTTGGCATCTGGTCTTCCTCCTTCCTCTCTGAACTGTGTGTGAAATACTCCGTGTTGAATGTTCCGTTAGGATGTTTTCCCTGGGTGAGTCAGAATCAACCTTCTCCCTAAGCTTTACATTGTTAGCATATCAATCATGCATGTTCTGTGCTGATGGACGGGTATCCACGTACTGGACCATAAGGGTGGTCAAATACCCAAATCTTCCCTTGGATATTGTGTCTTCACGTTAGGATTTGGGCAATTTTATTTATAATAGTTCCTTAAAAAACAAAAAGGTTTTGGAAACACTTCTGTTTTGTCATAAAAGGCTGTCCTCAAGATGAAGCAACATTGACTTTATTAGGTTTTCCCTTGAGGGCAGGTTCTTTCTTTAAAAGACCCCCACTTATCCCTGATTAATGTATTTTCTGGGAGGTGGGTATATTTCGTATATCTGGGACCTGCAGTCCTCGCGTCAGCTTCTTTTTTTATTTCTGTTTTGTTTTTTTTCTTTTGTCTTGCTGTTAATATAGAAAGTTTTCCCTATATTTCTGTGTATTTTATACACAGTAATGATCCTTGATCAGTCCTTATCTTCATTAGGGTTAATCATACTGTATTCTGACATATTGCGTTCAAGTATGCAGGTACAGTGTTGTGATGAGCCGACCGGTTTCAGTGGTAGGAGACCATTTTCATCAGGGCTGAAAACAGCTTAACCATTTATGTTGCTGTTGGTGTTTTTAGGGCTAGAAATAGCTTCCTTACATGCATGCGGACCAGTCCCCCAATTATTTGGTGTCTTCTCTTCTCGGGTGGGTCCTAGATGTATGAATGTAGGCTTCAGTCCTACTGCAGATGCCACTGTGAATCAGACGTCTGCACAGGGTACCGTCTGAGAGAGTTACAAGGAGACTAACGTCTCATCACAACACTGTACCTGCATACTTGAACGCAATATGTCAGAATACAGTACGATCAACCCTAATGAAGATAAGGACTGATCAAGGATCATTACTGTGTATAAAACGCACAGAAATATAGGAAAAACTTTCTATATTAACAGCAAGACAAAAGAAAAAAACAAAACAGAAATAAAAAAAAGGCTGACGCGAGGACTGCAGGTCCCAGATATACGAAATATACCCACCTCCCAGAAAATACATTAATCAGGGATAAGTGGGGGTCTTTTAAAGAAAGAACCTGCCCTCAAGGGAAAACCTAATAAAGTCAATGTTGCTTCATCTTGAGGACAGCCTTTTATGACAAAACAACAGAAGTGTTTCCAAAACCTTTTTGTTTTTTAAGGAAAGGAACTGTGCTGATGGACTACATAGTTACAATGCCGCTATTTCTCTATCATAGAATGTACACATGCTTGTGTAGAAAGAACTGCTCTGTAAAGCTTCACAGTCCATCTTCCTTACTTTAGATAGAACATGTCTGATCTAAATATCCCAGACAGACTGAACAGGACTGTCCAAGATGCAGCCAGCATTCACTGAGACCAGAGAACAGAAACTTGTCGAGATAGGTCTTTTAGAACTTCTCTAATAGATCACAACCATTATCTACCATAGATTGCCACAGTTGGAAAAAAAACATCATCAATATGGCCAGGGGCTTTGATGATAGACTGATTCATTTATGGAGATTCTGGATTTGATCCAGCACGACCTATTTTGTCATTAGACCTTTGTTTTATTAATGCTTTTTAAGTTTATCAATTGATAAGTACATGAACTTGATGAGTTTAATTATGTTTTAACCATTATGTTTTGAATACAATTTTGTTGAAGTATCCATCTAGCTTTCCATTTACAATAATAATGCATTCACTGTTTACCACTTCAGCCTCCGGTGGTTTGATGTCAAGTCCGCCCCTTGTTGGCAATTCATTGTCCAGGCATTTGTGCTTCTGCCGTTCCATTTTCATTATTTCCCCTTTTTCTTGGTTGTTTTCAAATCTCTTCCAGAACATTGTCTCCATGAAGCTATCAGGAAATCAATTGGTGGGCTGGCCACCGCCCGACAAGTGGGCCTGCAAATATCTCAAGTGCCTAGATGTCTCCAAGAACCAGCTGGGGAAGTAAGTGATGTTTTAATAAGTATCCTCAAACGTTGATCCTAATTGGTTCCCAGTAGCCAAAAGAAAGACAATGTGCAGACAATATGATCCTGATTTCCCTCTAGTTCCTTGACAACTAGTAAGACTTCAGAGAATAGTTACCCAAGTACACATTGCTTCTATGATCATGTCAGGATTATTGTACTTGGTTCTGAAGGCCACATCTGCGGTCCTTGGTCACGCTCTATGATCTTATTTTCATAGGCATCATGACAGATTGCTTGCAGTTTTTATTGATAAATAGCAACCACAATGTTTCACTAACTGGCCTATCATTAAAGATAGAAATGTGGTAACAGTGGAGGTAATACTGATGTTCTGTCACGTGCCACCTTCCTCGAAAAGAGTCACAATCTAGCGCTGCACATCGATACCTGATCAAATCCAATGACCTACTCTCTGCATCAGCAGACAGCCCTTCAGCGGCCAGAATCCACCAGAAAAGAATTCCTCGTCTAGACGCTGTCGGAAGATTTCCTGCCAACATTGCAGCCTCAATAGAAGTCGCTTGCTTCAATCGGAACCTTAATGGTAGCCTTTGATCGAAAACATTAAGAAGGTTGAAGCCTTAACTCTGTGTATGGTGTCTGGGTGGTTCCTGGAAGGTGCTTTGTGCAAGAACCTTTGCTGCTCACTTAGAAAGCTTGGGTTTCTCAAGACGGACTTTTCTTTACTTCGCTTCTCAGCCTCTTACTGAGGGGCTGTCAAGGCACCCATGCAAAATTGAAGTTCTTTTAATATAAGTTAATTGAGTTATATGTTGATGGCTACCTATTATTTAGAAGAAGCAGCCCTTCAATTGAGCAACCGGGAAGTGATACCTAATTGAGCAACCGGGAAGTGATACCTGGACACCATTAGTGTTTGCACAAATACCCTAGTCTGGTATTTTTCCTCATTCAGTGAAACCTGATTCCCATAAACATCAGACCCGTTCTTGCCCTCGTGCAATACAGAAATAATATAAACGCCCTTCCCTTCAAGCTGCGCCTTCTTTACCCTCTGCAAGAAACACCCCCTGCACCTAGCCAACCCAGTATACCTCCCGATGACTACCCTTTGAAGCTCGCCCAGAATTCTTTATTCCCCAGTCTTATTTTCTGTGCATTATTTTAACCAGGCCAAAAGAACAGTTTACCTTTTGTATGTGGGAAAAGGTGTATGGCGTAACACAATGTGATGGTCTTAGGCTAACTGGTGCATGTGGGTTTAAGAGCATGAGCCCAGGAAATAATTTCCTATTACTTATATTGCTTTCTGTTTTGTAGTTTCTCTTTAGTGTTGATATGGTACACAATATGGTACACACAAGGCTCACCTTGCCAAGAGAACATGCATCTGACCGCACAAAACGAAATGAGTTTGTGATGATCCAAGAGCACTTTTGACATTAAGATCATTACAGCAGTTACTTGGACTGCTCTACTTCTCTTCTGTAAAAATTACTTTCTGTCTATTAGTTGTAGAACAGCTGCTGTGTTGGCTAAACTTTAGGCCTACCAACAGTCTTCACTCGTCACCAACGCTTTCATAATTGATCAAATTTTATCAAATATTGAGCATGTGAAAGAGTCGGTCAACAGAGTAAGGAGAAGTCACTTCATAGGATCGCGGCATGACGTGCATGTCCAGTCTGAACGGGTCATGGGGGGAGTGGCAGCATGGGGAAAATGCATACTCATTTCAAATGGAAAGATTGTTACCTTTGAATGGATAACGGTGATCCAACTCCAGGTTTCCTAAATTTGGTGATTTGAAGGAGCCGATCTAGAAATTCCCAAATGAGCATTCTCTCGTTTGTTTTGGTGTTTGATGTAAGGCTAGCTTGCTGGTTCAGACGCTTTGGGGTACTGTAAGACACTCTGCAATGGCAAAGGAAAGGAAAGGATGAGAGGGACATGAATTGTTGCTCTGTGTGTGGGGTAGCTGAGTTGCCCCGAGGGTAGCCTTCAACTTTAAAGTGCTCCACTGAGTGCAGTCCCTTGTGCCTGCACTGTGACCTTTGCATCCCGTCATATTCAATGTGGGGATCCAGAGCTGCTGTGAAGAGTGCTGAGAAGACTGGCCCCGCCTACATTGGGCAAAAGCTTGATCATTCATGTTGCAAAATCACACAGCATGACAGTGCTAAAGTGAGGTTTACTCTTGCCTGTATTTAATAGTAAGAGACGTCTTCATCGTGCTGCTCAATCAGAGGTGCAACGACTGGGTTGATTAAGGGGGTGTCCGGTCATTGCGTTGACAACCAAAGCATCGACAGCCAAAACATCTAAAAAAAAAAGCATCTAAAAAAAAGCATCTAAAAAAAAAAGCATCCAATGCATTTTTTTAGATGGTAAAGGGTTTAGTTTGATAAAAATGGGTTTTTAAAGTTAGAAAAAGGGGGGGGTGGGTTGAGTCGGATCCCCCCCCCATTAAAAATAAAAATGAAAAAAAATGCGTTAGATGCTTTTTTGTAGATGCTTTTTTTAGATGGTATGGCATTAGATGCTTTGGCTGTCGCTGGAATGACTATAAACCATTAAGGGAAACATACAGCTGTCCATTTTAAAATGTGCCCTTTGGTCCCCTCAATTCTTGCACCCTTGACTACTTCTTTCAGTGTTGAGATGGCAGAAACTCTCCACACCTCCAACAGGACCTTGCATTGCCCCAGAAATCAGTTATCCAAAGGCTTGTGTGGAATTCATGCGAGTGTGACCTTGTTCCCAGACAAGTCCTAATCAAAGTTAATGATTGCATCAATTGGCGCTGTGTTGTGCACTCCTGTTTTTCAAAGCCAAATTTCAACACAACCCCCACGCTTGCTTCCTAATCTTTGCCTGTTTACAAGCTTTCAAAAATTCAACTGAGTAACTAAGTTACCCCTTTCTCCATCTCCATCTCCATGATATTTTCTTCTTTCGCACACAAAAAGTACTACTTTTGTGGAAGTGTTATTTTTCACAATAGTGTGTGGTCCACGCTACCATTCCCTACGCAACATTCCATTGGGAATGGTTGCTAGTTTTGCCCTTTGCAGGATGGCCCAGGTTCAGTACTGCTGTCCCGGGGCAGTTTATTTATTTATTTATTTAGTCATTTGTATAGCGCACCTAACCCATAGGCATCTAGGCATCTTGGAAGCAAGATTTCTTTTCTGCAACCATCCCATCGCATCAAATGCAGTTTGAGGTGGCACAGGTGCTACTTGCTGGTGCTTATAGTAATTATCCGCAGGCCTGCACTGCCGCATCTCCTGCCGCCATGTGGCCCAACCGGCCCTTGTCACGATATGTCACTGGTGTTTGCTCCCTGTGTCCTGCCAGGCTGCTACTTATTTTAGATGGATGCATTAAAGGCCAACGTGGGTCCTTTCCTGGGTCCTACCCTCGAAATCCTGTGATGCCCATAAGAAGTGCGACTAAGTGCTTGAGTAAACTTCAATGGGAAATTGACGTTCACTGCCACTTGCAAATGTTGCAAATACTTATGACTGCTGTGCTGAAATCCCCCGGTTATGCGTGTGCCCCCGATATTCATGCAAAAAATGCTGCATCAGCACACCGCTACCCTCTTGGTCATTGCCTTCCCATGTTTGTACTAAACCACGATGCGTGTGCGTTTTTACAAATGCCGGCTGCACGAGCCGAGACCAGGACTCTCCAAACCACAGTCTCCCCTATGGAATGTACCCTACTCTTCCAGCTGCTACGCATATGCGACCATCACTGCTTGCATTCAGTACCTGGGGAGAAGCCAAGACCGGTGGAAAGGTCATGGATTCCTTGTCGAACCTGTGAGGCACAGGGTGATCACATAGTGTGGGTCAATTGGATGGCACATGGACTATCATTTACTGGTGAATATGATCCGTGTGATGTAGTGTGCAAAGCCTGTTATCGTCACCCCCAACTATTACCTATAGAACATGTACATGCATCTCTGCCCACATTGAAGCAGAGAGCCAGGAACCTGCATGGAATCTCTCCTGCTTTTTGCACATGCAAAAACAAGCAGAATCCCTTGGGATTCGTGGAAATGCCATATAGAAGGCTGGGACATTTTACGATTGTTAAATCAGAATTGTGATGAGCGCAAAGTTTTGAACTAATCTTAACCACTGGCATAGCTCTGGGCAACCTTCCACACCATTGGTTTTTGCCTCTCTGCCACTGCAAGAGGGGATCAGCATATGTAAATCAACCTTGCTCCTGCCACCAATGGGAGCAGTGCAGCCTCCATTGTTAGATCATGACTCCTCTGCACAGAAGCACAAGCATCCCCAGACATATGTTGGCCCTCATCAGTGAGGTGCCGCTTAGATCCTGATGGTGCGAGGGTCGACAGACTCATGTCTGGGCATGCCCTCTCTCACTTAGGGAGACAAACCTAAACCCGAATATACGATGGGTGGAAGGTTACCAATGAAAGTTAACCACTGGCATGGCACCGGGCAATCTTCCCACATTATTATTTTTTATCCTATCTGCGCCCTTGCAGCCATATGCAAATCACTCTTGGTCCTGGCACCAATGTGAGCACTTCAGCCCAAACTGCTAGATACCCAAGCTACACAGCAGCAGCGATGGCCAATGAGCCAGAAACATGTCTGGGGATGTGTGTGTCTCATGTAGCATAGCAGTACAGGCTGCACTGCCCTGCCCAATTCAAAACCTTCCAGCCATCACATTTCTGCTTTTCGAAGTTCACGATTATTTTAATGAGGGTTGTATCATCTGCATGGAATTACGGGACGGGAGGATAGCTCTGTGGCAACGCGCAGGTCTTGGAAGCAAGAACACGCTAACCAAACACAGGTTCGAATCCCAGACCCTCACTTGGGGGGGAGAAAAGAAAAGACGAGCATGTTATAAATAACCTGCCCTTGCACAATGAAACTAGCGCCTAGATACCTAAGGGTTATGGGCGTTGTAAAAAAAAAAAAAATAAATAAACTCCAGGTTTTCAGAGCACATACACACATTCCTGAAAACAATCACAATTACACATATAGGCCCTATCATGTGTATGCTTACATGTAAGTGGTCCCCTCTATGCAATTTATGGGCACCAGGGAAAATGACCCTGCGTGTGCCGAGAAGATAAGGGAGACTAGGACATGTCAATCGCTCCTTAATCACATCACCAAAGCTATTGCCTCTGAAGATTCCTCTCTCTAAGGCCTCTTGGCTCTCAATGGTAGTTATCACAAGGTGTTTAATGTGGGTAATTAGTTATTTCTGACACGCTTAATACAGAAGAGGTTTCTAAGTGTAGACGCGGGATTCGAACCTGTGTTGCTCTGCGTCGTCTTGCTTCCAAGACCAGCGCGCTGCCACTGAGCTATAGTACCCGAGCGCGCTGCCACTGAGCTATAGTACCCGTACTACTATAAAACTGTACCACATTTAAGGAGAAGATGCCAATGGATGCATCACTAGCAAATATTTCCTACTTGGCACTAATGGGGAGGTCCGACTTAATGCACCTGTCCTTTTCCAATCCACTATCTACCAATACACTAGAAGTGATCAGAACTGGCCGGTTCTTAAAATCCCACCTCTCTTTAGTCCTCGGTGTGTTGGTCCACTGCATATTTAAATCCAACCCGGGTGTCACACTGACCCCAGAAATATGCCGATCTCCAATGGAATAGGACACTTCAAAATGTACCATTAGAGATAGATGGAAAACCACACTGGGTTTTACTGGTCATTGAGGGTTAAGTCCAACACTGTGTCCGGTCAAAGGATCGAATCAAAAGGATCGAATGCCTTTTTTAAGGATCGAATCAAAAGGATCGAATGCCTTTTTTTCGAATCCAAAAGGACCAGAAAAAAAAGGATCGAATGTTTTTTATGTATTTATTTATATATATTTTTAAGTTTAGTGTGCATAAAAAGTTTTTTATTAAAAGAAAACGGGTGGGGTTTGGGGGTGAACCCCCCAATAAAAAAAATCGACCCTTTTTTCAGTCCTTTTGGTGTCGGAAAAAAAGGCATTCGAGCTTTTTGTTTTTGACCCTTTGACCTACAACCGTCCTCTGATGGCAGCAAGTAGCACTTTATCCAACAAGTTTGATTGCCCAGTCTTGTTATTCATCTTAAATTCTGGTGGCTAGCCCTGCCCCCATCTTTTCCTATGCACTGTCACCGACCAATGTGTGCATTCGAAGTATTTGCAGGGTTAGTATAGGAGAGCACTTGGCTATCCAGACATGAGTTGCACTTCATCCTGATCTGTTATGCTCAAGTTAAGTGTGACACCATTTTGCAGGGGCAGCGAGATTCAGTAGGCTTGTCACAAGAATGCAGAGTCCCAGTGGGTGAGCAATCTTTATTCTGAAAGCTGAGCACCTGTGTGATGCCTGAGGCAAAGCAACCTGTGTACTTGACTGTCTACTCCTCTCGTGTCCCAGCTGGAGTGTCACAGTGCTGTAAGAGAACACTACCCCCGTTTGGCTAGTCCTGCCGAAGCCCATGTGTGTACATATAACTGAATTATTTGAAATCATAGAGTTGTTTATGGATGCGATTTTTCTCTTCCCTGCAGAACTGATGAGGGCTCCAAAACAAAGCGGATTCCATTTTTTTCCACCAGAAGCCGAGCCCGAGCAGGGCCTGAGACAGGTACTTGGGAGAAGCTCTGTTTATTTGTGTGTGCTTATTGATCTTCATCAAATGTACACCCTGCTGGATGGAATGTGTGCACTTCAGCATCAAATGAATACATGCTAGTGCATTATGCAAGAGTGTCTGTGTGGGAGATACTCAGTTTAAGTGCCCTCGAGATATTTTAATGGCAATGCTAGGCACTGTGAATAGCGACAAAGGTTATTTCAAGTACATTTAGTCACATTAATCAATGAAAGTTTCTAATAACTTCAAATGCCAAGTCTCCTTTTTGTGTTTATTTTGTGGGTCTAGGACTAGAGACGGACACAAAGTGGCATGTTGATTGGCAAAGACTTTTATTAATAACAAAATTGGGGGGACTTGGAGGAAATCCTAACTAACCTTATATCTATGAAGGTTTCCCAACCTCAACAAAACTAGCTAATGAAACTGTCGTTTTTAGAATGTCCAAAGTAAACTTTACTGTCCTGTGTCCAAATCCTAACTTGTCCCTCACAATCTAAATTAAACAAAAAGGTGAAAAGGGAAATGTCTCTTGGCTGTCGACCTGTAGCCCAGCTTCAGCTTCATAGTTAAAAAAAAGTTGTAATGAAGCAAGCAAAGGTTTCACTAGACTCAGAGAGGGGGATTTTGTACTTGAGGAGAACCATCTCCTGTTCCGGAAGCACCTCAAGACCTTCCTCTTTGCTTCTGCCTTCACTCATCCTCTGCCCTGCTGATCCGCTCTGTATTGGCACCGGGCACCTGGGTTACCCACTGGCTTTCAGGCCCAGGTGCCTGCTCACCCTGCCACACACCCGCACTTCCTCCTGGTGATCCCTTGCACTGGGGTCTGTATCTGTAAACATACAGTCACCCCCCCTTTTATGCACTTAGCAGACACACCCCGTCTGTTGCCTGATACCTAGCACTTGCCATTTGCTGGCTGCACTATCAATGTATATTATTATTTTTTACTATTTATTTTTTTATCCATTTATTTATCTGTATTCCTGTGCTCAGCATTTTCCACCTCTCCCCCTCCCATGCACTTTCCCCTCTCCCATGCACTTGTGCCTTCTCAATGTCACTGGGTTAAGTAAGATCGTTGTTTTTGTACTCCCTTGTTCCCCTCCCTCGCCTCGTTGCGCTCTGAAACACATGTGTATGAGCATGGTATAAATAAAATATCAATATCAATTCCCTTCCCCCAGAGTCTTTCCAGCTTTATCTAAGTTTATCTTCTGTAGGCAGACCCTTCTCGTATGGCCTACGATACAGAACAATAGCCTGGTTATCACTCCAAATCTCGGATGTGATCTCAATACCTCTCGTCCTCTTGGTCCACTCTCCTGCCAAATGGGGTACACAACATTCTTGAATTCTCAGTTGTGTCTCTCTGTTTTCACTTGCATCCCCAGTCTTGGTTTACCCCCATGTTAAGGTCCCGGAATGTCACTCTAATTCCTCTTGCATATAGCGTCGGGAGGACTTCCCCAACATGGGTCCCAAGACCCCCTCCACTTGATTGTTCACAATGTTCCATGTAGCTAACTTCCCTCTGTCCCACAGCCTTGGTTTACTTTCCTGTCAAGGTCTATGAGAATCATTGGTAAAAGATAAGTTCGTATTTCTCCGGTTATGGTTAGGGGCGTGCTACCCCAGTATGGGTCCCAGACCCCCTTCATTTGTTCATTGTTACAGTTCTCTTTCCTTGATTTCTCTTCACACCACAGCCTTGGTTTACCACTTATGCATCCCTTCTTAATTCTGTTCGTGATATATCTTCTCAGGGTGGGTCCCAGATCCCCTTCACTTGGTATCACTTCCTGAGTGAATATTCCTTCTGTACTTTGGTCTCCCCAACCCTCGGATTGACCACCCTCGTCCCTGCAGGGTCTTGGTTGTCACCCCCGGTTGTTTGCAGGTCTCCTAGTGACTGCTTCTATGGTACACCAGGTCCTTCCCCAGTCCTCTGCATCTCCTCTGGCCTCACTGGCACACTGGAGCCTCATCCAGTCCTCTGCATCTCCTCTGGCCTCACGGGCACACTGGAGCCTCCTCCAGTCCTCTGCATCTCCTCTGGCCGCACGGGCACACTGGAGCCTCATCCAGTCCTCTGCATCTCCTCTGGCCGCATGGGCACACTGGAGCCTCCTCCAGTCCTCTGTGCATCTCCTCTGCAGTTCAGCGGCTTCCCTGGCTCATGGAGACCTGATCTGTCTCTCGCCAGCCGATGCCATTTCCAAAACGAAGATGCCATCCTTCTCTTCTCTCTCTGACTTTGAATGGCAGCAGACCAATCACATTGTTCAAATGATTAGAGCTTAGGAATTCGTTCTGGTCAGTGATCCACATTACTCGTTGCCTCTTCCTCGTCCCAGTTGTTATGTATAACAGAAGTACATGGGGACATTAGGGAATGGGGATTTTGAGGGCATTTGAGGGAAGTGGGAGTGTCAAAGGGATGCAGTGTTCTCCCAAAATGTCAGTACTCTCAATGGGGTCCTCCCTCCCCAGGAGATCCTCCCACTGAGCACCACCATAGATGGAAGCTGTCAGGTAGCAGCCTCACCACCCTGTCCTTGTGGAAAGGGTCTTCCCCATCTAAAGCAGTGACAACACCCTGGGATTAATCTCAGAGTGTATTTAAAGATACAGACTATTGGACAGATCTCTCTACTTGTAATAGGTGTGTCAAAAATGTTAGCAAAAGCGTGTCATGAGGCTGAGTAGGATGAAGAACAGGCAGACATGGAGAATAAATTATTAAAGTGAGGCGGATTAGGTGTATTTTTCAGGATAAGGCCAACTGGTGATGATAAGCAATTGAAAATATGTTGTTGGAAAGGGTGGCTTTTCCCTGAATGCAGCGGGCTCTCCAGGCCCACAGGCGCCTGCTTGCGAGACCTTGAAAGGGCTAAAGCTGGGGCTTGATAAGGACAGGCAAAACCCTGATGCTTCCACCAGAGAATGAATAATGCATCTTTCGCTAATGTATCCCCTTCACTACCAACCTGCCCCATGGTCCTTGCTCTAGCCCCCGAAACCTATGGCTAGTCTTCAACCTTAAACAGATATTTCTCCTATCTCCTTTTTACCTCTTCCCTATCACTCCTGTACCTCTTTGGTTGCACTTCAAATCTCTCGTGCGATGAGTTCCCAACCACCTTCTTAATATTCCCCCTGGTTTCCTCATTCTAGTTTCACACAATCTCCTCCTTTGTATTCCTATCCGGCCGCCTTCCTTGTGAGACTCATTCCAATCTCTTCCTTGATGTGCTGGCCACCTCCCTCCTTACAGCACCTATCAACTTCTTCCTCAACACTACTGCCATCCTCACACCTCCCGCCAACCTCCTCTTTACTGTTTCTTCCACCTTCCTCCCCAAAACTCCTGCAACTTCTTCCGCATCGTCTGTCCCTCACAGTGGTCCTTCTTGCATCATCCGTCTGGGGAAGATAAGAGAATGGGTAGCTTATAAATAGGTGCTACAAACACCGCGAGGAATGAATCTCCCTCTCCCTCCTTTGCTTCTACCCTCTTCCTCTCTACGTCCCCTCCAGCTCATTCAGAATAGGGTGGCAAGATTAATCCTTGGCCTCAAACCCAGGGACCGCATCTCTCACCCTAAAAACTCTCCACTGGCTCCCGGTTGCTGCAAGGATCAAATTCAAATCCCTCTGCATCAACCATAAGGCTGTCTGGGGCCGGGGACCACAGTATCTACAACTGACTCTCACTAAATACTCTCCCTCCAGACCTCCGGCACCAACTCTCTGCGTGTCAAGCGATTTGCTAAACAGCGAGATGGTGGCCGCTCTCTTTCCTCGGCTGGCGTTCTCCTTTGGAACAGCCTCCTCCTTCCTCTTTGTCTTGAGCCGAATCGCCTCAAATTCCAGAAGCTCCTCAAGACTTTCCTTTTCACCTCCTCTTCCACCCTTCCTCCTTTGCTAAACCCCACATTTTCTGACATTGGTGACCAGGTCCCTGGTGTGTCCACCTGGGTCCTGGGCTCCACCCCCAACCGCCTTCAGCCTCTGCCTGTGCTATCACAGGCCTGCACTTATTTACTGGCAGTTGACCATTCTTACCTAGTAATCTCTGCCAGTCACCTAACAGCTGCTTGCAACGTACTCCCTAGCACTTGCCTCCGTTTTACTGCTAGCACTTATCCCCCCAACCTCCCTCATTCCTTCTCTCTCTCTCTCTCTCTCTCTCTCTCGCTCTTTCTTTCTCTCTCTCTGTCTGTCTCTCTCTCTTCACTTTCACGTACCTAATGCTCACAAGGCCTAGTAGGACAGCCTCTCGCTTTCATTGTTTATATTTGCTTTTCATTGCCATGTTGCCTCCCCGTTGCCCTTTGGGCACTTTGAAACACAATTTACTTGATGTATACACGCCTTACAAATGCATGATAAATAAATAAATGCAGCAGGGAAATCATTTTTTGTCATATGGGTCTTGTTAGGTTGACCATTGTTCTGTGCAATCAAGGATGGGGATATGTCCTAAAGTATTGTGGCAATAGGGTTGTTTCTCCAAGTTAGATTAGGCAATCTTGGAATGTGAGGTGGTTCAGCTAGTCATGGCATGGCCCGATGCCCTGCGGTTGGATGGGAATGTGCAAACCTGACCATTCTTATCCAAAAGAAGATTATACGATCAGTGGGGAGAAGGTTTGCCCATTCCTTCTTAGCATTGTTATCCACTCGTTAGAGAAAGCCTCTTCGCTAAATATGGTCCCTTTACTGTCCATTGCCACTGATATGGTCTAGTATAAATTCGACCTATGAAAAGGATCCTGCCTTGTGGTTGTGGCAAAATCAGGGCTGAGTAGAGTGGATCTGTGGGTTCGAACTTTGGGGTTGAAATGGGTGCTAAACGGGATGACAGAAACCCCTTCACTCCCACACCCCTGGCCTTGTGCGTAGCTCTGTGACTTCTAAAATTTCTGCTTTAAAGAAAATCTCATGACCTACATGATTCACTTCTTGTATCATGAATGTGTCACATCCCTTATTAAAGAGTATGGGCCTCATTACACGGATGGCGGAGAACCATGGCGCTATTAGCGCCATGGTTCATGCCGGTAAAATACCGGCACCGCCTTGGCGGAAAAGGGAATTACCGCCCCATTCCAAGGTTGGCGGGGCGGTAATTCCCCCTTCCACCATTGCCCTTCCCCATTCCCATTTTTGCCCCATAGGGCATAATGGGAATGGGGCAGGCGCTAATTACGGTACCGCAAATTGCGGTACCGTAATTGGCTCCCTGGGTCCCTCTGCGGGTTGGTTTTTAACGCCTGCAAAAAGCAGGCGTTAAATCCCCCAACCCGCAAAGGGACCTCGTAGTAAGGCGTTAAGGATTTACCGGTATTTTACCGGTACCGGTAAATCCTTACCGCCATCCGTGTAATGAGGCCCTAAGACTTTGACATTGCCCTCTTAATCCTCATACACCACGCCAACCCCAACAACTATTCCGTACCTCGCTGACATTCTGGACTCAGCTGGAATTTATGTGTATGTCCCCCATAGGTAGCTGGAGTCTGACCTGTGGGAACCCTGGCCCCAGGCCGTACCAGTATGTCAACAGGATCGAAGATATGCTTATGAACCCCTGCAGGCTCTGCAGTTCCCATAGCAGGGTACTTTGTTCACCTAGATGTCGTAATGACCATCTTTTGTGAGGGTGAGGGCCTGAGGGAGCATCCAAGTCAGCCCCCATTGACCCCAAGCGTCAACAGGCAGACACTGAGAGATATGATTAAAGGAGGGCTTATTAGAAATATTTACCTGATTGGGCAAAATAGGCAATAGGCATTTTTAAGAAATGTTCAACAATAGCAACAGGATGGCTTATCCCTTGGCTCAACAATTCTTGCCTTTGCAAGTCTCAGTTCGACTCCCTTCCTGGAGTGGCTCTTTAGTTTATAGTCCCTCACAGACATGGAGGTTTAAGTGTCCCTGGTCATTCTTTCTCGTCTCTTGGTTCCTTAGATTCTAGTTGTCCACTTCTCAATCTTGATGCCTGGCATTTACCTCCTGCTCAAGGTCCATGTATATTGCATGGTAGGCCTTGCAAGTGTTGAAGCTGGGGCTTGGTAATGACTGGCAAAACCACAAAGCTTCCATCAAGGAATTGATAATCTATCTGTCTCCACTGTATCTCATTCACTCCTTCATTTTTCACAATTCACAATGCTCTCATTCCTAAGTGAACCTCCCTTCCTCCTTCTCCTCTTCGCTATCTCCTCAGGTAACTCATGAGATGTACCTGCATCATCTCGTGTGTTTCTCCTCCTTAAAATTTGGTCAGATTTCCTCCTTACGTTTTCTGACAACCTCCTCCTTTGTACTCCTTTCCGCCTTCCTCTTCATACTCCTTCCATCCTCCTCATTGATGTTCAACGCATCTCTCTCCTTCCTGCTCCTTCTAAACTCCTGCTCTCAGCTCCTTCCAACCTCCTCCTCCTCAGCTCCTTCCAAACTCCTCCTCCTCAGCTCCTTCCAAACTCCTCCTCCTCAGCTCCTTCCAAACTCCTCCTTGCAGCTCCTGCCAATCTCCTCTACGGTGTTCCCAACAACGTTCCTCGAAATACTCTCTTCTCCTTTCCTCTAACTAGCCTTCTTTCTTCCACCACCTTATCCTCTCTGACACCCCCTCATCTCTCCTGTTCCTGTAGTGGTCCTACTTCTCTCAGCAACTTCTAATGTGGGCCCACATATATACAGCATGACATGGCTTGAGCTCTCCTAACGCGTGTCTGCTATCTTGGATTTAACATGCATGGTGTGATTGCTAGTATGCCCATGCTGTGTTGTACTCCACCAAACCAGACACAGCCATTTCCACAGCCACAGGGGCTTTTGCACTGTAACTGTCCACCAGGCCAAGCAAAAGATAGAACATTAGCTTACTGAGTATTGCAGCAGAGGTAAAACTTATTCACTGGGCATCCCTTAAATGGGCAGGCGTTGCATATTTCCAGAGAGTGTGATCTGCCACAGAGCTGGGGTACGTGGGGTGGCAGAAGGGCTCCCCGCATAGACTGCCTCCGGGCCAAGCATCATGCTGCGGGTGCTGGCACCCAGCCCTTATGACCACCCCACACAAACCCTCTCAAAGAAAGGCAGAGGATGTCTTCACAAACAATAATGTATTATGTATTATGTTTTCAATAACATTTCTGGCATACCTATTGCATGCACAGAGTAATGTTTTTATAATGTCTGTAATTTGAGCTTGCTTGATGCATCTCTTTATTTTATACTAGTGTGAATTTGTAGGTTATCATTGTAGTAATACACATTTTGTTGGCCTAGAAGATGAACTTGAAGTTGTATTATTGTATGCCTAAGGCAACAGCTCCCTCTAGCGGTGGTAACAGGCAAAGCGGGCACATGCCAGCTTCAGACAAACATACATCTGGCCTTTTATTATATAGTATGATGTGAAGTTATCAATGTGGACCTTTGACTTATACATTTTTTTGTCTTTTATTTTATTTTCATATAAGCAAAAATCCCTAACGATAGCTTCTACAGTAAGCGTAAAACATGTAGAGACAAAGTAAACAAATAAAATGCATGACCTAATGCATCAATAAATACACACAAAAAGGATACATGAACTTGATGTTATTGCTTTCTCTTTGAACAACAGGGCACTCTAGAGGGTTCAGAATTATTGCGACAATCCGATTGCAATGTCCTACCTACCATAGAGAATGGATTCCTGAAAAAGATTCTAGGTTTGCCTAGTAGTGCACACAACATTCCCTTACATATAGTACCAAACACTTCAATAGAATGTATATATATATATTTGTATCTGTTTTTGTGGACTTGTTAGTTTGGTTGAGCCCTACTTTATGACTAATTGCCTTTTGTGTTCATATTATCGGGAAACTGATCAGTTCTTCAGATTACCAGTAGTAGGAAACTGTTTACCTTTTACTGTTTCTGATTTTTTTTAACATTGCTCACAGTATGTTACAATGTAGTGCAAATGGGATACATTTGCACCACCCTCGATTTTTACATTTGGGATTTTTGCTTGCTTTTATGTGTGTCTAAAGACAAGCTAATGGCAGCAGATACATTTCTACCATTTGTGCATTCTTTTTAGTCTGCACATTCATGTTTACCACCTGTGGTTACTAGACGGGTCTAATGCCATAAAATGGCATTTCCACGTGATTTTTGCTTGTTCTGTGGCTGTATTGTAGTCTGGTCTTCTTCCTGCCTTACCAGGTCAGGAAATCCCTTGTACGGTCATGCCCTTGCCCGAGAAAGGTGTTGCTTTCACGCGCTAGTGCTGCCTTTGTGTGTGTGTGTATCTGTCTGTCTCTCTATCGCCCAGGAAGGGGTTGGGACTGTCTGGTCCCATTCCACATCCATTGAGCCAGACAGTCCGGGTGTGGGGCATGAGTGAAACCAATAGCTGTCCCTGATTGGGCAACTACTGCTGTTTGAATGGTGCACATGCTTACCATTGGTGGGCTTGGACTTGCTTCCAGGCTGGATTTTGGATAAGAAAATGACTCATGCAGCCATTTCTTCAGATCAGCATTGGAGCCAAGAATCCCTCCTAGGCAAACAGCCATCTGAAGTAGACTCCTAAAGGGCCTGGCACCCCTTCTTGCGTCTGGCCCGGTGAAGCCCTGTTGGACTACCTGATCTCCAAAGACCCTGAGTGGTGCTTTAGCCCTTGGACTTGTGGGACCAACTAGTCTTGACGCCTTCTGGAGGATACAACTGTCCTGAGCCTTCAAAAGTGTCCCTCGACCACGCAGTGGACTGACTAGCTCTCTTGTGGGCTATCTCGCCAGAAGCGTCGCTGTTCTGTGCTTGCATCCGGCACTTTGGTCATCACCAGCTTGTGGTACAAGGCACCTTCTCTCTGAATTTCAGCATAAAAGCCTCAAGGAATCCTGTCCTAGAGAAGCTTTTTTCAACCATGACAAAAGGACGCCTGCAGTTGTCTGTGTGCAGGGGGCGTCACTGGAACTCACCTTCCCCGTCATGTGAAGTGTTCTGAAGAGGTCGGCATTGGTGAATCTCGCATTTGTTAATAGCCAGGGGTTGCATCTAGCATCTTGGACCGGAAGAATCCTTGACCCACAGCTCCTGGGCACTTCTCACCGGACCAACAGCAGGAAATCCAATCTGGAGGGATCCCCCAGTTCACCTATCAAGTCATCTGGGAAAATAGGAGTTGGGGGGGGGGAGCGAGGGTCGTGACTGTGGTAAGTAAGCACAAAGATTGTTTCCCATTGTCCTCCATGGGTTAACATTGGGTGTAAGTAACCCTCCATTCCACTGTCTCCATTCCACTGCCTTTTGGTCTGAGAACCTAGGTAGTATTTTCTGAAAGATAAGAACACAATTTACTTACCTAGTAACCTTGTTGAATGTCTTATTTGGACAATCACCAACACAAGTAAAAGTAGAACAAACCTACAGAGACTACATTCTAGGGAGAAGCATTATGGCTCCTGGTTTTTCTGGTCACAAGTCCCCATTCTTCTTAGGGATTGGACTGCTGAAGTTAGGAGAATTCACCTTTGACTTGGTTCCATCTTTACTGCATTAATCTACATGGGTCCTGTGTTGATTAAGTCATTTGAATGCATTTTAAGAACCTATAGTGAATATATATATGTTTATTATTGAATAATGTGCAATAATATCACTTGCTAGTTTCATTTTTTAATGTGTGTAAAAGGCCTAGAATAAATATTAGTTTTTTAAATATATTCCGGTCTAAATTTAATTATTGGGTATTATATTGTCTGGACTAATTGTGGACCCCTGACACCACTCGCACTCTCCTGAGAATAACCTAGAGGGCGCTTCCCTTCATGTTTCCCTTGAAAGATACTACATCTCGCAGCTGAGGGACATCAGGAAGGGTGCAAAGCCCTTTGTGGGTTCGGCTGGTGATCGTCCTGGCAGGGCTGTGACTAAACAGACCCTGTCAAGATGGATCTTCATCTGCATTTCAGAATGTTACGAACTGGCTGGGAAGGATGTGCCCGAGGTCTGCTCTGCAGAAGTGGGCCGCGGTCTTACGCATACTTCAAGGGGCTACATGGGATTCCCTATCCAAGCAAGAGGCTCTCCTCGGTCCTCCACAGAGGCTCTCCTCGGTCCTCCACAGTGTTCTGGTTTAGAAGACCAACATTACTTAATTCTTGGTAATGTTCTTTCTGATCGATGTTCCTCCCACAGATCCCACATCCGTACTCCCATCCTGCCCCACCTAGCAGACAGCTCATACATCTAATCTCTGCTGCTGTGCCTTAGCAGCAGAGTGCTAGGGAAAGAGGCAGAACTGAGATCATGGTATGTGGCAGTTCCACACATAATAGTCGCAGTGTCCCGTTCGACGTGTAGCGCATATTTGCACCCAACAGAGCCGCGCTGTACCCCCTGTTGGTGAAATAAAGTCCACAGTCAGCTGACGCTGGAGAATTTAAATGAAAGCAGATTTATTTCAAATAACATTTTCAAACACGATAACTTTTATATTATGTGAGCACCCACAGATAAACCAATTCTATTTGTAATGCAAGTAGTAGCGTACTACTCGCCATCTAGTTCCAGAGGGTAGCCCAAACAAACACAATTTGAACTCCTTAATAGGAAGTGTTCTTCAAAACACTACAACTTTACTATAGATGATGTGCTATTCCCTTTGCTTACATTGCTTAAAAGAAATGTATCTTCATAACCAGGCCAGAAATATTATATTTCAATGATAAATGCAACTGGCCGTCTTGCATAGAATTTCTGCTTTCTTTGCTGTTTACTCTCTCTCCACAAGCTATTTGCAGATATGATAATGTATGCAGAGCAGGCCAATAACATTCCTTGTAAGTTCCCTCACTCACAAGCAACCTATGTTTAACATCTGTTTACTCATCCAAAAATAATTTAGGAGGTTGAAGTTCATGAAAAACACTGAAGTGAGAAGAATTCTAAATAAGGAAAGATTAAAGACAGAATATACTTCTTTCCATATGTCCCTTCTGCATGCCTGATACATCTGCTGCATACTGAGAAGAGAAACAAATGCTTGTGTTTAATAATTGGCTTTCAAAGGATTGAATGGTAGAATTTAAGCATGGCTATTTCCAAAGTCCAGTAGCAGGTCAGTGTTGCACTGGGACCAGCTGCGTGGTTTGCCAGATGCCACAGATACAATGCTGGCACCAGGCCACACCACTGGTGTCTCTGGCCTAGCTCATAAATACATGAGAGGCAGTTGTGAGGCATTAGGAAAATATTCCAAAGAGGTTCACCTACAGGGGTGAAGGTCTTCTTCTTATAGACCTGCATCCTGGGCATTGAGTAACATGGTGTCGGACATTTTTAGCCCTGTGCCTCTAAGGTTCTGAGGTTACATTGGGAAAGGTTCCACCCCTCACACACCTCCAGGACACGAGACACATATGCAAACAATCATGTTATGCATTAATGCACACTCAAGGAAATGTGAAAATCTCAGAGAATACTGTCAAGCACTGTATTACGATGATATTTGCTACCTGTGATTCCTGATGATTCAAAATTCTGGGAACCGGATAATCGCCTCCTCGAGGTGCCTAGTATGTTAGTTCTTGATGAGGAACCAATCCTAGAGCCTCCCCAGTGAGGGCACACTGAAGGATACTCAAGGACTTGCTACCCAGACCAAGGAACAACTCCCCAGAATATGTATGTGGTGCAAGGACAGCATGACCGTTAAACTGGGAGCCGGCTGCTGCTGGTGGAACAGGTGCATTGGAGGGAGATCAAGGGGCAGAGTGGTAATGGTAGGCAGAGTGGCAGCGGACACTGGACAAGTGGGCCTTGGAGCAGATCAAACAGGATAAGGAGCAGGGCAGGAGAGAAGACCAAGACAAGGCCAGAGCTCGTAGAGGTGGCTAAAAGGGTAGGATACAAGGTAAGGCAACACAGAGAACGGCAATGAAGAGTAAGTAGTGTTACGTGTCTGTATCCTTCTGTGCCGGTTTAAATAACCCTTCTAGCATGGGAGCGAGACCGGAGCCTCCAGCGCTACTACTATGGCAGCGTGGGGTGGCAAGCGCAGCGCGCATGTACCTGATGTGGCGCTAGACCAATGGGCGGTCGCAGCAAGATAGCTGCACAGATGTTGGTGGGAGCGCAGCCCCTGAAGATCGCAGACCGGTACCACCTGACCCTGTTTGTCCTGCCAAGGAGTCGGCTTGGAAGTCAGGTGTGAAGCCTCCTATACTGGTACACCTGCCAATCGGGTAAGCACCAGGGGCGGCGGTGAGCTCCCGGCATGACAAATACAAATTATCTCTTCTAAATCACATTCAGAGTCCTTGAATAAAATGGGAAATTGAGCATAGAAATAAACTAAATTTGATACACTTAAAACCATTGGAAAATAATGTGTAGTTGGTACATTTTAATATTAAATGTATACCTTTGTCGAAGGTCATATGGGCAGAGGGTTGCTTGTTTTAAAAGTTTCAATGCCTCTTTTTGCAAACGCTCCTATAAGAGTCACAGGTGTCTGTGAATTACACTCATGAACATGTCTCCAGCTATCTTCTGTCATGATCAGTGCCCCACATTTTGTTAGCCGTTTCAGTTAACTGACACCATTGTGGTAGTTCATCCGGCCAGCGATAAAAGAGCTTACATAATGCTTCTTCAGGTGTCTTAGTTCCAATAGAGGGAAGCTGAAAGTGGATCCCAGAGCGAGGGGAGATACTGAAACAAGACATGCTCAGGCAAACAGCAAATTCAAGAATCCGATCTCATAGTGATTACAGTAGTAAATGATACATTTTTTAATAATACAGACCAGAGGTGCAGAGTGTGAGAAACATGAAGGTGTCTCACCCGCTAGTCCCCGGGGATCTTTCATCCAGGTGGCCAGGACATGGCCATCGCTTTTGGATCCAGTTCCTGGGGATGGACCAGTGGGGGACAATCACCTGGGGTGAGGGGTCCTCGGGGACTGGAAGTGGGACACCAGATGGCGGGACGCAGTATCCCCTTACCTGTAACACCTTTACCCCATCCTACCAGGTAGGATACCTAGGAACTCATCCCCCCCGCCTTTCCAACACAAACACTTTCTCACGAAAAGCTCACTGTGAGAGAAAACTGACTAATACCTGAGCCGTATACCTGACATGCCCCAAAACAATGGTCAGGCAGGGTCAGACAATTACTGATAATTACACAAACCCATCCTCCATCACACTTCCCCAAACGGATAACAGCATGAAAGCACACTCTGAGAAAGGAAAAGCACACGAGGAAGCAGCGGTTCCTCGTTGGCAGTTTAATACAAGGCGAAAGATGGCAAGACCAAAGAGGATTGCAAGGAGGGAAGTGCCCTTGACCTTTTCAATGAAAGACCATAACTTCAAGGCTGAAGAATCCTGCATTTTGTGTCAAAGCTGACCGGTGCTCTCCCTCTTCGATAGTCAAGGTAGGGAGAATTGTTTGCTGCCGTGGTACTGTACTTGACTCCTACAGCAAAGCATCGCCAGTGAAGTCAGCACGGCCGGTGAGTTGGAGAGACTGATACCAGACCGGTCTGTGTTGAAGCCAAGGTTGCAAGCAGCAACATTGTATAGTGAAAACTGAACAGAACAGTGTGTGAAGCGTATGTGGCAAGTGACTCGAACATAATTAAACAACAGATGAGTGATTGAACTTTAATGCCAAGATACGAGGCAGGGTGGTCCGGCACCACGTGGGTGCTCATTCAAAAGTCTCTGTTAGGTATCCAACTGAAAGGTGGGAAATGTTAAAAGGAAAGGAATTGTGAAATCGAAGTGCTCCTGCAACGGATTAAGTCAAACCCTGTGCACATTCAAAAGTCTTTGATAGTAAGAATATAAAGAAAGCAGATGGAAGTTCGTCCTAGCCCGGTGGATGGAGATCAGCTAAGAGCTTTGGTTAAAGCAAGTTTGTGTCAAGAGTTACATTTGAAATTGGTCCGAGCCTGGCAGATGGAGACTAATTGTGTTAAAAGGGATCTGAGCCCAGCCGGGGATGATCTTGGGTGAACCGTGAGTCACCCGAGAAAGAATATCCTAATAACCTTGTGTTAAGAGGATCTGAGCCTGAATTAGAGGGATCCAGGGTGACAAATATTGTGTTAAAAGCATCTGAGCCCGGCTGAAGGGGATCCGGGGGAAATAGTGAATCACCTAAGAAATGGATTACTTGTGAAAATCTGAAAGAGGAAAAGAACGTATAGTTTATTTATCGCATCAGGCCCTCTGAATAAAGAGACTTTGAAAGCCAAAGAGACTTGGGCACAGACAGCCCTGATGCTAATGATTGAACTGTATTCCTTGTGCTAGAGAAGCCAGAGACTGTGCTAAGCTCGAGTGAACCACCTTGTCCCGTGCTGAAAACATGGGGAAGGGAGGCCAACGGCCTGAACATCCTGACATATCATTTTGTGAACACTTCTTTCTTTTTCGTAACATTGTTTCCTACACTATTTGTATTTAGAGGTAAGGACTGGCAATAGGTATATTAGTATAGGCCCTTTTATTTTGACAAAACACCACTAAGACTGCGTTATTATTATTTGATGGTCGTTGCTTTCTCCCATCTGTAGATTTAGGATTAGATACGTGTTTTTTAAACCCTTTTTAAGTTTAATAAACACCCTTGAATTTTGGTCACTTGCGTCTGTCTTACTGTTGTTACCATGTGCCTCATTACGAGTCTGGCGGTAACCTGCTGGTTTTTCCAGCCTGGTTACCGCCAGACTTGTATTACCATTCCGCCTCAGTGATTCCCGGAATTACTGGGGCATTACAACCCCGGTGACCCGGGAATTCCGTAGGCGGAATTTGGTAAATCCCCATTCCCTTTGAGTCCCATAGGACTCAATGGTAATGGGGACCATGGAAACACCGGCACCATCTCCTGATGGTGCCGGTGTTTCTACGTCCACCTGCAGGCGGGCGATGTTAAACCCGCAAGGTCAGACCAGGCGGGAATGAACCCTCTGCCTGCAGGACTCGACATCACCCAGTATGGAAACAACGGTGGCGGCGGGGTTAACGCCACCGTTATTTCCATACCGGGTGACTCTTACAAGAGGTACAACTATCAAATTGTCTCACTCCAATATTTTGGTTGTTGGTGATTTTGAAATTTTCTTAGAAGCTGCAAAACATTCCAACCGTTCCATTGTTTTATTTATTTTATTTTACACGTACCTCTCTTCCTACGGATGCCCCATCGCGTTACAACTGTGTATGAAGGAGTCAACAAGAATGCTGCTTGCATTTTAAAATGTCCTAGCTGTTTCAGAAGAGCCATGTTCAAATAGTTTTCAGATTTATGTGCATTCATTTTATACTACTATGTCCCACTGTGTACTGTTTCAAACTTGTTGGAACTGTTGCCATCTCATGGGTGATAATGTAAAGTGCTACATTCATTTGTAAATACCCAATCCTGATATGTCCTGTCTGCCCATCAATGTTTTTTTGTTCACAGCCAGCTTTTGTGAGCTGGAATTTGTTTTTTTTCTGTTTCTTGATCATTCTTTTTTGGGACTCTGGCCCGATCGCTCTAGTATAAGTCGGGGAATTACTTTTATTTTCGCAGTCTGATGCCCATCTTTTTAAGCTAGAAAGATTAAAAATGTCCCACAATTGACTAAGTGTTGAATGCCACTGAAAATAGACTCAGACTATGAGTGGTGTGCAACACAATATGTTCTCAGCATTTGACGTGCACAAGGTTTTCATTACCTGCCATAGGAACACTCATCCCATCAGTTTTTGCCCACATTCTGGGGATTGTTTCTAAACTATAGCCATATTTAGAATTGGAAGAATATTTCACCAATTGCACAACATTGCATCAGCCACTCCAGAGGTTGTGATCAGTTTGAACTGTGACTTGGTTGCAGGCAAGGTAGGGTCTAATCTTCTTGAAGACCCAGACTATGGCAAATTACTCTTGCCCAACTGCTGCCTAAATCCACAGCCTAGAGAAGATCTTAGTATAAAGGTGGTAAAAGCATAGCCTTGCCTCTCGGTTAGAGAGGTGGGGTAAAATCAGGAACAGCCAAAGTGTAGAAGCAAAGGCATTGTCTGAGACTAAGTGCAGAGTCATGATATTACAGTAGGCAGATTTTGGGGTAAATAGATGGGCATAAGAATAATCAACACCCAAGATCATCATTGATTCTACAAGATTGATCAAAGTCAAAGGCTGTGCCTTCCTTTGTGCAGGACTGCAAAATCCACCTTAAGAGTGAGGTTCTAATGGTAACAATGTGGTATTTTAAATGCCTCTAGTTCTTAAAATGCCATCTAATTAAGGTATATAACCTGAGGAGATGGGGCATTACCGGTCAAGAAATGCCCCGTGGTGCCACAAGCCTGACCGGTAATGCCCCCCCCACCCCCACAGGTTATATTGTTATTAGTACCCCGGCACGTTGTACTGGTCTATTTTTCTCAAGTTGAGAAACTGTGTGCTAACCGTTTCTCAACTCGAGAAAAAAAATAGAAAAAAAATGACCGCCATGGATCGGGGAGAAGGGGGACTATAGGTGTCCCTTCTCCCTTTCCATCGCAGCCATTCAGGAGTCAGATACACTGGGAAGGGACAAGGAAGCACAAGGTAAGTGGGGAGGAGGTGTGGGGCATATGTGGAAAGGGGGGTTAGGGGTATGGGGACGCTTGGGTGCAGGGGAGCGCACTTACCAGATTCCCCGCAATGGAAGATGGTGTCCTCCTGCTCTGGGGAGAGTCGGAACAGGATCTATATTGTGTGGTGAAGGCCTCAGGTGCGCCCAAAGTCGCGAAGGCCCTGATTCACCCGGCTAAGGCCTCGATTGAGGGAGTCGTGGCGGCCCTGGAGAAGCCTGCGGAGGCTATCCCAGTGGAGACGACCTCTGGGCCTAGAGTTTCCCTGCCACCGCAGAGGGAATACTCTTTGCAGCCTATCGATAAGACCCCTGTGAAACCCTGGGCTGAGAAAGAGGGGGGGGCCCGGTGGCCATTAGGGACACAGATACCACCTCTGAAGATGAGCTGGCTGGCGTCGCAAAGATCCTGGACAAGAAGTTCGAGGAGGTCCGGTCCTACGGGAGGGATTCCGAAGAGGCGGACAGAGAAAGCGACGACGGTGCCGATGAGGAACCGCGTGCCATGGAGGGGATGGAGGATCCTACTCCCCAACCGTCGCTCCCGTTGCAACCGGTGACACATGCCACAAGACAACTCAGGAGCGATCTTGATGGCTATTCAGGCCTAGTGTACGGAGATAAGGACAAGTTTGCCCTTACCCCCAGCGGACGATCCAGCGTAGCCTGGGCCGTTGGGAAGCCCACCGAGCAAGCAGAGGAGAACTCATCCTCCTCCTCATGTCCAGCCTTTACAGCCTTCACCTCCTTCCCCTCTTCCAAGGAATGAGAAGGGAACGGAGACGGCGACGACGGGGACGGATGACGACGGTGGTGACGACGGAATGGACCTTCCATCACCACCCGCTCAGGCCTCCCCTCCCGACGAAAATTGGCTCCTTCACGCCATGATCGCCAGGGCATCTGAGCTCTTCCAGCTCTGCCCCGAAGAGCAGAAGAAGGAAGGTTTACTCTACCAACGGCGGGAGGCCAAGAGGAAGACTGTCCTCTCAGTCCCGTTACTGGACGACAACTGGGACGAGGGGCTGGTGCTCCTGAAGAACCCGTCCACGGCTCCTGCTAAGAGGGACCGGTATGAGAAGAAGTACCGGCTCCCAGACTCCGCCCCCATGTGCCTCAGGGCACAGCCGTCCCCAGATTCAGTCGTCTCCGCGGTGGCCAAGAAGAAAGCGGCGGGGGCGACGGCTTCAACTTCAACTTCCCCGCCGGACGGTGAGTGGAAGAAACTGGACGCCATGGGACAGCGGGTCATCTCGTCGGCGGCGACGACTATTAAAGCGGCCAATGCCCTCTCGATTGTGGCACGCTACGACAGGGAGCTGTGGTTTAAGATCGCTCCCCTGCTGGACTTCTTCCCGGACGACAAGAAAGAGGGCTGAGGCCCTGGAAATCTTACAGGAAGGCGAGGTGGCTTCGGACCATGTCATTACGGTGGCCACGGACATCGCTGACACCGGTTTTCGCCAGATGGGCAACAGCGTTTGCCTTCACCGGCGCAGCTGGCTCAAGGCCACCGACTTCCGCCAGGACATGCAGACCAGGGTTCTGGACATGCCCTTCGACGAGAACAACCTGTTCGGCAAGACAGTGGACGAGTCACTGCAGGCCATCAAGGCAGACACCGAGACGGCTCGGGCCTTGGGTGGTCTTCAACAACGACGGCCATCCTTTCGGAACTACGGAGGCAAGCAAGGTGCCTCCAAAGGATTTGGCGGCGGTTCCTCGTCGTACCGCCAAGCGGCCTGCTCCTTGCCGCAGGAAGCCTACAGAGGACGCAGCAAGACAGGAGGATCTTGTTGTCGTTGCCAAGGAGGCCAAGGCAGCAAGACCGCAGCCAAGCAGGACTGAACCGGCCGTGGTGTCGGGCCCCCACCCAAGCACCCCAGTGGGAGGCCGACTGGCGAAATTCATCAGCGTGTGGGAGTCCATCTCCACCGACCATTGGGTGCTAGATGCCCTGGCCCGCGGGCACACCCTGGAATTTCAGAGAAGGTGTCTCCGTATACCACCCATGGCCAGGAAGGAAAACCACATCCCACAACTACTTCTGGAGGTACGAGCAATGCTATGGAAGGGAGCCATAGAACTCGTCCCAAAAAGGCTCTGGGGCTCCGGAGTGTACTCGCAGTACTTCGTCGTCCGGAAGCAGACTGGCGGTTGGTGACCCATCCTGGACCTTCGTCGTCTTAACAAGTACACCAAGTCTCAGAAATTCCGGATGGTCACCCTCCAACACGTGCTGGGACAGCTGGAGGGAGGCGATTTCCTATCGTTGATGGACTTGGAGGATGCCTACTTCCACATCCCCATTCTAAAGGGACATTGCAAATTCCTACGATTCGTGGTCCAGGGGCGGCACTACCAGTTCAAAGCCCTTCCCTTTTGGATTGAAGTCGGCGCCCAGGGTATTCACCAAGTGCCTGGCACCAGTGGCGGCGCGGCTGCGCCTGCAGGGGATTCACATCTATCCCTACCTGGATGACTGGCTCATCCGAGCAAAGTCAAGAGAACTCGCCGTCGATCACACAGCAAAGACCGTCCAACTGCTCACGGATCTGGGATTCTCGATCAACTTCGCTAAATCCCACTTTGTACCGTTGCAGGTCGCCCTGTTCCTGGGAGCTAGACTCGACACAGTGGCGCGATTGGCCTCCCCGTCGGAGGAAAGGGCAAGGCCATCCTGGGCAAGGTACAACGGCTGTTGACCATGGAGGTGGACAGGGTGAGGTCCATCAAGTCCCTACTTGGCATGATGTCATCGTGCATCTACCTTGTGCGCCTATGCAGGCTGCGGGTGCAACCAATGCAGGAGTTCCTAGATGCCGGTTGGATGCAAGCGGTGGGCAGTTTCGAGGACAGGATCTCACTGAACAAGACTTTCCGCCAAGCGATCCAGTAGTGGGGCACCCGCGCGCATCTAGCGGCGAGCATGGACTTCCAGACCCCGGCACTTCAGGAAACGGTGACGACGGATGCCTCCCTGGAGGGATGGGGAGCGCACACCGGAGATCTCCACGCAAGAGGCCTTTGGCTCTCGCAGAAGAGAGCTCTGAGCCGTGTTCTGGGCCCTCAGGTCGTTCCTTCTGTCCCTCAAGGGCAAGGTGATAAGGATCTTCACCAACAACACCACCATGATGTTCTACATCCGGAAGCAGGGGGGCACCAGATCCACAGCCCTATCCAAGGAAGCGCAGGATCTGTGGCACTGGCCCGTTGCCCAAGGGATGTCTCTGGTACCCTTCCATCTGGCAGGAATAAAGAACACCATCGCTGACTCACTCAGCAGGGAGCTGCACTCGTGCCACCAGTGGGAGCTGCAGCAGGATCAAGTGGATCTCCTATTCCGATGATGGGGCAATCCCCAGATCGACCTATTTGCGACAGCGACGAACACCAAGTGCCGCAGGTTCGCCAGCAGGTTTTCCCAGCCGGGGAGCATGGGCGATGCCTTCTCATTCCCCTGGGACGGCCTATTCCTCTATGCATTCCCGCCGTTGCCGTTGCTGCTGCGACTCATCAGTCAACTCAGACGGTCCCGGCGCAGGATAATCCTCATCGCACCGGCGTGGCCGAGGCAGATTTGGTTCCCGGACCTTCTGGACATTCCAGCGCCCCCCCCCAGTCAAACTGCCGACGGATGCGGATCTTCTCGCCAGAGAAGGAGGCGCCATCCTCCACCACGACCCGGGTGGCTGAACCTGCAGGCCTGGCTCCTGCAGCACTAGAGTTCAGAGGGTACGATATTCCGGTGGACTGCAAGGAGGTGCTTGCAAAGGCCAGGGCGTCCTTGACTCTCAAGTGCTATGGACACAAATGGAAGAGGTTCTCTGTCTGGTGCCGTGCACAGAAGATTAACCCTCTGCGGATTACGGCCCCTCAAGTGCTGCCGTACTTGCTATCGCTGGCCAAGGCGGGGCTGGTGCATGCCACCATCAAGATCTATTTGGTGGCTATCTCCCGCTACACCAGAACTCCGGGGCGCTCATCGCTATGGTCCCATCGCCTGGTGAAGGAGTTCATGAATGTACTGCTCCAATCGTTCCCGCCGGTGAAGGCCCCGGCCCTGGCATGGGAGCTCAACGTGGTGCTGACCAGGCTCCAGGGGCCGCCATTCGAGCCGCTGCATTCAGCACTGTTGAAGTTCCTGTTGTGGAAGACAGCGTTTCTTGTGGCCATCACCTCCGCACGATGAGTGGGAGAGTTCCAGGCCCTCTCCTGTAAACCTCCATACCTGAAATTCCACGAGACGGGGGTGGTGCTGAGGGCGCACCCCTCCTTCATGCCCAAGGTTCCGTCGGACTTCCATCTCAATTAGCCCTTGGTGTTACCTGTGTTCTTCCCGTCGCCTTTGTCGCTGGCTGAGAGGACTTTGCACTCGCTGGATGTAGCTAGAGCGCTGAAGTTCTACGTGGACCGCACGAAGAGCCTTCGGAAGACATCACAACTGTTTGTGAACTTTGGACCTGTGAACCAAGGGAAGGCCCTCTCGAAGGCTTCCTTTTTCAGATGGCTCTCCGGCTGCATCATGCACTGTCATTGAGCCCATTCGACCAGAGCGATCGCTGCTACCACTGCGTTCTTGTCTGGTGTGCCCCTGCCGGACATCTGCAGGGCTGCTACATGGAGGTCGATGCACACCTTCACGAGATTCTACTGCGTCGACCAGGTTTCCAGGGAGGAGTCCAGGGTCGGCCAGGCAGTGCTGCGCAACCTGTTCGCCTGAAGGTGGGCCTCGTGAGGAGGTAAGAGTTGCTTAATTTTGAGTTGATGAAATGCTTAATGTTGAGCCTTGCCACCTCCCATGGTTGTGCATGTGTGTACTGCTGTGTATTCTTGTATTCATGAGCATGTGACTCCATTCCAGACCCCATGATGGAGAAGGAACAAGTTACTTACCTGTAACTGTTGTTCTCCAGCATGGGTCTGGCATGGATTCACATGCGAACCCTCCCTCCTACCCCTCTGCGGCTCTTCTCTTGGTCCTACTGCCACTTTACGTGCTACCATATCTGAAGATGGCTGCCAGAGGAGGGGCTTAGGTAGAGGGCAGTCATTGGCTGCGGGCAGTATGACCCAGAGACCAGTGATTGGTTGCTAGTAGAAAGACAGTTCAGAAACGAAACTGAAACTGATTTTTTCTTTAACGAGGATTCCCAGCCTGACAGGGAATATTCATGAGCATGTGAATCCATGCCAGACCCAGGCTGGAGAACAACAGTTACAGGTAAGTAACTTGTTCCTTACATCACTTTTATAATTCAGGTCATATGGTTTGCCATCCCTATCAAACAACGAATAACTATTAGTTCAGCATTGCTGGCAAGCTCTCACGGAACATCTCCCTATAGTTTGCCAGAGGTCAGGACACAGACCCCTATGGCCAACCAGGCACTTAAAGTCGGTGTCTAATAACTATGCCGGCTTCATATCAGCTAAGGGTATGCGACTTATGAGGGAAGATGGCGTCATCATTGTGGCTTCTTTACATCTAGAACTCATTCCCACAGTGTCTTTGCCCAGAAACTGACAGCTTGAAATTCAGACAAGATTTAAGTTCTTACCTGCACCATTGGCACACATACATCCTACACTTTATCCTCTGCACACTTCCTTTTCTCTCCTCTTCTCTTTTCATTGTCCCATTGCCTCCTGGAGTGACCAGATTGTGACTTTTACCGCTATATACAAAGAAGCACATAAATGAGGTAACATGATAAAGAAGCGCCTTTAACTTTATACCACAAAACCTGTACAAGAACATGGACAAACTATGCTTTTTACTATAGCTGTTTGGCTGTACGGGTACAAGGCAGGTACAAAAGCAGAGGGCATAAGATCTAAACCTTTGAAATCATGTCCTTTCCATTTCCAGCCTCCGGATCTTATCAAGACCTAATGTTGTCTGTTAAATTAATTTGGCTACCTACAATTTTCGCAGCAGTTTTTCTGTGCGCAGTAAGAAACCTAATAACATAAGACATAATATTAGTATTTTCGCCCCTCTGAGAAACTCATCATTTGTTTGTTGGCGTTTTGAAACACAATTCTGTTGTATAAAGCCCCTTAGAAATGCTCAATAAAATGAAATGGATACCAGAGAAAAAGGTGCTGATTATACTCCTGTTTAATTTCTGCGGGTGGTTCACATGAATTGTTCTGGGCGCTGCACACTAAGACTGTTGTGTTAAATTGCATTTAGTGTTATTTTGCCTCAGTGGGGCTACCATATTGCAGATGGTAGTGATGAATTGCCCTGGGTGTCGGGTTTGCCTTGAATAGTCAGGATTCATATAAAAACCTGCAGTAGCGCAACTACTTAAGCAATATTACCCAAGCAGGGGGACATTACCGGGCCACCTTATGGCCCGGGCCACTTAGTAGCTCAAGTGAAGCAAGGGCTTTAACTATAGCCTGGGGAATTACCTGCCCCGGTAATGCCCCCTGCTCCCCTGCAAGGGTAATATTACTATTAGTACCCTGGCACGTAATATCGGGGTACTAATAGTATTTTTTTTGTAAGGTTGAGAAACAACATGTTCGCCGTGTCTCACACAAAAAGCCTACAAAATAAGTTGGCTGCCTTGATCAGGGAGAATGGAACTACACGTAGTCCCTTCTCCTTTTCCTCGGTGGCTATTCGCGCTTCAGGATGTGCCGGGAACGCTACTTTTCCCGGCACAGGAGAGTGAGAAGGCAGCAGCAGGTAAGTGGGGCAGTGGGATGGTGGGTTTAAACATGTGGAAAAGGGGTGTGGGGGATAGGGACTTGAGGCGCAGGGGACCACTTATCTGTTAGCCGGCGGGGAAAGATGGTGGCCTCCAGCTCTGAGGAGACTCTGAGCACCATTCTGAGCCTCCTCATTGGCTCTGAGGCCATAGCCACCCCCTCTGGCTGGGTACTAATTGCAAACCTTTGCTATGTATAATTAATGGCGAATACAGCCTAGTTTTTCTTCTAGAGGCAATGGAACACAATGCCCCTTTGCAACAAGCATAGATGAATATACTATAAGCCCGGAATTATCCGAGCAACCTCAGCCTAACTAGTTCACATACATATATCTCTGACCTGTACAAAGACCAGTGGTACGGGCAGTGAGGGAAGACAGTCATCTTAAGTTCCCTTCATCTAAATTTATCTGCGAAGACTGACCTTCACTGGATGATAATTGGCTCTTGATGTGCTGTGGAGACGTCTACTTCAGTCAGTCGCCCTAATTGTGGTGAGGGGGCAATTATCTCCAGGAGACGCTCTTCCCACTGCCCACAAACACTCACGTAACACCTACATAAATGAGACCCATTTAGCACTGGCTTTGGCAAAAGAAACATAAACAATGTGGCAGGAAGCGTGCATGGATAAACCAGGTCCTTGACAATTTAAGTGAAGGTGAAATTATATAGCTTTGTAGAGTCATGAAGTATTTCTGCATTTTGGGTACGGTCGAAGAGTCATGTTTTGCTTTTTTACTATCTCTGAAGCTTTAAGGCAAAGTATTCTGGGACCTCGAATGCCACTGTTCTAGCGAATGCTCTTGAGCAACTCCTCATACTTTAGTATTCGCAGTGAATCACTGCCTTGGCGTGCCATGTGAATGTTGCTCCCACTTGATCGTAAAGGATTAATTCTTGTTTCTTACGATTTCAGGCTGTTTGCCGGAGTTGCCACTTTTCCTGAGCGAATCATTGGAGGTCCTGTTCTTCAACCATAACCAGTTGGATGCTGTCCCACTGTCAGTTTGTCAGATGAAAAATCTGACTGAGCTTTATCTTGGAAAGTAAGTGGAGTGCTGGCTGAGTAGTGATGTCGTAGTGAACCAAGTACCAAGTCTGATAGGGCTCTACTTTCATACACATTCAAGGGGACATGCACCCCCTGACTAATCGTACTCTGATATTGCGGGTGATCACTCTGAGAGCAAAGATACAGGGCGTGGGCCATACTCTAGTGTTGCAGAAGGTTGCTATGAAAGGCCACCCTAAGGGAATTGATAGTAATGACAGAAAAATATGAATTGCAAAATAACAAGGCCAACAGCTCTGCTTTATTTTTATTGCATTTTTTTTCCTTGTTTTCCTTTTTTTTTTTTTACAATAAATAGTGAGTTGAGTTAAGGAATATATTAAGTTGGGGAATGTGGGGGTGGATTGCAAGGGTTCCCCCCACTCCCCGCATACAATTTCAAACAAATTTGCCAAGAAAATGGTGCAATTGGAGGAAAATAATTTGCTGTTCGCAACCTCATTGTTTTTGTAACGTTATTTCAACATAGATCCAAATTGACACACACAGACATGCACATGAAAGTGCCATGGAAGAATTCAAAGCCTGACAACTTTAAGGAAACAAGCCACAGTGTGGTGTAGATGGACGCCGCACAGCAGGACTCTAGAACTAGTCCCATTGGGAAGTTCACTCTGGGCAGATTAATATAATATATTCATGATCCATGCAGTCGTCAACGCCATGGGGACATTCAAATATTGAACTTTGTCTTTGATAAACACCCCCTAACATAATGTAACAGTCCAATCACTTGTAAGTGGCAACATTAGATTATCAAAGTAATCTGATGTATTATGACCTTGAATGCGCCAGATTATGACATTTAATTCTGAGAAAGAAAACCTAGATATTATTTAAATAATGTTTTAGAATCAGGAACTAAAGAGCAAAGTATGGAATCACTTGCAAAACCGATGCTGTCCTTAAAACTCTATGGGCCACATTACGACCCAGGCGCTAAGTGGTTAACGGCGCCGTAAAAGGCTGCGGCGCCGTTAACAACTTAGCGCCTTACTATGAGGTCCCTTTGCGGGACCCGACCTGAACGGCTGGTCTGGACCAGCCGTTAAAGTAGGGACCCGCAAAGGGACCTCGCAGGCAATTACGGTAGCGAAATTTGCGGTACCGTAATTGCTGCCTTCCCCATTCCCATTGAGCCCTATGGGGCAAAAATGGGAATGGGGAAGGGCCATGGGGGAATGGGGAAATACCGCCCCGCCAACCTTGGAATGGGGCGGTATTTCCCCATTTCACCATGGCGGACACGTTACAACACCGGCACCAACCATGGTGCTAATAGCGCCATGGTTTAGCGTCGGTGTTGTAATGAGGGCCTATGGCTAATTCATGTGTCTGGGCTGCTTGATAACGCCTTAAGAAGCAGCACTTCAAGAAGAGACATAGAGGAAAACCAAACGAGCACTGCAAGGAAATGCTACCCAGAGAAATACCCAGTGGTTAAGAAGCATTGGTGGAAGCTTTGCAATCCATTGCTGCTGGTTTTATTTTGGGAGAGGCCCAAAAGTCTTTTATTAGCCAGATATTGTGGCGAGTCAGAAGAAGGGTGCAAACACTCTGAGGACATGTGTCACAATATTTTATTAAAATAACTCTATAAGGCCTAACTTTCCATATCACTATGGGTGGTCCTGGCCTATGTTACTGAGGTGCTTGTTAGTCAGTTGTGAATGCCCAAAGAAATAAGTCAGCTGTCCAAAACTACCCTAACAGATCCTACTGCTATGAAAACGAACTTAGGTGAGGAGAATAACTCCCCTCTCCTGAGGCTACTTCTAGTACCAATCTGTAGGGTTCTTCCTTAATAGATAAGCTTCAAATAGTCTCTCGTGATTTTTTGAATTTGTCTCTGTAACTCTTCATATGGACCATTGACTTTTCTCTCCTCCTTGGGAATCCCTTTTGGGGATCTATTGTAAAATCTATATTATTGGTTGCTGGTTTCAAGGTGTCCTTGGGAATTATTTCCCTTGTAGGCTTTCCCTCCTGGGCATTTACAGTCCAGCCTGTTCTGGTCTGCTTGACTTTGTGCATCGTTCAGTTGAATAGTTCCTCTGGCCTCTGTGGCTCATATTTATGACTCCCTTTTATATAATGTTCTTCTTGCACAAAATATCGATATTTCTTCCCCTTTTCCCAGGGTATTGTTATTCGCTGTCCTTTTCTCTAAGTATTTAGATTTTTTAAAACATTTTTAAATGTTTTATTGGTTAACATAATAACAATTCCTATTTACATCCTTCACAAACTTTCCATATCAATATGACTTCCTCAGTATCAAGCCTCCTATAAGATCTCCCTACTTGGAGTTCAATTAAGATCCCTCAAACAAGTTTTACTCAAAAGTGTCTCAACAAATTTCAGTGCATCAAATGTCCGACCGAATCGATTTGCTGTTAGGATAACCTCCCACAAATGCTCTTCTTCATTAGAGTCATTGGCCTGAATCTGCAGATTCATTTCCTTTTCCCTTATATTATTTAAGGCAGGACATGACAACATCCAATGTGTTATCGTTTGAATTGAGTTCCTTTCCTTGCAGTATCTACAGATAGCCTCTTTCTATGTGAGTTTCTTCCTTCGCAGCAGGACTTCTCCTGTTGCCAAGGTTTTTAACCCAACTCATAGTCGTAGATTTTTAGCAATTCTTTCTTCTGTGTCACAATGTTTTAAGTACATCAATTTCAAGTTTAACTTTGCATTCTGACTTCCACTGAGATGAGTTGTTTGTACAGTATAATAATTCCCTCTGGGCCTCCCGTTCTCCTCGTTACCTTCAACTGTGAAGGTGAACCTCTTTAGGAGCCCAGTTCCTCTGGGACCACCTTTCTTGTCCCACAATTTCAAACTCGCGGGCTTCCTGACTTCGGCTTACTCCGCCTTCTCTCTCTTCGGGTGTTACGCAGCTTGGGACTTTTCCATGCCTGCGTATGCGTTCCTCTCTCTCCAGGTTTCTCGTTGAGTGTTCATTATTTAACATACTTGTGCCAGTGGATTGGGCATCTCGATTTAAAGGGACAGCTTTAGGGAGTTCCTCACAGGAACGGGAGTCCTTGTCCCCTAAGAGGGAGTCTCTCCCAGTGAGGTTCCACTTATCTGTATGCCTATGGAGGGTATTGGAGAGTGGGCTCCCCTCCCTCGTCTCACAGAGGGGGCGCTTCCTTGTGGAGAAGTGACAAATTCCCTCGCTTCGGCACAGGAGTTAGAGGGGGCAGAAGGGAAAAGACTTCCAGTTACACCTGTGCTGAGGCTTCTTTTGAGTCTCGCATCGTCTGCTCTTAAGAGGAGCATTTCCAAATTATCCATTGTGTTTCCAAAAGTTCCAACTACTACATGAGGCATGTTTGGGTCCTGTTCTGCTTTCTAGGGTTTTTTGAACTTCCTGTCTCCGATCTTGCATTATCACATTATAAGTCAGCAGGGAGAAGAGATTCCAATGCCTGACCTACAAAGGAGAAATCGGATCCAAGATTGCAACGGGTAAAGTGATGGCTATTGGAAAGGCACCTACATTTGCTAACAATCACAATATCACCACTGTAGAACTCTTTGGGTTCGTAGTTTGTTTTTGTGGCTATGTGCTTAGTGACATCAATGATTAGAATGTAAACTCTACACAAATATAAAAGGTATAAGATGTAATTTTGTATTCAGGTCCCCCACGGAACGTTTTCGGCAGCTTAATAAACAATAAGCTCTTGCTGTTCTAGAAGAGCAGCATTTCTTAGATTGTATTAATAAGAATTACGGTACGGTAGTATATATTTGATCTGAACATTGGTAGCTCCATTTCGAACATTTCTAAATTTATTAAACAACCCACCCTTGCAACTTCCCATGCCTTACAAATCTTTTGTGTCAATGTTTTTTTATTAAATTTAAAGAAACATACAAAACTTTAACATATAACTCGCGACTAACCTAATACAGAACTTGTGAATAACATAATACAGAATAATAAAGGTGGAAAAGTATGTAGCGTAAACAAGGGTCATACTGACAAACTAAATAACCTACAAAGGGTTAAATTAAGCATACAGCTCATTAAGTCCACCCCAAGAATTTTCGTCTATTGATGTGTTTGGATCGATTCCTCCTCGAAGGCAGCTTACTCACGTGAAAACGATGGGGTTAAATAGAGCTCTTATTGCAGCCAAAAAGCAGATATTGAAGTGTTGGACAAATATAACAAACCCAACTTGTGAAGATTGACCAGGATTTTATCTGTCAGAGAGAAAGTGTCAGATGATATGTTATTTATATGATAGGCTATTTATAACGCGCTTAATACCCAGAGGTTTCTAAGCGCGGACCCGGGGATCGAACCTGTGGTGCTCCGTGTCGTCTTGCTTCCAAGGCGAGCACGTTGCCCCTGAGCTATCCTCCTGAGACTCTTAAGTATCCTCCCGAGACTATCGCAAGAAGGATCACATTGAAGATTATAGAAACCTCTTTTGCGGCTACATCTAAATGTAAATGGCAATAAGAGAACAAGCAGTCTGTAAAGTAACATGTACTTAAGCGACTAAATTACAGCTGTACATAATTACACAAATCTAAGAGAAAAAAAACAGTATTCTGCATAATTGAATCCACCTACTGAAAGGCAGAGCTGGAAGCTAAGCCACTGAAAGGGGTGGGATAGGTGGTCCTGCCATTTTATATCTCCTGTCATCTTCTATAAATGTTAAATGTTAAAGGTATTTGTACCGCGTACCGTCACCAACAAGATTGATCCCCGAGCACTCAGGGGGATCTGCAAACAAGAGGGTGGTGGGTGGTTAGTCAGGTGGAGAGGGGGTAGGAAATTGAGAGCATGGTGTCCTGTTGGAAGTTTCAGTTTGGTTTTCAATGTGCGCCGAGCTTGGGTGCTAATATCGGATCGATGTGAGACCTTGTGTGCTATTGGTGTGGCTTATGTGTTGATGGTTTGCTATTGCGATTTGGTGAAGTGCTTGCCGTTTGCTGTGCAAGAGGGTGGTTGTGTGGATTTTTGGGTGAGATAAGTATGCAGAAGTTTGAGCTATTGGATTAGTGGGTTATTTACAAACCCTGGTTCCCTCTGAGATAGAGGTTACACCTAGATTTAAGAGACCTGTATAGTGGGAGAGAGGCCAAGGTTTCACAATACAGTAGGTTTCACGGTATAATAGGTACGGATAGAATTCACACCTAGATTTGGGAGTCCTGTATAGTGGGAGAGAGGCCAAGGTTTCACAATACAGTAGGTTTCACAGTATAATAGGTAGGGATAGAGTTCACACCCAGATTTGGGAGTCCTGTAAAGTGGGAGAGAGGCCTAGGTTTCACAATACATCAGGTTTCACAGTATAATAGGCAGGGATAGAGTTCACACCTAGATTTGGGAGTCCTGTATAGTGGGAGAGAGGCCAAGGGTTCACAATACAGTAGGTTTCACAGTATAATAGGTAGGGATAGAGTTCACACCCATATTTTGGAGTCCTGTATAGTGGGGGAGAGGCCTAGGTTTCATAATACAGTAGGTTTCACAGTATAATAGGTAGGGATTGAGTTCACTCCTCGATTTGGGAGTCCTGTATAGTGGGAGAGAGGCCATGGTTTCACAATACAGTAGGTTTCACGGTATAATAGGCAGGGATAGAGTTTACACCTAGATTTGGGAGTCCTGTATAGTGGGAGAGAGGCCTAGGTTTCACAATACTGTAGGTTTCACAGTATAATAGGCAGGGATTGAGTTCACACCTAGGTTTGGGAGTCCTGTATAGTGGGAGAGAGGTCTAGGTTTCACAATACAGTAGGATTCACAGTATAATAGGCAGGGATTGAGTTCACACCTAGATTTGGGAGTCCTGTATAGTGGGAGAGAGGCCTAGGTTTCACAATACAGTAGGATTGACAGTACAATAGGCAGGGATTGAGTTCACACCTAGATTTGGGAGACCTGTATAGTGGGAGAGAGGCCTAGGTTTCACAATACAGTAGGATTCACAGTATAATAGGCAGGGATTGAGTTCACACCTAGATTTGGGAGTCCTGTATAGTGGGAGAGAGGCCTAGGTTTCACAGTATAATAGGCAGGGATTGAGTTCACACCTAGGTTTGGGAGTCCTATATAGTGGGAGAGAGGCCTAGGTTTCACAATACAGTAGGATTCACAGTATAATAGGCAGGGATTGAGTTCACACCTAGATTTGGGAGTCCTATATAGCGGGAGAGAGGCCTAGGATTCACAGTATAATAGGCAGGGATAGAGGTTACAAGAGCCTGGGTTTCATATCCACAGGATATCTTTTATTCGATCAATACCTGCTAGAAGGTCTTTCAGGATGATCAGCTATTGCCAGTTTTGCCGCGGCTATTTTCACTTTTGGTATTACCTTAAGTACCAGCAAATCTACCCATAAAGCACCCAAACCCGACACAACAGACATTCACATACAGCACACACCACAGTCATTGGGCCTCCCCTTAAGGATACAATACGCCAGTGCACACAATCAGCCCATCTACAACTAGCACACACACGCGCCAGTTCCGCCTGGTTCTGGACCTATCTTATCCCTCTACTCTCACTAACCAACCCCGCCCTCTTTCTTGCAGAGCCACATGAGCACCTGGAGACTGCCGCTGGGTGGTAGCGGGGCGCGGGATATGTCAACATAACATCACTTTTTAATAAAGTTAGATACCCGTTGATACCCGGTAAAATAAAATATCATCATCCTTGACTTTTCTTCTCTCAATCCCTTTTGGGTAGTGCTTCCCTTGTCACACTGTGTACCTACACATCGTGGTAGGTTAATGCTGCTGTCTCACTGTTCACTTATTGTTGTTCATGGTGTACTGTTATAGTGATACTATTACTATGCGCAGTTACAGGGAATTCTTTTGATGCAGTCTTATTTCTTTATGCTGCTGCTGTTTTATGGGCCCTGCGCAGGTGTATCTTCAACTGCAACAGGTAGCATCGTTGCTGTGAAACATTGCCTGTAATACTTTTACAGGTTTGCAAAGGTAGCGGGCGCCCCTCTCTCGACAGAACAAGGCCTGATAACCTGTTCAGTGGTTATTAACCACTTGAGAGTTCGCAGCCACTGCTTTTACTCACTGTGCCTTTCACAGATGGGAAATATCCATTTGCATATCAGTCTTTGTCCTGCCCAGGGGCAGTCCAGCACCGAAATGCAATGGCAATTCCAACCTGAACGAGAGTACCACCAGCAACCCCATACACGTGTTTCACCCTTGTTGGGCAGGACAAAGACTGATATGCAAATGGATATTTCCCATCTGTGAAAGGCACAGTGAGTAAAAGCAGTGGCTGCGAACTCTCAAGTGGTTAATAACCACTGAACAGGTTATCAGGCCTTGTTCTGTCGAGAGAGGGGCGCCCGCTACCTTTGCAAACTATACTTTTACAGGTAACAACATACATGTGGGACACTGTTTTTGTTTATATTTGCCGCCCTCTAGGACCGACTTGGCATGTATTGAGGCATGCTGACCTTGGGGTGAGCAGGTCTACGCAATGTACACAAATAACGAGTTCAGGCTCTCTAGCCACATATGAAACCTTGGTGTAGTATGCACTGCAATCTGAATTATCTACCGCTGCTACCAATAGAAGTTACTGCCATCCAATTGAGTGGTACTCGATTCACCTGTAGCATTAAGATGCGCGGCTGAATCATCCAGGCAGGATTCTGACTGATAAACCTAAGGTCACGCAGCATGCACATCTACCCACTGAGCTAACCGATTAGTGTATAATGCTTGATGCAGGACTTTCTGCTCCATTCTTATGCTTGTTCCTCAGCCTTCAGATGTTCAGTTGTTATTGAGTCGCGGATATCCTCACCTAGTGCAACTTTCCCCTATTAGTACCCGGCGAGGGCGCAATGAGAATGAAAGAGCCATTCTGATTGGCCCTCGCCGAGGCATCACCAGGCCGGGAATCCTTCTGTCGGGATTCCACTGCCTTTGTCCCCGGCGGGGGGCGTGGCAGCCCCTCAGCCAATGAGGATGCTCGAAGCAGGGCCATCTCGGCTCCGAGCTTCCCCACGGCTGAGAGGCTGTCTTGGCCCCCCGCCAGGGACTCAGGTAAAGCTTTGGCTTTTTTTTTTGTTCCCCTCCCTCTCTCCCTCCTCCCACATCCCACCTCCCTGCCCTCCCCACACCACTTACCTTCTATCCTTTGTCCCTGGTGGGGGACGATGGCAGCCTCCTGCGGTGTGGAGACTCGGAGCGGGGCTATCCCCGCTCCGTGCCTCCACACGGCTGGAGACTTCTTTCATCCCCTGCCAGGGACCCAGGTACGTTTTACCCCCCCTTCCCTCCCTCCAAACCGCAATTACCTTCTTTTTTTTTTTAGAGCGGACGCGCTGGAAACGCTTCTGTTTCCAGCGCGTCCGCACCTGATGGCCGCCATGGAAAGGGAAAACGGACTCCATTTTCCCTTTCCATGACGGCCATTTTCTTTGACGTCTTTTTTTTTTTTAATTTTTTCTCCCGAAACGCTGCACCAATTCAGAACAGAAAAAAAGTTTTTAGTGCCCCGGTCACGCAGTTTTTGTGGGCCGGGGTACTAATAGCTATATGCCCCTCGCGGCGGGGCTTCGCTCAGCCCTATAACTATGGGCCCCAGGGCATTACTTGAGTCGGTAATACCCCCGCCGCTCGGGGCATATTGCTTAAGTATTGTATGCTTTATAATGCTGGCATCCCGCTGGCATATTAATCAAGAACAGAGGCACGCCACGTCCCATGCAGCCATCGTGTAACTTTCTCGACTTGAATTGCTAATGACTCTCCAGATGCTGCAAAGCAGAGGCCTTGCACAGCTGGAAATGTTTTTCCATGTCATTGAAAACACACAGTTCAGGAGGAGAAAGCCCAAATAGAGATTGCAGCCTGCAACTCCCACTAATATATACCCTTCTCTCCCTGCCCAGTAATCCCGGGATCCGAGAACTTCCTGCTGAGCTCGGGCAGCTGGTTGGCCTCTGGCAACTGGATATTGAAGATCTGAACATTAATAACCTGCCCGCCGAAATCAGGAAGGATGGTAAGTCGTGCCCCGGATAAGTGAATGAGCTCAAATGCAACTGCTCGAATGGATATTGTAAATTGAATATTGGCGAAGAATATCTCTTTTACACTTAATGGATTTTTATCTTGACTGTTACTACTTATTTGTGCACGGGCAGGCAGGGTTCTCCTCACACTATCCTATACATGTCGATGAACGCAAGTGGATATACAAATAATTGAATTCCTGGAGGAGGCGGAGTCTTGCTCCATCCCGAGGAAATCCCCAGGGTGCGCGGGACAGGAGGCGGAGAAACGCATGCTTTTGGAGAAGGAAAAGTTGGAAATTACAGTCCACACTAAACCAAATGTGAATATGTTGAGTGCCAAGAAGATCAAGGCTGTTGGGTATTCCTGACTATTAAGGAGTCACTCTGGTGTGCCAACACGACTGTTGCCCCTTTGTCATCCGGTGAGCAATGCCTGTTTTGTTCTGTCTAGGGTTTGCCTGCATAGTAGATCTGGTACTCTTAATCCATTGCCTCCATGGAATAATCAATGTGTTGCAAGCCCTAGAGATGGTAAACCAGCATCTCTGCACTTTGGCATATCGGGGCGTCGGTAGACTGGTTCTTGCCTAATCGTTTGGTGCAGCAAAGGTGATGCCTCCTGTTTGTATTGTTGCATGCCTTTCCTTTTCTTCTCGAAATGTCTAACACGCTGAAGGTAAGATTTAGATTTGAAGCTGACCCTGGAAAGTAGACAGTGCAATATCGTTAAGCCGATAGTCTGAGGAATGGCGTTAAGAGATTAATAACTTTCTAGTACACTCATGTCCAGCTCCTTCTCCTCCACACCAGCAAGGGCCACATACCAATCAGACAATGTATTTTGGCGACAGTGTAGGCTCTCGTAGATCGATTCTGAAGCACACCTTGCTAGAGGAAGTCTAACCAGTATAGTGGCTTCTTTATGAATTTTTTATTTATTTAATTTTGTTGTTCATTTATGACGCGCTTAATAAATAACAGCAAGTGTTTTCCAAGCGCAGGATTGGGTTTCTAACCTGTGTCGCTCTGCGTTGCCTTGCTACCAAGACAATCGCGTTGCCCCGGAGGTATCCTTCCTATTCAATGTACTTTTAAGAAAATATCTAATTGTCTTACATTAATTAAAAAGAGATTCTGTGTGCACCCATGAACGGAAGGAAACATCTACAGACTTCAATTTAAAGTACAAAAGACTCGAGTTAAAACAGTGTTAGGAAGAATTCTCTGTTTAGGCTGAATTTCCTAACCTAGTGAGTCCCCCAGCAGCTTTGCTGGATTTTTGGGGTTTATTTTTTTCTCCTGCCAAGAGTGAGACTCTTTTACCCTCACTCTTGGGCATGATTTGAGTGTGTTTCTTTGAATCTAGATGTGTTTAATGGGCTATGGGGTCTTTTACTCCATAGGGCTTCATGTGTTTTTGTGATGTGTGTTACAAAGCGCCCTCAGTGCAGTGACACAGGGGTGTCATAGTGACTCCCCAGTATAGACTCCATACCCTGGGACTGACTACTGTCTCCCAGGGCATGTAAAGTCACCATTGACTTTGCTAGTCTTAAATTCTGAACAGAACCAGTACAAACCATCATATTATGGCCGCACTGGCTGGGGCAATTCGATTGCCCCAGCGTCTGTTAGTCGAGGGGGCACATCTCCGTCCCCCCTGATCAAGTTTTGGCTGGTGGCAGTGGATACTACTTTTAATATTCAACCGCGAATATTTCCCTATGGGATTTCCCATTGTTTTAGGCTACTACCTTTATTTAATTATTTACGGTAGCCTCGAACATACCGCCGGTTTATTTGATTAATATTAATTCTCCGGTTGGTATTTTTTGCCAAAACTTGATTCTAAAATGGCGTTTGTGTTCTCTTCTGTGACTCCAACCCAAGTTGAGCCCTTTGTTCCACTTTTTGGCGGGCTTCTCCACAGAAGCCCTCCAAAGTGGTGCCACTCTGTCTGGGGTACTTAGGAGGGGTGGAGGGGGAATGTAGGCACCCTGGACTGAGTTGCCTAGACAACTCACGTCGCACTCCGTCCTGATTGGCCCAAGTGGTGAGCCGGCCGGCTCACCACTTAGCATGTTTGAGTGACAGCTAGGCTGAGTGAATGGGGGTTTTCTGCATAAAAGGCAGGGCTTTGGGGACTGGAACTTCAGAAGTCACCACAGGACCTAAGAATCCGACGAGGGAGAAGCTGAGCCGACCTGCCACGACACCACCACCGGTGGAGCCCTGCTGGACCGTCTCACCACTTTTCCCAACGACAGAGGAGATCTCCCGCCAGAGAGTCTGCTTCCTTTGACTGGTGGGGATAACCAGTTTCACCGTCTTTTCGCCTTCCCGACGTACCTCGTGGCCGCCTTGCCTATGCCAAGCACCCCGGCACCCGGGATACAACGTTTTACCACGACCGCGAAACAAAGGTACCACCTTTAACCGGAAAACTCCACGGCTGGTTTCTTCCCTGGTAGTGCAACGACCTTCATCATTCCTCCAAGTCGAGATCTTCTCTTCCCCTGGACGACGACGCAACTTGCACCTACTACCAGGAACAACTGCCACCGCTGGAGGATCCTTCCCACTTCAGGTACCGTGTCCCGCCTGGCTTCCCTTGCTACCGACTGTACGGGGTAGATTTAGCCCCCGGCTTTCGAACCTGGGTTAGCCTGGGACACCCTGGCTAAACTTTCTTAAGCCTCTCTAAACTCTTTTTGAACCCTCTGCAAGACTTTCTAAACCTAGTGTAACTGTGTGATCTTGGGCGCATTTGTGCTCTGCTCTCTCTCTAAGAGTGGGCCCAGCCTTTGGACTTTGGCTCACCAGTGACTTTTGCTCTTCTGCCTTGCTAACAGTGTTCCTGAATCTTAGAGTGGTGTACCTTTCCATATTCTGTCTTTTTCCCTCCCTTTCTCACAGACTTATTGGAGTGCCATCTAGTTAAGCACTCACCTCTGTATGAAAATAAGTTGTGTTTTACTGTGACTTATCTGATAAGGAAAAAGGGGTGTATATATTACAATAGTAACTGTGTTTAGAATATTTTACAACAAGAGTGCTGGAGTGTTTCAAACCGTGTTTTTTTAAATAAATAATTATATACTTTGATACCAAAGCTCTGGTCAGTGTTTGCTTGTATTATTGTATCTGGGTACCTATTGTGTATACTTTGCATACTGTCTAACTCTTCTTGAGGGAAGTCTGACTGCTCAGCCACAGCTACCAGGTAAATCTGGGTGGTACAGACTGCTACCAAGTGGGTTTACTGCCAACACCTGTAGTCTTAAATCTTTTGCAGTGTTCCCTAAGGGAACTGCACAGGTTTCTGCCTAACACTGGTGTACAGCTGTGGGATTTGTATTGAGTATACACTTTAGAGTGCTTTAGGATACCTTAGTACAACTAACCACAAAGCTTAGCACTGAAAAAGTAATCTTTCTAACATGTCAACTATGGAAACGTATAGTCAAGAGTCCCTTGCTACAAAAACTGCTGATTGTTTAAGAGTGCTATGTAAGCATAAGAACCTCCTGACTAAAGGCAAGAAAATGGAATTAATAGAAAGGTTGTTAGCTAACCAAAGTCTGGATGATGGTTCTGAGAAACCTACCATGACAGAAAATGTAGATAACAGTATAGAAATTGATATTGATCAAAATGTTGATAATCTGAGGAAGAGTCAGAAGAGGAGGGTGAGGCTGCTGTGACTGTCCCCCCTAGGCCTCTGTCTGCTCTACCTGCTGTACCTACTGGACCTTTGCCAAGTCCCACACTTAGTCCTCAATATCTTGAATTAGAGAAAATGAAACTTGAACTAGAGTTCAAGAGACTGAATACTCAGGCTGAACAGAGACATCAGGAAATGAATCAAGAACTAAGGCTAAGGGAAATGGAGCTCAAGCATGAGCTAGAAATGAAGAAATTATCTGTCGAAAATGCTTCTCTCTCTGGCTCCTCTAGAAGTTCCAGTCCTAAAAGACCCGGATGCCTAAAGAATTGGTTGGTATGTATGAGCCTAAGTTGGATGTGTTGGATTGGTTGTCTCTGTTTGAATATAATCATGGGCTCCGGAACATCACAGGAAATGACTTACTCACCTGGTTGTTCTCTAGGCTCCCCCCTGTTGCAACTGATGTGGTAATGGAGCTGGGAGAGGAGGATAGGAAAGAGTATGAATGTGTGAAACTAGCTCTGATAGCTAGATTTGGGAAGACCCCTTCCCAGTATCTTAAGAGGTTTAGAACCCTCAAAAAGATTGATGGTACCCCTTGGGCTACCTGGGTGAGTGAAGGGTTGAAAAACTTAGAGGGATGGATTAAGGGTTACAAAGTGAACACTTATGAAGGTATGAAGAATCTTGTTATGCTGGAGTCAATTTATGATGCCTGCTCTCCTGAGCTCAGACAGCACTTGGCTGATTCAAAGGAATTAGATTCCCGAAAACTAGCTAAGGCTGCTGACTTGTGGGTTGCCAACAGGGCCACTCACAAGGATTCTGGGGTAACTCAGAAAAAGGATGAGGGGAAACAGCCTAAAAAGGACTCCAAAGAGAATTCTAATACTGCAAATTCCAAAGAGGGCCCCAAACAAAACCAGAAGGGTAAGCCACCAGGGAAACCACAGCAGAATAGTGTCTCCTCTGGTGCCAAACCAGAGGGAGGTCAGAACAAGCCTCCATTCCAGAAGGCATTTGGTAAATGCTTTGGTTGTGGCTCTACTGACCATGTGAAAGGAGATCCCAGATGCAAGGGTAAACCTTCAGGGATCCAACTTGCCTCCTTAGCCTTCGCTCCAGAAGAGGAAGTCCCCATGGCAAGTGGAAACTTTCTACTGCTGGCTGATGAACTCATTGGTGTCTCAGCCAGTGTTTCTTTAGTCTCTCTGGGGTTGTGGGAACAACAGAATTTAGATGTGTATAATTCTATCCCAGATAATACTAAAGAGTATTATAAAGACAGTGTCCAGGTGAATGGTCAGGAGACTCCTGCCATTAGAGACACTGGGGCCAGCATAACTGTGGTGTATGAATCATTTTTCAAGGCAGAGGATGTTGCTAAGGCACCCAAATGCCTCACCAAGTTAGCTGGAGGGCCTGTGCAGATGTGTCCCCAGTTACCAGTTCTCATCCAGTGTAATGACATGGCTGTAAAAATACCTGTCAGTGTACAATGTGAAGTGCCAGGTAGGGTTCTGTTGGGTAATGACCTGAAAGCTCTTGGAGTTGTGTCACATACCCCCAGACCACCTAGTAAAAGGTTACAGGAGCTCACAAAACCTGCAAGAGAGAAAACCCTGCGAGTGTTATCTCAGGAGATGATGACAGAGATCACTCCTTTACCACCAGAGCAACTCACTGCAGTAACTACCAGATCAGGAGCAAAGGGGCAACCCAAGACTCCTAGAAAAAAGTCAGCAGCAAGCACTCCAGTGCTTCCAACAGTTACACCTGTAACTCCACCTCCAGCTGAGGCTGAGAGGGAGGTACAACCATGTATGGTTGAACTAGACTCTGAAGAAGAGCTAGTGGGAGGCCAAGAACTTATTGGAGATCTAGACCCTGAGGACCATCCTGAGCTGCAGTCTTTACTGGCAGAAGGTGGGCCCAGCAGGGCAGCTTTCCGTAAGGCACAAAGAGAATGTCCAACTCTGGAGGGTCTCCGCCAACAGGCAGCTGCTCAGGCTGATGGGCAAGAGCCTGGGAAGTATAGGTTGCACTGGGAAGATGGCCTCTTCTACAGTGAACCAACTGAGTCCGAACCTGGAGACTACAAACGCCTTGTAGTACCTCAAGAAAACAGACAACAGTTCTTGCACTTAGCCCACGCGATTCCTTTGGCTGGTCACTTGAGCTTCAAGAAGACCACGGAAAGGCTCTCACTCTACTTCTATTGGCCAAAAATGGGGGCAGAAGTAGATAAGTTTTGCAAGAGCTGCCATACCTGCCAAACTTCTGGTAAGGTTGGCGCCAAGAATGTGGCACCCTTAGTGCCTCTCCCAGTTGTGGGAGTCCCATTTGAGAGGGTAGGGATTGACATTGTTGGTCCCCTTGATCCCCCTACCTCCTCAGGCAACATGTTTATCCTTGTTGTAGTAGACCATGCTACTAGATACCCTGAGGCAATTCCTATGAGGACTGTTACAGCTCCGGCTGTGGCTAAGGCCCTCCTTGGTCTTTTTACCAGGGTTGGGTTTCCTAAGGAAGTAATATCCGACAGGGGGTCAAACTTTATGTCCCACTACATGAAAGCCATGTGGAAAACCTGTGGAGTTACTTACAAGTTCTCAACCGCCTACCACCCCCAAACCAATGAGTTGGTAGAAAGGTTTAACACAACCATGAAGAGCATGATAGGTGCTTTAGAGGAACCTCTGAAAAGAAAGTGGGACCTTCTACTGCCATGCCTTCTCTTTGCTTATAGAGAAGTCCCTCAGGAGGGAGTAGGTTATTCTCCCTTTGAATTTCTCTATGGCCATCCGGTCAGAGGTCCATTGGCCCTGATTAAGCAGGGGTTGGAAGGTGCTCCTCCCCTCAAGCCAGTCAGAGTGACTGACTATGTGATAGGTCTCCGAAGGAGAAAGTCACACATGATGGCAGAAGCTAGTGATAACCTGAAAGCTGGACAAGCTTTGGTCAAGCATTGGCATGATCAAAAGGCTAACATGGTTGAGTTCACTCAAGACCAGCTAGTTCTCGTTATGCTCCCAACAAGGCAGAGGGCCTTGCAAGACAAATGGATGGGACCCTTCAAAGTTGTGGGAAAACTTGGAGAGGTCCACTATCTGGTGGATCTGGGCAGACCCAGGGAAGCACCTAGAGTCTTCCACAACAACCGCCTAAAAGCGTACATCTCCAGACCTGAAGTAGGGGCCTTGCTTCTAGCTTCAGCAGCAGAGGAAGAAGAGAGTGAGTCTCTCCCTGATCTCCTCAGAGGTGTACCCTTAGATGAAAAAATTGAAGGAGTCAATCTCTCTTCAGATCTGACACCTGAGCAACAAGAGGAGTGCAAATCTATGTTAAATCAGTTTGCCTCCCTGTTCTCACTCTCACCAGGCTTGACCCCTTGGGGACAGCACGAGATACTCACTGGTGACTGTCTGCCAGTCAAAAGCAGAGGATACCGAATGTCAGAAAATGTGAGAACCCATATCAAGGGGGAGGTCAAGAAGATGCTTGATCTCGGGGTAATAGAACCCTCTACTAGTCCATGGTCTAGCCCAGTTGTGTTAGTACCAAAGGCAGGATCCAAAGACTTGAGATTCTGTGTGGACTATAGAGCTCTTAATGCAGTCACCAAGACTGATGCCCACCCTTTGCCAAAGACAGATGAGTTGGTGGACAAACTTGGTGCAGCCAAGTACCTCAGCACATTTCACCTTACGTCAGGCTATTGGCAAATAGCCTTGACAGACCATGCTGAGGAGAAAACTGCATTTCCCACCCCAGTTGGCTTGTACCAGTTTAAGGTCATGCCTTTTGGATTATAAAATGCACCTGCTACATTCCAAAGGATGGTGAACCAAGTTCTAGCTGGGATGGAGGACTTCTGCATGGCATACTTGGATGACATTGCAGTCTTCAGCCACTCCTGGGAGGATCATGTGAACCACCTAGGACATGTTCTGCAGGCTCTTGGACAGGCCAATTTGATTATCAAGGCAAGTAAATGCCAGATAGGTCAAAGTAAGGTGGTCTACCTTGGGCATGAGGTAGGAGGTGAAGAAATAAGGCCTTTGCTCAGCAAGATCGAAGCTGTGCAAAATTGGACAACACCTACTACTCAAACCCAAGTGAGAGCCTTCCTCGGCCTCAGTGGGTATTCCAGGAATTTCATTGAGAACTATGGGACCATAGCTTCTCCACTGAATGTAATCTCCTCTCCAAAATTCCCTAAAAAGGTCAAATGGAATGAGGAGTGCAATCAGGCCTTTGAAAAACTGAAGAAAGCTCTTTGCCAAGCTCCAGTATTGAGAGCTCCTGACTACCACCAAACTTTCATTGTACAAACTGATGCTTCCAATGTAGGTATAGGTGCAGTTCTAAGCCAACTGGATGAGAAGGGTAGGGAGCACCCCATTTGCTTCATCAGCCGTAAGCTGAAGGATCCTGAGACAAGGTGGGCAACAATAGAAAGAGAATGCTTTGCTATTGTGTGGGCACTGAAGAAGTTTAGGCCATACTTGTATGGTTCTACTTTTGTCATTCAGACTGACCACCAACCCTTGAGATGGTTAATGCAAATGAAGGGAGAAAATCCAAAACTATTGAGATGGTTGATCTCCCTGCAAGGGTTTGATTTCACCATTGAGCACAGGTCAGGGTGTCACCATCAAAATGCTGATGGACTCTCTAGGATGTATTTCATCGACTAGAGGTATGAGGTTCATCCAGGAGTGGATTAAATCCTCCTGTCCCTTAGTCTGGGGGGGGCGAGTGTTAGGGAGAATTCTCTGTTTAGGCTGAATTTCCTAACCTAGTGAGTCCCCCAGCAGCTTTGCTGGATTTTTGGGGTTTATTTTTTTCTCCTGCCAAGAGTGAGACTCTTTTACCCTCACTCTTGGGCATGATTTGAGTGTGTTTCTTTGAATCTGGATGTGTTTAATGGGCTATGGGGTCTTTTACTCCATAGGGCTTCATGTGTTTTTGTGATGTGTGTTACACAGCACCCTCAGTGCAGTGACACAGGGGTGTCATAGTGACCCCCCAGTATAGACTCCATACCCTGGGACTGACTACTGTCTCCCAGGGCATGTAAAGCCACCATTGACTTTGCTAGTCTTAAATTCTGAACAGAACCAGTACAAACCATCATATTGTGGACGTACTGGCTGGGGCAATTCGATTGCCCCAGGGTCTGTTAGTCGAGGGGGCACACGTCTCCGTCCCCCCTGATCGAGTTTTGGCTGGTGGCAGTGGATACTACTTTTAATATTCAACCGCGAATATTTCCCTATGGGATTTCCCATTGTTTTAGGCTACTACCTTTATTTAATTATTTACGGTAGCCTCGAACATACCGCCGGTTTATTTAATTAATATTAATTCTCCTGTTGGTATTTTTTGCCAAAACTTGATCCTAAAATGGCGTTTGTGTTCTCTTCTGTGACTCCAACCCAAGTTGAGCCCTTTGTTCCACTTTTTGCCTAGACAACTCACACCGCACTCCGTCCTGAATGGCCCAAGTGGTGAGCCGGCCGGCTCACCACTTAGCATGTTTGAGTGACAGCTAGGCTGAGTGAATGGGGATTTTCTGCATAAAAGCAGGGCTTTGGGGACTGAACTTCAGAAGTCGCCACAGGACCTAAGAATCCGACGAGGGAGAAGCTGAGCCGACCTGCCACGACACCACCACCGGTGGAGCCCTGCTGGACCGTCTCACCACTTTTCCCAACAACAGAGGAGATCTCCCGCCGGAGAGTCTGCTTCCTTTGACTGGTGGGGATAACCAGTTTCACCGTCTTTTCGCCTTCCCGACGTACCTCGTGGCTGCCCTGCCTGTGCCAAGCACCCCGGCAACCGGGATACCACGTTTTACCACGACCACGAAACAAAGGTACCACCTTTAACCGGAAAACTCCACGGCTGGTTTCTTCCCTGGTAGTGCAACGACCTTCATCTTTCCTCCAAGTCGAGATCTTCTCTTCCCCTGGACGACGACGCAACTTGCACCCAATACCAGGAACAACTGCCACCGCTGGAGGATCCTTCCCACTTAAGGTACCGTGTCCCGCCTGGCTTCCCTTGCTACCGACTGTACGGGGTAGATTTAGCCCCCGGCTTTCGAACCTGGGTTAGCCTGGGACACCCTGGCTAAACTTTCTTAAGCCTCTCTAAACTCTTTTTGAACCCTCTGCAAGACTTTCTAAGCCTAGTGTAACTGTGTGATCTTGGGCACATTTGTGCTCTGCTCTCTATAAGAGTGGGCCCAGCCTTTGGACTTTGGCTCACCAGTGACTTTTGCTCTTCTGCCTTGCTAACAGTGTTCCTGAATCTTAGAGTGGTGTACCTTTCCATATTCTGTCTTTTTCCCTCCCTTTCTCACAGACTTATTGGAGTGCCATCTAGTTAAGCGCTCACCTCTGTATGAAAATAAGTGGTGTTTTACTGTGACTTATCTGATAAGGAAAAAGGGGTGTATATGTTACAATAGTAACTGTGTTTAGAATATTTTACAACAAGAGTGCTGGAGTGTTTCAAACCGTGTGTTTTTAAATAAATAATTATATACTTGGATACCAAAGCTCTGGTCAGTGTTTGCTTGTATTATTGTATCTGGGTACCTATTGTGTATACTTTGCATACTGTCTAACTCTTCTCGAGGGAAGTCTGACTGCTCAGCCACAGCTACCAGGTAAATCTGGGTGGTACAGACTGCTACCAAGTGGGTTTACTGCCAACACCTGTAGTCTTAAATCTTTTGCAGTGCTCCCTAAGGGAACTGCACAGGTTTCTGCCTAACAAACGGTAACAAGCTTCTAGTTTCTGCAACATATTTTGAGATTGAACCAGGTACAGGAGCATCTCTTTAGAGTCTTCGGGTATCATTGCTGTCAGCGCCTTTCAGCATTGCTCAGTAACCACAAGAACTCAATGGGAATCTGTCTACATTTTAGAGATGAGAGACGATGAAGTCTGAGTCTTCCTCCAATCCTTGTGCACACTAAAAAATCTCTACAAAGTGTTTAACCAGAATGCAGTATTCCACATCGAAAACTTCTCGCACTACCAATATGTCTGGAAGCTGAGGCGTTGCTAGAGGGTGGCTGAGGGGGCTATAACCCCGGTTATTTTGGTTGTAGCCCTGGATAGTAGCTCAGGGGCTACAAAGAAAAGGCAAGCCAGCCCCGAGACCCGACAGTCCAGACATTAGTGTCTTCCAGACCTAGCAACACCCGTGTCTGGAAGCCTCCCTGGCTTTGAGCCGAGCCGTCGAAGCATCAGAGGATGCTTGCCCTCCATGTGTTGGCTGCGGCAATTACACCCCGGTTGCTTCACATAAATAAATGCATATCTCAACTCGGCGTCAGACAATCCTCACATTTTGTAGACTTTTTCTAATCACTCGAATCCTCCATTCCTAAGGCTCTGGAGGTATCTCTGAATTGTTTTATGCTTCTAATGCAAGTCAAATTGTGGTAACTTCCCAATTACAGAACTCTTTTGGATCTCAAAATCTTCTTAACTGGCTACAGGCAGCAGGTCGTCAAATCAGTCAGACAGGAGACGACCGTAAACTCTCTTGGCAGAGCGTCATGGTGTTGGATTTTGTTGTAAGAATGTTCAACTCTGTCGATAGTAAAATACTGCCCCGTAGCGAAGTCAGCCCGACAAACCGAACACTACACTGTAGCTGGACTATATGTCTTCTAAAAGCAAGACACAAAGGTGTAGCACTTGCTTGCTTGGTCTCACACGTTACCCTGTGATGTCTCACTAGGATCCTCTATTTCACTTACTGTATTCCACCTTTAATCATTCCCGCCTGCAGATTGAACCACCTTTAATCATTCCCGCCTGCAGATTGAACCACCTTTAATCATTCCCGCCTGCAGATTGAACCACCTTTAATCATTCCCGCCTGCAGATTGAACCACCTTTAATCATTCCCGCCAGCAGATTGAATACGCTCGTTCATTTTTCTCTTTTATGCTACACCAACGGAGGTGAATCTTGCCGGGAGTGGGACAATGGCGGGACTTGTCAGTTTGCTTCTCAGGTTCAGTACTGCTTTCACACCATTTTCACTGCATTAACCACAGCTAGTTAGAACTTACCCTCGCCAAAACTGAGCTGATTTTAGGTGAAGGCTTTTTTGGTGTATGAACTCTTTAGAAGTGTCATCAACATAACATAACCTAACATGTGTCAGCATTCGCCAGGTTGTGAGTCCAGATCTACTTTAAACCCTACTAAAACTTCAGATGAGCGTTCTGGATTCTTTTATTTGAAAACCCTCCAAATATTGCTTCTGCCTTTCTCATTCCCAAGTCAGGTCTCTGCAGAGACTTTCATGATGTCTTCTTGTCTGGATTAATGCAATGACCATTATTTAGGAATTTCAGAATATCTGCCCGGCTAAATGTATCCAGTGCAAAGCCCTACAGCCCGCTTCTCAACTCAACAGGCCTATCCTCCAATGTTCCAGCAATGAGATGATTAGAAACTATTAAAAAAAAGGGTAGGCTTTGCATTCCTTTCTTTGGTGCACACAGCTTGCAATGCATCAAGCTTCCCTTTCTTGACTTGGAGTTTAAAAAACCGATACGCTTTTCATACTTGGACCATCTGCTCTTCTCTTCTTTGCCATCCAAATCTTCTGGGGAACCAAGTATTTTTGTTAGGGCCTTTTCAATGCAAACTATCCCAGTTTTATGCAGCAGTGTCTGGGGCCATGATGATGATTTTTGAGCTCCACTGCATGCTAAAAGCATGTAATTTCCCTTGTCTAATGCCCACAGTCAGGTCTGTCGCTTTGGGTCACGCGTTAAATGGCTGTTTGTGGCACATCCATGTTTAAGTTCATGGACAAACCACCATTGCCCATGCTTTTACCGTGGTCAATCACAGGCAGTCAATACACAACCATGGTGTGTCCATGATTATGACCATGACTAACCATTGAAAACCACGGTTGGTGAATGGCTCAGGATAGACCATGGATTGCTGTGGTCTACATGGGTCCATACTTTGTTGTCCCTGACCCTGAAGAGTTTGGCTAACCATGAATGGCCCTGTATAGACATGACCAGGGCCCGTTTACAGAAATATTACACAGCTACAAGTGCAAGAGTACCTGGGGAAAAAAGCCCTAGTGCAAAGAACTTGGTCTTTCAATGCATTTTCGCATAAGAGCAAAACAGCAGTACAAACATTGCCCTGGTGCCAAAATGCATTGAAAGCACACTACCTGCACTTGTGCATGTGCAAGCTTTCGGCCATACTTGCCATAGATGTTCTGGCATGTTTATTTATGCCTTGTTCATTTTACCTGTTGACTGTCAAAAATGTGTACTTAAACATTACAACCGTACTTATCAATATGCAGAGGCGTTGCTGGGGGGGGGGGTTAGGGGGCTATAGCCCTGGATCTTTTGGTTGTAGCCCCAGATAGAATCTCAGGGGCTACAACCAAAAGGCTACCTAGCCCTGAGTCCTGATAGGCCTGGCATTAGCATAGCCCCGGATCTTTTCTAGTCCTAGCAACACCCCTGTCAATATGTGCTCCAGAACATCACAGTTCTTGTGTACGAGCGCTATAGAAATAAAATATCAATCAATCAATCATGCGTGCTGTACATGACAGAACTGTTCTCATTGAAGCATTTACCCCTCAGGAGTACCACGGTATCGCTTCCAGGAAAACAATAATTTGGGAAGCAAATACCATATGAAACAATGACACCTGATCTTTTATCAAGTTTTCCTGTTGCATAGTAAGTTTCTGCTTAGTGCACGTTGTAGTGCCCCAGCCGTATTAGGATGACTTGTATAATGAAAACGTCCCTACAGTATTAATTTGCATAGGTATTAAATGATATCTCACTTTAGGGGTGCAACAAACTGTGATCATGAACATTGGTTCAGGCGAGATCCACACTCTGCCTACATTGCATACATTGTATGCAACTTTCTCACATGTTACACTGATTGTGCATAACAAATGATTTAGATTGACGAGATTTTAGAAGGTTGAGTGAAAGAGGAGGCATTAGAGTTGGGTTGAAAATATTCATTTGAATTTCAGAAGGAGAAGGGTGAACTTTCAAATGTGTGGTTCCTTTGACGGATTCTGAAAAACAATATATACATGTTTTAGCAGAGACAAGCGCTCCCGTTCAACTTTAACACTATACTTTAATATCTATCCAGAAACAAGGATGTGCAAAATCAAAGCTCCGTGTCATGGAACACAGTCAACTGATATTTAACACAATAAAGCCAGAGCAAATGTAACAATGGACAGCAGTGGCCTCCCTAGTATCGCCCTGTTAGATAGACAGCGTTCATGGCCGTAATGACTGTGATTCATGGATAGGCCATGGACAACATTCAGGGATAGAACGGGGATGAACATATTCATACATGGATAATGTTCTGTATCCATTATGCCAGGGGCAACTGAAGAGCGGGGATGTGACATTCCATAAATGAACCATGTTGTAACAAGGATAGCCCTTCTTTCCAATGTAGCACTTGTGGCTTTGCAATACTTTTCTGTAATAGGCACTAGTCACTGTGATGTGGAAAAAGTGCTTGAGTTTTGCCATTGACATTTCAATGATGTAAGGCTTTTAACTAAGTTAGTGAGATCATTTCTGTAGCCGGGATCACTGACTGAACCATCTCTTTGCGTTCCCTCAATCACCAGTAGAGGACCCAAGCCAGACATGCATGTTTGTCTAGGAAATATGGTGATATGTTGGATTTTAACCTTTTTGGCACTTTCTTCTATCACATTCAAGTCTATTCCTGACCCAACCCGGTTATGGCGCATCCAGTAAAGCTAGGGCATGACTCTTAACAACCAATGAACCGTTTGCCACTAAAGTATCTTTTGGGACACCGCTGGGGCTGCTTCATGAGTTTTCTTTCAGCAGTACTCTCGAGAGGCCATTGTAAAGCAGGGCCTTATTTTGCTCTGAGTATTTCAGTTTTTGCACCTTGTCATTGTGTAGGTTGTAGGTTTTTATGCATAATTTGAACGCTTGCTATCCAAGATCTAGGCACTAAAGACAGGGATTGGATATGTATTCTCAAGATCTTACCTGAACACCTGAGGGTGGTATCTTGGGATGAGAGCGGAGTCCGGTCCCCTGGGCAGCCACTGCGACCCAGGAGTTGGAACTGGTTCTTAGCTCTGCCCGGGAGATGCAGAGCCAGGAAAGCATGAAAAACCATCTTCAGGGAAAAAACTCATGGAATTGGTGAAATTATTCAAAGCAATTTCCAGCAGGCTGTAGGTTGAGAAACCAGAAGGAAGAATGGCGGTTGTATACGAATTGTTCGTTTTACAACTGTTTGAATTACAATTGACCTTTTCACAATTGACCGAATTGTGAAGGTCAATTGTAACATATATGTGCGGGGAAACCCCCCACAATCCCCCCACCCTACGCCAAACCCCCCAAAACCCCTATAAATATATATATTTCTGATGTTTGTTAATCTGCTTAGAATCACATGCTGTGCATAGGTCCGACATCCAGTGGTCACTGCGGAGTATTGCATTTTGTTTTTCGTAGTCGAAAAGGGGACGTCGACAAGGCGTGTCTGTAACACTATCCCTATAGTGACGTGCGTTGTACCCACAATCCCTCACGCGTCGAGGTCCCTCAGATTGTTTTTTTCCGCCCAGCTACTGGTCGCCTTTATGCGGAGCTCCTCGAGAGACATTGCCAAATAGTTTCTTCGACCTTTGGTCGTTTGTTATTAATATCAATAACGATAGATCCCTCCCTCGACGCAGAGCTGTTTCTCCGCCGAGCAAGATCTTCGACGGAAGGACGAGCGGAGGAGATCCTTCGGCGCTGCCTAACACGTGGCCTGACCTCGCCGGCCATACACAGTAGAGAGAGTGGGGCTTTATGGTTCTTCTTTCTTTTCTTTAAGAATGCCTTTCTCTTTCCCCTCCCTCTCTTTCGAGGTCGTAGTCACACCTATTACCCTCAGCTATGGAGAGGACGCCATTTAGGTTTTGCCCGCTTTGCAAGGGTAAATATACCTGGATGGATAAGCATAAACGGTGCAACCGTTGCTTACCCCTCGATCACCAGGAGGACGGCTGTGCGGCCTGCAAATTACTAAAGCCCAAAACTCTAAAGGACCGCAGGGTCAAAAGGTGGGCGGCCTACGCCATGTCTAGGCCTGACTCCTCGCCCGCTGCCGCCGCCGCCGAGTGTGACGAGGACAGTGACTACACGGCCCCCGTAACGGAGGCTGTAGACTTCTCAAAGGAGCGTTCGCACTCCTCGTCGTCCGTCCCCGGCCATGACAAGCCTGGCTCACGCCCAGCTTATGGGGATGAACACCCCGGCGACAAGGACGCACACAGAAAAACACCAAAGCACATACCCCCAGGAACACATTCGTCGAAGACGAAGACAGCCATAGTGCCAACGGGGACGCCGGGCCCACCGACGTCTTCCACCGACCGTAAGGGTCGTCAGCCCTCCCCGCCACCGCTTCCGCGACAGGCGACTGGGCACTCTAAAAATAAGGGCGCTAACACCAAAATTTCCGGCGACACGCATCGCAAGAGCGCTCACGTTGCCAACAAGGACTCGACGACCAAGGACTCGACGACCAAGGACTCGACGAGCAAAGGCTCGACGCTCCATAGCGCGACGGCGACCGATCCCTCGGAAGAGAGAATGATCACCGAAAGCCTCGCACGCATAGCATCTAAGGACGGCCAAAGACGTACGGCGAGTGAAACGCCAAAAACCGCGCACAAGGGTAAAGATACGCCGAAGGCGCCGGAAAACAGATCAGGTCAGTTCCCGACGCCGTCGGAAGGCCCTAGCCAGCAAGAAGGCTACTCAGAAGGTGAAGGCTCTCTTTCTTCGACGTTATGGGACAGAACCAGACAATTACAGGAGGAAGAAACCCCCTTTTCTTTCCCAGACCGTCCTGGCCGACCTCAGTGGACCTTTGAAAGGTTCCAGACCTGTATGGACAAACTAGATAGGTTCATGTCCATCCCAGAAGACAGGGCGCCCAAGAGACCAAGGGAGGCACCCCTTGAGAGTCCAAGGGCTAAATACCAGAAGTTTTATAACCCCATACAGGAGGACATAAACTCTTACAATCCCACTGAGGAAGACACCTTCTTCCAAGAGGAAGATGAGTTCACCTATGTTGAGGACCAACAAGAAGAGGAAGGTTTTCACGAGGAAACTAACCTATGTGAGGAAGGATTCCAGGAAGACACAGGCGAGGGCCACCAAAATCCCTGGCAGTCACCGGCTAGGTCGACTGACACAGGCAGTAGCAGTATAGTCATCAGGTCTACTGAAACTACACCAGTCAGGAACCCTTCGCCTGTCGATGATCAACCCACCTTCAATGCACTGCTGAAGAAGGCAGCAGCGCATTTCGAAATCGAAACTGGGGACGTCACCCCAGACACCGATTTTGTGGAGAGGATTATCAGAGAAAAACCCCCCACTAGCCAGGTTATACCTATCCTCGCCTCAGTTAAGAGATGTATTACACCTTCTCTTTCCACTCCTGCATTGGCGAGAGGGGTCAATCCGAGGATTGAGAAACTGTTCTCTCCCTCTCAATCAGACCCATTATATATTAAGGGTCACTCAATCCCGGACTCCCTGGTCGTGACCAACACCAGAAAAAAGGCAGGAGTCCCACTATGTACTAGCGAGGCACCCCCAGATAAAGAGGGGAAGAAGCTGTATGCCCTAGCCAAGAGAATCACCACCTCTGCAGCATTCTCTACCAGAATCGCCAATAATAATACCCTATTGGCAAGCTACGCCGATGCTCAATGGGCTAAGCTCAGACAGGACATCGAAGAAGCTCCCGAACCCCTAAGGACTCGTTTACTGGCTACAGTTAACGAGGGCTCTCTGGTCAATCAAAGCATCGTCAAGAATACCCTCGAAGCAGCAGAGACGGCTGGCCGCACTTTGGTACAAGGAATTTTACTGAAGCGTCACGTCTGGCTTCGCAATTCTGGATTTAAGGCGGAAACACAAGCATCCCTTATTAATAAACCCATAGAGGAATCCAACCTCTTTGGGAGAGCAGTGGATGACGCGCTGGAGAACGCGAAGAAAGAATTTGATACAATAAAGACCTTAGACCAAATTTCTAAACCCCCTAATAGGCGGGGATTTGGTAATAAGCGCTTTTTTCGTGGACAACGCCAGCAACAAAACCAACAACAGTACTCTGCCAGCAACTACCAGAGTAATAGCGGCCAGTACAATCAGAGGGGTCAACGTCGTGGCAAGGGAAGAGGGCGGGGTTCCCCCCCCAGTGGCTCCCAAGCCAACAACACCACCAAGTGACGCGAAGATTTGCGTCCCCACCCATGCAACGCCGGTCGGGGGCCGGTTAACATCCTTTCTTCCAGCATGGGAGGGAATAACATCAGACCGCTGGGTACTTTCCACCGTAGCCCGCGGCTACTGTATAGAGTTCAACAGTTCCCCAACATACAGACCCCCGAGGGGACGCCGCATGACACCAGAACACCTCGCCATCCTTCTCCAAGAAGTGGACCAACTGCTGGAAAAAGGAGCCATAGAGGTCGTGCCTCTATCTCAGGTAATGGAAGGTATTTATTCAGTGTACTTCCTTGTACCCAAAAAGGATCTAACCATGCGCCCTGTATTAGATCTGCGCCCAGCGAACAAGTTTGTCAAACCCCAGACGTTTCGTATGGTGACCTTACAGGAAGTGATCCCACTGCTATCACAGGGAGATTACATGACAACACTGGACATGAAAGATGCATACTTTCATATTTTAATGTTGCCAGCGCACAGAAAATACCTCAGGTTCATGATAGAGGGCAAACACTACCAGTTCAGAGTGCTACCCTTCGGCCTAGCATCTGCACCAAGGGTATTCACGAAAGTACTGGCAGTGGCAGCGGCACACCTGCGCAGGTTATCCATCCCAGTATACCCTTACCTCGACGACTGGCTCATAACAGGGGATTCTTACGAGACATGCTTCTCAAACACCCAAAAGACTGTAGACCTTTTGTTCCAACTGGGCTTCTCCATCAACGAGAAGAAGTCCAGCTTAGACCCCAGCCAAGTCAAACAATTCCTAGGGGCTCTAATTTGAACAAAGGACGGCCTCGTCTTCCCCTCCAACGAGAGGGTCCAAAACATGCTGTTTCAGATCCCCCAATATGTGGCAGGTCGAGAGGTGACGGTGCGCAAAGCGATGCGCTTGCTAGGAATGATGGCGTTGTGTATTTATTTGGTACCTCACGTGCGCCTGCGCATGCGCCCAATGCAAGAGTGGCTCAACAGCCAATGGTGTCAGGCCAGCGGACAACGGGACGATCTAGTGGTGGTCTCGCAGGCCTTGGTTCTCTTGCTATGGTGGTGGACAAAGGAAAACCTGATAATAGGGAAACCCTTTGCCACACCCGCGGGGGAGGCCACTCTAACCACGGACGCATCCCTCACAGGATGGGGGGCTCACCTATCCCATCAAACTGCTCACGGAGTCTGGACTCCGAACGTAACATCCAAGCACATAAACCTACTGGAGCTACTGGCGGTGTTCAAAGCACTAAAAGCCTTCCAGGAACACCTACAAGGGAAGACAGTGATGGTCCTTACAGACAGCACCACAGCCATGTACTACATCAACAATCAGGGGGGAACCCACTCTCCAGGACTGTGCAAGCTGTCCCAGAATATATGGAAGTGGGCTCTCAAACACAACATGTTCCTACTGTCACAACACGTACCAGGGGAACTCAATCTGCTAGCAGAAGAACTCAGCAGAGACTTCCCCCTGCCCGAAGAGTATGAATGGCAATTGCACAAAGACCTCGTCTTAGACGTCTTCACGCAATGGGGATTCCCGGAAATAGACCTGTTCGCAACACTGGAGAACTCACAATGCCAAAGTTACGCCTCCAGGTACCCCCAAAACCAGTCCAAGGGGAACGGTCTGTCGATTCAATGGTCAGGGAAATTTGTTTACGCCTTTCCCCCGACTCCCCTTCTCAACAAGGTGGTGCACAAGATGCACCAGGAGCAGGTTACCATGATACTAGTGGCCCCAATGTGGGCCCGGCAGCCATGGTTCCCTCACTTGATGGAGATGTCCCTATCTCCCCCAGTGAGACTTCCCTGCCCGTACAACATGCTGTCACAGGACAAGGGCAGGACACTGCATCCATGCCCTCAGACCATGAATTTAGCAGCCTGGCTCCTGAGATCATAGAATTTGGACATCTACAACTCCCTCAGAGATGTATGGACATCCTCAGGGAAGCCAGAAAACCTAATACTCGCCACTGCTATTCTAGCAAGTGGAAAAGATTTGTCATCTGGTGTCGAGGTAAGAGCATCAACCCGGTTGACTGCTCTCCCACAAACATTGTTCTGTACTTGACCCAATTACTGGATTCAGGTCTAGTGTTCAATTCCATTAAAGTCCACCTAGCGTCACTTTCTGCATACACCACTTCCCAACTTAAAGTGTCGTGGTGGAAGATACCAGTTATCAAAGCCTTCATGGAGGGGGTAAAGAGAATACACCCTCCGATAGCTAACCCAGCTCCCGGATGGGTCTTAAATGTGGTACTTTCTAGACTCATGGGCCCTCCCTTTGAACCCATGCACAAGGCAACTCTTAAAGACCTCACTCTTAAGACTGCTTTCCTAATAGCTATCACCTCCATTAGGAGAGTAAGTGAACTACAGGCTTTTTCTGTTCTAGACCCCTTCGTAACAGTTCACAAGGATAAGGTGGTTCTACGCACTCACCCAAGGTTTGCACCAAAATTCATCTCGAAATTTCATGTAAACCAGTCAATAGAACTACCAACGTTCTTTCAAAACCCTTCCAGCTTGGGAGAAAAAAGTCTGCATACACTAGATGTACGCAGAGCTGTCATGTTCTACATGGAAACAACCAGACCACTGAGAAAGACTAATCAGTTCTTTGTCTCGGTGGCAGCAGGAAGAGAAGGAGATGCAGTCTCAAAGTCCACTATATCTAGATGGATTGTTCAATGCATCACTCTCTGTTACACTCTTGCTAAGAGAGAACTACCCTTCAAGCCAAGAGCACATTCCACTCGAGGCACTGGGGCTTCCATAGCGTTCATTGTAAATGTTCCCCTTGAGTCCATCTGCAAAGCGGCTACCTGGAGTTCTGTGCACACCTTTACAAAACACTACTGTCTAGATGCACACTCTAGATCTGACTCCCAGGTGGGACAGGCAGTATTAAGACATCTTTTCTCTACTGTTCCTTCTCATAACCCACCGCCAACTCCGGGTACTGCTCGCTAGTTTATGCACAGCATGTGATTCTAAGCAGATTAACAAACATCAGAAGACAATACATTACTTACCGTAAAAGCATTTCTGATGGTTGTATCTGCTTAGATTCACATGCGCCCACCCTTCCTCCCCGCTCGGATGGAAGGAACATAGACATCTTTCTACATCTCTCTCTTTTCTGTACTCACTCACGTATAGAAGGCTCCCTCAGGGCAGAAAAAATACAAACAGAGGGACCTCAACGCTTGAGGGATTGTGGGTACAACGCACGTCACTATAGGGATAGTGTTACAGACACGCCTTGTCGACGTCCCCTTTTCGACTACGAAAAACAAAATGCAATACTCCGCAGTGACCACTGGATGTCGGACCTATGCACAGCATGTGAATCTAAGCAGATACAACCATCAGAAATGCTTTTACGGTAAGTAATGCATTGTCATATATATATATATATACGGTCAATTGTGAAAAGGTCGATTGTGACCCTTTAAATTCGGTCAATTGTTCATTCGAACAATTGTAAACGAACAATTTGGGTAATACCAGAATGGCGGCTCAGGAGGAAACTGGGCTGTACTGACGAAGAGGATGACCCAGCACGAGAAGGAAGGCGGGCGAATTATGAGGAGATAAGGAGGACCGGAGGGATGAAAGACGCAAACTGGAGAAGCTGCCAGGAGAAGGCTATGGAGAAGGGAAATATTACATTGCGCAGAGTACAGGTTCTTCCGGGCTTCCATGCGGATGACGCCACGCTGCTCCAATGCTTGCCACGTAACTTTTTCCTCCCTTTTGGTATTGGAGGAAATGTAACCATAGTGGGCCATGTACAAGGCCCGAGGCTACGACAGGGCATGATGACTTTATTTTTATTTTTGTATCACCTTTATCCAAGGCGCTGCACATAATGTGCACAGTAAAAAATGTATAGTAAAATAACATCTACAGCATGAAAAGAATGAGGTCATGAGGCAACCAAAAGTCAGGAGAAAACATGGTGAAGCGAGACAGACTGCAAAAGATGCATTTTGAAACGTTTCTTGAACAGAACAACGTTAGAGAGAAAATATCCAGACGAAGAGTTCCATAGTTTGGTAGCAAGTACATGGAAGGAATGAAAATGAGAAGACGCACAGGGGTGAGCAACAGAACTAAGGAATTGAGATGAAGAACTAAGACCCCTAGGAGGGTGATAAAAGGAAACCAAGTTGTCTGGAGCCAAAGCATGAACACATTCAAAGAAAATGGAGCTCATATCTCTCTCTAATTGGAAGGCAGCAAAGTTGAATCAGAAATAAAGAAATATTTGGAAAATATTGTAGTGCAAGCAATAATAACTGCCAAGTGAACAACAGCCCCTAATGTAACAGACAGGTAGATCTCTGTCTTCGGCTGGGGCCTCCCTCTGGAACAGCCTCCCTGCCACTCTAAAACTATCTCCGGTTCCTGAAGCACCTCAAGACCTTCCTCTTTTCTTCCGCCTTCGCTCCCCCTCTCCCTTGCTGATCTGTTCTCTCTTGGCACCGTGCACCTGGCCACCCTCTGTCCTCCGGGCCCAGGTACCTGCTCATCTTGCCACCCTCCCACACTGCCTTCGGGCCACCCCTTGCACTGGGGTCTGTATCTGTACCCATACAGCCTCCCCTTTTTCTTCCTGCACTTATCAGACCTACCCTGTCTGCTGCATTAAACCTAGCACTTGCAAATTGCTGGCTGCACTACCACTGTTTGTTTCCTTTATTTTTTATTTATTGTTATTTATCTGTTTATCCTCTGCTTCGCACTTTCCACTTCTCCCCCCTTCCATGCACTTTTCCCCTCCCCCTCTCCCATGCACTTGCGCGTTCTCAATGTCACTGGGCCTAGTAAGATCGCTGTTTTGTTCTCCCCTCTTCCCCTCCCTTGCCTTGACGCGCTCTGAACAAAATAAAATATCAATATCAATGGAAAAAGAGCATAAGCTGGAAGACCAATATAAGGAGGGCAGAAATAGTTAACCCGAGACAGAGCACCCGTTTGTAATAATAATTCAGTAGAAGAGTTAGGTGACACATTTTTTTAATATTGTAGAGATAACACCTGCAAGATTAAGCCATGGTAGAAATTTTATTTTTATAGAGAAACGACGGAATCAAAAATAAAAACCCTAGCATGAGGAGCTGCCAGGAGGCTAAGTGGTGGAAAGTGCAGAGAATAATAGAAGTAATAGAAGATGCATGAAAGAACAGAATGTCTGTTTTCTTTGGGTTATGACATAAGAATCAGGAAGAGATGAATAACATAATAGGATCACTTAATACAAGTTTGTAATAAGTGCCATCTTGGAGGACACCAATGTAAAATTGTATAAATATAAGAGGGAGTTGTAGGCGGAGAGGATTAGAAAACTCAGGATGGATACCCAAGATTACAGACTAAATATAGTTTATACCTGGCAAGAGTACTATCAGCAAAGGAATCCAAAACCTTATCAGCAGGAGGAACGTAAACTTAGAGATAAAAAATCAGCACCATCAGATACAACTTCCCCAGATGCATCCAGCACGGAGCTGGAAACAGTGGTGGAGGCTGTTTGGAAATGTTAGAGTTAGCACATCCGACAAACTATAGCGTCAACTGCTAGGCAGGTTTCTGTTTTAGGAGTCGACAAATAACAAGAAGAGGTAAGAAGAAAAAAATGCTGTTCGAAAACCAACTATGACAAGGAGGACCTATTGGTCAATATTTACAGTTATCAATTATCTATGTACAAAAGCTTGGTGTTAAAGAAAGGATTACCATTTGTTCCTCAACATCATAGTAAACGTCTACATGAGAACATTTATTGTTTTCAGTTAATAAAGATCTTAAATTGAAGGTTTTCTTTTTTTTAGAGGAGTCAGAGGAAGGACCAGAGTTTCTTGAGATGGCTTCTAAAAGCACCTTTTATCCACCAGTAAAAAACTCTATTCTTGGCTCATTCGGGAAAATGTTATTATCTGACTTTAGGAAGATTACATTTCAGTCTAGTAAACATGGGAACTTTAGTGCAAGAGAAATACAAGTCCTCAAGTCCTTGCTAGACAAAACTGACTTTATCTTTAAGCTGGCGGATGAAGGGGGTGCATTAGTCCTTATGGATAAGGCTGACCATATTGATGAAGCATTGAGACACGGTTAGGGGACAAGGACATTTATGAAGACATTTTGTTTGATCCTACGGAGAAGGTGAGATTGTTGATGAAAGAGTTGTTAGATGAGGCGGAACACCGACAGATCATATCAGAAAAAACGAGAAGATTTCTTGAAGTAACTAATCCTGTATCATCAGTTTTTTACCTGCTGCCTAAAATTCATAAGCAGTTAGCTAAGCCCCAGCCCGTCCGAATATAGCAGCCATGGCTAGTCTATTAGAACCACTTGCACAATATCTGGACACAGCGATTCAACCTCTGATTCAAGAGAGTCCTATATACATTAGAGATATGACTGACTTTTTGAATAAACTAAATGACATCCAGTTTGTGGAGGGTCGTGACATCATGTTTACTATGGATGTCACATCCCTCTACACAAACACAGTGCACGAAGCAGGAATGGAAGCCATGCAATAGCTGTTGTTATCCACAGACTCATGTAAGGCAGGCAGGATTTTCAGGCTTACCTTGTTGAAATTGGTCCAATTTTATTTTCATTTGGCGACGCGTTTTACCTGTAATAATCTGGTGGATGTAACATTTGACGATGCCCGTTCGATTTATCGACCACCTCTTTGGTATTTGGACTGGCACCGAAGATGGCCTGTTAACATTCTTTGAAATGATGGACAGCATGAACGCTAGGATCAGATTTCCGACTGCATATAGTAGAACTAACATCCATTTTTTAGACGTGGAAATCTATGAGGAAGGTGGGGGATTGAGTAACAGGATATTCATGAAGGAGACCGATAGGAACAGTTTACTTCGAGCAACTAGTTTTCAACCAAAACGGAAATTGGACATCGTACCGCTAAGCCAGTTCTTGAGATACTGCAGAAGCATCTCGAGTGCAGAAGAATACCAGAGACAGGCATTGAACTTGAAATCTACATTTGTAAAACACAAATATGATCCAGTGCTTAGATAGGAAGTTGCAGAAAAGGTAGCACATACATCAAGATAAGGCATGTTATTACCCAACCCACCTAAAAAGGATCCGGGAATGGTATATGTCACAACTTTTTCTACACAGAGTTCAAGAATCAAAAAAACAATAAAGAAACACTGGCCCATGTTGCACATTGATGTTACATTTTAGGGGTTATTCTCACACCCTCCGATCTTTGCTTACAGGAACAGTAGGGCACTGAGAAACACATTGGTGAGAGCAGAATTGGTTACTTCAAGAAACTTGAAGACTAAATGTATGGGAACACAACCCTGTCATAACTGCCATCATTGTGACAACCTCAACAGGGGTGACATCATAAGTCACCCATACTCGGGGGGGAAAACGTTTTACCTCAAACTCTCTTGTACCTGTGATTCTACAAATGTATATGTACTTAAGTGTCCTTGTGGATTATGTGATGTGGTTAAGACCACGAGGAAAGTTAAAACACGGTGGACAGAGCATACATCCAAACTACGCTGTAAAAATCTTAAATCTCCTCTGGCAGCACATTCCACTGTGGCCAGGCACTCCAGAGCTCAGCTAAGATGTACCATTCTGGAACAAGTAACCCCATCCACCAGAGGGCGTGATCTAACAAGAAAAGTATTACAAAAAGAAATGGTATGGATGTAGAGTATGGGCTCAATGACACCAAGGGGTATGAATCATGAATCTGTAGAGTACCTGTTTTACCTGCGAGGGAAGAGGATTGGAAAGGGGACAATGTCATGGTAGACTGTGAGCAGGCTAATCTGCAGGACATTGGTTTATTTCAATTTCCAAACATATATTTTTTTGTGCACCTAGGATTCCCAATGATATGGGGTATTACGGTATTGTTTTGATGCTCTGGATGATCTGATTACGGTACATTCACTCCTAAAGATTGGGATTGACTAGGATTACTGTTTGCTGTATTGAGGTTACGTGAGTTATGAAATGGATTCATGCGTTTCTTCAGTTTTCTGTCAATTATTATTTTAATGCTGTGGGCACTTATAAGCATGCACTCTCAATATTATAGTCCCTCCAAAATGGCTGCCTCGCCTGACCCGGAAGTGCTTTATGGCTCTTGCCTCTGCCTTCAAATACGGCCACAGGTCACCAGACCGGTTTGGCGGTCTGATGCTCTGCGGTCCGAGTGAAACGTTTGACAGGTAGGACTGCACGGGTAACTCTGGGGGAAATTTGTGTATTTTACCCTTTGGGGAGTTCTTACAGAATTCTTCATTTACAGATCCATGTATATTACAGAAGTCTGAGGAAGAGAAGTTTCAGTATAAACGGGCTACCCTTGCTAGATTACTTCTGAGTGGGTGTTTCTTACCGTTGTGATAGAATTCACCAGTTGAAAGGTTGGTGTTGTAAGCATTATTATTTTTAACATATTTTTTACACAGGAGAACTGATGTATGATGCGTCTTTACACCATACTCACACCGTTACTTTTTTGACTTACAGATGTTAATGAATGTTAAGTAACAGGTTCACAGCCTTGAAAAAGGAATGTGTGATTCTGAAAGGCGTCGGCATATTGCAATGTTTTACTATTGAGACTTATCAAAATGGACATTCCATGTTAACACTGTGCGATGAATATCTACATGAATTTTTGATGTTTTCATCTGACCATATGTACATTTCTACACATGCAATGTGATTTAGACCCTATGTATTCAAATTTCTTTTCGGCTTGAGAGAAAAATGTAGGATTGTATTTAATAGCACTTGTGAACAAATTCATGTGATTGATTGTATTAAACACGCTTGTTATAAGATATACTTACAGTATATTTTTTAAATTTTGGTTTATGAGTTCAATTTAACTGCAGAGGGTTGTTGAACCCAGAGGAGTGCATTCGGGGTCAGCAACGACTGGTATGTGTTTTGATAAGAATCAGGAAGACATCAGTTATTCAGGGCCTGAAGGCAAGCAGATAGACGTTGATGGTTAGTGTCATCAAAAGAAGGAAAAAGAAAGGAAAATGTGGGTGTTGTCCGTGTCCAAATGTGTCTGAAAACCGTGAGAAGAGATCGAAGAATCCAAAGCTGAAGTAGAAAGAGTGAAAAGTGGAGGACCAGGAGATGGGTACAGCTAGTTTTTTTCTGTGCTCTCTGCATGTGCAATCCTTTCCATGACCACTCTATCGTACAGTCGCATGCTGAAGTCAATCCCTGAGGCGGAGAAGCAGGGAAGAGCGACACACTGTACACTGCCATATCCCTGTGCTAAAGGCTTTTCAAATCAGTTTATGTAGGTTTCAGGATTTGGGCCCAACTCCATTTAATCGATACGTAGTCATGTGAAGGTACTATCGACTAAGCATTAAAGTAAAGACTGTAAGCAATGCCTTTGCTTTAAGCAGTCAATTCATTTTTTCTGTGCCATGCCTAGTTTTATAGCAAATCATTGCTCTTGTTTCACTTCACAAGGACTGTTCTTGCAATGTTTTAGAAATGTCTTGTGTCTAAATCCCGAATCCACCAATTTAAGGCAATGTGATCATGTGACTATATCTAAGGTGCCCTCTCTGTTCTCCTACTTAGGCCCCGGGGCGGTGTTGGCTTACTTGCGAGCCCAGCTCCGAAAAGCAGAAAAATGCAAGTTAGTGAAGATGATGATTGTGGGTCCTCCGCGGCAGGGCAAGTCGTCACTATTGGAGGTTCTGCAGACGGGGAAACCTGCTCAGCTCCTGTCCTGTGATACAACAATCACGACCACCAGATGGGAGCTCCAAAACCCCTCCGGATCCAAAGCAAAGGTGAAGGGGGACCTCCTTCCCCAACAATATTTCAACAAGTCTAAACTTCCTTTTCTTCGTCATTGGTATGAATGGGGTTATGTTGTCCAAAGTGCTCTGTCAGAGGCAGAGCGTGTGTTGTTTAATAATCTATACTGATACAATGACACACAAGAATCCAACTCGGCAGCTGCAGGAGGTATTCTTGGCAATGTTTCTTTGACATACCTTCTGACTTGAACACTTTTCTCTCTTAATGTAATAATGTTCTGGGATAAAGTGGAATCTATGGAATTTCTTGCTAGGTTTTCTTTCCTACAATTTGTATATTTCCATTTGAAAGCCGTGTTCGTGGAGCAATAAACTGTAGTATTAGCCGAGATGTTGCTGTTGGATGAACGTTAGTTGGGGGACACACGGGTGTACACACTATGGCTGCCTGTTGTTGGCGCAATGCGATTTTCCTAATAGTTACCGTTCCCCCGTCCTGTCTTTTGCAGTCATGTGCACACAGTATGAATGCTTTATTTCTGTGCTGGCTGCTTTCAGGTATAAGCAGCAAGGGACTCAAGCTGCCCAATAGTGTAATTGGCAGCACGTAAATATGGAACCATGATAAACCTAAGTGTAACCTCAACCAATGTTTTCACAATCATTCTGGCTGCATGAAGTCCTTGTTGCATTAGTTAGGATGGTAGATACCCAGTGTCAATTGCAGCACTTTGCATCTATGGACGTATCTCCATAGAATCCTGCACAGGTAAAATGGCCGCCAGCCTTTTATAATTATCTCTGCAACCGACCGAGTCTTTAGACACTGTTGAAATGACAGCAGACTTCCATTAAGATGTGGTGTTTGTGAACTGCAATAGCCTGCGTGGGAAATTTAATTCACGCTCTGGCGTTATTGATGGATTCATAGTTCCCTGCAGCCAAATTGTCTTGTTAATTGGAAATCCATTTGCATATACCAACAAATTAGTGCTGGTCCCATATTATTCAGGCAAGGGCACACATAGCATCAAAAACACATTACTGGTAGTCTCTCATTCCGCACCATGCAAGGCCATTGAATAGCAAATACAGTAGTGCACAGTACGAGATTGTGTTCATGTTGTATCTTGATACTATTAAGATAACATTTAATGAGAGATCAGCAAGCTGCCAAGAACTCAAATGGTGTGTACCACACACTGCCTTTCCAAAGTTCCCACTTCCCATCTTCAGACCGCTTTTAGATTGCACTCCACTGCAAATGTTTACGCTCAACAGCAGGGGCATTTTGAGTGATGCTTCAAGTGTGTGCGTATTTGTCTACAAAAAAGACAAGTGTCCTCAAAAACCTGGAACACCCAGCCCTCTTCAAATTATGAACCGGGAATCAGTGGATGTCTATCCAGCATCGTTGCCGACCAGAATGTCCTTGAGAAGAAGAGCTTGTCTATCCGACACTGGGTGAAATGCTTTGGACCCGGTAACGCAGGAAATGACTTCAGCCCCCGGCTTCCCTCAGCATTCACCTCCTTGCGGGGTTATTGCTGATGTGACTGTCCTGTGAAATGTGCCGTAGAAGGCATCGGGAAACCTGTTCTTAGTCAAGATCCAGGGCAACACCAGGGTCAGTGCCAAACACGTGTTTGTCCTGGAGCACTGCATGCATTCGCTGGAGAGCAAGCAGGATAAACGCTACCCTCTGCAGCCTTTGCTCCAAGTGATTAGTTCCACTTTCCTGTTTAGAAGTGGCCAGAAACTTGCTAATTGCCCATTGAGATATTTCTATGAATGAAAAGCTGGAACACATCAACCTTTTGTGGGTAATCTGTTACAGAGGCTGCCAACACTGCAGCTACAGCATTGCCAGGCCTCCTCCTTTCAATTTGGACCATTTCCATATGGCTAGTGGGTTTGCTTTACTAGGTACAATCTTTTCTCTTGCTCAACCCCTGTGCGCCCATAGCACTGTGGGCCCGTTCCGCTCAGGCAGAGGTTTCAATGACTGGGAGCTTGACTAGCTGATCATCAACTCTTGCCCACAGGTATCGTTGTCTCCATGACAACTGGTGGCATACACATATACGTGTGTCACATTGCACCGGTGATGGCCATTTGGGATTCCCTTAACCCAGAGGCGTTGCTCGGGGGGGGGGGAGCTATAGCCCCAGGTCTTCTGGTTGTAGCCCCGGATAGAATCTCAGGTGCTACAACCAAAAGGCTAGCTAGCCCCGAGTTCCGCCAGTCCCGACATTAGCGGAGCCCCGGATCTTCTCCAGCCCTAGCAACACCCCGAACCTGTGTCGAAATCACATTAAGAACTGTAGTGTGTTTCATTATTGCAAATTATGCAATACAAGGAGCAAGTCATCGGGTGCGCTTTTTTCGGAATTTGCAATAGGTCAAGATGAGAGGTGTTGATCATAGGCATAATACGGAGCTGATAACATTTGGTCGCCTGGTTTTTACAGTGCGTAATTTTAAGAACTGAATTATCAAGGTTTCCCTTGATTCTTAAATTGCTACATTTAGAATCTCCTAGAATGTGCAGAAAATGATGATGTCACTGCGACTGTTACTATAGATGACGGAAAGTGAAATGGCTTGAAACTCATATTGACACTAGATTTGCTGCATATTTCCCTAGCTTCTCCAGAAATAATCCTCCTCACCGTGTGAGATCTCATACCCTGTAAGAGTTCGGAGTTCCTGCTTTTCATCTCTTCTGTTGTGACGTTAACTAGGCAAGGGTTCAGTTTGTTGGAGAGTGTTGCTTCCCTGTGCTTCACAGGTGGAGATTTGTGCCCCATTCTAGGTAGTTGGAAGACACCCCCACCCTCGGGACAAAAGGAGTCATGGTGAGTCCACAGATGTGTTGTGTGGAATTATTTCAGGGTGTCCAACAAGAGACGCCTAGAACAGGTAGCAACAGCTGTCGGAACCTAAAACACCTCCAACGTTCAACTTCCAAAGTTAGACCAAAGCTCTTCCCTTGCTTCTAAGATGATACCGCTTTCGTTAGGGTCTCCAGAAATAACGCAGCTTAGTTATGAAAAGACACCAAATCTACCCAATTCGACTGCAGGAGAGAGTTTGGATTGGGCTTAAGGGTGGGAAAACCCTCTGTTCCACACACAAGGTATGAAACATGATGTCCTTCCTTAAGTTAGCATTATTTTCGGAGTGCCAGTGAGTGGCTGTTCTGCGGGGAGTAATTACATTTTAAACGAATATGTAAGGGGGAGTACGATCCGGGTGGAAAATTACACTGGCATTGCCCGGGTTGCTGCCTGATATTTTGAGAGCCTTTCAATCATTTCAGAGTCCTAGAGGTTCAGGCACTGTATGTTGAATTGATTGGAGAACATTATTTTATGAAGTTCTTTACATATAATACGGTTCATTTGTTTCTGCTTGTTTGTGTTTTTTTTGTTGTTGTTTGTACAGGTTGATTCTGTGATGTTCAATGTCTGGGACATCGGGGGCCCGGCGAGCATGTCGACTGTTAATCAGTGCTTCTTCACGGACAAAGCCTTGTATGTGGTTGTCTGGAACCTGGCTCTAGGAGAAGAGGCTGTGGCAAAGCTCCAGTTCTGGCTGTTAAACATTGAGGTAAGCCAACACTGGCCATGCTCAGAAATGCTATCCATTTTCTTCCGTCTGCAAGCCCACTGAGTGATGACTGCAAACTGGCACCGTACAGGACTACGGACGGTTTGTTTGTGTCGGTCATTACATTGATTTAAGGGATTACAACACATGTCTGTTATGTTTGCCAAATACAGATCTGCATATGTTCAAATATTGACATGCTGAATCTGATTAGTTGGGAATTATTTTACAGAGGCTTGAAACCAATTTCAGAACCCTTCACGGCTCCTGGCTATTTCTCCTACAGTCAAGAGCCATTAAGCTCAACAAAGCTTAGTTTCTTTAAGTCAGCAGTGAATGCTGGCACACATTTTCTCAGAGTTTTCCAGGTTGCTTTTTAATCCAGGCTTTGGAAGTCTGAGGAATGGAAAAATAATAGTTCAATAAGGGACAGTAAGAAGGTAGGGCAGGGGCTAATGTTATTCAGTGCAGAAAAATAATGGTGTCATCAAGGTCTAAAATGTTTTGTAATTTTTACGTTCTAGTTGTTGATTACAACATTGTTTCACAACTTCATAGAGGACATTAAAATAGAATTGTGTTCTCTGGAACTTTTCTGGCCACGCAAATTAGTGAAGATTTAGTCTCGCAATATGCTCACAATAGCGCCTGAAATTCGACAATATTAATTGGGAATAACAGTCATATCAATGAGATTCTTTGGCCACATTGAGTCAGTGCGTGGTCGGTCTTAGAAGCAGCATCAAATTGCTGCTTCCAGAATCAGCATGTAAGGGATTCAGGGCACCAAGAAATCAGCCAGCGTGAAATTGCCTCAAAAAATCACTGAATACCTAAACATTCTGCATGACGTCTACATGGCGTACAGTTGCTGGAGCAATTACCATGACTTGTCCATACAATCAGCTTGGAGGCACCCCAATTTATAATGAAAAGCAACAACATAATCTACAAGGAACCACCCAAAAATCTGCTTGACGTGGCTGCAGCAATCTATATTGAGCAGTCCTGAAATACGCACGATAATCTGTATTAGGTTGTCCACCCAATTTGAAGGAAACTATGCCTTGGGCTAGCTTACCGTCCGCTTCAGCGGTCCCTATATTGGGGCGGGGTCTTAATTTGGAAGGACGCTGTACCACATGCTGGGCGTTCAAGTGACAGAAACTCTTAAGCTAGGGTGAACAGATGTCCTGTTTTATTCCCACCAATTCCAGGATAGGCTTTGACACTAGATACCTCTAGGGGGTGCTTCTCTAATAAAATATAGACACTGGTCAGGTTAATATGGCAAGGAAAGCCCAGTGTGTGGGTGAAACGGTGCACATGCAATCTTATTGCTAGTAGAAGACCAGATGGCTTGGAAAAGTAGGAGCCAAGCAGATTAAAGGCAATGTGATGGATCATTGCAAAAGAGAGGAAGGTATCGAAATGATAGAACATATATTTAATTGTGAAGAGTGGCCATCAGCGAGGGTGTGGAAGCCTTAACTTTTTTTTATTTTTATTAACAAAATGATTCAGGTAATTCTGTCACTGAAAGGGGAGGCCTGCTCATCAAACTCTCCTTTCATAATGTCCCATCCCGAAAGCAAAGGGCACGCGTGTACCTTTGCTGTGGCCAGCCTCGTGACATCTTCAGCAAATTCTCTGCAGGACCACATGGTAGGTTCAAAGGTCAGGCGCATTCCTAAAGCTGCTAGAGGACAACGTTCCAAGGATTGGACCCTTGACAACAGGCTCGCTTTGGAAAAATCTGCTGTTTAGAAGGGTACGAACGCCTGTCTTTAGTTAGGTCACAGAATTGACCTGGAACCCTGTACCAAAGTCTTTTGCCATAGAGCTGAAGACAGAAGGTGCAAAGGAAGACAAAAGCTATATACCCTTCCCAGCCGACGGGTGCATTTGGGGTGAAACTGCTGTGTGTGGACAGGGCCTGCTGTAACTGGGAACCCCTGCGGGTGCCCTCTATAAACCTTTGTGATCCGGGAAGAGCAGAAGAAACTACTCAACTTGCCTGCCCACTGGTTCTCCCTGCAACTGAGAAGTCACAGAAAAACCGTGATTCCCACCTGAATCTGCCTGTGACCTGCTCGGGTGTGCAGTCATATTGTCAAAAATAATGTCGAATTACAAAAATGTCTAAAACATAATGTCGAAAAAGAAAATGTCGAATTTTTTATTTTTTTATTTATATTTATTTTTTGGGTTCCGGGGGTAAAAAGGGTAAAACAAAAAGAAAATTACAAAAGGAGGGTTTGGGGGGGAACCCCCCCATTTCGAACAAAAAGCAACTAAAAAAAGAAATTAGACATTTTTTTTTCTACTTTATTTTTTAGACATTTTGACTTTCGACATTATGACATTCGACTTTGACTATAAACCACCCACTCGTTCGTGCCATGTGCCGTTGCTGATTGGGCTGCGCCGTGTGTTGGACCCAACCGAGCAGCTCACCAACCCTACACCTAATCACGCCTTAGGAAGCTCCTAGAGGTCTGTCACACGTTGTTGGGGCCACCAAAGAGGAAAGACAATGGTATTTGATGAGGCAATTTCCCCCTGGTCCTCCTTAAAGGACTTTAGTGACATTTAAGTCCCCCTTATTTGCCTTTTTAAAGACATATCCTTTCGATTGTCATTGGCTGCTGAAATCTTTTTCTGACCACCCCTGCCTATCCACTCAGAGTGCCCCTTATTCCCCAAATCTGCATTGCCTGTGTTTCCTTTACAGGGGTGTGCATCGATTGTTTGTATTTATGTCCCTCTTTTTATAGAACCTTGATTGGACTTCCTTTTATTGTGGTACCACCGTGCCATTGTTGTTTATGTTGCGCCTATATCAGCTCACACCACTCATCGGAGCATAGCATGCCCTTTGACTGCGCTGCCAAAAGAAGTGACAGCGGTATGGTTCTTGCATGCTGTCTGTGCAATCACTGCTGGTTTAGTAGCTGTGTGGGGTTCAGTAGGTGGTTTCACCTCTACTTGTCCCTGTACTTCTGCAGAGCAGTAGTCATTTCATCACAGTAGTAGAAAAGGCTGCTCTACCCACCCTGTTCCTGTGCGATGAAGGCATACGTGATGCCATCTGTGAGTGTCTGATTTTTTTTCTTAATGAAGGCTGATTTCTGCTGTTAGTATACAGCCACAATTTACCTTAACCCCAGTATTTTTGTGTGACTTGTGGGATTAGAAATAATGCACTTTGACCATGTAACCATAGCTACAGTTTACGTGCAGCCTCTGCTCGCAACTCCACAGGAATAGGGATTCTACCGTCAACCATGCTCTGGGCAAAGGAACAGTGACTGCAGTACTGCATGTCATGCTCTGTGACCAATGCGCCTTGGAAAGGACCTTTGGCCATGCTCTGGGCAAAGTAACCGTGACTGCAGTACTGCAGGGCATGCCTGTGGCCTATAGGCCTTGGTAAGGGCCTTTGGCCATGCTTTCAGGCAAAGTAACAGTAACTGCAGTACTGCAGGGCATGCACTGTGGCCAGTGGGCCTCGGGAAGGGCCTTCGACCATGCTCTGTGCAAAGTAACCATGACTGCAGTACTGCAGGGCATGCTCTGTGGCCTATGGGCCTTGGGAAGGGCCTTTGGCCATGCTCTGGGCAAAGTAACCGTGACTGCAGTACTGCCAGGCATGCACTGTGGCCTGTGGGCCTTGGGAAGGGCCTTTGGCCATGCTTTCAAGCAAAGTATCAGTGACTGCAGTACTGCAGGGCATGCTCTGTGGCCTGTGGGCCCTGGGAAGGGCCTTTGGCCATGCTTTTAGGCAAGGTAACCGTGACTGCAGTACTGCATGGCATGCTGTGTGGCCTATGGGCCTTGGGAAGGGCCTTTGGCCATGCTTTCAGGCAAAGTAACAGTGACTGCAGTACTGCAGGGAATGCTCTCTGGCCTGTAAGCCTTGGGAAGGGCCTTTGGGTATGCTTTCAGGCAAAGTAACCGTGACTGCAGTACTGCAGGGCATGCTCTGTGGCCTATGCGCCTTGGGAAGGGCCTTTGGCCATGCTTTCAGGCAAAGTAACCGTGACTGCAGTACTGCAGGGCATGCTCTGTGGCCTATGCGCCTTGGGAAGGGCCTTTGGCCATGCTTTCAGGCAAAGTAACCGTGAATGCAGTACTGCAGGGCATGCTGTGTGGCCTGTGGGCCTTGGGAAGGGCCTTTGGCCATGCTTTCAGGCAAAGTAACTGTGACTGCAGTACTGCAGGGCATACTCTGTGGCCCGTGGGCCTTCAGAAGGGCCTTTGGCCATGCTTTCAGGCAAAGTAACCGTGACTGCAGTACTGCAGGGCATGCTGTGTGGCCTATGGGCCTTGGGAAGGGCCTTTGGCCATGCTTTCAGGCAAAGTAACTGTGACTGCAGTACTGCAGGGCATGCTCTGTGGCCCGTGGGCCTTGAGAAGGGCCTTTGGCCATGCTTTCAGGCAAAGTAACCGTGACTGCAGTACTGCAGGGCATGCTCTGTGACCTGTAAGCCTTGGGAAGGGCCTTTGGCCATGCTTTCAGGCAAAGTAACAGTGACTGCAGTACTGCAGGGCATTCACTGGGGCCTGTGGGCCTTGGGAAGGGCCTTCGACCATGCTCTGGGCAAAGTAACCATGACTGCAGTACTGCAGGGCATGCTGTGTGGCCTATGGGCCTTGGGAAGGGCCTTCGGTCATGCTCTGGGCAAAGTAACCGTGACTGCAGTACTGCAGGGCATGCTTTGTGGCCTATGGGCCTTGGGAAGTGCCTTTGGCCATGCTTTCAGGCAAAGTAACAGTGACTGCAGTACTGCAGGGCATTCACTGGGGCCTGTGGGCCTTGGGAAGGGCCTTCGACCATGCTCTGGGCAAAGTAACCATGACTGCAGTACTGCAGGGCATGCTGTGTGGCCTATGGGCCTTGGGAAGGGCCTTCGGTCATGCTCTGGGCAAAGTAACCGTGACTGCAGTACTGCAGGGCATGCTTTGTGGCCTATGGGCCTTGGGAAGTGCCTTTGGCCATGCTTTCAGGCAAAGTAACAGTGACTGCAGTACTGCAGGGCATGCTGTGTGGCCTATGGGCCTTGGGAAGGGCCTTCGACCATGCTCTGGGCAAAGTAACCATGACTGCAGTACTGCAGGGCATGCTCTGTGGCCTGTAAGCCTTGGGAAGGGCCTTTGGGCATGCTTTCAGGCAAAGTAACCGTGACTGCAGTACTGCAGGGCATGCTCTGTGGCCTATGCGCCTTGGGAAGGGCCTTTGGCCATGCTTTCAGGCAAAGTAACCGTGAATGCAGTACTGCAGGGCATGCTCTGTGGCCTATGTGCCTTGGGAAGGGCCTTTGGCCATGCTTTCAGGCAAAGTAACCATGACTGCAGTACTGCTGGGCATGCTCTGTGGCCTCTGGGCCTTGGGAAGGGCCTTTGGCCATGCTCTGGGCGAAGTAACCGTGACTGCAGTACTGCCAGGCATGCACTTAGGCCTGTGGGCCTTGGGAAGGGCCTTTGGCCATGCTTTCAGGCAAAGTAACCGTGAATGCAGTACTGCAGGGCATGCTCTGTGGCCTGTGGGCCTTGGGAAGGGCCTTTGGCCATGCTTTCAGGCAAAGTAACCGTGACTGCAGTACTGCAGGGCATGCTGTGTGGCCTATGGGCCTTGGGAAGGGCCTTTGGCCATGCTTTCAGGCAAAGTAACCATGAATGCAGTACTGCAGGGCATGTTCTGTGGCCTGTGGGCCTTGGGAAGGGCCTTTGGCCATGCTTTCAGACAAGGTAACTGTGACTGCAGTACTGCAGGGCATGCTCTGTGGCCTATGTGCCTTGGGAAGGGCCTTTGGCCGTGCTTTCAGGCAAAGTAACTGTGACTGCAGTACTGCAGGGCATGCTCTGTGGCCCGTGGGCCTTGAGTAGGGCCTTTGGCCATGCTTTCAGGCAAAGTAACCGTGACTGCAGTACTGCAGGGCATGCTGTGTGGCCTATGGGCCTTGAGAAGGGCCTTCGCCCATGCTCTGGGCAAAGTAACCGTGACTGCAGTACTGCAGGGCACGCTCTGTGGCCTATGGGCCTTGGGAAGGGCCTTCGGCCATGCTCTGGGCAAAGTATCCATGACGGCAGTACTGCAGGGCATGCTCTGTGGCCTATGGGCCTTGGCAAGGGCCTTTGGCCATGCTTTCAGACAAAGTAACATTAACTGCAGTACTGCAGGGCATGCACTGTGGCCTGTGGGCCTCGGGAAGGGCCTTCGACCATGCTCTGTGCAAAGTAACCGTGACCGCAGTACTGCAGGGCATGCTCTGTGGCCTATGGGCCTTGGGAAGGGCCTTTGGCCATGCTCCGGGCAAAGTAACAGTGACTGCAGTACTGCAGGGCATTCACTGTGGCCTGTGGGCTTTGGGAAGGGCCTTCGACCATGCTCCGGGCAAAGTAACCGTGACTGCAGTACTGCAGGGCATGCTCTGTGGCCTATGTGCCTTGGGAAGGTCCTTTGGCCATGCGTTCAGGCAAAGTATCAGTGACTGCAGTACTGCAGGGCATGCTCTGTGGCCTGTGGGCCTTGGGAAGTGCCTTTGCCCATGCTTTTAGGCAAGGTAACCGTGACTGCAGTACGGCATGGCATGCTGTGTGGCCTATGGGCCTTTGGAAGGGCCTTTGGGCATGCTTTCAGGCAACGTAACAGTGACTGCAGTACTGCAGGGCATGCTCTGTGGCCTGTAAGCCTTGGGAAGGGTCTTTGGCCATGCTTTCAGGCAAAGTAACCGTGACTGCAGTACTGCAGGGCATGCTCTGTGGCCTGTGGGCCTTGGGAAGGGCCTTTGGCCATGCTTTCAGGCAAAGTAACCGTGAATGCAGTACTGCAGGGCATGCTCTGTGGCCCGTGGGCCTTGAGAAGGGCCTTTGGCCATGCTTTCAGGCAAAGTAACCGTGACTGCAGTACTGCAGGGCATGTTCTGTGGCCTATGGGCCTTGGGAAGGGCCTTTGGCCATGCTTTCAGGCAAAGTATATGTGACTGCAGTACTGCAGGGCATGCTCTGTGGCCCGTGGGCCTTGAGAAGAGCCTTTGTCCATGCTGTCAGGCGAAGTAACTGTGACTGCAGTACTACAGGACATGCTCCGTGGCCTATGGGCCTTGGGAAGGGCCTTTGGCCATGCTTTCAGGCAAAATAACCGTGACTGCAGTACTGCAGGGCATGTTCTGTGGCCTGTGGGCCTTGGGAAGGGCCTTTGGCCATGCTCTGGGCAAAGTAACCGTGACTGCAGTACTGCCAGGCATGCACTGTGGCCTGTGGGCCTTGGGAAGGGCCGTTGGCCATGCTTTCAGGCAAAGTAACTGTGACTGCAGTACTGCAGGGCATGCTTTGTGGCCTATGGGCCTTGGGAAGTGCCTTTGGCCATGCTTTCAGGCACAGTAACAGTGACTGCAGTACTGCAGGGCATTCACTGTGGCCTGTGGGCCTTGGGAAGGGCCTTCGACCATGCTCCGGGCAAAGTAACCATGACTGCAGTACTGCAGGGCATGCTCTGTGGCCTATGTGCCTTGGGAAGGTCCTTTGGCCATGCGTTCAGGCAAAGTATCAGTGACTGCAGTACTGCAGGGCATGCTCTGTGGGCCTTGGGAAGTGCCTTTGCCCATGCTTTTAGGCAAGGTAACCGTGACTGCAGTACTGCATGGCATGCTCTGTGGCCTATGTGCCTTGGGAAGGGCCTTTGGCCATGTTCTGGGCAAAGTAACCGGGACTGCAGTACTGCCGGGCATGCACTGTGGCCTGTGGGCCTTGGGAAGGGCCTTTGGCCATGCTTTCAGGCAAAGTAACTGTGACTGCAGTACTGCAGGGCATGCTTTGTGGCCTATGGGCCTTGGGAAGTGCCTTTGGCCATGCGTTCAGGCAAAGTATCAGTGACTGCAGTACTGCAGGGCACGCTCTGTGGCCTATGGGCCTTGGGAAGGGCCTTTGGCCATGCTCTGGGCAAAGTAACCGTGAGTGCAGTACTGCAGGGCATGCTCTGTGGCCTATGTGCCTTGGGAAGGGCCTTTGGCAATGCTCTGGGCAAAGTATCCATGACTGCAGTACTGCAGGGCATGCTCTGTGGCCTATGGGCCTTGGCAAGGGCCTTTGGCCATGCTTTCAGGCAAAGTAACATTAACTGCAGTACTGCAGGGCATGCACTGTGGCCTGTGGGCCTCCTGAAGGGCCTTCGACCATGCTCTGTGCAAAGTAACCTTGACCGCAGTACTGCAGGGCATGCTCTGTGGCCTATGGGCCTTGGGAAGGGCCTTTGGCCATGCTCTGGGCAAAGTAACCGTGACTGCAGTACTGCCGGGCATGCACTGTGGCCTCTGAGCCTTAGGAAGGGCCTTTGGCCATGCTTTCAGGCAAAGTAACTGTGACTGCAGTACTGCAAGGCATGCTTTGTGGCCTATGGGCCTTGGGAAGTGCCTTTGGCCATGCTTTCAGGCACAGTAACAGTGACTGCAGTACTGCAGGGCATTCACTGTGGCCTGTGGGCCTTGGGAAGGGCCTTCGACCATGCTCCGGGCAAAGTAACCGTGACTGCAGTACTGCAGGGCATGCTCTGTGGCCTATGTGCCTTGGGAAGGTCCTTTGGCCATGCGTTCAGGCAAAGTATCAGTGACTGCAGTACTGCAGGGCATGCTCTGTGGCCTGTGGGCCTTGGGAAGTGCCTTTGCCCATGCTTTTAGGCAAGGTAACCGTGACTGCAGTACTGCATGGCATGCTGTGTGGCCTATGGGCCTTGGGAAGGGCGTTTGGCCATGCTTTCAGGCAAAGTAACCGTGACTGCAGTACTGCAGGGCATGCTTTGTGGCCTGTGGGCCTTGGGAAGGGCCTTTGGCCATGCTTTCAGGCAAAGTAACCGTGAATGCAGTACTGCAGTGCATGCTCTGTGGCCTGTGGGCCTTGGGAAGGGCCTTTGGCCATGTTTTCAGGCAAAGTAACCATGACTGCAGTACTGCAGAGCATGCTCTGTGGCCCGTGGGCCTTGAGAAGGGCCTTCGACCATGCTCTGTGCAAAGTAACCTTGACCGCAGTACTGCAGGGCATGCTCTGTGGCCTATGGGCCTTGTGAAGGGCCTTTGGCCATGCTTTCAGGCACAGTAACAGTGACTGCAGTATTGCAGGGCATTCACTGTGGCCTGTGGGCCTTGGGAAGGGCCTTCGACCATGCTCCGGGCAAAGTAACCATGACTGCAGTACTGCAGGGCATGCTCTGTGGCCTATGTGCCTTGGGAAGGTCCTTTGGCCATGCGTTCAGGCAAAGTATCAGTGACTGCAGTACTGCAGGGCATGCTCTGTGGGCCTTGGGAAGTGCCTTTGCCCATGCTTTTAGGCAAGGTAACCGTGACTGCAGTACTGCATGGCATGCTCTGTGGCCTATGTGCCTTGGGAAGGGCCTTTGGCCATGTTCTGGGCAAAGTAACCGGGACTGCAGTACTGCCGGGCATGCACTGTGGCCTGTGGGCCTTGGGAAGGGCCTTTGGCCATGCTTTCAGGCAAAGTAACTGTGACTGCAGTACTGCAGGGCATGCTTTGTGGCCTATGGGCCTTGGGAAGTGCCTTTGGCCATGCGTTCAGGCAAAGTATCAGTGACTGCAGTACTGCAGGGCACGCTCTGTGGCCTATGGGCCTTTGGCCATGCTCTGGGCAAAGTAACCGTGACTGCAGTACTGCAGGGCATGCTCTGTGGCCTATGTGCCTTGGGAAGGGCCTTTGGCCATGCTCTGGGCAAAGTATCCATGACTGCAGTACTGCAGGGCATGCTCTGTGGCCTATGGGCCTTGGCAAGGGCCTTTGGCCATGCTTTCAGGCAAAGTAACATTAACTGCAGTACTGCAGGGCATACACTGTGGCCTGTGGGCCTCGGGAAGGGCCTTCGACCATGCTCTGTGCAAAGTAACCTTGACCGCAGTACTGCAGGGCATGCTCTGTGGCCTATGGGCCTTGGGAAGGGCCTTTGGCCATGCTCTGGGCAAAGTAACCGTGACTGCAGTACTGCCGGGCATGCACTGTGGCCTGTGGGCCTTAGGAAGGGCCTTTGGCCATGCTTTCAGGCAAAGTAACTGTGACTGCAGTACTGCAGGGCATGCTTTGTGGCCTATGGGCCTTGGGAAGTGCCTTTGGCCATGCTTTCAGGCACAGTAACAGTGACTGCAGTACTGCAGGGCATTCACTGTGGCCTGTGGGCCTTGGGAAGGGCCTTCGACCATGCTCCGGGCAAAGTAACCGTGACTGCAGTACTGCAGGGCATGCTCTGTGGCCTATGTGCCTTGGGAAGGTCCTTTGGCCATGCGTTCAGGCAAAGTATCAGTGACTGCAGTACTGCAGGGCATGCTCTGTGGCCTGTGGGCCTTTGGAAGTGCCTTTGCCCATGCTTTTAGGCAAGGTAACCGTGACTGCAGTACTGCATGGCATGCTGTGTGGCCTATGTGCCTTGGGAAGGGCCTTTGGCCATGCTTTCAGGCAAAGTAACAGTGACTGCAGTACTGCAGGGCATGCTCTGTGGCCTGTAAGCCTTGGGAAGGGTCTTTGGCCATGCTTTCAGGCAAAGTAACCGTGACTGCAGTACTGCAGGGCATGCTCTGTGGCCTATGCGCCTTGGGAAGGGCCTTTGGCCATGCTTTCAGGCAAAGTAACTGTGACTGCAGTACTGCAGGGCATACTCTGTGGCCCGTGGGCCTTCAGAAGGGCCTTTGGCCATGCTTTCAGGCAAAGTAACCGTGACTGCAGTACTGCAGGGCATGCTGTGTGGCCTATGGGCCTTGGGAAGGGCCTTTGGCCATGCTTTCAGGCAAAGTAACTGTGACTGCAGTACTGCAGGGCATGCTCTGTGGCCCGTGGGCCTTGGGAAGTGCCTTTGCCCATGCTTTTAGGCAAGGTAACCGTGACTGCAGTACTGCTTGGCATGCTCTGTGGCCTATGTGCCTTGGGAAGGGCCTTTGGCCATGTTCTGGGCAAAGTAACCGGGACTGCAGTACTGCCGGGCATGCACTGTGGCCTGTGGGCCTTGGGAAGGGCCTTTGGCCATGCTTTCAGGCAAAGTAACTGTGACTGCAGTACTGCAGGGCATGCTTTGTGGCCTATGGGCCTTGGGAAGTGCCTTTGGCCATGCGTTCAGGCAAAGTATCAGTGACTGCAGTACTGCAGGGCACGCTCTGTGGCCTATGGGCCTTGGGAAGGGCCTTTGGCCATGCTCTGGGCAAAGTAACCGTGAGTGCAGTACTGCAGGGCATGCTCTGTGGCCTATGTGCCTTGGGAAGGGCCTTTGGCAATGCTCTGGGCAAAGTATCCATGACTGCAGTACTGCAGGGCATGCTCTGTGGCCTATGGGCCTTGGCAAGGGCCTTTGGCCATGCTTTCAGGCAAAGTAACATTAACTGCAGTACTGCAGGGCATGCACTGTGGCCTGTGGGCCTCCTGAAGGGCCTTCGACCATGCTCTGTGCAAAGTAACCTTGACCGCAGTACTGCAGGGCATGCTCTGTGGCCTATGGGCCTTGGGAAGGGCCTTTGGCCATGCTCTGGGCAAAGTAACCGTGACTGCAGTACTGCCGGGCATGCACTGTGGCCTGTGAGCCTTAGGAAGGGCCTTTGGCCATGCTTTCAGGCAAAGTAACTGTGACTGCAGTACTGCAAGGCATGCTTTGTGGCCTATGGGCCTTGGGAAGTGCCTTTGGCCATGCTTTCAGGCACAGTAACAGTGACTGCAGTACTGCAGGGCATTCACTGTGGCCTGTGGGCCTTGGGAATGGCCTTCGACCATGCTCCGGGCAAAGTAACCGTGACTGCAGTACTGCAGGGCATGCTCTGTGGCCTATGTGCCTTGGGAAGGTCCTTTGGCCATGCGTTCAGGCAAAGTATCAGTGACTGCAGTACTGCAGGGCATGCTCTGTGGCCTGTGGGCCTTGGGAAGTGCCTTTGCCCATGCTTTTAGGCAAGGTAACCGTGACTGCAGTACTGCATGGCATGCTGTGTGGCCTATGGGCCTTGGGAAGGGCGTTTGGCCATGCTTTCAGGCAAAGTAACCGTGACTGCAGTACTGCAGGGCATGCTTTGTGGCCTGTGGGCCTTGGGAAGGGCCTTTGGCCATGCTTTCAGGCAAAGTAACCGTGAATGCAGTACTGCAGGGCATGCTCTGTGGCCTGTGGGCCTTGGGAAGGGCCTTTGGCCATGTTTTCAGGCAAAGTAACCATGACTGCAGTACTGCAGAGCATGCTCTGTGGCCCGTGGGCCTTGAGAAGGGCCTTCGACCATGCTCTGTGCAAAGTAACCTTGACCGCAGTACTGCAGGGCATGCTCTGTGGCCTATGGGCCTTGTGAAGGGCCTTTGGCCATGCTTTCAGGCACAGTAACAGTGACTGCAGTACTGCAGGGCATTCACTGTGGCCTGTGGGCCTTGGGAAGGGCCTTCGACCATGCTCCGGGCAAAGTAACCATGACTGCAGTACTGCAGGGCATGCTCTGTGGCCTATGTGCCTTGGGAAGGTCCTTTGGCCATGCGTTCAGGCAAAGTATCAGTGACTGCAGTACTGCAGGGCATGCTCTGTGGGCCTTGGGAAGTTCCTTTGCCCATGCTTTTAGGCAAGGTAACCGTGACTGCAGTACTGCATGGCATGCTCTGTGGCCTATGTGCCTTGGGAAGGGCCTTTGGCCATGTTCTGGGCAAAGTAACCGGGACTGCAGTACTGCCGGGCATGCACTGTGGCCTGTGGGCCTTGGGAAGGGCCTTTGGCCATGCTTTCAGGCAAAGTAACTGTGACTGCAGTACTGCAGGGCATGCTTTGTGGCCTATGGGCCTTGGGAAGTGCCTTTGGCCTTGCGTTCAGGCAAAGTATCAGTGACTGCAGTACTGCAGGGCACGCTCTGTGGCCTATGGGCCTTTGGCCATGCTCTGGGCAAAGTAACCGTGACTGCAGTACTGCAGGGCATGCTCTGTGGCCTATGTGCCTTGGGAAGGGCCTTTGGCCATGCTCTGGGCAAAGTATCCATGACTGCAGTACTGCAGGGCATGCTCTGTGGCCTATGGGCCTTGGCAAGGGCCTTTGGCCATGCTTTCAGGCAAAGTAACATTAACTGCAGTACTGCAGGGCATACACTGTGGCCTGTGGGCCTCGGGAAGGGCCTTCGACCATGCTTTCAGGCACAGTAACTGTGACTGCAGTACTGCAGGGCATTCACTGTGGCCTGTGGGCCTTGGGAAGGGCCTTCGACCATGCTCCGGGCAAAGTAACCGTGACTGCAGTACTGCAGGGCATGCTCTGTGGCCTATGTGCCTTGGGAAGGTCCTTTGGCCATGCGTTCAGGCAAAGTATCAGTGACTGCAGTACTGCAGGGCATGCTCTGTGGCCTGTGGGCCTTGGGAAGTGCCTTTGCCCATGCTTTTAGGCAAGGTAACCGTGACTGCAGTACTGCATGGCATGCTGTGTGGCCTATGGGCCTTGGGAAGGGCCTTTGGCCATGCTTTCAGGCAAAGTAACAGTGACTGCAGTACTGCAGGGCATGCTCTGTGGCCTGTAAGCCTTGGGAAGGGTCTTTGGCCATGCTTTCAGGCAAAGTAACCGTGACTGCAGTACTGCAGGGCATGCTTTGTGGCCTGTGGGCCTTGGGAAGGGCCTTTGGCCATGCTTTCAGGCAAAGTAACCGTGAATGCAGTACTGCAGGGCATGCTCTGTGGCCTGTGGGCCTTGGGAAGGGCCTTTGGCCATGTTTTCAGGCAAAGTAACCATGACTGCAGTACTGCAGAGAATGCTCTGTGGCCCGTGGGCCTTGAGAAGGGCCTTCGACCATGCTCTGTGCAAAGTAACCTTGACCGCAGTACTGCAGGGCATGCTCTGTGGCCTATGGGCCTTGGGAAGGGCCTTTGGCCATGCTCTGGGCAAAGTAACCGTGACTGCAGTACTGCCGGGCATGCACTGTGGCCTGTGGGCCTTAGGAAGGGCCTTTGGCCATGCTTTCAGGCAAAGTAACTGTGACTGCAGTACTGCAGGGCATGCTTTGTGGCCTATGGGCCTTGGGAAGTGCCTTTGGCCATGCTTTCAGGCACAGTAACAGTGACTGCAGTACTGCAGGGCATTCACTGTGGCCTGTGGGCCTTGGGAAGGGCCTTCGACCATGCTCCGGGCAAAGTAACCGTGACTGCAGTACTGCAGGGCATGCTCTGTGGCCTATGTGCCTTGGGAAGGTCCTTTGGCCATGCGTTCAGGCAAAGTATCAGTGACTGCAGTACTGCAGGGCATGCTCTGTGGCCTGTGGGCCTTTGGAAGTGCCTTTGCCCATGCTTTTAGGCAAGGTAACCGTGACTGCAGTACTGCATGGCATGCTGTGTGGCCTATGTGCCTTGGGAAGGGCCTTTGGCCATGCTTTCAGGCAAAGTAACAGTGACTGCAGTACTGCAGGGCATGCTCTGTGGCCTGTAAGCCTTGGGAAGGGTCTTTGGCCATGCTTTCAGGCAAAGTAACCGTGACTGCAGTACTGCAGGGCATGCTCTGTGGCCTATGCGCCTTGGGAAGGGCCTTTGGCCATGCTTTCAGGCAAAGTAACTGTGACTGCAGTACTGCAGGGCATACTCTGTGGCCCGTGGGCCTTCAGAAGGGCCTTTGGCCATGCTTTCAGGCAAAGTAACCGTGACTGCAGTACTGCAGGGCATGCTGTGTGGCCTATGGGCCTTGGGAAGGGCCTTTGGCCATGCTTTCAGGCAAAGTAACTGTGACTGCAGTACTGCAGGGCATGCTCTGTGGCCCGTGGGCCTTGAGAAGGGCCTTTGGCCATGCTTTCAGGCAAAGTAACCGTGAGTGCAGTACTGCAGGGCATGCTATGTGGCCTGTAAGCCTTGGGAAGGGCCTTTGGCCATGCTTTCAGGCAAAGTAACAGTGACTGCAGTACTGCAGGGCATTCACTGGGGCCTGTGGGCCTTGGGAAGGGCCTTCGACCATGCTCTGGGCAAAGTAACCATGACTGCAGTACTGCAGGGCATGCTGTGTGGCCTATGGGCCTTGGGAAGGGCCTTCGGTCATGCTCTGGGCAAAGTAACCGTGACTGCAGTACTGCAGGGCATGCTCTGTGGCCTATGTGCCTTGGGAAGGGCCTTTGGCCATGCTTTCAGGCAAAGTAACCGTTACTGCAGTACTGCAGGGCATGCTTTGTGGCCTATGGGCCTTGGGAAGTGCCTTTGGCCATGCTTTCAGGCAAAGTAACAGTGACTGCAGTACTGCAGGGCATGCTGTGTGGCCTATGGGCCTTGGGAAGGGCCTTCGACCATGCTCTGGGCAAAGTAACCATGACTGCAGTACTGCAGGGCATGCTCTGTGGCCTGTAAGCCTTGGGAAGGGCCTTTGGGCATGCTTTCAGGCAAAGTAACCGTGACTGCAGTACTGCAGGGCATGCTCTGTGGCCTATGCGCCTTGGGAAGGGCCTTTGGCCATGCTTTCAGGCAAAGTAACCGTGAATGCAGTACTGCAGGGCATGCTCTGTGGCCTATGTGCCTTGGGAAGGGCCTTTGGCCATGCTTTCAGGCAAAGTAACCGTGGCTGCAGTACTGCAGGGCATGCTCTGTGGCCTATGTGCCTTGGGAAGGGCCTTTGGCCATGCTTTCAGGCAAAGTAACCATGACTGCAGTACTGCTGGGCATGCTCTGTGGCCTCTGGGCCTTGGGAAGGGCCTATGGCCATGCTCTGGGCGAAGTAACCGTGACTGCAGTACTGCCAGGCATGCACTTAGGCCTGTGGGCCTTGGGAAGGGCCTTTGGCCATGCTTTCAGGCAAAGTCTGTGGCCTATGTGCCTTGGGAAGGTCCTTTGGCCATGCGTTCAGGCAAAGTAACTGTGACTGCAGTACTGCAGGGCATGCTGTGTGGCCTATGGGCCCTGGGAAGGGCCTTTGGCCATGCTTTCAGGCAAAGTAACTGTGACTGCAGTACTGCAGGGCATGCTCTGTGGCCCGTGGGCCTTGAGTAGGGCCTTTGGCCATGCTTTCAGGCAAAGTAACCGTGACTGCAGTACTGCAGGGCATGCTGTGTGGCCTATGGGCCTTGAGAAGGGCCTTCGCCCATGCTCTGGGCAAAGTAACCGTGACTGCAGTACTGCAGGGCACGCTCTGTGGCCTATGGGCCTTGGGAAGGGCCTTCGGCCATGCTCTGGGCAAAGTATCCATGACGGCAGTACTGCAGGGCATGCTCTGTGGCCTATGGGCCTTGGCAAGGGCCTTTGGCCATGCTTTCAGGCAAAGTAACATTAACTGCAGTACTGCAGGGCATGCACTGTGGCCTGTGGGCCTCGGGAAGGGCCTTCGACCATGCTCTGTGCAAAGTAACCGTGACCGCAGTACTGCAGGGCATGCTCTGTGGCCTATGGGCCTTGGGAAGGGCCTTTGGCCATGCTCTGGGCAAAGTAACCGTGACTGCAGTACTGCCGGGCATTCACTGTGGCCTGTGGGCCTTAGGAAGGGCCTTTGGCCATGGTTTCAGGCAAAGTAACTGTGAGTGCAGTACTGCAGGGCATGCTTTGTGGCCTATGGGCCTTGGGAAGTGCCTTTGGCCCTGCTTTCAGGCACAGTAACAGTGACTGCAGTACTGCAGGGCATTCACTGTGGCCTGTGGGCTTTGGGAAGGGCCTTCGACCATGCTCCGGGCAAAGTAACCGTGACTGCAGTACTGCAGGGCATGCTCTGTGGCCTATGTGCCTTGGGAAGGTCCTTTGGCCATGCGTTCAGGCAAAGTATCAGTGACTGCAGTACTGCAGGGCATGCTCTGTGGCCTGTAGGCCTTGGGAAGTGCTTTTGCCCATGCTTTTAGGCAAGGTAACCGTGACTGCAGTACTGCATGGCATGCTGTGTGGCCTGTAAGCCTTGGGAAGGGCCTTTGGGCATGCTTTCAGGCAAAGTAACCGTGACTGCAGTACTGCAGGGCATGCTCTGTGGCCTATGCGCCTTGGGAAGGGCCTTTGGCCATGCTTTCAGGCAAAGTAACCGTGACTGCAGTACTGCAGGGCATGCTCTGTGGCCTGTGGGCCTTGGTAAGGGCCTTTGGCCATGCTTTCAGGCAAAGTAACCGTGAATGCAGTACTGCAGGGCATGCTCTGTGGCCTGTGGGCCTTGGGAAGGGCCTTTGGCCATGCTTTCAGGCAAAGTAACCGTGACTGCAGTACTGCAGAGCATGCTCTGTGGCCCGTGGGCCTTGAGAAGGGCCTTTGGCCATGCTTTCAGGCAAAGTAACCGTGACTGCAGTACTGCAGGGCATGTTCTATGGGCCTTGGGAAGGGCCTTTGGCCATGCTTTCAGGCAAAGTATATGTGACTGCAGTACTGCAGGGCATGCTCTGTGGCCCGTGGGCCTTGAGAAGAGCCTTTGTCCATGCTGTCAGGCGAAGTAACTGTGACTGCAGTACTACAGGACATGCTCTGTGGCCTATGGGCCTTGGGAAGGGCCTTTGGCCATGCTTTCAGGCAAAATAACCGTGACTGCAGTACTGCAGGGCATGTTCTGTGGCCTGTGGGCCTTGGGAAGGGCCTTTGGCCATGCTCTGGGCAAAGTAACCGTGACTGCAGTACTGCAGGGCATGCTTTGTGGCCTATGGGCCTTGGGAAGTGCCTTTGGCCATGCTTTCAGGCACAGTAACAGTGACTGCAGTACTGCAGGGCATTCACTGTGGCCTGTGGGCCTTGGGAAGGGCCTTCGACCATGCTCTGGGCAAAGTAACCATGACTGCAGTACTGCAGGGCATGCTCTGTGGCCTATGTGCCTTGGGAAGGTCCTTTGGCCATGCGTTCAGGCAAAGTATCAGTGACTGCAGTACTGCAGGGCATGCTCTGTGGCCTGTGGGCCTTGGGAAGTGCCTTTGCCCATGCTTTTAGGCAAGGTAACCGTGACTGCAGTACTGCATGGCATGCTCTGTGGCCTATGTGCCTTGGGAAGGGCCTTTGGCCATGTTCTGTGCAAAGTAACCGGGACTGCAGTACTGCCGGGCATGCACTGTGGCCTGTGGGCCTTGGGAAGGGCCTTTGGCCATGCTTTCAGGCAAAGTAACTGTGACTGCAGTACTGCAGGGCATGCTTTGTGGCCTATGGGCCTTGGGAAGTGCCTTTGGCCATGCGTTCAGGCAAAGTATCAGTGACTGCAGTACTGCAGGGCACGCTCTGTGGCCTATGGGCCTTGGGAAGGGCCTTTGGCCATGCTCTGGGCAAAGTAACTGTGACTGCAGTACTGCAGGGCATGCTCTGTGGCCTATGTGCCTTGGGAAGGGCCTTTGGCCATGCTCTGGGCAAAGTAACTGTGACTGCAGTACTGCAGGGCATGCTCTGTGGCCTATGGGCCTTGGCAAGGGCCTTTGGCCATGCTTTCAGGCAAAGTAACATTAACTGCAGTACTGCAGGGCATGCACTGTGGCCTGTGGGCCTCGGGAACGGCCTTCGACCATGCTCTGTGCAAAGTAACCTTGACCGCAGTACTGCAGGGCATGCTCTGTGGCCTATGGGCCTTGGGAAGGGCCTTTGGCCATGCTCTGGGCAAAGTAACCGTGACTGCAGTACTGCCGGGCATGCACTGTGGCCTGTGGGCCTTAGGAAGGGCCTTTGGCCATGCTTTCAGGCAAAGTAACTGTGACTGCAGTACTGCAAGGCATGCTTTGTGGCCTATGGGCCTTGCGAAGTGCCTTTGGCCATGCTTTCAGGCACAGTAACAGTGACTGCAGTACTGCAGGGCATTCACTGTGGCCTGTGGGCCTTGGGAAGGGCCTTCGACCATGCTCCGGGCAAAGTAACCGTGACTGCAGTACTGCAGGGCATGCTCTGTGGCCTGTGTGCCTTGGGAAGGTCCTTTGGCCATGCGTTCAGGCAAAGTATCAGTGACTGCAGTACTGCAGGGCATGCTCTGTGGCCTGTGGGCCTTGGGAAGTGCCTTTGCCCATGCTTTTAGGCAAGGTAACCGTGACTGCAGTACTGCATGGCATGCTGTGTGGCCTATCGGCCTTGGGAAGGGTCTTTGGCCATGCTTTCAGGCAAAGTAACCGTGACTGCAGTACTGCAGGGCATGCTCTGTGGCCTATGCGCCTTGGGAAGGGCCTTTGGCCATGCTTTCAGGCAAAGTAACCGTGACTGCAGTACTGCAGGGCATGCTTTGTGGCCTGTGGGCCTTGGGAAGGGCCTTTGGCAGTGCTTTCAGGCAAAGTAACCGTGAATGCAGTACTGCAGGGCATGCTCTGTGGCCTGTGGGCCTTGGGAAGGGCCTTTGGCCATGTTTTCAGGCAAAGTAACCATGACTGCAGTACTGCAGAGCATGCTCTGTGGCCCGTGGGCCTTGAGAAGGGCCTTTGGCCATGCTTTCAGGCAAAGTAACCGTGACTGCAGTACTGCAGGGCATGTTCTGTAGCCTATGGGCCTTGGGAAGGGCCTTTGGCCATGCTTTCAGGCAAAGTATATGTGACTGCAGTACTGCAGGGCATGCTCTGTGGCCCGTGGGCCTTGAGAAGAGCCTTTGTCCATGCTTTCAGGCAAAGTAACTGTGACTGCAGTACTACAGGACATGCTCTGTGGCCTATGGGCCTTGGGAAGGGCCTTTGGCCATGCTTTCAGGCAAAATAACCGTGACTGCAGTACTGCAGGGCATGTTCTGTGGCCTGTGGGCCTTGGGAAGTGCCTTTGGCCATGCTCTGGGCAAAGTAACCGTGACTGCAGTACTGCAGGGCATGCACTGTGGCCTGTGGGCCTTGGGAAGGGCCTTTGGCCATGCTTTCAGGCAAAGTAACTGTGACTGCAGTACTGCAGGGCATGCTTTGTGGCCTATGGGCCTTGGGAAGTGCCTTTGGCCATGCGTTCAGGCAAAGTATCAGTGACTGCAGTACTGCAGGGCATTCACTGTGGCCTGTGGGCCTTGGGAAGGGCCTTCGACCATGCTCCGGGCAAAGTAACCATGACTGCAGTACTGCAGGGCATGCGCTGTGGCCTATGTGCCTTGGGAAGGTCCTTTGGCCATGCGTTCAGGCAAAGTATCAGTGACTGCAGTACTGCAGGGCATGCTCTGTGGCCTGTGGGCCTTGGGAAGTGCCTTTGCCCATGCTTTTAGGCAAGGTAACCGTTACTGCAGTACTGCATGGCATGCTCTGTGGCCTATGTGCCTTGGGAAGGCCCTTTGGCCATGCTCTGGGCAAAGTAACCGGGACTGCAGTACTGCCGGGCATGCACTGTGGCCTGTGGGCCTTGGGAAGGGCCTTTGCCCATGCTTTCAGGCAAAGTAACTGTGACTGCAGTACTGCAGGGCATGCTTTGTGGCCTATGGGCCTTGGGAAGTGCCTTTGGCCATGCTTTCAGGCACAGTAACAGTGACTGCAGTACTGCAGGGCATTCACTGTGGGCCTTGGGAAGGGCCTTCAACCATGCTCCGGGCAAAGTAACCGTGACTGCAGTACTGCAGGGCATGCTCTGTGGCCTATGTGCCTTGGGAAGGTCCTTTGGCCATGCGTTCAGGCAAAGTATCAGTGACTGCAGTACTGCAGGGCATGCTCTGTGGCCTGTGGGCCTTTGGAAGTGCCTTTGCCCATGCTTTTAGGCAAGGTAACCGTGACTGCAGTACTGCATGGCATGCTGTGTGGCCTGTAAGCCTTGGGAAGGGCCTTTGGCCATGCTTTCAGGCAAAGTAACAGTGACTGCAGTACTGCAGGGCATGCTCTGTGGCCTATGCGCCTTGGGAAGGGCCTTTGGCCATGCTTTCAGGCAAAGTAACCGTGACTGCAGTACTGCAGGGCATGCTTTGTGGCCTGTGGGCCTTGGGAAGGGCCTTTGGCCATGCTTTCAGGCAAAGTAACTGTGACTGCAGTACTGCAGGGCGTGCTTTGTGGCCTATGGGCCTTGGGAAGTGCCTTTGGCCATGCTTTCAGGCACAGTAACAGTGACTGCAGTACTGCAGGACCTTCACTGTGGCCTGTGGGCCTTGGGAAGGGCCTTCGACCATGCTCCGGGCAAAGTAACCACGACCGCAGTACTGCAGGGCATGCTCTGTGGCCTATGTGCCTTGGGATGGTCCTTTGGCCATGCGTTCAGGCAAAGTATCAGTGACTGCAGTACTGCAGGGCATGCTCTGTGGCCCGTGGGCCTTGAGAAGAGCCTTTGTCCATGCTTTCAGGCAAAGTAACTGTGACTGCAGTACTACAGGACATGCTCTGTGGCCTATGGGCCTTGGGAAGGGCCTTTGGCCATGCTTTCAGGCAAAATAACCGTGACTGCAGTACTGCAGGGCATGTTCTGTGGCCTGTGGGCCTTGGGAAGGGCCTTTGGCCATGCTCTGGGCAAAGTATCCGTGACTGCAGTACTGCCGGGCATGCACTGTGGCCTGTGGGCCTTGGGAAGGGCCTTTGGCCATGCTTTCAGGCAAAGTAACTGTGACTGCAGTACTGCAGGGCATGCTTTGTGGCCTATGGGCCTTGGTAAGGGCCTTCGACCATGCTCCGGGCAAAGTAACCATGACTGGAGTACTGCAGGGCATGCTCTGTGGCCTATGTGCCTTGGGAAGGTCTTTTGGCCATGCGTTCAGGCAAAGTATCAGTGACTGCAGTACTGCAGGGCATGCTCTGTGGCCTGTGGGCCTTGGGAAGTGCCTTTGCCCATGCTTTTAGGCAAAGTAACCGTGACTGCAGTACTGCATGGCATGCTGTGTGGCCTATGGGCCTTGGGAAGGGCCTTTGGCCATGCTTTCAGGCAAAGTAACAGTGACTGCAGTACTGCAGGGCATGCTCTGTGGCCTGTATGCCTTGGGAAGGGTCTTTGGCCATGCTTTCAGGCAAAGTAACCGTGACTGCTGTACTGCAGGGCATGCTCTGTGGCCTATGCGCCTTGGGAAGGGCCTTTGGCCATGCTTTCAGGCAAAGTAACCGTGACTGCAGCACTGCAGGGCATGCTCTGTGGCCTGTGGGCCTTCGGAAGGGCCTTTGGCCATGCTTTCAGGCAAAGTAACCGTGAATGCAGTACTGCAGGGCATGCTCTGTGGCCTGTGGGCCTTGGGAAGTGCCTTTGGCCATGTTTTCAGGCAAAGTAACCGTGACTGCAGTACTCCAGAGCATGCTCTGTGGCCCGTGGGCCTTGAGAAGGGCCTTTGGCCATGCTTTCAGGCAAAGTAACCGTGACTGCAGTACTGCAGGGCATGTTCTGTGGCCTATGGGCCTTGGGAAGGGCCTTTGACCATGCTTTCAGGCAAAGTATATGTGACTGCAGTACTGCAGGGCATGCTCTGTGGCCCGTGGGCCTTGAGAAGGGCCTTTGTCCATGCTTTCAGGCAAAGTAACTGTGACTGCAGTACTGCAGGACATGCTCTGTGGCCCGTGGGCCTTGGGAAGGGCCTTTGTCCATGCTTTCAGGCAAAGTAACTGTGACTGCAGTACTGCAGGGCATGCTCTGTGGCCTGTGGGCCTTGGGAAGGGCCTTTGGCCGTGCTTTCAGGCAAAGTAACCATGACTGCAGTACTGCTGGGCATGCTCTGTGGCCTCTGGTCCTTGGGAAGGGCCTTTGGCCATGCTCTGGGCAAAGTAACCGTGACTGCAGTACTGCCGGGCATGCACTGTGGCCTGTGGGCCTTGGGAAGGGCCTTTGGCCATGCTTTCAGGCAAAGTAACCGTGACTGCAGTACTGCAGGGCATGCTTTGTGGCCTATGGGCCTTGGGAAAGGCCTTTGGCCATGCTTTCAGGCAAAGTAACCGCGACTGCACTACTGCAGGGCATGTTCTGTGGCCTGTGGGCCTTGGGAAGGGCCTTTGGCCATGCTTTCAGGCAAAGTAACCGTGACTGCAGTACTGCAGGGCATGCTCTGTGGCCCGTGGGCCTTGAGAAGGGCCTTTGGTCATGCTTTCAGGCAAAGTAACCGCGACTGCAGTACTGCAGGGCATGCTGTGTGGCCTATGGGCCTTGGGAAGGGCCTTTGGCCATGCTTTCAGGCAAAGTAACAGTGACTGCAGTACTGCAGGGCATGCTCTGTGGCCTGTAAGCCTTGGGAAGGGCCTTTGGCCATGCTTTCAGGCAAAGTAACCGTGACTGCAGTACTGCAGGGCATGCTCTGTGGCCTATGTGACTTGGGAAGGGCCTTTGGCCATGCTTTCAGGCAAAGTAACCGTGACTGCAGTACTGCAGGGCATGCTCTGTGGCCTCTGGGCCTTGGGAAGGGCCTTTGGCCATGCTCTGGGCAAAGTAACCGTGACTGCAGTACTGCCGGGCATGCACTGTGGCCTCTGGGCCTTGGGAAGGGCCTTTGGCCATGCTTTCAGGCAAATTAACAGTGACTGCAGTACTGCAGGGCATGCTCTGTGGCCTATGCGCCTTGGGAAGGGCCTTTGGCCATGCTTTCAGGCAAAGTAACCGTGAATGCAATACTGCAGGGCATGCTCTGTGGCCTGTGGGCCTTGGGAAGGGCCTTTGGCCATGCTTTCAGGCAAAGTAACCGTGACTGCAGTACTGCAGGGCATGCTGTGTGGCCTATGGGCCTTGGGAAGGGCCTTTGGCCATGCTTTCAGGCAAAGTAACCATGACTGCAGTACTGCAGGGCATGTTCTGTGGCCTGTGGGCCTTGGGAAGGGCCTTTGGCCATGCTTTCAGGCAAGGTAACTGTGACTGCAGTACTGCAGGGCATGCTCTGTGGCCTATGCGCCTTGGGAAGGGCCTTTGGCCATGCTTTCAGGCAAAGTAACCGTGAATGCAGTACTGCAGGGCATGCTCTGTGGCCTGTGGGCCTTGGGAAGGGCCTTTGGCCATGCTTTCAGGCAAAGTAACCGTGACTGCAGTACTGCAGGGCATGCTGTGTGGCCTATGGGCCTTGGGAAGGGCCTTTGGCCATGCTTTCAGGCAAAGTAACCGTGACTGCAGTACTGCAGGGCATGTTCTGTGGCCTGTGGGCCTTGGGAAGGGCCTTTGGCCTTGCTTTCAGGCAAAGTAACCGTGACTGCAGTACTGCTGGGCATGCTCTGTGGCCTCTGGTCATTGGGAAGGGCCTTCGGCCATGCTCTGGGCAAAGTAACCGTGACTGCAGTACTGCAGGGCACGCTCTGTGGCCTATGGGCCTTGGGAAGGGACTTTGGCCATGCTCTGGGCAAAGTAACCGTGACTGCAGTACTGCAGGGCATGCTCTGTGGCCTATGGGCCTTGGGAAGGGCCTTCGGCCATGCTCTGGGCAAAGTATCCATGACTGCAGTACTGCAGGGCATGCTCTGTGGCCTATGGGCCTTGGCAAGGGCCTTTGGCCATGCTTTCAGGCAAAGTAACATTAACTGCAGTACTGCAGGGCATGCACTGTTGCCTGTGGGCCTCGGGAAGGGCCTTCGACCATGCTCTGTGCAAAGTAACCGTGACTGCAGTACTGCAGGGCATGCTCTGTGGCCTATGGGCCTTGGGAAGGGCCTTTGGCCATGCTCTGGGCAAAGTAACCGTATCTGCAGTACTGCCGGGCATGCACTGTGGCCTGTGGGCCTTGGGAAGGGCCTTTGGCCATGCTTTTAGGCAAAGTAACTGTGACTGCAGTACTGCAGGGCGTGCTTTGTGGCCTATGGGCCTTGGGAAGTGCCTTTGGCCATGCTTTCAGGCACAGTAACAGTGACTGCAGTACTGCAGGACCTTCACTGTGGCCTGTGGGCCTTGGGAAGGGCCTTCGACCATGCTCCGGGCAAAGTAACCACGACCGCAGTACTGCAGGGCATGCTCTGTGGCCTATGTGCCTTGGGATGGTCCTTTGGCCATGCGTTCAGGCAAAGTATCAGTGACTGCAGTACTGCAGGGCATGCTCTGTGGCCTGTAAGCCTTGGGAAGGGTCTTTGGCCATGCTTTCAGGCAAAGTAACCGTGACTGCAGTACTGCAGGGCATGCTCTGTGGCCTATACGCCTTGGGAAGGGCTTTTGGCCATGCTTTCAGGCAAAGTAACCGTAACTGCAGTACTGCAGAACATGCTCTGTGGCCTATGGGCCTTGGGAAGGGTCTTTGGCCATGCTTTCAGGCAAAATAACCGTGACTGCAGTACTGCAGGGCATGTTCTGTGGCATGTGGGCCTTGGGAAGGGCCTTTGGCCATACTTTCAGGCAAAGTAACCGTGACTGCAGTACTGCAGGGCATGCTCTGTGGCCCTTGGGCCTTGAGAAGGGCCTTTGGCCATGCTTTCAGGCAAAGTAACCGTGACTGCAGTACTGCAGGGCATGCTGTGTGGCCTATGGGCCTTGGAAAGGGCCTTTGGCCATGCTTTCAGGCAAAGTAACAGTGACTGCAGTACTGCAGGGCATGCTCTGTGGCCTGTAAGCCTTGGGAAGCGCCTTTGGCAATGCTTTCAGGCAAAGTAACCGTGACTGCAGTACTGCAGGGCATGCTCTGTGGCCTATGTTTCTTGGGAAGGGCCTTTGGCCATGCTTTCAGGCAAAGTAACTGTGACTGCAGTACTGCAGGGCATGCTCTGTGGCCTGTGGGCCTTGGGAAGGGCCTTTGGCTTTGCTTTCAGGCAAAGTAACCATGACTACAGTACTGCTGGGCATGCTCTGTGGCCTCTGGTCCTTGGGAAGGGCCTTTGGCCATGCTCTGGGCAAAGTAACCGTGACTGCAGTACTGCCGGGCATGCACTGTGTCCTGTGGGCCTTGGGAAGGGCCTTTGGCCATGCTTTCAGGCAAAGTAACCGTGACTGCAGTACTGCAGGGCATGCTTTGTGGCCTATGGGCCTTGGGAAGTGCCTTTGGCCATGCTTTCAGGCAAAGTAACAGTGACTGCAGTACTGCAGGGCATTCACTGTGGCCTGTGGGCCTTGGGAAAAGCCTTCGACCATGCTCTGGGCAAAGTAACCATGACTACAGTACTGCAGGGCATGCTCTGTGGCCCATGGGCCTTGGGAAGGGCCTTCGGTCATGCTCTGGGCAAAGTAACCGTGACTGCAGTACTGCAGGGCATGCTCTGTGGCCTATGTGCCTAGGGAAGGGCCTTTGGCCATGCGTTCGGGCAAAGTATCAGTGACTGCAGTACTGCAGGGCATGTCTGTGGCCTGTGGGCCTTGGGAAGGGCCTTTGGCCATGCTTTTAGGCAAGGTAACCGTGACTGCAGTACTGCATGGCATGCTGTGCGGCCTATGGGCCCTGTGAAGGGCCTTTGGCCATGCTTTCAGGCAAAGTAACAGTGACTGCAGTACTGCAGGGCATGCTCTGTGGCCTGTAAGCCTTGGGAAGGGCCTTTGGCCATGCTTTCAGACAAAGTAACAGTGACTGCAGTACTGCAGGGCATGCTCTGTGGCCTATGTGCCTTGGGAAGGGCCTTTGGCCATGCTTTTAGGCAAGGTAACCGTGACTGCAGTACTGCATGGCATGCTGTGTGGCCTATGGGCCTTGGGAAGGGCCTTTGGCCATGCTTTCAGGCAAAGTAACAGTGACTGCAGTACTGCAGGGCATGCTCTGTGGCCTGTAAGCCTTGGGAAGGGTCTTTGGCCATGCTTTCAGGCAAAGTAACCGTGACTGCAGTACTGCAGGGCATGCTCTGTGGCCTATGCACCTTGGGAAGGGCCTTTGGCCATGCTTTCAGGCAAAGTAACAGTGACTGCAGTACTGCAGGGCATGCTCTGAGGCCTGTAAGCCTTGGGAAGGGTCTTTGGCCATGCTTTTAGGCAAAGTAACCGTGACTGCAGTACTGCAGGGCATGCTCTGTGACCTATGCGTTTTGGGAAGGGCCTTTGGCCATGCTTTCAGGCAAAGTAACCGTGACTGCAGTACTGCAGGGCATGCTCTGTGGCCTGTGGGCCTTGGGAAGGGCCTTTGGCCATGCTTTCAGGCAAAGTAACCGTGAATGCAGTACTGCAGGGCATGCTCTGTGGCCTCTGGACCTTGGGAAGGGTCTTTGGCCATGCTTTCAGGCAAAGTAACCGTGACTGCAGTACTGCGGGGCATGCTCTGTGGCCCGTGGGCCTTGAGAAGGGCCTTTGGCCATGCTTTCAGGCAAAGTAACCGTGACTGCAGTACTGCAGGGCATGTTCTGTGGCCCGTGGGCCTTGGGAAGGGCCTTTGGCCATGCTTTCAGGCAAAGTATATGTGACTGCAGTACTGCAGGGCATGCTCTGTGGCCTGTGGGCCTTGGGAAGGGCCTTTGGCCATGCTTTCAGGCAAAGTAACCGTGACTGCAGTACTGCAGGGCATGTTCTGTGGCCCGTGGGCCTTGGGAAGGGCCTTTGGCCATGCTTTCAGGCAAAGTATATGTGACTGCAGTACTGCAGGGCATGTTCTGTGGCCTATGGGCCTTGGGAAGGGCCTTTGGCCATGCTTTCAGGCAAAATAACCGTGACTGCAGTACTGCAGGGCATGCTCTGTGGCCTGTGGGCCTTGGGAAGGGCCTTTGGCCATGCTTTCAGGCAAAGTAACTGTGACTGCAGTACTGCAGGGCATGCTCTGTGGCCCGTGGGCCTTGAGAAGGGCCTTTGGCCATGCTTTCAGGCAAAGTAACCGTGACTGCAGTACTGCAGGGCATGCTGTGTGGCCTATGGGCCTTGGGAAGGGCCTTTGGCCATGCTTTCAGGCAAAGTAACAGTGACTGCGGTACTGCAGGGCATGCTCTGTGGCCTGTAAGCCTTGGGAAGGGCCTTTGGCCATGCTTTCAGGCAAAGTAACCGTGACTGCAGTACTGCAGGGCATGCTCTGTGGCCTATGTGCCTTGGGAAGGGCCTTTGGCCGTGCTTTCAGGCAAAGTAACCATGACTGCAGTACTGCAGGGCATGCTCTGTGGCCTGTGGGCCTTGGGAAGGGCCTTTGGCCATGCTTTCAGGCAAAGTAACCGCGACTGCAGTACTGCATGGCATGCTTTGTGGCCTATGGGCCTTGGGAAGTGCCTTTGGCCATGCTTTCAGGCAAAGTAACAGTGACTGCAGTACTCCAGGGCATTCACTGTTGCCTGTGGGCCTTGGGAAGGGCCTTCGACCATGCTCTGGGCAAAGTAACCATGACTACAGTACTGCAGGGCATGCTCTGTGGCCTATGGGCCTTTTGAAGGGCCTTCGGTCATGCTCTGGGCAAAGTAACCGTGACTGCAGTACTGCAGGGCATGCTCTGTGGCCTATGTGCCTTGGGAAGGGCCTTTGGCCATGCGTTCAGGCAAAGTATCAGTGACTGCAGTACTGCAGGGCATGCTTTGTGGCTTGTGGGCCTTGGGAAGGGCCTTTGGCCATGCTTTTAGGCAAGGTAACCGTGACTGCAGTACTGCATGGCATGCTGTGTGGCCTATGGGCCTTGTGAAGGGCCTTTGGCCATGCTTTCAGGCAAAGTAACCGTGACTGCAGTACTGCAAGGCATGCTCTGTGGCATGTGGGCCTTGGGAAGGGCCTTTGGCCATGCTTTCAGGCAAAGTAACTGTGACTGCAGTACTGCAGGGCATGCTCTGTGGCCTGTGGGCCTTGGGAAGGGCCTTTGGCCGTGCTTTCAGGCAAAGTAACCGTGACTGCAGTACTGCTGGGCATGCTCTGTGGCCTCTGGGCCTTGGGAAGGGCCTTTGGCCATGCTTTCAGGCAAAGTAACCGTGACTGCAGTACTGCAGGGCATGCTCTGTGGCCTATACGCCTTGGGAAGGGCCTTTGGCCATGCTTTCAGGCAAAGTAACCGTAACTGCAGTACTGCAGAACATGCTCTGTGGCCTATGGGCCTTGGGAAGGGTCTTTGGCCATGCTTTCAGGCAAAATAACCGTGACTGCAGTACTGCAGGGCATGTTCTGTGGCATGTGGGCCTTGGGAAGGGCCTTTGGCCATACTTTCAGGCAAAGTAACCGTGACTGCAGTACTGCAGGGCATGCTCTGTGGCCCTTGGGCCTTGAGAAGGGCCTTTGGCCATGCTTTCAGGCAAAGTAACCGTGACTGCAGTACTGCAGGGCATGCTGTGTGGCCTATGGGCCTTGGAAAGGGCCTTTGGACATGCTTTCAGGCAAAGTAACAGTGACTGCAGTACTGCAGGGCATGCTCTGTGGCCTGTAAGCCTTGGGAAGCGCCTTTGGCAATGCTTTCAGGCAAAGTAACCGTGACTGCAGTACTGCAGGGCATGCTCTGTGGCCTATGTTTCTTGGGAAGGGCCTTTGGCCATGCTTTCAGGCAAAGTAACTGTGACTGCAGTACTGCAGGGCATGCTCTGTGGCCTGTGGGCCTTGGGAAGGGCCTTTGGCTTTGCTTTCAGGCAAAGTAACCATGACTACAGTACTGCTGGGCATGCTCTGTGGCCTCTGGTCCTTGGGAAGGGCCTTTGGCCATGCTCTGGGCAAAGTAACCGTGACTGCAGTACTGCCGGGCATGCACTGTGTCCTGTGGGCCTTGGGAAGGGCCTTTGGCCATGCTTTCAGGCAAAGTAACCGTGACTGCAGTACTGCAGGGCATGCTTTGTGGCCTATGGGCCTTGGGAAGTGCCTTTGGCCATGCTTTCAGGCAAAGTAACAGTGACTGCAGTACTGCAGGGCATTCACTGTGGCCTGTGGGCCTTGGGAAAAGCCTTCGACCATGCTCTGGGCAAAGTAACCATGACTACAGTACTGCAGGGCATGCTCTGTGGCCCATGGGCCTTGGGAAGGGCCTTCGGTCATGCTCTGGGCAAAGTAACCGTGACTGCAGTACTGCAGGGCATGCTCTGTGGCCTATGTGCCTTGGGAAGGGCCTTTGGCCATGCGTTCGGGCAAAGTATCAGTGACTGCAGTACTGCAGGGCATGTCTGTGGCCTGTGGGCCTTGGGAAGGGCCTTTGGCCATGCTTTTAGGCAAGGTAACCGTGACTGCAGTACTGCATGGCATGCTGTGCGGCCTATGGGCCCTGTGAAGGGCCTTTGGCCATGCTTTCAGGCAAAGTAACAGTGACTGCAGTACTGCAGGGCATGCTCTGTGGCCTGTAAGCCTTGGGAAGGGTCTTTGGCCATGCTTTCAGGCAAAGTAACCGTGACTGCAGTACTGCAGGGCATGCTCTGTGGCCTATGCACCTTGGGAAGGGCCTTTGGCCATGCTTTCAGGCAAAGTAACAGTGACTGCAGTACTGCAGGGCATGCTCTGAGGCCTGTAAGCCTTGGGAAGGGTCTTTGGCCATGCTTTTAGGCAAAGTAACCGTGACTGCAGTACTGCAGGGCATGCTCTGTGACCTATGCGTTTTGGGAAGGGCCTTTGGCCATGCTTTCAGGCAAAGTAACCGTGACTGCAGTACTGCAGGGCATGCTCTGTGGCCTGTGGGCCTTGGGAAGGGCCTTTGGCCATGCTTTCAGGCAAAGTAACCGTGAATGCAGTACTGCAGGGCATGCTCTGTGGCCTCTGGACCTTGGGAAGGGTCTTTGGCCATGCTTTCAGGCAAAGTAACCGTGACTGCAGTACTGCGGGGCATGCTCTGTGGCCCGTGGGCCTTGAGAAGGGCCTTTGGCCATGCTTTCAGGCAAAGTAACCGTGACTGCAGTACTGCAGGGCATGTTCTGTGGCCCGTGGGCCTTGGGAAGGGCCTTTGGCCATGCTTTCAGGCAAAGTATATGTGACTGCAGTACTGCAGGGCATGCTCTGTGGCCTGTGGGCCTTGGGAAGGGCCTTTGGCCATGCTTTCAGGCAAAGTAACCGTGACTGCAGTACTGCAGGGCATGTTCTGTGGCCCGTGGGCCTTGGGAAGGGCCTTTGGCCATGCTTTCAGGCAAAGTATATGTGACTGCAGTACTGCAGGGCATGTTCTGTGGCCTATGGGCCTTGGGAAGGGCCTTTGGCCATGCTTTCAGGCAAAATAACCGTGACTGCAGTACTGCAGGGCATGCTCTGTGGCCTGTGGGCCTTGGGAAGGGCCTTTGGCCATGCTTTCAGGCAAAGTAACTGTGACTGCAGTACTGCAGGGCATGCTCTGTGGCCCGTGGGCCTTGAGAAGGGCCTTTGGCCATGCTTTCAGGCAAAGTAACCGTGACTGCAGTACTGCAGGGCATGCTGTGTGGCCTATGGGCCTTGGGAAGGGCCTTTGGCCATGCTTTCAGGCAAAGTAACAGTGACTGCGGTACTGCAGGGCATGCTCTGTGGCCTGTAAGCCTTGGGAAGGGCCTTTGGCCATGCTTTCAGGCAAAGTAACCGTGACTGCAGTACTGCAGGGCATGCTCTGTGGCCTATGTGCCTTGGGAAGGGCCTTTGGCCGTGCTTTCAGGCAAAGTAACCATGACTGCAGTACTGCAGGGCATGCTCTGTGGCCTGTGGGCCTTGGGAAGGGCCTTTGGCCATGCTTTCAGGCAAAGTAACCGCGACTGCAGTACTGCATGGCATGCTTTGTGGCCTATGGGCCTTGGGAAGTGCCTTTGGCCATGCTTTCAGGCAAAGTAACAGTGACTGCAGTACTCCAGGGCATTCACTGTTGCCTGTGGGCCTTGGGAAGGGCCTTCGACCATGCTCTGGGCAAAGTAACCATGACTACAGTACTGCAGGGCATGCTCTGTGGCCTATGGGCCTTTTGAAGGGCCTTCGGTCATGCTCTGGGCAAAGTAACCGTGACTGCAGTACTGCAGGGCATGCTCTGTGGCCTATGTGCCTTGGGAAGGGCCTTTGGCCATGCGTTCAGGCAAAGTATCAGTGACTGCAGTACTGCAGGGCATGCTTTGTGGCCTGTGGGCCTTGGGAAGGGCCTTTGGCCATGCTTTTAGGCAAGGTAACCGTGACTGCAGTACTGCATGGCATGCTGTGTGGCCTATGGGCCTTGTGAAGGGCCTTTGGCCATGCTTTCAGGCAAAGTAACCGTGACTGCAGTACTGCAAGGCATGCTCTGTGGCATGTGGGCCTTGGGAAGGGCCTTTGGCCATGCTTTCAGGCAAAGTAACTGTGACTGCAGTACTGCAGGGCATGCTCTGTGGCCTGTGGGCCTTGGGAAGGGCCTTTGGCCGTGCTTTCAGGCAAAGTAACCGTGACTGCAGTACTGCTGGGCATGCTCTGTGGCCTCTGGGCCTTGGGAAGGGCCTTTGGCCATGCTCTGGTCAAAGTAACCGTGACTGCAGTACTGCAGAGCATGCTCTGTGGCCTATGGGCCTTGTGAAGGGCCTTCAGCCATGCTCTGGGCAAAGTAACCGTGACTGCAGTACTGCAGGGCACGCTCTGTGGCCTATGGCCCTTGGGAAGGGCCTTTGGCCATGCTCTGGGCAAAGTAACCGTGACTGCATTACTGCAGGGCATGCTCTGTGGCCTATGGGCCTTGGCGTTCAGGCAAAGTAACAGTAACTGCAGTACTGCAGGGCATGCTTTGTGGCCTATGGGCCTTGGGAAGTGTCTTTGACCATGCTTTCAGGCACAGTAACAGTGACTGCAGTACTGCAGGGAATTCACTGTGGCCTGTGGGCCTTCGGAAGGGCCTTCGACCATGCTCTGGGCAAAGTAACCATGACTGCAGTACTGCAGGGCATGCTCTGTGGCCTATGTGCCTTGGGAAGGGCCTTTGGCCATGCTTTCAGGCAAAGTGACTGCAGTACTGCAGGGCATGCTCTGTGGCCTGTACACCTTGTGAAGGGCCTTTGGCCATGCTTTCAGGCAAAGTAACCGTGACTGCAGTACTGCAGGGCATGCTCTGTGGCCTATGCGCCTTGGGAAGGGCCTTTGGCCATGCTTTCAGGCAAAGTAACCGTGACTACAGTACTGCAGGGCATGCTCTGTGGCCTGTGGGCCTTGGGAAGGGCCTTTGGCCATGCTTTCAGGCAAAGTAACAGTGACTGCAGTACTGCAAGGCATGCCCTGTGGCCTGTAAGCCTTGGGAAGGGCCTTTGGCCATGCTTTCAGGCAAAGTAACCGTGACTGCAGTACTGCAGGGCATGCTCTGTGGCCTGTGGGCCTTGGGAAGGGCCTTTGGCCGTGCTTTCAGGCAAAGTAACCGTGACTGCAGTACTGCTGGAGATGCTCTGTGGCCTCTGGGCCTTGGGAAGGGCCTTTGGCCATGCTCTGGGCAAAGTAACCGTGACTGCAGTACTACCGGGCATGCACTGTGGCCTGTGGGCCTTGGGAAGGGCCTTTGGCCATGCTTTCAGGCAAATTAACCGTGACTGCAGTACTGCAGGGCATGCTTTGTGGCCTATGGGCCTTGGGAAGTGCCTTTGGCCATGCTTTCACGCAAAGTAACAGTGACTGCAGTACTGGAGGGCATTCACTGTGGCCTGTGGGCCTTGGGAAGGGCCTTCGACCATTCTCTGGGCAAAGTAACCATGACTGCAGTACTGCAGGGCATGCTCTGTGGCCTATGGGCCTTGGGAAGGGACTTCAGTCATGCTCTGGGCAAAGTAACCGTGACTGCAGTACTGCAGGGCATGCTCTGTGGCCTCTGGGCCTTGGTAAGGGCCTTTGGCCATGCTCTGGGCAAAGTAACCATGACTGCAGTACTGCAGGGCATGCTCTGTGGCCTATGGGCCTTGTGAAGGGCCTTCGGCCATGCTCTGGGCAAAGTAACTGTGACTGCAGTACTGCAGGGCATGCTCTGTGGCCTATGGGCCTTGGGAAGGGCCTTTGGCCATGCTCTGGGCAAAGTTACCGTGACTGCAGTACTGCAGGGGAAGCTCTGTGGCCTATGGGCCTTGGGAAGGGCCTTTGGCCATGCTTGCAGGCAAATAAAACATGACTGCAGTACTGCAGGGCATGTTCTGTGGCCTCTGGGCCTTCGGAAGGGCCTTTGGCCATGCTTTTAGGAAAAGTAACAGTGACTGCAGTACTGCAGAGCATGCTCTGTGGCCTGTAAGCCTTGGGACGGGCCTTTGGCCATGCTTTCAGGCAAAGTAACCGTGACTGCAGTACTGCAGGGCATGCTCTGTGGCCTATGCGCCTTGGGAAGGGCCTTTGGCCATGCTTTCAGGCAAAGTAACCGTGACTGCAGTACGGGCATGCTCTGTGGCCTGTGGGCTGTGGGAAGGGCCTTTGGCCATGCTTTCAGCCAAAGTAACCGTGACTGCAGTACTGCAGGTCATGCTCTATGGCCTATGCGCCTTGCGATGAGCCTTTGGCCATGCTTTCAGGCAAAGTAACAGTGACTGCAGTACTGCTGGGCATGTTCTGTGGCCTTTGGGCCTTGGGAAGGGCCTTCGGCCATGCTCTGGGCAAAGTATCTGTGACTGCAGTACTGCCGGGCATGCTCTGTGGCCTGTGGGCCTTGGGAGGGGCCTTCGGCCATGCTCTGGGCAAAGTATCTGTGACTGCAGTACTGCCGGGCATGCTCTGTGGCCTATGGGCCTTGGGAAGGGACTTCAGTCATGCTCTGGGCAAAGTAACCGTGACTGCAGTACTGCAGGGCATGCTCTGTGGCCTCTGGGCCTTGGTAAGGGCCTTTGGCCATGCTCTGGGCAAAGTAACCATGACTGCAGTACTGCAGGGCATGCTCTGTGGCCTATGGGCCTTGTGAAGGGCCTTCGGCCATGCTCTGGGCAAAGTAACTGTGACTGCAGTACTGCAGGGCACGCTCTGTGGCCTATGGGCCTTGGGAAGGGCCTTTGGCCATGCTTTCAGGCAAAGTAACCGTGACTACAGTACTACTGCAGGGCATGCTCTGTGGCCTATGGGCCTTGGGAAGGACCTTCGAGCCATGCTTGCAGGCAAAGTAACCGTGACTGCAGTACTGCAGGGTATGCTCTGTGGCCTATGGGCCTTGGGAAGGGCCTTTGGCCATGCTTTCAGGCAAAGTAACCGTGACTACAGTACTGCAGGGCATGCTCTGTGGTCTATGGGCCTTGGGACGGACCTTCGAGCCATGCTTGCAGGCAAAGTAACCGTGACTGCAGTACTGTAGGGCATGCTCTGTGGCCTATGGGCCTTGGGAAGGACCTTCGAGCCATGCTTACAGGCAAAGTAACCGTGACTGCAGTACTGCAGGGCATGCTCTGTGGCCTATGGGCCTTGGGAAGGACCTTCGAGCCATGCTTGCAGGCAAAGTAACCGTGACTGCAGTACTGCAGGGCATGCTCTGTGGCCTATGGGCCTTGGGAAGGACCTTCGAGCCATGCTTGCAGGCAGACTGACTCCATCTACTGTGTCCGCCGGGCATAGCCTTCAGCCCTTCCCTTTGTGGGACAGTGTCTGCTGCATGGCCTTCATCCATGCCCTGGGTGCGGTGGCTTTGGCTGTAACTCGAATGGCCATGGCATGCGACTGCGGCCTGCAAGGCACTGCCTGCCATGTTTTGCTATGTTTATTGCACAAACAGCAGTGGTTTCAAACCCCATATTGAATGGAGAGAATCCTTACACGCGAGTCATTTTACCCAGTTTACAATTACATAATTCCTGTGAATTTTGTCTTTCGGAGTTTGGGACGACTAGAATGTCATACTAATTTTAATCCAAACACACCTTAACGTTCCTCTCACGGTGAAAGTAGTTGTTGATTCCTGTACAATTTTAATTCGACATTGCAGAGAGCAGCTGCGCAGCCATGTAATAATTCCTCTATTTCGATCTGTAGCCCAACCGCAAAGAAGAAGTAACATATGTGTAAGTGTAAACATTCTCTGCTTCCCATTGTATCTGTAGACTGCAGAGAACAGCAGTTTCACCCCATACTCTTGCAGATAAAAATACTTTTCAAATCTGCAGTTCAAAAACTAAGATACATCTTCTCTCAAACTTTAAATACTGAGAACATATTGTTCTCAATAAAAACTGAGAACACTTCTATTTTCAGTTTTCACTGAGAGCTAAAAACTGACAACATAACTATTTGGTTATGCAAGGAAGGCATGGTATCAAACAGTGAAGACAGACAAGTGATCACAGTTCAAGGGAGTTTATTCAACTTCAATGGGTTGGTTGAACACCTATCTAACCCTAAATCCAAGGATGGGAGCAAGCTTCGACCATCAAATAATAATAACGCAGTCCTAGTGGAGTCTCTGTTAAAATAAACGGGCCTATACTAATAAACCTATTGCCAATCCTTACTTCTAAATATAATGTGGGATAACAATGTATACAAAAAGAAAAGTGTTCAAGAAATAATATGTCAGGATAGTTGAGCAGTTGACTTCCCTTCCCCACGTTTTCAACACGGGACCAGGCGGCACGCTCGAGCTTTGCACAGACTCTGGCTTCTCTGCCACAAGGATATAGTGTAAAGCATAGATATCGGGGCCTTCTGCCAAAGTCTCTCTCTCAATAACAGTCTCTTATTGCAGAGGGCCTGACGTAACAAACAAGCACCAATGTTTATTTCTTATCAGGATTTTCACATTCACAAGTTCTCGAGTCCACTGTTCACCATGGGGCTCCCTCCTTCAGGCTCAGACCCTCTTTTAACACAATGTTCACAACTGGTCTCCCTCGATCGGACGCGAACCACAGATCTCCCTCCTTTGGGCTCGGTCCCCTCTAGCACAATGTTTACAATTGGTCTCCCTCGTTCGGGTTGTGACCATGTAATCTCACTTTCTAAGCTTTCCACTTTGTATCAAAAATCAAAGACTTTCGATTGTGCAATGGATTTTGCTTGAACCGTTGAAGGACCACTTCGATTCACTGCTTTTCTCATTCTTATATTTTACTTACGCTTCTGCCACTTCTTGGCTGGATACCTCACAGAGACCATCTTGTGAGAACACCTGCGGTGCCGGACCACTCTGTCACTGGTCTTGTATCTTTCTCTGTTAAAGTTCAAACATCCATCAGCAATAAAGCTTTCCTCACGTCTTTCATCACACGTGTTACTAATCTTCGTTCTTGTGCTCTTTATACAATGTTGCCGCTTGCAACCTTGACTTCACACAGTCCGGTCTTGGATCGGTCTCCCCAACTCACCGGCTGTGTCGATCTCTCTGTTGCTGCTTTGATCCTGGAGCTAAGGACGGTACCGTGGCAGCTGCTACTCCTCCTCCCCGACTCTGTCTGCCATGCAGGAGGGCCCCGGGTATCTCCAACACACAATGCAGGATACTTCAGTTTGGTTTCCTGGCCTTACGCTTTTTTAGGGATTCTGGAAAGTAACAGTTTCTTGCCGGAAAGGTCAAGGGTATCTCCCTCCTTGTGCACCCTTCTTGGTTTGCCGTTTTTCTTCCCTCGTTCAGCTGCCGTCTAGAAAATTCTGTTCCTTGGTGTGCTTTTCCTCACTCAGAGTGTGCTCTCGTGCTCCGCCTTTTATCCGTGTGGGGAAGCTTAATGGAAGTCAGGTGTGAGTGATTACCAGTAATTGCCTGACCTTGCCTGACCATAGTAGTGGGACATGTCGGGTACAATGCTCGGGTGTGAGTCTGTTTTCTCCCAGAGCGGGCTGTCCGTGTGGAAGTGTTCCTGATGGGAAAGGGGGGTAAAGTTCCCAAATATCCTACCAAGGTAGGATGGCGTAAAGGTGTTACAGGGAGGGGGATACTGCGTCTTGCCATCAGGTGTTCCACTCCCCAAAGACCCCTCACCCAGGTGATCCTCCCGCACTGGTCCACCCCCAGGGTCTGGATCCAAAGGGCGATGGCCATGCCCTAGCCACCTGAGAGAGAGACCCCCGCGGACTAGCGGGTGAGACACCTTCTGGTTTCTCACAGTTACAACAAACTACCAAATATTATTCACTTCCTCGAATTCAATAACTGCCTGCCTGTTTGAAATAAAACCATATTTTTTCATTGGATCTTAAACCAAAACATGCACTGGACTACAAAAGGTACTTATAGCTGCATCTTATACATTCCTAAATAACTTGGTAGGCTGTTTTCTGCTGCACATCCTCTGAATAAATATTGTTTACCAATTTTTACCAATGTTTAATTATTAGCATTTATCATGACTCAGGCCTTGTTTGGCTCCCAAGCTTTACACAACAAGTCCATAGTAAAATAGACTTATGAAAGGAGTCTGAAGCATGTTCAGGAAAGAAGTGTTACAGTGCAGAATGGAACTGCCAGCTTAACCCAGCCCAAATAACCCAACTCCAGCATTAAAGAGGCGCTTGATGATCACAGCAGAGAGGGCCACTTCAAAGCGCTGCAAGACTACATGCGTCGCCTCTCATTGGGGCCGTCCATTTTAGGAGGAGCGTTTTGCTGGGGAAATGGAGAACGCGTTGCGGTGAAGGATAGGCCGGCGTAAGCGGGTGAGTTGCCGCACACAGCAGGGAGCAGTTCTTAGTTCCATCTCTTGGGCCGCAGTCATCCAGTCCAGCGTGTTGGGGCTGGTGCATTGGGTCCCTGTGATGTCCTTTGGAAATTCTGCCTTCCAGGTGCAAATGTCCGGGGGCATTTAAACTACAAAGTGCATAAAAAAGGTGTGCCGGTATTTGCACTTGTTTTTGTGCCTTTTTTGCACTTCATATTGATTGGTCAAATTACTTGTCAGAGTAAATATTTCCAAATCCTTTTGGGTCTAACAACTTTTGAAACTTTACAAGTAGACCTTATTGGCTCTAATAGAATAGGAGAATGTATGCAGACAACTAATGTTTTTCTTGTGCTTTCTTTTTTTTGTCAATTTTGATCATTTATTTAATCTTGCTCTCTGGACACTGTTGCACTATATGTATAATCTTGTTTTTAGACCAGACAAAACGTGCAAGCATGAAACGCGTGTCAGCTGTGTATGTAAACATACGACACACTTGTTTTGTGAAACCTAATCTGTAAAGGTAGCCAGTAGTAAGCAGATTGGATTCTTACACCTAATTGGTCCGTTGTTTCCATTAAGGAAGGGGTGCATCAAACTGGTGACAAACTGAAGTATAAGGATTGGTGTAGTGAGAGATGCATACACATGGTAGTTGATGTCAGGCATGGGGGGTCCAGGACCACTTCTTTAAGCCCCTCTGTCTGCCTTGCCACTGTTCTGGATAAAGGAGTAAGGTAGGCGTGAAGCCATTCCAAGCATTAAGGGGCAGCACAGAGTATAGGTTCAATTACTTGGCCACAATTTTTTTTTATTTTTTATTCAAACCGTTGTTTATTAGTTCGATCAACAAACTTTTACAACTTTTATACATTAATCATTTCTTCATATAATAAAATTTAAAAATTTATCTGAATGCAGTTTTTCTTTCTGCGTAGCTATACCATTAGGTGCTTTGTACAATTTAACATAAATTATATAAGACAATTCATAGTTCAGTCAATCATGCCCTGTTCGCCATATGGCCGTTGTTTTGACATCTTCCTATGTGCATTTTTTCAAGGGTAAAAGTAGTGTAATACACTGTTAATGCGGTTTAAGTTTAGCACTTTTTTTTTTTTTTTAAACGTATCTGCCGGCTAACATAGTTATAGCCGCGCCCTTATTGCGCACATGACAGAAGGAAACATCACTTGCTAATCCCAGTCATCTATAATTATATCATCAGGCCAACAGCGTTTGCTAACCAAAAAAATAGAATACAATGAGTGTTAGTTTCACTGGCAGTTACTTAGCAAATTGCATCTTATTGAACATATTTTCAAGCTCATAATTAACGATTGTTAAGAGTCTACACAAAGATAATATGACACTCGTTCTAGTTCCCCACATACAGGTTAGCCAAAGCCATTCCCTGGTTGGCTCAGAGAGTAAACCTTCTGTTGCGATTGTTAATCTACGTGTAGTCTCAAAATGTGGACAAAATATAACTAGATGTTTCAACGTTTCCTTGATAGAGGCATCTTTACAAAATCTACAACTCAACTCCCCATCTGCTTTCAGGAGAGGGTTCCAGCTACCGATTCTTTCTAAAGTCAGAGATTGATTCATTTTGAAACGATAATATATTTCTCTGGCTTTACCACAGGGAAACTGGATTACATATGGTTTATGAGGACGTCTTTGGGAGCAGAAAAGGGCTGCTTCCTTGTAACCTTTAAGTTCAGCTATTCGGTTTAATGTTTTGCACCAGTCATGCTCAATAATACGCAATTTTACATGATTTGGTCTGTATTCTAAGTCTGCTGGTTCAAGAGCAATTTCGTTCAAATGATTAAAGGCATGGTCTAGTAAAAAATGTTATTTAAAAAATAGATAGGCAACATAAAAAAAAATACTAGCATTCTCTTTTTTAAAACTTCCTATGTAAAATTTTGAGCTATTCAAGCTCAAAATTCGCAAAAGCAAGCACATGGGCGCATCCATTTTGTGAAATGGATGCCCTCCTGTGCTGGCTTTTGCGGCACTAATGAAGGAAAAGCCAGCCAGCTGTAGTAAACAAAAGCTACCGCTGGGTGGCTTTCCCTTCATTAGTGCTGTACGCGGAGGACGGGGACCGGAGACCAGAGCAGGAAGGCTGCAGCTGAATCTCGGTAAGTGCTATTTATTTTTTTTAAATAATAAGCTCTAGCTGGGGTTTTTTTTCTAAGTTTTCCGGGCTGGAGGAGCCCGGAAAACTTAGAAATAAAACTGCAGCTTTAAAAACGTTGTATTTATGTTTGCGGTCGCTTTTGAAGCGACCGCAAACATAAATACAACGTTATTGTGTTGGAAAACGCTGCAGTTTTTCTTTCCAAGTTTCTCGGGCTCCTCCGGCTCGGAGGAGCCTGAGAAACTCGGAAAGAAAAACCGCAGCGTTTTCCAACACAACCGCGTTGTGTTTCTGCCTGAATCTGCTTTCCCATTTGGGGCTCTCGGGCTCCCCACGGGGAGCCCGAGAGCCCCAAATGGGAAAGCAGATTTAGGCAGAAACAACGCGGCATTGCGGAAAACAACCGCGTTGTTTCTGCCTGAATCTGCTTTCCCATTTGGGGCTCTCGGGCTCCCCGCGGGGAGCCCGAGAGCCCCAAATGGGAAAGCAGATTCAGGCAGAAACAACGCAGCATTTAGCATTTCCCATTTGGGGCTCTCGGGCTCCCCATGGGGAGCCCGAGAGCCCCAAATGGGAAATCAGCTGTAGGCAGAAACACTACGCGGCATGTAAACACAACCGCGGTTGTGTTGGAAAATGCTGCGGTTTTTCTTTCCGAGTTTCTCAGGCTCCTCCGAGCCGGAGGAGCCTGAGAAACTTGGAAAGAAAAACCGCAGCGTTTTTCCAACACAATAACGTTGTATTTATGTTTGTGGTCGCTTCAAAAGCGACCGCAAACATAAATACAACGTTTTTAAAGTTGCGTTTTTATTTCTAAGTTTTCCGGGCTCCTCCAGCCCGGAAAACCTAGAAAAAAAAACGCAGCTAGTGCTTGTTTTTAAAAAAATAAATAAATAGCACTTACCGAGATTCAGCTGCAGCTTTCCTGCTCTGGTCTCCGGTCCCCGTCCTCCGCGTACAGCACTAATGAAGGGAAAGCCACCCAGCGGTAGCTTTTGTTTAGTACAGCTGGCTGGCTTTTCCTTCATTAGTGCCGCAAAAGCAAAAGCCAGCACAGGAGGGCATCCATTTCACAAAATGGATGCGCCCATGTGCTTGCTTTTGCGAATTTTGAGCTTGAATAGCTCAAAATTTTACATAGGAAGTTTTAAAAAAGAGAATGCTAGTATTTTTTTTTTATGTTGCCTATCTATTTTTTAAATAAAATGTTTTACTAGACCATGGCCCTCATTACGACCCTGGCGGAAATCGAAAAACGATAGCGGAAATGTAATACCGCCATCGAATACCGCTCGGTGCGATTATGACCCGTCACCGTAAAGTACGATGCCATTAGCGACACTGTAGTGAACGCCAACGCTAACTGCACCAAGTACGCGCACGCGCGCCATGCAAAACCGTAATTACCACCATGGCGCAACGGTACGCGAATTCTGACCCCAGCGGACATTTACTTAACGCCATCAAGCATGGCGGAAAGTACCATTCCGCCATGGTGAGAATTACGGCATCGTGAACCAACCGTAAATGGCCCTACTGAGTGCCTGTACACCACTCCTTGCCCACATTGCACAACTCCTCGTAGGTGCAATGAAGTTACACAATGCAACCAGTGAAATGTACAAGTCACCCATGCATGCCAACGAACAAATGAATGTAGGGGCTCCAAGTGCCTTGTGAGTGGCCATCCATATTTGGCATGTCACCATTGCCGTACTGATGCAGCACAGGCATGTGAAGGTTCAAGTACAGCAAAATGAACTGAAATATGAGACAAAACAACAACAGGCCCCCATCGCTTGACACCAGTGTAAGGCAACATTCAAAGCAGTATCCTGAGGGAGACTGCACCAGCCCTGTACTCATGCCAGTAAACAAACCAACCATCAGCATAAGCATGTACCACACAAGTTGGCAGAGTGACTGAGCAGCCAGGCTCATCTCAAGAGGGGCCAATGGGAGCTGCAGGGCACAGATGGCACGAATACAGAAGCTATTCCAATGGACATGACCTCAGTCTCCCTCCAAGAAACGCACGCAAACACAGGCACCTGTGACCAGCCATTTTCTGATAATCACATCATTCCACCAATCCACCTGGCTGACCGGCATCTGTTACACAAAAGCCAATCCCCCGCCCCTAAGCATGACATCATTAAAACAGTCATAATGGCAGCCCCTATCCCTGACCTTACTGGGCTTCGTAGGCAAACGCGGCCAGTACAGTACCACGCAACTATACTCAGAAGCCGGAACCCAATGCAGATCTACTCACAATACATCGCTCCACAAATAGGAATATGCTACATTACTTGCAAAGAATAACGCTACACGGTTAACATCAGAATAAAATTTTAATGCACATCAAATTCACCAAGCCCATACAGCTATTAGGTCATAAACCCCAAAATATTTTCATTACTGTGGGCTGCATCCGCAATAAATGACCAGCTACTCCTTGTGTGACGCCCTGTTCCTTCATGGTACACAGGGGCTACATTCACGTTCAAAAAGGCAACATGAAAGCGCCTAGAACCGCAGGGCCGTCCCATTAGGTAGGCACTAGTCCAGCTGAAAGGTTGATATGTTGCTCCTAGCCACTAGTACTGCGTAAGGGCATGTGGCCCATTGGCGATCGTCCCATAAGATCGTAATGGTGCTCCACTGATTAACTCGAAGCAGCAGGTGTCGGGAGTAAAAGCCATCTGCAGGAGTGGCAGCGGCAAAAGGGGAGGAGATACCTGTCACCCAAATGAAATGAAAAAGAATAGTATGGGCATCAGAACTTCATTAGTATTACTCACTTCAATGATCACATTAAATCTACAGCCATATGCATGCTAGCCCACTCAAAAGGATTATTTCCACCCAAAAATCACTTGCCAATCATAACAATATAAATCGAGGTGAAAACACTATTACAAACGAGTGTTTGTGTGCATGCGTCTGTTAAAACAGAATCCATGAGATGGGATTAGTAACGTGCATAGACACAAGTGTTGGAAGGCGCGTCGAGACAGGGAGGGTTGAACAAGGGCAGATAGACGATGGTCCCACTATGGCAGCTCTGCATCACATAGCGCAGGGGAAGGGGATAGATTCCAAAAAGCCATGTACATGGCAAACTCTCAATTAAATCATCTGTCCATGCATCCATACATCATTCCCTCATCCCGGTATAAAAACGCCTGATTATTTACTCACATAACATTTGAAATCTCCATTGAGTCTGTGCGTAATGCAGTCTGCAAAATCCACTGTGCTCCAGGCCGGAATAATAGTGTTGTGAAGTAACATGTATTTGGGAACGTCCTGCCTAATCGTCCACTACGCTATTGCGCATCCCATACTATTCATATCAATCATTGCATTCTCGCCATGGCCCCTGTCCCAAGGACATTAAACAATAGAACGTTATATTTGCAGTCAGACCTGTGGGCGTCTCCTCGCCGCTAGCTGAAAACCGAAAGCGCTGTCCTTCGAATTCCTCATTTGCAACATCACGTCGAAAAGGCATCTGTGACCGCTTGAAATCACAAATTCATCCATGTAGTGCGGCAGTGTGTGAAAATGGCAACTGGCTTCACTCACAAATGGGACGCCCCGCCCGTCGGTGAACCTCGGTACAGTGCTCGCCCAAAGGGGATTGCAGCTGGCACAGGTGGAATGAATCACCACAGGTGGAGGCTACACAGCCTGAAAACACATAAATTGCACACCCAACCCCCTCCCACAACCACACCCACTCCAAAATGCTACCGGCAGGACTAGCGATGTTGGCCCTGGGGGACCTGATAGCACTGCAAGTACTCCAACTTCAAGAAGAAGACGAACACCAACTACTACAACAACCGGCCGCACAGAGGAGACGCAGGAGGAGGAGGAGGGCAAGGCAGGGCCAGCAAGGCCCACCAGCACAGCCACTACCACCACGCAGGCAGCCCACAATCCCACGCCTCCGAGCTCATCCGTTCAACCTCACTGCTGAGCAGATCCACACCCTCTACCGTTTGGACCGGGACACCATAATCGCCATTGTGGACATGACACATGCTGACCTTGTCAGCATGATAGATAGCCCAACCGCCATCCCACCCCTACTGAAGGTGGTGTCTGTACTCCACTTCCTGGCCACAGGCACCTACCAGCACACAGTCGGACAGTTGCATGGCATTTCACAGCCACTGTTGTCACGGACACTATTGCAAGTGCTCGATGCCCTCCTGAAGCACGCAGACGACTACATCTCATTACCACGCTCAGAGCTGGAGATTACAAACACAAAAGTGGGATTCCATGCACTTGCCGGCATACCGGGTTGCATTGGTGCCATCGACTGCACCCATGTGGAATTGGTTGTCCCACATGCCATGGAGGTCCAGTACCGCAACCGGAAACAATATCATTCTCTTAATGTACAAATGGTGTGTGACTCCAACAGGATCTTTACACATTGTTGTGCCCGATTTCCTGGATCAACCCATGATTCTATGGTCTTGAGGAACTCTACAATACCACGCTACATGGAGCGACACGCAGGGAACAGATCCTGGCTACTCGGTGAGTCTCATTCCATGCATGATAATGTGGGGTATGTGATGCGGCAATGACCTGGCAGGAAGGGGGGGGGGATGCGTACGTAGCAATGTCATTCCACAAACATCCTTTATTGTCCACATACAGGTGATGCCGGGTATCCACTGAAGAGATGGCTCCTTACACCACTCCGGAACCCACAGAACCAGCATGAGGAGGACTACAACCATGCCCACTCACGTACCCGTGTAGTCATAGAACAGGCATTCGGCCTACTGAAGGCTCGTTTCCGCTGCCTCAGCAGGTCTGGCGGGGCACTCCTGTACCGCCATGAGAAGGTTGCAAAGATAGTCATGGCATGTGTCATGCTACACAACATGTGCGTACGTAGAAATGTGCCCATGCCCCCTGACGCAGAACTGCAAGCACCTGAAGATGGTCATGATGAGGCTGGGGATGTGGCAGCACCTCAAGGAGTCCGCGAGGCACAGGAGGCCCGTGAAATTCGTCAGAATATCATAGATTCATGCTTCTAGCACTCACGCCTGGTGGCTGATGCATGGACACGGGACTTGTGGCACTGTGTGTGTCTGGAACATGCACAATGTGGACTGTACGCCTATAAAGGCCTCGTACACAAAGATCAATGTCCACACATCTCATTGGATGATTATGTAATGTTTATAGCATATGTGAAATTATATTACACACCCCATCGACCCGCCACCCAAGTAAGCCCAACACCCCCCCTCCACCCTCCTACCTCCCCCCGAACACCAGTGTCCAAAGATGCTCATTGTCAGTGGGCAGACGCTATTGCAAGCCCCCTCTCCGGGTATCAGGGGCACCCCTGCCTGTGGAGCGCAGGTTCCTCCCAGATCTACGTTGGGGGCTGCCCTGGACGGAACTTGCAACGGATGATGTCTCTGCCTGCTCACGTCCATGCATGTCCCTAAGGGTTTGTGAGAGCTCAGTGAGCACACGCCGCACAGCGGCAAGTTCACCACATACGCCTTTGGACGTCGCATGCAGTTCCCCCCTCAGGCTCTCGGTGCTTCTCTCCATTTGTACCCTTAGTGTCTCTGTACTTCGCTCCATTTGTGCCCTAAGTGTCTCAGTAGATGTTTCTATGGCTGCCTTAGAAGCCCCACATTCATCAGCATGCTCCTTGAGGAGCGTGGCCAGTTGCTGCTGTTGCACGATCACCTGGTCGAGGGACTGTTGCCTCTGCTGGGCCATGCCCATTTGCGGTGGTGTCACAGAGGGGCTGATCACCTCATGTTGCCTTGCCACAGGGCTTGTGGGGGATGGCCAGTCGTCGTCTTGTGGGTGCCCCTGCGTGGTATCCTTATGGTGTAGGGAATGAAACGAACAGGGGGATTGAGACAGGTCATGGATGGGTCCTACATCGACAGCACCGTTGTCTGTGTCGGAGCATGCTGGCATTAATGCAGTGTCACCTATGGTGCTGCTGCCATCAGAAGCAGTGCCTTCTGTGGCATCCATTGGGGGGACCTGTGGTGCTGCTGGTGTGGGCATGCTGGCTGCTGGGGTGCCTGTTGAAGTCCCCTCCTGTGTGCTGCCACTTGATTTGTGCTGCTGCCGTGTCTTGATCCGTGCAGCTGAGGTGGAGGGTCTTTGGCCGTTGGTCTTGGCCCTCTTTGCAGGTGTGCTGGTAGGGGTGTCCTGCAGCTCGTCGTTTGACTCGGACCCTGTGGTGGAGTAAAGGAGGGCGAGCGTTATTTATGGGTCTGTGGAAATTGGAATGGCAATGTATCACATGCATTGGGGTGGTACCTGAGGGTGATTTGGGTCAGGGCCTTGGAGGTGGTTTCATTTTTGTGTGGATTGAGGATGCAGTTGTTTTGCAGCCTGCAGTTAGGGTGTGCATGCTGCACGTGTAGAGGGTGTTTTTAGGATTTTTGATTGTTAATGTATTTGATGTGAGTTTTAAAGTGCGCTATCAGGCCAATGTATGTGGCCGTTCTCCTGGACATGCGTTTCTGTTGCACTGTGTGGACACATGGTACTTCACATGATTGGACATTGTGGATTTAGCATTGTTTTATTTGGCCCACCTACCTGATTCTTCGGATGTCTGCACTCCTTTCTCCATCCCTCCGACTCCCTCTATACTCTCCATTCCAATGGTGGAGGCACAGATTTCTTCCCAGGGGGTTAACTTGATGGGTGATTCCGATCCTCCCCCGGTAGCTGTGGCAATGTTACGGTTGGCTGATAGTATGCTCCGTACGCGTATCCGCAAGTCGTCCCATCGCTTTCTGCATTGCTGTGGGGTGCGGGGTGCGGTCCCCACCGCACTTACCCGCTGTGCCACCAGGGCCCATATGGCCTTCTTGTTCGCAAGTGCCGTCCTGGTCATTTGCGTCGAGAAGACGACGGCAGCATTCTCCTGGAGGGTCTCTGTGAGCACGGTGAGTTCCTCATGGGAGAAGTGGACCTGCCGCTTGCGGTCGCACGCTTTTTTAGCAACTTTTCCCATTTTGATTGTTTTAACTAGGGTGGCTAACGGGTTGGGATGTGTCTCAGGGTCGGATTTTTGATGGTTGTGTTGGGATTCTGATTTTATAGGTGTACGGCGTGCTGTTTCCCGTTCCGGCACCATGTTTTTACTTCCGTTTCCGTATATTTACGGTCACCGTATTTTGCGATTACCGCTCATTACGGTGACCGCTATGATGGGTGGCGGAATTGCACCTAGGGCGCCGTACGACGGCGGTGAGGGGCGTTTTGGGGACATTTCCACCATCGCGGACTTTGCACTTCCGCCATGGCGTAATGCTCGTGCCCGATGGGTCAGAATTAGCCGCACTTTACTCCATCGTGCAATGGCGGAAACGCTATTTACGCTATAGCGGTCAGGTCAGTTACTTTCCGCCAGGGTCGTAATGAGGGCCCATGCCTTTAACCATTTGGAGGTAGTAGATCGTGATGGAGAATCGTTCAGGGTCGACCATTAGTTGACCTAGATCTTCGTACAGACAATTATCTGGAGGATATAGCATTCTGGCAAAGTTAGAGACTAGGCGCCAGTTCCGACGTGCGGACAACGCTGTTAGACCTAGTTCTTGTATTATTATCACATTAGGAATGGATTGGGCCAACCGCAATGCTCCCTTCCATAATCGTCCTTGTAATTGGTCAAGATAGCTGTTGATATTCACAAGACACATATCCAATGCGAAGAGGAGCACAGATTCCACTTTCAAGATGTAGAATTGCAATAGTGGCAACAGTGAGAATGTACAGAATTTTACGTAGACCATCCTCATTTAAGTGGCAAGGGGGGCCGCTTTCTTTTGTAGTATCTCCTTCCACATTGCCAAGGAATTGGAATCAGATATTGTGTATCCTAGATAGTGGATGGCAGGCACAATAGTTATAGGATAATTTTCAATTTTCCAGTTGCGGGTGATGTTTTGTCTCTTGAAATTCCTAAATACAACAATGTGAGATTTTTCCACATTACATTTTAAGTTGTGGGTCTGACAATAGGAGGCAAATAAGTCTAATTTTATTTGGAGCCCTTTGGGCGTTCGATCAAAGATTACTATATCGTCGGCAAAGGCCAGCCATTGTATTTTTAAATGGCCAAGCCTTGCCGGATAGGAAATCTCTTCATTCCAAATGTCGTTAATAGCACATAAATAGAGATTAAATAACGTGGCCGCTAAATTGCATCCTTGCTTCACACCAACATCAATCTTTATCGGATGCGTTGTTGCACCTTCTTTGTTGACTCTTACCAAGTAGATGGTGTTTGTGTGAAGTTTGGATATCAACTGTGTGATATAGTCCGGTATATTCAAGGCGGCCATTTTTTTCCAAAGTAGTGCACGTATGACACAGTCAAATGCGGAGGTGAGATCTATTGAAGCCATGTAAAGTGGGCCAGAGTTTCGTAATTTAGTTTTCGCTAGTAGATGCGCCATGATGGTTGCATTAAGAGGGGTACCCATCCTTGCCCGGAAACCAATTTGATATCTGGATAAGATCTTAAACTGTTCAATGACCACTTGTAATTCTCGCAAAAGGAGGCTAGCAAACACTTTCCCAGCAGTATCAATTAGCGCAATCGGTCGAAAATTGCTTGGCTCAGACCTCACTCCCTTTTTAGATATCGGCACAATGATGGAATTTAGCCATGAGGGGGGGTGTCAGCGCTTACTAGAATATTGTCGAAGAGTTTCTTAAATATCTGAGCCCACATGGCTGGATTCCGTTGGAGTACACACAGTGGAATTCCATCGGGGCCCGCTGCTTTCGAGTATTTTAATCTGGTAATCGTGGTTTCTATACATTCTATTTCCCATGGCGGGAAAGATGGAGCAGCTAATCTGGTCCATTTATACTCGATTTTTGCAAAGGCTGTGGGGAGGGCAAATTTATTTTCAAAGAAAGACTTCCAGACTTGTGCAGAAATCATGGAAGACTGATCAGTGGGGAGTGTAGTAGTTCCCGCCCTGAGCAATGCCCATGTGGATCGTCTATCCCTATGACTAAAGAGTACCAAACATTTTCTGATTTACCAGATTGTGGATAAAGTGCTTATGATCTCTGCATTTGTTTCGATAAGTATTCAAGACCCTTTTTTTTCTGTCAGTAGGACCTCCCACGTAGGAGAAGTTTTACGAATTTCACGAAAGAGCCATATTCTTCGATCTTTTGGCTTCAAGGATACATTTGGAGTTTAGGGAGGTACAACCTACAGGCGGGTGGAGACTATTCGACTGCAACGAGTTTATTACTCCAGTTATTATTCTGGATAAACCATCAAGTTCTTGGTCTGGGGAAATTCTATGATGGTGCGAGTTATAATAAAGTGTTAAGCATGCAGAGATCATATCGTTTACCTTATCACAAAGTCCGGTTGCCCATCGAATTGATAATCCAGGTCGATCCCCTTCTAGCAGACCTTGCTGTGTGTCCTTGACTAATAGTGCCACGTCTATCTGTAGATTTAGATGAATCATGTAGTGGTCACTATAGCCAGGATCGGAGATTTTGATGTTATTTGAGAACGACTGCAAGCCCCGAGATATGGCAAAGTAATCAATACAAGTGGAATGGCCACCTCTCCTCTAAGTAGAACACCCATTGGTAGTTTCAAAGGGGAGGATGTCCAGTTCCCAGGATTCCAAATACTCTTTCCACAAACGACCTCTGTGTACCCCTTGCTGCGCAGCCCCGCAATTCATGAGAGTAGTGTTTGTTTCCATGCAACACGCATTGAAGTCCCCTCCTATTATAATGTCTGAGGTAGGATGCACTGATAGAACTTCATCAAATAGGTTATCTAACTCTTGAAAGGCAAATGTCATGTTACAAATTGCAGGATTGTGATATAGACATATAATAAGAAATGGAGTTGATTGTTTCCCCTTGAGCATGATCAATACGGCCAACATTGTAATTGCATTATAGACATTTAACACAAGTGCATTTAGGTTGGTGTTTAAGCATATTGCTAAACCACCATACGGTCTACCACATGTGCCTCGTTTCGCTTTTGTTTGTATGACAGTGTATCCAGGTAGCAATAATTCGTGGTCACACATGGTTTCCTGGCATAGCATAATATCACATTTCATACCTTCATGTGGATTGTTAAACCACTGCTTTAAGTTGTTAAAACCACACGAATTCCAAGACAAAAAGGATACGAAAGAAGTCTGGTTAGTGGGGAGTGTTATTCACAGCAGGGTTCAAAGTGTTGTGTAGGGCAGCTAACCATGACCAATCCTTACTGGTGTTGGATAGGCCTACCAATCGGGCAATGACTTCTGTATTCAACCCACTCTGTGCAGAACCAGAGGTTAAATTTTGCAGATGTTCAGGAGTATGCACTATAGGAGTTTCATTAAAGGAGATGGCATCATCAATGGAGTCAAAAGGGTACAGCATCAGGCCAATATAATGGAGCTCTTCCATGTATTGCATTAAGAGGTTGGTAATAATGGCCGATTGCACCTTGCATACCATGCGATTGTTCTGAATCGGTGGTAAGGTAATCCACTCAATATCAGTCGTGTGCAGAGTACGAAGACCGGGAATACGACCAAAGGCCTGCAGAAGTGCAGACCGATTGAGTCCCTTAATGCCATTCTTGACTGAGATGATTTCCCATCCTATAATCGTGATAGACTGTTTCGGGATTTCACCCATCGTTTCAAAGTCCTCCCCAGCATATATCGGCTGTGAGTCTCCGTGCTTTTCACCCACTCCCTTTGATTCTTGTATAAGTGAAAGCTTATTGCCAGACCCGGTCTGCTGCCCCAAGAGGCAAGGATGATGACAGTCGTCATTTCCTAGGATATCCCTATAGGCTGTCTTCATGTCTGGCTCCTTCTCATTTTTGGTGGATGCATTCTCTATTGCCTTTCCTATTTGAGTGATTTTATTGTCAGCAGGTTTGAAAAAATTAGGTAGTTGGGTCTGTGACGATGAGTGTACTTTCTCATCAGTGGGGGCCTGCTCCTTTTGAAATGGGACTTTTTTGCAGTTTTTATTAGCGGAAGTTTCCCTTGTGTCCATACCATCTTCAGTGATTTTCTCTATTTCTGGATCCGTTACTGATGGAGGTATGTTGGTATTTGTCAACTTTCTTTTGGGGGGGGGTTTGTCTGATTTTCCTTGGACAGCAAGTTCCTTTGTGGAGATTTGGGTCGCCTTTTTATGATCTGCTTTCCTTTTCAAGGCACGGAAAAAAAGTATGTTTTCCTTCCTTGAAATAAAGGAGCGCTCTACTTGGGGGGTGGGGGGGGGGAATTTTCAGCAACTACAGGTGGATGGCTATCAGGAACAAATTCAATTTGGTCATTATTTTCAAATAGTTTAGTTAGTACTGAGGGACTGTCTGGGTGGAATATCTGACCTCCCTCCGTAGAGTCAAACGAATCCCCTGATTTCTCTTCCCCAGGGCCAGATTGTAAGAAAAATAGCACCTGTTCAAGCTTTTCAGCATGTGAAGCAACTTCCATACATAGTTGGGCATGCATGAGAATATTACAGGAGGTGTTTGGTCTTGGAGCAATCACAGTTTGAGCAAATGATTGCTGGAATGCATACTTAATACAGGGAGCATTCATGATACTAGATTCGTTCAGAGGTGCAGCTAGACCATCTGTTTGCGTAGACACAGAGCTATTAAGAGGTGCGTCCATTTTCAATGGTCTTTGCTCTTCTGGTGCCCTTCTCAGATTGTCTGCAAATATGAAACCCTCCAATTTATTAATAGGATATCTGTCAACGCTGATTTGCAGTCCCTCAATTCATAGTGTGTGTACTCGTGACCACGATCCAGTAAATTGATTATTCTTGTTAATACGGGGTAGGATGCTTCAATGGATTGCATATCCTTGGTGGGTTCTAAAATGTCAAAACCCAATGGGTGGTTTGATAGCTTTTTGGCAGGGGAGTGCAATGGGTCTGTGTCAAACTTTGTAGTGCCACTTGGTGCTCGGGTTGGAGAAGAAGGCCATGAGCTAGAAGTGGGGAAATTGGAGGGTTGAGATTCAAGCAAAGGAAGTGTTGGAGAGATGTTTATATCCTCCATATGTGCGACATCTTTGCAATGAATGTGCACATCCGCTCTCTTGCAGTTAGTTGAAGTGACTGGGGTGGAAGGTCCAACCGAGAGCCGTACACGTTTTTCGAGTGCAGCAAGTACGACTGGGGCTAATATGGAATTATCAGAGGGTGAGGAAGTTGTATCCTCAATGGGGTGTCCATGGCCAGCCAGGAGGTATGTTATCCATACGCATGCTAAGGAAGCTTTTGCGGGGTGGTTTAGGTGAGCTCTTACTAGACGTAGGGTCAGCACTAAGGGAGGGAGACCCCTTTATTACAACTGCGTGTGGCTGAGCACGCGCGTAGAAAAATGCCACCTCATGCTTTATTAGGTCCTGGTCAGTTACCGGACCCCAGTGCGCTGCCAAGACAGCGCCTTCGCACGACATAGGAACATCGTTCCTCACGATTTCCTTTGAAAGAAGCATTTTTTTGTTTTTCCGTGTTTTTTTAGGGTTTGCAAGTTTAGAAGGAGACAATTTTAAGGGATGACCACTACGTAAGCAAGAAACCATTTAGGCCTAGCGTGCTTCTCTCTGTAAGGAGCAAGCGTAAGGTCCCACCAAAGTACCACCCAAAACAAGAAATTTCCTAACTGGGAATTAGCCCAGGGACCCGTGCTTCTCGCCTCAGCGCCCAGCAGCTGAACAGCCACTTGTAATCCACTTCGAATTTCACCTATTTGGATTGTGTCAGTGTTATAGCAGCGACGCAATTCGCTAACTGGAATTATATAATCAGGCCGTGCATTCAATATTCATGAGATCCTCTCAAATGAGAAGTAGCAGATTGCGTTATGAAAATGAGAACAACCTATATTCAGAGATCTAGATATAAGAACAAATACAGTTTCTTTGGACTTACGATAGAATGCAAGAGTGTTTCAAACTCCCCCGAGGTATTGTGCGGAGACCGCAGATGTTAGCCCGCGATTTTGGTCCTTTTGTGCACCCAGCGCCCTGCGCACCCTGAACAGTAAACAGTACTTCACATGTACTTCCATGATGTGCGCGTGCGGGTGCGCTGGGTGCGGGTACTTTGAATCATTCAAGGGAGCGTCACCAGACCAAGGGGCAGGTCATCGTTCCAGGACACACCTTTAGAAGGGGAGGTAAATTACCATAATTAGTAAGTTGTTTGTTGTATTGTTTGCATGCTCGCTGTTACATGCGAGCGTATCAAGGACAACAAAGAGGCTAACACAAGTACACACTAAACACCACCGACACAACGTGACAACGTGACATCAATTTCATAAGTCCTCGTTTGTGATTTAGCTCTACACAGGCAAACAGTCACCTTCACTTCCTGTCAGGGAGGCCAGGCACTTGTGCATCCAAGAAAGACTTCCTGATGCCTCTGAGTTGGATGCGTGGGGGGTGCACGGAGAGTCAGCTTCCAGAGGAGCTCCGATAACGTGCAGCAACAGTAAACAGTACTTCACATGTACTTCCACGATGTGTGCGCGCGGGTGCGCTGGGTGCGCATACTTTGAATCATTCAAGGGGGCGTCACCAGACCAAGGGGCAGGTCATCATTCCAGGACACATCTGTGTCCGCGGTTTCTAAACACCAGTTGTAGCCTGATTCACCCCTCTACTAGATCAGATTCTCAAGCTGCTTCCACAATCTCCCTGGTGGATTCGACGCATGAGTTGTGATGACCAGTTCACCAGCCCTTTCACGCTTCTACGGCAAGTCTAAGTGCATCATGATCGCAGACACCATTGATTCTAGACTAGGGGCAGGGCTGTTGCAGGACCAGAGAGGCATAGGGGCTGTTGCAGGACCAGAGAGGCATAGGGGCTGTTGCAGGACCAGAGAGGCATAGGGGCTGTTGCGGGACCAGACAGGCATAGGGGCCGTTGCAGGACCAGAAAGGCATAGGGGCTGTTGCGGGACCAGAGAGGCATAGAAGCAACGGTAGTGTTTGCTTCACACACGCCTAAAGGGAATTGAATTTAGTAGGGCAGAGCATATATTTTTGGTTTGTTGAGTTAGGGGAAAGAGACTGAAAGGGGTGTCCCAGCACATATGGTCGGTCAATATTATGTCAGCATTCGGGGTCAAGTGTGGGATACACTATCTGGCAGAATAGGATAATATAACGTATGTGTCCTTTTATGTAATTATGTGCTGTACTGTACTGTATTCCTGTTTCTACATGTAATGCAACGTATAAACTGAAAATCTCCTGTAATGCGCCTAGATACCTCCGGGTTTGGAGCGCTTTATAAATAAAAAAGCAAACAAACATGCAGTGTGATAGCAGGCATTTTCTAAACGAGGTTGTGGGGGACTTGAGAAGCTGCAGAGGACGTTTCTCCGGCAGAGGATGGTGTTGTAGGCAAGAGTGATTGGTGCAAAGCTGCCTCTTTTCATGGTAAGAATGAGTAGCATGAAGCCATAAAGTGAGGGAGAAGATTCAGCTCTTATTACAGGTTCAGGATGAGGTGAGTTTAGAAGATGAATTGCTGGGCCATATTAGGAACATTGTCCTACCTGAAGGGGTACGTTATCGGATCGTGGGCCTTTGTCATGAAGAGGACCTTGGAATTGTGAAGACCAAGGGTCCTGTGCATTGTGCCCGCTGGTGGCCTGGAATTGACGTGCATGTGGAGCAGAGGGTAAAGCGGTGCACATTGTGTGCTGAAAACCCATGCCCAACCTTTCTTCCAGATGGATCTGTCTGGTATGTCATGGATGTAGGTGGCACTGAATGTTCTATGCTCACTGCATAGAGGTCATGGCATGAGACACCTCATACTTGTCCTCGTGATTTCTTTCTGCCCATGTCCTGAAATGGGTGAGGCTGACACCACAATGGTATTTGTCTTTCTAGACGTGGTACCCCAATAAAATATGCACATATATAGGTATGAAGATAATGGCCAAGGAGCTGTAGGGGTTCCTTAACTGGTGCTCATAGAACACCACTCTGAGACACCTTTGATCACTCTGAGACACCTTTCATCACTCTGAGTCACCTTTGATCACTCTGAGACACCTTTGATCACCCTGAGACACCTTTGATCACTCTGAGACACCTTTGATCTCTCTGAGACAAATGCTACTGTCGAACGTTTCAGCTGCAGATGAATGGACCGTGTTTGCCTGGCTGCCGGAGCAGGCCTCGATTGCTAGTAGGAAGCCCATTCTAAGCTTGCATCATGTTCTGCACCCCATGCAAAGAAAGGCATGGCTTCGTTTGAGTTGCCTGGCAGATGGAAACCCAATGCGGCACATGACCAGTTTGGTTGGGAAGTCTAGATAAGTGTAGTGAATGAGAGAAGACTATGGGGAAAGCTCGAAGGGGATATCTACAAAATGAGGAGTCATCCGATGGCCTCCATTTATGCAGAGAATGAGAATAGGTGGGATACATGGTGCAGGTTAGGAAGAAGGATTTTGAGTCTAGGTGTTGGTGTCAAGAAGCAATGCCTGATGGAGTTGTAATTGGGGATCGCAGGGGCTGGAATAAGGGCAGTAGGCCACCGCCTGGGTGCTCTCCTTGCACTTCTCGTCATGAGGGTTGGAGTGAGGGAATGTGTGTGTGATTCCAATAGCTGTTGTACATAGTTTGTGCAGGGAGTCCTATCTCCACAGAAACCCTTTAACAGTCTGAGTGGCGGAAACGCAGGAGTGGAAGAGTAACCAGCAGGAGTATGGGAAGGGCTGTCTCCCTGGGGGTTAGGTACACTCATGCACTGTTTGTCGGAAGGTGATAGTCCAGTATATCAGCCTCTTCCAATCCTCACGGCGAGTGTGCTGGGAATGTCATGTACACTTCCAAAATTAAAGGGATTGCCTTCAAATGGGCGAAGCTTGCAAATGCTGACGTCCAGAAGCAGCCGAAAGGTGTTGCATAGCGCTCCACAGAACACCCAGATTAAAAACCCATGCAAGCTGCACGCATTCCTAGAAAAGGGCAATAGTACCCAAAGTAAATTTGCACATGTAAACTGGTAATCCTACTCTGCACCCCTCGTGGGCAGACGATCCTTCTGCTCCCGTCTTTTAACAGGACGGATTAACTAATTTGAGACGGGTGGGCACGGCTGGACTTTGCATCGTAACTCCCAGGAGAGTGCCGCCTCCTGCCCAATACCCATCCCAGTCAAATCCTAGCAGGCCTCAAGAAGGTCCAGGTGGCCTGGTCCAGGGCATTCCTAGAGATGCACACCTATTTAACATCGCCCCCTTTGCAATCTGCGGCCTACCACCACAGAAAAGGTAACTCATTTGTCCAGGGAAGCCAGGTTTCCATGCCCCCTTTATTTAAGCTTGCGACCATGTGGGGTCTAGGGAGTAAGTGCAGTCAGCAGTGGTGCCCAGTCGATGCCAAGGCCTCAGAACCTGACGATCACTGAGCCAAAGATGGACGCCCATTATCCGCTAGGGGATTGGAGGGTGAAGCACAGATTTCCTCAGCTGTGCAAATACGTCTTATCAAAGCATATTCACAACACAAAATAAACAGACCTGACAAGTACCCTGATTAGTCAGCATGTAGTAGGATTCCCATATTACACAACTACCCCACCACAAATATAATGAGACATTCAAATCCAGTTTCCAGCGCACATGCCTATTATTTGCACAACTCGTCGTCCTTTTATGACTACTACAGGGTTCAGCAATCTTTCTAGGCAAGATAGTAGCTGCATTAGAGCGGGGGAAGGGTTCATGTATGGAGCCACAGGGCAGGGGCCTCAACCAGGCGCTTAACTTCCCTAAGAATTTACAAGGCAAATCCCTCTCTCTAGCTATGTTTCCTGTTCTATCACTCATGCCAATATACATGTGATGCAAGTACGCACCTCCTCAGGTGCAGCGATAGCAAACTCGATGAGTTCACAGTGCAGTTAAGCGATGCTGATCTATGTAGGCACTTCTGCGTTTATTTCCAGCCCCCCCCCCCTAATTAAGCAATTCTACATGTGCAGGTGTTTTGCTTGGCCTGGAAACCTGCCCAGAACACTTCTCCAAGGTAATGATTGTAGGTTCACACCCGCCTCTTCAGTCTTCAGCCAGAGTTCCTTGAACACGCCACTCTACACTTGGCCAAGCAGGTATTGCGGGTGGCCTAATGTGTCCCTGCCCACTTCCAGCCGCTGTATAGTGCCTTCACCTTTTACACAGCCCACCCTTGACTCTTCCCTCTGATCCTTAGCCTTGGCAGGTCCAGGATTAAGCTGCTGCAGATTGTCTCGGGAGAGTGAACCATAACCTTCATCATTCAAGGCAACGCCTGAGCAGGTTTTGAGCACAGGGCCCAACTGTGATGGCCTACAGATGGACCGGCCAGGCGATTCCTTACGGCTCTTCCCTTAATGTTTCTTACCACGGTCCCCTTTGGCGCGGTCAACTCTTCACTCTGCCATCACTTGCAGTTGGCGTGGGCAGCAAACTAATCATTATTCTGAGCTTTGTCTTGGCACAGCGAAACGCAAACCGTGTCAAATAATCCTGCACACCGCAATGCTCCTCTTGAGCACGTCTTGAGGCCATCACACGGCCACTCCCTTTTATTAGTTCTGCGTGATGAGTACTATGAGACTGCCCTCTATAACAGACACCATGGACTCCAAAACCTGCAACCTTTTCTGATCTGTCTGAGATAGGTCGACGTGCAGCCGAGCTAGGTCGACGCGCCCCCGAGCGAGGTCGACGCGCAGTCAAACTATCGATGCGCAACCGAGCTAGCTCAACGCGCAGCCGAACGATCCCAAACAACATCTACGGTACCTTATGCTGTTTCCTTTAACCCTTGCTGGGCCGCCAAATGTATACCTGCTTTTCCTTTCCCTCGACCCTGTCCCCTTTTCACTCTCCTCATCTGTCCAAGATCTGAATTCCCCTTGAGGGGGCCCACTGTACCACACCAGGGTGGTGCGACCACTATGGTGGCGAGTGGGCGCAGTACGAAAGCCTTTTAAAAGGACATGCACTCAAACTGAAGGTGGAAAAGGGAATGTCCCCATATGGTGCAAATGCCACTGTTGATTCATAGCCAGCCCGAATCAAGCAATGCCCTAGTTCAATGACACTCTAAATGACACTTTAGTTCCTACTGCAGCAGCGCTTCAATAGACCCGAGTGAGCCTCGCAGAGCTGTAGTACTAAATAACACTTTAATTCCTACTGCAGCAGCGCTTCAATAGACCTGAGTGAGCCTCGCAGAGCTGTAGTACTAAATAACACTTTAGTTCCTAAATAACACTTTAGTTACTACTGCAGCAGCGCTTCAATAGACTTGAGTGAGCCTCGCAGAGCTGTAGTACTAAATAACGCTTTAGTTACTACTGCAGCAGCGCTTCAATAGACCTACACTTTAGTTACTACTGCAGCAGCGCTTCAATAGACTTGAGTGAGCATCGCAGAGCCGTAGTACTAAATAACGCCTCGCAGAGCTGTAGTACTAAATAACGCTTTAGTTACTACTGCAGCAGCGCTTCAATAGACCTGAGTGAGCCTCGCAGAGCTGTAGTACTAAATAACGCTTTAGTTCCTACTGCAGCAGCGCTTCAAAAGACCTGAGTGAGCCTCGCAGAGCTGTAGTACTAAATAACGCTTTAGTTCCTACTGCAGCAGCGCTTCAATAGACCTGAGTGAGCCTCGCAGAGCTGTAGTACTAAATAACGCTTTAGTTACTACTGCAGCAGCGCTTCAATAGACCTGAGTGAGCCTCGCAGAGCAGTAGTACTAAATAACGCTTTAGTTCCTACTGCAGCAGCGCTTCAATAGACCTGAGTGAGCCTCAAAGTGCTGTAGTACAAAATAACACTTTAGTTCCTACTGCAGCAGCGCTTCAATAGACCTGAGTGAGCCTCGCAGAGCTGTAGTTACTACTGCAGCAGCGCTTCAATAGACCTGAGTGAGCCTCGCAGAGCTGTAGTACTAAATAACACTTTAGTTACTACTGCAGCAGCGCTTCAATAGACCTGAGTGAGCCTCGCAGAGCCTTAGTACTAGGGCGATGGACTTTATACTGTGGAATTTCTTCATTTGCACAGTGTTTGCACCTTAACGTTTGCATGAACGATCTTTGTAAACTGGTTTAAACATCTCCAGTATGTATGTATCTATAGATAGATGTGTGTGTGCATCATATTTAACACACGTGTACGTGCGTCCACGTAACGAGACCTTATTCTACAGGTGTGGTGTGAGCGCCATAATCCATTCATTACGCCTGCCTGTGATCCAGGCGGCGCACGGGCTGTGCTCTGTTTCATCTGCCAGCAGACAGCAGCTGTTCGCACCTGCTCGCCAGCCCAGACCACTGCCGAGCTCAGCCCTTTTCTTGCTTCAATTGTAGACTGCGTGAAGCCATGAAAGGCAGGCCCGCTCCCTGCCAAAGCCCGGGTGGCTGGACGTGTCTCCTCCGCCCCTCGGTCCCTGGAGCTCAAGGGTTCCGGCGCTTTCAGAAGTCTTAGCTTTGCGTTCAAAGTCAAACATATACTGCGCCTGGTTGCAGTATGGCGCCCACAGTGGCAGACTAGGCGCCTGCAGAAGGGCCCGACAGCTGGAGGATGGAGATTGTGACCTGCATGCAGGGCCGGATTTAGGGCATGGCGGACCGGGAGAGCGCCCGGGGCACCTTGCTCCCCCAGGGAGCCATTAGCCCCCGCCACGCCAGCTCGGGAGTCTTTCAAGGACTCCACCCAGCAGGCATAGTGGGAGAAGGTGCGGCATGCACCCTTTTGCTAATAAATGCACCCGCGGCGGCGGGGTGCATTTAATAAAAATAGGGTGCTGATGGTTTGCATCAGCACCCTATTCACATGATTACCTCCTCGCTCCAACGTGGGAGTGAAGCGGTTTGCATTGGAATAGGGCGCTCATATTTAGCCCCCTGTGAAGCGCCTGAGCGAGGAGGTAAAAAAATAAAATGTGGCACATCCTGCCCCCCCCCCCACACCCTGGTGATCAGGGGCACGTGGGGAGGGAGGTGCCAATTCACCCAGGGCACTGCTGCCCATAAGGCCGGCCCTGCCTATATGATTTCAAGGGGCAGTGGGGTGAAACTGAGAAGGTCACACTTCAGAAATCACGCTGTCGTGATTTGCGTCTCCCTGTCGCCTGTTCCCAACAAGCAGAGGGAGATAACTCTCATTTTTGCACAATTTAAAAGTGCATTACATTTGTGAATTCAAGATGCGCTCTTAAATGCGCAGAAGCGCCCCTGACTGGTGCAAAAGGAGGGCAGGGCTGATTTTTTTTTTGGCGCACGTGATGAGGTGAGGTAGTGCATCTCGGATGCGCTCATTCAGATGTCCTTTGTGGTTTGGGCTGCTCCTTTTTTTGGCGCACGTGATGAGGTGCGGTAGTGCATCTCGGATGCGCTCATTCAGATGTCCTTTGCGGATTGGGCTGCTCCTTCTTTGGCGCAGAGGTGCAGTAGTGCATCCCGGCTCATTCAGATGTCCTTTGTGGTTTGGGCTGCTCCTTTTTTTGGCACTTGTGACGAGATGTGGTAGTGCTTCTAGGATGCGCTCACTGAGATGTCCTTAGTGATTTGGACTGCTCCTTTTTTGGCACACGTGAAGAGATGCGGTACTGCATCTCATCACATCTTCTACTAAGAGTTTTGTGAATCTGCCCCATGACATTATTCTGAGCCTATGCTTGGGTTTGAGGCTAACACTCCTAATAATCCGCCATAATAATGGCGCTTTCCCCAAAGGACTTAACATAAAACACTCTTACATAAAATCATTTTAACCTGCCACCAAAATGAATACAAATGTGTCAACCTCCAAAGGATAAAAGGATGAGTAGATTTTGCAAGAATTCAAATCTGTGACTTGCAAAACACATAGATTCCAGCAATGAGCACTTACACCATTGAGCTATCTTACCAGCCATTTCTCCTTAAATGTACATACCACAACATTTGGCTCTGGGGGTTACATAACACTTAATATTACCGTGATTAGAAGCAGGAGGGATAGGTCATGGCCCACCAGTAAACCTGATAACAGTAGTGTTACATTTTGTTTTTAAAAAGACTGGAGGGGGACAGGAGAGAGTGAGGGTGGAGGGGTAGATATCCTAATAAAAATGTTTCTTTTTGACTGTACAATTGATTAAACCGCATACAGTCTCACAATCGAATAACTCAGCAAGTTAAAAGCTGAGCTCGGACACGTGCCAGTCCCCACTTTCCACGATCATATGTAAGCCGGGCTGATTCAGCCCTTCATCCTTCTGAGGTTGATAAATTGAGAACCATCACCTGTCATACCAACACCTATTTTTACATTGCTTAAAAGCAGGGGGGGGGGTCAGACACAAAGTGCTATATATAGAAATATGATATACTAACTATTTTACTTCGATAGAGGAAAATCTAGGCCACAGTAACATGAAAAAATGGTGTATTTTTGCACAGAATGTTAGGCCTCGGAAACCTAAAACATTACATTTGTCAATAAATAAAAGGCGGCTGGGTCCATATAGACGAAGACTAGTCTGCAGCTGCAGCTTTGCGTATATCGCACATTAGAGAAATTCACGCTTTAGTGGTTGGGTCCGATATTAACAAGGCCTCTAAGAACCTGCTTCATTTTCATTTTCACACTGCCTCAGCAATCCTTCATCATGGGGTCCCAAAATGGCGTCTATGCTGCATTCAAGTGAATCCCAATGGATGTTGTTGGGTTTTTGCAGGCAGCATGCTCTGCAGATTTTAGCCCCCCTCCCTGCATTATTATGAATGTGGGCCGAGAGACATTTATATTTTCTGCACGAGGAGGATGGGTGAGGCTCATGTGGGCTTTGCACATCACCCCTCGTCCCACGCCCCCAGCTCAATGCAGGAAAGGCATGACAATGGCATGGTTCAGAATTTACTAGCAGAGACCCTACCTAACCCCCTAAATTAAGAACTAAGAAGGCATCAAATTGCGCTCTTCCTGGAACCCATTGCCCTTAATGAACATTGAATGTCTCCACCGACTTCTTCAAATGGCCCTCTTCCTTTTAGCGCACCCCAATATGAACAGTGTGTTGATGGAGCAATTTGTTTTTAATATATATGTTTGGGTAAGCCAGAACTAACCCAAGTTTGAATGGTCAGTGTTGTCCAATTGCAGGCCTCGAGGGGGGTGGCGCAATCCTGATAGCTTTTCAGGATATCCCTCATTAATATTCATGAGGAGAAATATACATACATTTAGAATCATTGCATGCAAATTTATCTCATGAATATTAATGCGGGGTATCCTGAAAACCCGGCATGGATCCAACCCTGGAATAGATCATAGGTATTTAAAAAATGTCCTCTCATACTGGGTCGGCAGGTTGACTAGAAAGTGATATTTTCCTTCCAAAAATGCATTAATTTAGCAAATAATACCTGATTTAAACACCTTTTAAAAGGGGAACAGGATAACAATCCAAGAAGAAGAAATTGAGGCATTATGCAGCCATTTTTCGAGGGCGTGATTTATGGGCCACTAGGCCTTGCAGTTGGTTCCTCTATATTTTTGTGCACCAATCCCTTGGGCAAGAATCAGTAAGATGGGGAGGCTTTCAGTAGCTTAGTAACTGATGGGAGCGGTGACAATAAGGGCTCACCAGGTGTTGCGCTTGCAACCCTCTCCGCTTCGGCTCGCACTGAAGTTGATTATTACCTGAGCACTTTCTCTAGGATGCATCACCTTCTTCTGTGGTCAGCAGGATCCAGGCTGTGTGATTCACTTCTTCAGAATTCATTGAGGTCACGGGTCATGTGATTGCCTAGCGGTTACAGGCATACATGAGTTACAGGGAGGTTATGGTATTGCATTTATAGAAAAGCGGAATACTTAACAATTAGTGGGGATCATATAAAAGTCCTTAAAGGGGGCATTGGGCGGACTGTAAAGGGTGGTCATTAGGAGGGCTACTGGGCTAAGTTGGTTTGGGGTAGGAGGTTATGAGATGTGATGGTGTTCTTTGATGAGTGATACGATTGGGAAGCTCAATCAGTGTGATGTCAATTTCGCTTCACCTTGGTTTTTGGTGAAATGACACAGGTTCTTCCATGTGGGACTGCGGATTCAAGCAGCCTGAAGAAGCGGTGGCCAAGGAAATGGCCGCTGGATCATGACTCTAGCCAAATGTCTATCATCCAATGTATTGTAGGAATAATTCGACCCGAGGGAGGTTTTTATATCAAACATGATCAGACCGGCCTTTAAGAGGACTTCTGAATCTCTGGTTTGTTCTTTGGCTCCTTGTCCTTTTTCTGTTTTTGACACACCATGCCGTCTGAACTGTGTTCCAGAAATCAACGCCCACAGATCTCTCTACCCTCGCTCTGAGTTGTCTAGCTCTCTGGCCTCTAGTCTGATGAAATAAGTACTGCTCATGTCATTGTCCATGATGAAATCAAAAGCATTGCTAAGATGCAGTCGAATAAGCCATTGTGTCTTTGTTGTGCAGGCCAAAGCGCCGAATGCTGCTGTCATTGTGATCGGGACACATCTGGACTTCATTGACACCAAGTTCCGACTGGAAAGAATCGCAACTCTTCGAGCGCACGTGTTGGCACTGTGCAGATCTCCATCCGGGTCACGGGCCATTGGGTATCCTGACATCACTTGTAAACATTTACAGTAAGTACCCCAGTACAAAGATAGTCATCTACACTTGAGCAATCGGGAGAAGGGGTCTAGAATGTATTTATGTCAATGTTTTGATATTGCGTGAACCATGGCCCACCAGATGCCTGCATTTAACACCACGTATAAAACAGTAAAAACCTCATATCACAGGCAAAGCGGGTCATACAGGGCTGAGCGGTCCAGGTAGACAAAGTCTCTGCACAAGATGCGGCTGGTGACTAACTGTATGCTGGTCCTTCCTGCTTTCCATCCAGATGCACCTCCTAGTGAGATAAGTTTCCTCGTAGACCTGTTGTTAGGAAAGATTTCTTAATTATGGGTAATTTTCCTTCCATGTGGCAACCCCTAAACTTTTTGCTGTTGTTTTCACCCTGATCTAGACTTTGCCAGAGAAGTGCAGCCTTCTGCCGCACTCCTCTGGGCTTTCGCTCCATTCTTACGGGGAAACTGACATGCCCTTAAGACAGTCAGTACTGGGAAACGTTGTTTTCCGTAGTTTCTTTATCATGTTGCAACCTTCGCGCAACATGGCACAAGAGGGCACTGTAAGCTAAGTTACTGCTCTCTTGGGTCTCTAGTCTTCTACAGGCCCTAGATACTCTCTTTGGATTGTAAATGAACGGTGCAAGTGAATCACGGACGGGATTGGTGGCAGCGATCGTTTCTTGTGTTTTTGAGCTCCTTTTGGCGTTTTAAGCGCGTTTCTCACGCTTAGCCCAAAATGGTGGCCTGGCTCCCAAAATGGCCAGACCATGAGGCTCTTTGTCCTGTCTGCTGACCGTCTTGCCCCCTTCACCTCCCCCAGGTCGAGCCGACCCGGGGCCTTCCTTATTTGGGCATGTACTTTCCCGCGAAACACAGATGCTTTTGCGGGCTTCTACAGGCCTTGTGTGTGCCTCCAGGATGGGGGCTGGGATGTCTGGTCCCAATACACAACCTGGGCGCCGGAGAGTCTAGGGTGGTGTGAATGCCTGGGACCCCCGTGGTCCGTGATAGGTCTACATATGGTGTAAGTGTTTTTTATGAGCAGATCTCCCATTGGGTCCCCTCCGTTTTGGCGCGAAGGGAACCGTGGATAAGAGGGGGCTGGAAACGCCACTACCAGGTCGATCTCCTGAGTTCTCACGAACAAAGGAATACAGGAGCCAAGTATCCTGCAACCACGAGGCTGAACCGAGGAATCGCTGGTGACCCGCTGAAGGACTGCTCCTGTGCACTGCTGTCGCTTTGTGAATCCCTTTCTACCTCGGATCGAACGAGAAGGCCTGTACTGGTACTTCGACCCTTGGAATAGTGGGAACAACTATTCTCGGCATCTTCACCATCTCCTGCACGTAAACCTTTGGAAGTGTCTCTGGGCCATCCAGCAGACTGACAAGCCTACCCAGGAGTCTTGCTCTGTAACCGCCGTCAGGTTGTGTTGTATTACGAGTCCTTGTCACTCTCACACGATTTGTACAATTGGCATTCCCAGGTCTCAAGTGAGTAGTGTACATTTGGCTGAAATACACCCGGCCGCTCCGTTGCCCTGCTGTGGTAACAAACTGTGCGGGTTCACTGCGTTTGGGACATCCTCAACTCAACTTCTGCTGCTGCGGAATCTACACGACGCCGAGACGTCCCCTGCTTGTATCTGAACCTGCCAGCACTGAAACTGACGCAGAGAAGCCTGGGTCTGCTTGCATCGGGGACCGGTGAGTAGCATCGCTAGGAACTGGTCGCCCTCCTGCAGGAGCCCATAGCTTTTCCCCGCTGTGTCTAACAGCACGCCTTTTCGTACTCACGCTCTGCTTCTGCCCACAGGGGAGGCTGCGCTTGAGTCGCAGAGCTCTGTTAATCTTCATTTGTTCACCGAACTAAACTGCCTGATTCCTTCAAAGAGACTCCCCTTTTTGCCCGTTGGCACCAGCGTGTGCAGGTACTTTTGAGCACAAGGCTCCACTCTTCGTAGGGCTTGGACTTCCTTTTAGTTAGGTGCCTCTGAAGGCGGACTGGGTCTAATTATTATTCGCACTGCCTGTTTTCCTCCCCATCTAGGTGGTCTACACATTTCGTGCGTCTAACTCTTTAGACTCGTTTGTATTTGTATATATATTGTATTGGTTTGGTATGTGTTGGTTTACTTGAGTTTTATTGTGATTTCACGCTATGGTCAATGTTACAAAGGCCTTGTAATAAATGTGTATATATTTTTAATATAACACCTGCTTGGAGTAATTTGTAAGTGAACTTGCTTTGTGTGCTCATTGCGGGCTTTCAGTCACCCTCACTCCTCTTGAGACCTAGTCTTGACCGCCGCGATCGCTACCCTGATTGATCTGGCTTGTCCAGAGGTTACCCTGTTCCAAGAAACTAGGCTGGCCTTCTGAACCTCTGCCCCTCCAGGACAGAGTTCAGAAATCCATCTTAACACCTGTCAACCTTTACACCATGCCAAATTATGTCACAGAAATGCATGGGCAAACCTTCCACCCTTCATAAATTCATCAGTATCTCATTGGCAGTAACACAGATCCAATAAACCTGCAAGCATACTCTGCAGGCTTTTGCAGGGTGGTTGGGAAGTGTTGAATATTCAGCTCTCCAGGATGGATTGTGCAGATTTTACCCTTTTGGGTCATTCTTGTCTTCTGGCACAAGAACGTTGCCTGCAGCCCAAGTTGCTGACTTTCCATCCTGGAGACCAGGACTCTAGTGCTGGCCTTGGCACTTGATCAGAAACTGTGTGATTTTGGCAACATCACTTTCACTTTGTCTACATTGAAATTGTGTGTAATGTAGATTAAGATCTTAAAGCAGTTGTGTAGTGGGCTGTCTAGTGTTGTCCAGAAAACCCCACACCTCCTCAACCTCCTTGACATGATCTGGTTTCTGCCATCCGTATTCAGCTATGCCTCTCATACCCCAATCTTGCTGGCACTGCGTGCATTAGCTTGTTAAGATGATTCTGATACAATGTGGAGCCATGTGGTACAAAGTGAATGGAAGGTGTAAAAGCCTTGAGTAAGGGGGAGGAACGCAACTTACATTTCCACCACCTTCCTTCCTCTCTACCATTCAAATGCTCCAGCCTTTTCTGGTGATCCTTACAGGGCCTGCATGGTTTATGCTGCAGCATGAAGCAGGCAGACCCCGTGGGGATCCATTGTACATGCTGGCTGGCATGCTTGCATGGCAGGCAGGATTCAAAATTACAATTAAACTGCTTACCATGCACTCATGGTAAGCAGTGTTCACAATTACAATTAAACACCACCCAACATTCAAACATGTTGCGCAGTGTTGAATGTAATTGTGAGCGTCGCTTGCCATGCAAGCGGCGCTCACAATTAAAATAAAACGCTGCCTAGCATATGAGCATGTCAGGCGGCGCTAACTCACTTTCTGCACTAGTGTGCAAAAGTGAAGGGCAAAAGGCGGCATACACGTATACACCACCTTTTGACCTACACGTTTGATCTCCGCCATGCAAATGACGAAAATGTGATGGCGTGTTTCCGTAGACATTGCTGTGCTAATTTAATGGCTCCCCATCGTTGAATTACAATCAGGAGCAACGTGAGTTCTGAAATGTTCTTTAAAATGGGCTTATATCTGATAAACATATAAATAAAAACAAATACAGCTTGAGATGTTGTTTTTAGAGGAGTGGAAGTCCTGTGTTGGGGCAGCCATTGCAGAGTGGTAACCGACTGGAAGGGATTTGGTCTGAAGGACCTTTGATGGACAGGCACAAATTCCATACCAAGCCAAAATGTGACACCATGATACCTTGTTTGCAAGGCCCTACTATGAAAATGCTTGGCGTATTAGGTTGTAGCCTGTTATGCCTGCACAATGCAGAGACTATCAGGGTAATGCAGTATTAGTCGTGTTTTATGCATTATGCTACAACGTTTTTCTCAGTTTCCTGCCTGTGTAAATGTCATTTTGCAAGCACCAACCAAGTAAAATCCAATTATATGTTCCCCATTACCAGGAAAAAAATGGTGAAATGGTCCCTGCATTGTGATATCGGACCTGACCGCTGAGTTCAGTATTTAACGCCTGCTCCGTTTAGCCCCTCAGTCAATTAAAGTATGTTTCCTGTTTTGATCAGTTCCCATTCCATATAAGCAGGTTACCATCTTCACTGGGTTGGCAGAAGTAGTTGGCCTTGAGGTTACGTAGGTCATCGATTCGTTACACTGATCGTGCCTTTCTCCTCCTTATTTCGTGCCCTTTCCTCACTTGCTTACAGAGGCACACATCTCTCCTTGTGGAATCAGGAAAGGAGGGGCAGCATACTACCTTCAGAGTGCCATCTGGATTAATGAACAACATAAGGACACTTACCATCAAAAAGAGATCCTTGAAGAAGACTCTGATGTAGGTTGAAGAACCCTTTCATAGTGAGCATTTCACAAGTACTTGCGCTCCCACCACCATCACCTGCTGTGATTTCTGAATTGCTCTGTGCTCCTCTAAACCCTGTAGATCTTTTGAAATGTGCTGTGTTTCACTACGATGACTTCTGCAACGTCAGGTTGAAGAGAGAGCAACACTATCCACATTTTAGCACTGACACTTGATGCAACTGCTTCTAACTGGCCCGGGGCATTACCTGGCACACTAATGCCCCCTGCTTGAGTAATATTTCTTAAATAATCTCCCCTTAGTATACACTGGAGGTCTTTGGAAAGGCACATATTTATATAATCTCTGCCTTTATATTGCTGTATAAACCCTTTAATCTCAACGATCAGGCCTCAAATAACTTGCCTAATTGTATAATCAAGCAATATAACCCAGGAACCAGCCTCAAACTATTTCTCTAAATGTGCGTCCTTTACCTTTTTCTATAAAGCTATTTGCAGATGTCTTAAAATTATGTTTTTCAGAAATATCAAGAACATATTCAATTCTTTAAAATAATTGTCACAACATTCTTAGGAGGCACACTTTCCAATGTGTTTGTAGTAAATCAACATGTATATATCCAGAGTGGGTGTACCCAGAAAATATCTCCAGATGAAAAAATGACTTCAAATATTGTATATTTAATTAGTACTCTTCTTTAGTTTTACCCATTTGCCCTCTTAGGTTAATGTTACCTTTGTAAGTCACCTGTGTTCTTGCATACATTTTGTTTTTGTTTTTTGTGTCCATTGTACATGGTCTAATGTTCACACCCTCATGAAATGTCCCACCACCAGTTCTCATCTTTATCCTATTGCTCAAGCACTGTTGATAGGAGTGCTTCTGGCATGTATTACTGCAAGTCCTTTCTGATGAAAATTGACATCCCTGTCCTTCAAGTAAATACAAATGCACATTTAATTGGAGTGTAGCTCTTGGGGAAATGGACCAACCTTATTTAGATTAAAGTGGGGCCAAATACTAGGTTTTGGTATTAACTGTATATTTAAATAAAGCTCAGTTCAAACAGAGGTAGGTGTAGCGCGCTCCATTGCTACCCAGCTAGGCTTTAGCTTTATAAATCCCATACTTATTGCTTATCTGTCCATATATATGTACGACTATTTCACTGAAGGATTTGCATCTAAGAACCCCGAAAGATATAATCCCTAAGAGTATTTTCAATTTCTTGTGCTCTTTAATTTCTCTGCCAGGTGCATTTTTCTTATATTTTGTGATGAGTGGATTGTTAAATTTACATGTTGGTTTGGGGGATAAAGCATGCAATAAATCTTGTGATCTGAAGACTGGGAAACAGGGGGATGGAAATATGTCAGCTGCAGATGTGGTTCCCGGGGTATCCCAAAAATATTGCCCTACATATGGTCATTTGTCTCGCCATAGGCGATATTTTTGGGCGGATAATTTGTGGGAGCGGAGGTTGCAGGGGTGTTGCCTACACATTTAAAAATAATGCAGGGGTTTCCCCCGCAGGATCCATGGCTCAATATTGCTGCAAAAATAATATGACGGAGATATTAACACATGGAACCGTCCCAGGGTTGTTCCACTATCTTTTTTTATGATGTTGTTCAGGCTAGTAATCCGTGATCTCCCCCATTAGATCTAATTTTCCCTAAAATATGAAACTGAAGGTCCGGCCCAGGGAGTGCTTTCAAATAGTCCAAATAATCATTTTTTTTTTCATTGTACATGGTTACAGAAGAAAAAATATAACCTTTCACAAGTTTCAAATTAAGTACATAATTTAGCAAAACAAAAAAGAAAAGAAGAAAAAAAACTTTGTTGTTTGTAAACCTGGAATGCTTAAAGGCATTTCAGTGTGCAGTCATCACATTAAGAGTTATTTGCCTGCCTTTCGGTTTGCACCTTCCTTTGAAGCTTGTTATGGGATATATTTTGCCCAGAAAGAAGTAAACTGCATTTAGCCGCGTTGGCCCAAAAATTGCAGGATATTGGGCCTTGTATGTGATTGACAAAGCCAACAATTTATGGCTTTTTCTACATGGAAAGGATGGCATTTGCAAACACAGAAATTACAATCATGGAAGTGGGTGCATTTCGCAGCTGAAATAATAAACAAATGGACTTAGAATGTCCCTTGCCAAAATTGACATATTATGATGAGAAAATGAACAAATGGTGGCAAGACGCAATTATATAAAAATAAACAGAAGGCCTCATGTGCCTAAATGAATATTAACCTTCACAAACATAAATGTCTGTTTCTGCAGACACTTATGTTTGTGAAGGTTAATATTCATTTTGGCATGACTTAAGTTCCTATTTCGTGAGAAGGCTTCAGTTTGTATTCAGAACACTCAAGCAGAGACCAGGAAGGAATTCTATTGGGGCCTGCTCTCCAAGATAAGTAACAAGATGGCCATTAGCCTTGGGAGAAGAAGGGATGATGACTTTACACCAGGTAAAAGTAAACAATTGAGCAGGTGCCCTGTTCAGAGGAGAATTGAAACTTAACTGTGTAATGTAAGTCAGGATCTGCATATTTGTTTGAAGTTTCCCATTTGTTTAAAGGACGATCATAGTTTGATAATTTTCTCAAGAATCATAAGTTGCACCGTAATGGTTCAAGTATCACCAAAAAGTTGCGGAACAGTTCTATTTATTGAAGGCGGTACTTATCAAAATTTGCCCTTGGGAACAAGAGTTACAGCCGAAAACCTTTTTATTTTAATTTTATATACATTTAGCAATTAAGCTTTGTGTATACAACACAAATATTTAAAATACACACATATAAAAAGGATACAAATAAATACAAATGGTAACACGCAATTATATACACACATAAAGCACATAAGATATACAATTTAGCATTAACAGACCTCGATTAATTTCAAGAGACCCGACCATCATAAAATACATCAAAATTCTGTTAAAATCAATGCTAAAATGTTTGTGCCTGTTACAAATTTCATAGAATCTGTAAAGTTTCTGTGTATTTCCAATAAAATGTCACCCAAAAATATATAAGATTAAGATCATTGCCCTCCATAAAAAGTGACCAAATAGGAAACAAATCACTGCAATTTGTTTGATTGTTATACATCTTCATATGCTTAGCCCCTAAAGGACTCAGACCATCACATAGCAACAGAATGTGTTTCAGGCTTTCGATGACATCGTCACCACGTAATCTGCATTTACGATTTACTTGGGAAATTCCCAAGTGACTACCCTTAACCTCCAATTCCTCACAAATATTCCATTTTAATAGAAGGTATTAACATAGCACACCACTGCTGAGATATGCCAAAATGTAAGACGGTCTGTCGGTGCGATCCATTAAATAACTAATAAAGGGGCCACTATTGGAATTTGATGCCAGTTGCACAATTCGATTTTCATAAATAAAACTACTCAGTTTCCGTTTCAACTTATATTTGATGACATTAACTGAAGAAGAACTGGAAAGAATGTCCATATCACTCTGCCATCTGTCATATACCATTAAATGGGTTTTTGACTCCCCAGAAAATGTCACAAAGCAGAGGTTGGGAAATCTTAATAAATTAGATATCTAGGTAGAAAATGTCATGTTCATAGCTATAATAATTTTGTATAAACTGCAAAAATTGTTGTTCACACCTGCAACCTCCTGCTGAGACAGGAGTTAGTTCATTACAAGCAGCATGGTTAGAGAAACCCAAAAATATATATGTTGTTAGGTTTATGTGTAAAATACAAACTTTTGCCACATAGTGTCTTTTTAGGTGAACAATTAAAAAGTGTAAAATGAAAACTCCAGTGGGTGGATTACCCCCTTCCATCATTTGAACTACATAACTCAAGGAGCCTATCCAAAGAGAGGGGTCGGGTCTTGGTGGTGGAGAGGACAGTAGGAGTCCAATTAAAATTCAGGGCCAATAAGCTGGCACCTCCTAATATTAATATTTCTGAGATGTGGCTTTGAGGTTAAAAAGTGGAAACACAAGCCAGAGAGGGGAGAGCTGCCTAAAATCATCTGGATGAATACGGAAAGAGGGTTGCAAAATGTAACCCTGCTTGGAAGACTAACTGATACTGCCTGGGTGGAATTGCTGATGAGAGTCCTGGAGGAAATCAAGGAAACAGAGACAAATGCTGGGATCGTTGCAAGGAGAGCCAAATAGAGAGATGCATGCTGCTGGCTATACATGATTGAGGTGCCTGACCAGCTCCCTGTTTTCCCCCAAGAGAGGGTCCAGTAATGCTGATGTCTTCCCTTAGCGCCAGCCCCAGAGACATTCTGTGTAAGTAATGTGTCTAACTAAAGTGTGGAGATTTCTTTGATTTAATACCTTCCCCTGAATTAATGGTTGGGGGGTATGAAAGTGGACACTTAGCATTTTACAAAATAATAATTAAATTAATTCCCCTATAGTTAAATAATAAAGAGTGTTTTTTATTAACATTTGAAATTAACAAAACCCCTCATAGTTTGAATAAGAAATATAGTCATTTAAAGTGAGTTGTTATTCCTAATTTCATTCCCAAACCCCAAAATTCCCTCAAGGGGAAGGGGTGTCCTTGACTAAAAACAAAATTCCTAATTGTTCATCATTCCTCAGACCTGGCCTTAATGCAGAGGTGTGATACGTGTACAGTGAATGTCAGGGTTGTTGGTGCTAGGCAGAGAAGTGTCTTGCTAAACGAAATTAAGTGAGGTCCCTAATTGAAAGGTGCTCTCTCTACAGAGAGTGAGAAAATAACTCCTTGTAGAAGAGATTTTCCATTGCGTAGGGGCGAAGGAAGTAGGGTTCGATCAATCCCAAGTATAATGAAAAGTCGGTGGTGCTGTTAATACTGCTAGCATTTTCAAGTGCACAGGGAAATTAAATATACAAAGTGTGACATGTGAGAAATTGCTTTTGAAAAGGTTGAAGTTGGTTTAACTCTGAACCTTATCAAGGAATGCTAGTACTCATGATCTTGTAATGTTCCAAGGTATTGTTTAATTTTGACATTCCGGGGTTGTGGTGGGACAGGAGGGGTAAACTGTTTATTTGGCCTTGGTTCCATGTACATGAGAACCAAAAGTGAAGTCCAAAAAAGTGAGTTTTGTTTTAAAGCTTTTTGTGCCACAGAGAAGATGGCGTGTAAAATCATTTGGTGCAAATAATTATCGAACCTATTTATTCTTTCTGTACCCCATCCTGGTTCTTGGCTTATTGGTGCAACAGGGCTCTATATGAGTCAGAGACAGAGCTAGGGTGAATAGGACAAATGATATATTGTGTGGCGCTTTAATTGGGGTGGGGGTAAACTCCCCATGTTCAGCATAGTCTCTAAATATACTCTTACTTTGTGGGCATAATCCCTAGAACTGAGAAACCTTCAAGCAAAGATTTGTCGTTCTCATCTTGGTTGTAGCTTTTGATCTGGAAGTTCCAAGATCCTGCTACTGTGCAGAATTAACTAAGATATGGACGGTTGAAAGGGTCCTCGAACAAAGTTCCATGCCTAGTAAATCCGCCCTTAAACCTTAAAAGGAAGTGAGATACATTATCACCTTCAGGGGAAGCCTAAAGACATCATTTGGGAGGAGGTGTGAACATTTGCAGCAGTCCCTCTCTCCACCCTTAGTTTATGATGACTATGAAGAAGCATTTGCTAGTTTTAGTAGCTGCTTGTTTTTGCTTCTCATCAGTCACTGTCCCTTAACTGCTGAGCTCTAATGGACGAGCATACACCTCCTTAGCACTTAATATGTTGCAGCATCAGTTTAAATAAAAGCATTGTTTATAGTGTATTTAGAGTTCTTGTCCAGCACTTAATGCCCTGATTGCATGGGGTAACCTTCGGTTCTCTGGGCCCAACTCTGCTTTTCCACCTTACTTACTTGCATAAAAGGTTGACTGCATTCTTTAACAGACACCGCTGAGGGTCCCCCAGATACTTTCCTCAAAAAGAAATTGCTGACAAGGCCTCCTGACTCCTCACCTCTCCTCTCCCCATGCTCTCCCCCTAACCCACTGTGTCATCAAAAGCTGCCTGCGAGCTTCGCACCCAAGACTCTGACCTAAGTGGCTTGTTTGGCACTTCACCAGGCAGGGGCATTAACGCCTAATCCCTCTTCATCACCTCCCTTACTTACATGAAAGCGTACCCAATCGACAACAACGAGCCAACGATTCCAGGAGGAAAAAAGAGAGTTTTTTCTGCAAAAGTGCCACAAAAGTTAATGTTACAGCAATACCAGATGCGAGTTTCCAATGCACGGCAGCCAAACCAAACCAAACTGTTGCTGACCTTCCCCCTTCCCCAAAGGTGGGATCCCAACCCCTCTCTATCCTTAGGTGATATTCAGAAATGTTTGTGAGGGCAGAAGCCTAAGTGGCAGCCCTCAAACATCATGGAGGGAGATGCCTCTAGCCTCGGACCAAGAAGCCGCTACATCCCTAGTGGATCTTTGTTGAACCTATGGTGCTAAAGGCACAGGAGCTCCAAAATATGACTGCTGTAGCGGATGGTACATATTTGCTGAAAGTGCAAGAGGAAGGGCGAGCGCCTTGCACGGCTGCCTCGAATATCACCAACAGTGAATCACATCCTCTAAAGGAAGTCACCTTTTCCAGATGAACAAACCCAGCCCTGCGCACATCTAATGTGTACAATTGCACCTTTTCCTCCGATGAGTGACAAGGAAGCAATACCTCTAGGCATATACTGCCTATTGGATATGAAAGGTCGATTACACCTTTGGTAATACAAAGGACCCTTGTGCAGGACTTACAATCTGGGAAGATTTGTAGAGCACACAAAGAGGATATAAGCGACTGAATCTCGCCTAAATGATGTGCTGAGGTTTTGGCTAGCAAGTCTATGACATTCCAAGAGAGGAACTTCAAGGCGACTTCTCCAAAGAGTCAAAGGGCTTGGCCTTAATAGTCTAATGAACGAGTGATGGATCCCACAGAGGAAAAACAAGACTGTGGAGCAACCATGAGATATAACAAAGGACAACTGCTAGGTTCCACTATGGTTTGCGAAAAATCTGAATTACCACCCACTGAACGCGCAACTTAGGCAATGATAGTCCCAAGTGGAATCCTTTGGGCAGAAATGTCAGGATACGGAACTGCTCACAGTTCAAGCAGCAATTACAACTCTTTCCCCACCAAATGGGAAAAGTCTTCCAGTATTTTAAGACTTGTGGGTAGAGGTATGGTGAGAATTCTGAATTGCCAGTTGCCTTGACAAACCTTTCTGTTGTTGCCCTTCCTTTTCAGCCTCCAGACTGAGAGGCACAATCGAAAGAGTAAATCTCATGATAAAGGAGGATGTTCAAGAGGCATGGTTCCAGTGGGATAATCCACTCTGGTCCTTGGGCCAATTTTTGTAACAAAAAGAACTGTGACATATCTGGATTGTTGGTCCCTTCTCTCAAAGGGGGAACATCCCCTTTGAGGGTAGGAAGGTGAGCCCGCTCAGCAAGACCCTTCCTAAGGGTTTGGGCAAGTGGGACCGCCTTGGGAGTAACTCCCTTTCCTACACAGAACTCCCTTCGAGGTGAACTCGGTCTGCTTACATGGAAATTGAGAACCCTATAACCGACTGTGACATTGTTTCGTACTCAGCGGCTGTAGGTAATGCTGAACTGTATTCGAGAAACAAGGATGAACAACACGCCCCTTGTGGGATACAAAGCAGCCAACATAAAAGGACGATGAACCCTACTGATAGGAGAGAGAGCACTACACGGAGGCGAGCCTCTGATGACACCACTTCCTGGAGGGGCAGAGTCGAGCGGTAGTGCGTCGCAGAGTAAGGGACACCAGAGGGCCAGCGAATCGAGAATCGGTGCAATCGCCTCAGAGAACGAGACAGAGTAGTCATCTTGTCTAGTGGCGTGACCATACAGAGTCTATGGTGGGCGAGAGGCCCGCAAACGAACACTGACACCAGGCAGGGCCAGAGGAACGGATCCTCTACCCCGAAATGGGGTTACGGAGGCTGCGAGAGGCAGCAGCATATATGAAGGAGAAGTAACTGCATCAGTGCAACAAGCAACCCGAAGCTGAGCAAGCCGTGAGATGCAGACTCCATTCCCAAGGAGCAGACCTGACGCGGAAACAGGTAGCAGGGTAGCTTGGGGAATAAGAAGGCGAATATATCAAAGTGGGACATAGCATGAAGTTGTGGGTTATGGGAGCCCAAGATACCCGAGGAATACAGTGTGACAAAACCCCAACGTGTTATTTAGCTAAAAGTAATGTGAGGGTCAGGAAGACCCTGTAAAGATACTAAGAGAAATATAACCTGTAGGGTTCAAACCAGTAAACCAGAAGATAACAGAAAATCATATAAATAGTTGGACAAAGGAGATCAGGAAGTTCTCCAGAGTGAAAGGAACGTTAAAGCCAAGTTCGCACCAAGAACTATTGCAACTCTTGAGGAGTGTGAGAGGAGGAAACGAAAGCACTTGAATTGACGTCAGTTGGAATGAGCAAGATAACTTTTTGCTGGTGATTTTTACATTTCCTTTTGTTCTTGTTTTGTTTTGCAGTGAAGTGATGTATATCTGGTTGATTCTGGGTCTGTTTCATACCATCCCGGAGTCTATGAGTGCCAGGGTTGTCATTGACGATTCTTTTCAGCAATTTGTCTGCATGTTTGAAACATGAGTCCTGAGTTTTTCATTGATTCAAGAAGATGTGGGCGACGAGGTGTTAAGACAATAGGCCAGATCCTTGGGATACCTCACATATTAGGGAGCTAGTTGTTGGTCAATTAGAATAGCAGTATGCAACGATATTATAGGGTTTAATATGATAATGGATGTTTAAGGGGCTTGGTGCAAGTTTATTTTATGGGTGATAATTTACAGGGGATTTTTTAGTTTAAGTTTAGGCGTGAACACTAATGGATTAACTTTTTGTGAGGATTGGGGTTGGTCTCTTATTCCGGGGTTTGGGCTATGACGGTTTATCAAGAAATAATGCAATGGGATTTAATAACTAGGGTTTAGGTGAAATAGTTTCGATGTTTTAATTTGAAATGACCCGGGTGTCAATATGTTTATTTGTGTATTCTAATTTGGTTATTAGTTATTTGGGACTTGATTCTTTGATTTTTTTGTGGAGTTCAAGTTATTTGGGAGAGGAGTCCAGGGCGTTAGGTTACCTGGAATGTGTTTTGGAATTTTATCTTTTGCGCTGTTCTTTGGGTTTTGCATCTGCTTCAGAGGGGGTGGGTTAGGGTTTATATTGGGGGTCACAAACACCAATCAAATTCTATTGGATGAGCATTTTTTGGGATTGATAGGGGTTGATGATAGTGGAAAATGGGTGATCAATTGCAAATACAAATCTCATGGCATGTGAATGGTTTGAACAATGTACACAAAAAAAGAAAAGTGATGTCTTATTTGAATGATCTAAAGGGAGATGTGTGTTTTCTTCAGGAGACGCACCTACTGAAGACGGATCTGGATGGTCTGAAAAAAGGTTGGGTTGGAAGGGCATATGGATCATCTTTTGAGTCAAAGTCTAGAGGTGTGGTCATTTTAATTAGGAAGCATGCCCCGATCAAGGTTATTAAAGAAATAAATGATAAGGAGGGTAGAATGGTCGCTATTTTAGCAAATATTCAGGGCAGAGAAGTTCTTTTCTTCAATATTTATGCACCAACTATAGATGTTGGTACTTTTTTTAGAAAAGTGGCACAAACGATCCAAGATCTTAAGTCAAGTAACATAATCCTGGGTGGAGACTTCAATACGGTTATTGACTCTGCCTTGGATAGGAGTAACACTAGACATTATAGAAGGATTGACATGCAGTCACGAACACTGAAAGACCTAATGGAGGAACATAACTTGAAGGACGGATGGAGAAACGAAAATCCTTTCTTGAGAGAATAAAGCTTTTATTTTGGTGCACATGCTACATACTCCAGATTAGACATGCTGTTGATGGCAGGAGAAATTACCCAAAACTATAAATCTAGCAACATAGGAAATATTGTGTTGACTGATCACGCTCACGTTGTTATGGATTTAGAGTGGGACTTTGCTATGAATAGACAGTATACATGGAGATTAAATGCGATGTTATTGGACAATGAAGATGAGATGGACAAACTTTCAACTGAAATAGATTACTTTGTGAAGGAGAACTGTAATGGTGAAGTTAGATCTGACATAGTTTGGGAAGCGTTCAAATGCGCTGTACGTGGTATGCTTATAAGTTTGGCGAGTGGGTTAAAGAAAAAGTTTGACACATCACCTAAAGAATTGGAATCAAAAATTAAAGTTATGTCTTGTGATTTGATCATGGACTCTACGAAAATGAACTTGATTCCCGAAGTTAACAAATTGAAAAAAAGAGTTGAAAACATTAATATCAACTGTAGTGGACAAAAACATATTTTCAACAAAAGTGCACTTATTTTGAACAAGTTGAGAAATGTGTCCGCTGGCTAGCTTTTAGACTGAGGAAAAGAGAGTCGGAACACTCAATTGCATCAATCAGAGACTCTGACGGTCAAATTACATTCAAACCAACAGGAATAAATGAGGTGTTCAGAAAGTTCTATGAAAAATTGTATCAAAATGAACCACAGGTTGACGCGTCTGGGGGGACTTCCTAGAGCCTATTCAAATTCCAACGATCTCAGAGGCAGAAACCGAATTACTAGAAGAATCTGTAACAGTAGATGAGGTTAAACGAGCAATTGCGAAATTGAATGCTGGTAGGACTCCTGGGCCGGGTGGTCTACCAGTTGAATTCTATAGATGGCTACCAAATTCAGCGCTGGTCCTGATGACAGAGATGTTTAAGGTTTCTAAGTCTAGAGGAGTGCTCCCAGAGACTACTAGACATGCGACAATTTCTGTATTCTTAAAAAAAGACAAAGATGTAACTTTGGCATCCAGTTATAGACCGATTAGCTTAATTAATGTAGACAATAAGATTCTGGCCAAGATATTGGCATTGAGGCTGGAGAACCTGCTACCAAAGTTGATAGATCGAAATCAGTCTGGTTTTGTTAAAGGAAGGATGACATCCAGACATATGTGGAAACTGCTATGTTCTATTACTATGTCATCGGAGATGTATAAAGATTTGGCTGTCCTCTCATTAGATGCCGAAAAGGCCTTCGATAGAGTAAATTGGCAATTTATGTCTAAAGTACTTGAAAAGATGGGTTTTGGAATCCAGTTCAGATCTTGGATTAGTCTGCTATACACTAAACCGACGGCAGATGTTAAAACTAACGGAGAGAGACCAAGTTCATTTGAATTGGAACATGGCACGAGACAAGGATGCCCGCTGTCACCATTATTGTGTGTAATTGGAATTGAACCATTGGCTATTGCACTGAGAGCTGAAGAGGATTTGCAAGGCATTGATTGTTGGGGTTTGCAACAAAAAATTTGGTTATACGCTGATGATCTGTTATTGGTTCTCAAGAATCTTGGTGAATCAATACCTGTACTTATAAACATTTTGGAAGCCTTTCACCAATGCTCTGGATATAAAATAAACTGGGCAAAATCGAAAGTCCTACCATTGGTGCCAATTTGTGGCAAACATTTCGTCACGCAGTTGGGTTTCAGATGGTGTGCTGAAAAACTGCTATATTTGGGGGTGTGGGTTTTGATGAATGTTATTGAATTTGTGAGAGAGAATATGAATATGGTGTGTACTACTTTCAAATTGGACTTGGATAGGTGGAACTTTACTTTTTTGCGCCTTTCTCTTTGGGGGATGGTGAATGCTTTGAAAATGGTGTTGACTCCTAGAATAAACTTTGTATTGAGTATGATCCCGTTAGATATTGAGCAGAAATATTGGCGTGAATTGAACAGGATCATTCAGGATTTCTTATGGGATCAGAAACCACTGTGTCTTAAAATAAGTAAATTGCGGTTACCTTTGTCTAGGGGTCCCAAATTTCAGAGCCTACCATATGGCTGTTATGGCACAAACTTTATTTCCCTTCCTTAAACCAGAACATGAGGACTGGTTGTGTCCAGAGTCTAGTCATATGGGTCCATTGTCGCCTAGAGCATTGTTGACAACTAAACCAAACAGATGAAGGATGTAGGATCCATTGACTAGGAACTTAAGAACTTCTTGGTTGCTTTTGAATGAATATTTGGGTTTTGATGCATTAAGAGATCCAAGTGCTTCAGTATGGTTGAATCCGAATGTTAGACATGAAGGGAAGGTGTTGTTCTGGCATGAATGGTTTCTTGCTCGGGCACAGTGGATAGAGGATCTTTTCAATGGTATGAAATGGACGATGGCTAAGGAGATACAGACACAGTTTGATATTTCTAGCTTCTGCCTGGCAGATTATCAGAAGATAAAGAAGGCAGTGGGCGATGTGAATATGGAAGTTAGGGTTCATGTGGATCTGCTTGGATGGAAACCAAAAGTGAGTGGCTGTGGTCTAGTCAGCTATATTTATAGACTAATTGTGTCAAATTATAGAGGAAATGACTCTTTGAGGTTGGACGGAATCAGAGGATTGGGGAAGACATTACAGAAGATCATTGGTCACATATTTGTGAGAATGTCAAGTTATGTTCTTTAGGGCTAGCTGAAAGATCCCGCCAAATTAAGATTATAAATAGAGTGTATTGGACACCTGAGAGATTTGTGAAAAGGGGATTAAAGACAGCCCTGACTGCTGGGCGTGTGTACATGAGGTTGGTACCTTAGAACACATGCTGTGGGATTGTTCGAGGGTAAGAGGTCTGTGGTTTGAATTTGACAAAATTTGTGAAAAGGTTCTTGACGAAAAGATTTGTATGGATTTCAAGACCATTGTGCTAGGCAGTGATGACATGTTGGAAAATGTGGCTACATCTCATAAAGAATTGATCTTTCGGGGTGCAATGGTGGGGAAGAATCTGATTTTAAGACATTGTAAATCATCTGTTCCTGTTACTATTGAGATGTGAATTACAGAGATGCATATGTTGGCGGAGATGGAAAGAGTGTTGTATCGGAGGGAGAAGAAAAACGCTTTGTTCGACAAGATCTCGGGAAAATTTCTTTTAGTTAGTACCAACCCAATTAGAAAGGGGGGGAAGGCATAGTGAACTCAAAGGGCCATGCTATCGACATGGCATGAATGACCCATGCCCGAGGGTCTCTGTATCTCGAGCAGTATTATGGTGATTTTGCATTACTGAAGGATGCAAAAAGATCTATTTTGGAATGGCCTAACTGGACTGTGAAAGTCTTGAAGGGAACAAAGACAGGGACTAAAGGGTATGGAAGTGTGTCTCACTGTGTCTGCGACCAGTGAGAGAACATGCACCATGACCAGTGTCTGTGCACAGCAACCAGTGACGGTACCTGGCCCATTTGGCCAATTTCATCATGAACATGTCTAATGCAGCTGACCCTGCCCTGATCAGTCCCAGGCCAATTGGATCTCAGATCTAGCTTTGGAAAATGTAAGTGCCACAGCCCTCACTGCTGGAGCCTTGATCTGTGCACTAGGGTCTGGAAAGCCGAGGTGTCCCAGAGATCTAAGCGTATTAAACGCCCCTTTTGCAGAGAGACTTTTGGAGAGCAGATTGATATGGTGATAAAGATGGCCCATGGAGGCCGACAAAAGGCCACAGCCTTCCAGGAAAAGCCTAAACCTCCTATGTCCAAAATTCATTCCTCAAGGAGAACTTTCAGTCACCCTTTCAGCAATCTAATAACTCTTATCAATAAAAGGCTGCTCAGTCAGGCTCTTAGATTAAGCCTGCGGCAGCCAGGACTGAAGTACCCTCCATGCCTCATTACAGATTATCCATCATTTTCTGCTGATCCGGCAGGCAGCTGCCTTGTGTTTCCTTCCCGTCTGTGAGTCGGATATCACAGATGCATGTCGGGTTTTAGGCATTTGAGACAGCTACCAAAAAAATGTCTTCTCTACCCCACCAACTTTAAGGTTTTAAGAGAAACCAATATTCAGATGCCCAGAAGAACAGGAGACCCTGCTGGTTGGGATACCAGCTCCTCTTCTGAAGAAAGCAATACAAGATGTTAAAAGGGCAGTTGGAATGTAGGGTTTCTTCTCCTTTCGCTTTTTAATCCAGAAGCATACAAGTGAGCGGCCTCCCGTTCTAGATTTAAAGATCTGCAGATAACAGCCGTTGCAAGACCTTAACAGCAGATCCTCACTAAAAAGCAGAGGAGACTTTCTCTGCTACATCGATATGCAGGATGCATATAGTTTGCAAAGGTAGCGGGCGCCCCTCTCTCGACAGAACAAGGCATGATAACCTGTTCAGTGGTTATTAACCACTTGAGAGTTCGCAGCCACTGCTTTTACTCACTGTGCCTTTCACAGATGGGAAATATCCATTTGCATATCAGTCTTTGTCCTGCCCAGGGGCAGTCCAGCACCGAAATGCAATGGCAATTCCAACCTGAACGAGAGTACCACCAGCAACCCCATACACGTGTTTCACTCTTGTTGGGGATCATCAGTGAGGTGAAGCTGATGCCTCTCTAAGCACAGCGAGAGGGAGACCACGTCTGGTTGCCCCCAGGAGACCTAGGGTTACCAATCCCAGGTTCCTTGAAATTTAGTTTGCAAAGGTAGCGGGCGCCCCTCTCTCGACAGAACAAGGCATGATAACCTGTTCAGTGGTTATTAACCACTTGAGAATTCGCAGCCACTGCTTTTACTCACTGTGCCTTTCACAGATGGGAAATATCCATTTGCATATCTGCTCACTGTGCTTAGAGAGGCTCAGCTTCACCTCACTGATGATGCCCAACAAGGCTGAAACACGTGTATGGGGTTGCTGATGGTACTCTTGTTCAGAGAGGAATTGCCATAGCATTTCGGTGCTGGACTGCCCTCGTGGGTGGGACAAAGACTGATATGCAAATGGATATTTCCCATCTGTGAAGGTACAGTGAGCAAAAAGCAATGGCTGCGAACTCTCAATGTGGTTAATACCCACTGAACAGGTTATCATGCCTTGTTCTTTCGAGAGAGGGGCGCCTGCTACCTTTTTTGTATTTATGCAGGATGCATATCTTCACATCCCAATTTACCACCCCTTCCTGCTCTTTGCTTTTTTGGGGAAGATGTTCCAGTTCTGCATCCTTCTCTTTGGTCTTAAATCCACTCCACAGGTGTTTACGATGACTCTGGCCTCAGTGATGGCTCTGATTCATGCGAGTGGCACTCTCCAGTACCCGTTCCTGGACAACTGAATTGTCCACATCCAATCCAGCACAGAATCAGCCAATGACATTCAGCAGGTGGTGACCAACCTGCAGGAGTTTGGGATCCTGATAAAGTGGAATAAATCCTCCCTGGATCAGCTCAAGTAGGCTTGAACGGGAATTGGTGGTTTGGTCGAAGTAGATTTCGTCCCAATTTTTTGGGCTGAATTTGGCTGCAAATATATGTCAGGGTGGGTAATCATGATAATGAATCTAAGGGGTGGTTGCGGTGGGGGGCTGCGCGGGGGCTTTCCCTCCCATATATGTGCGGCCAAATTGAATTTTAAAAAAAATTGAATTTGGATTCAAAGGAAAAAAAACTCATCCAAGTTACATAGAACTGGCTTGTACAGCTTCCAACCTCATTAAGTGCCTGTGGGAATGCCTCAAAATCTTTCAGGATTGAATTTGCGTTGTAAGCAATGTAGGAGGCTGAGTGTAGTGCCAGGCTTCATCCTGTAAATTAATTCTTGTGACTGGCCTTCACATTTTTGCAAGAGACCAACGTGCAACCGATAAATCCAAAAGCCCCCGGATATACCTGAACCAAAGTGGCCGGGAGCAGATTGTCACCTTCCATAGCATACATTTTCATCAGGAACTTTGGGATGGATGCCTTAACCCCTTCCATTCCCTTAAAACTATGCCTCAGATGTTATCATCAAGTGACAGCCAGTCTGGCTTCTCCCATCGATAATGATGCCAGATGCGGAAAGAGGAAGAGGCAGCCGGGTGCAGGTGCAAATCCAAATTTTCCTTGAAATGAGAAATAATGTACAATACCATATCTTTTGGAAAAATAAACCCCTGAATCTCAGTCTCGTTTTTTTCTTTTCCCCAGGAACTAGTTGAGGATGTGGAGGAAAGTTAGAGGAAGACGTGCCTTCTTCTTGACCTACTCTACCTTTGGCTCCATTTGGGCAGGATGTTTATTGTATCCAGTTGCTTCTGCGAGACAGGTTGTTACGAGGTTGGAGGTAGCCATGGCGCTATTAGCGCCATGGCTACCCCTTTACCGCATACCGGGTCCGGGTTCCCTGAATGGGGAATTACCGGGCCATTCCAACCTTGGAGGACCCAGTATTTCCCCATTTAGGGAACCCATCCCCATTCCCATTCGAGCCCCCATAAAACCAGCTGCCCTTAGCGGGACCCGCTAAAGGACCTCGTAATGCGGCTGTAAGGGGTTAACAGCACTGGCACCTTTACCAGCACCGTTAACCCCTTACCTCCAACCTCGTAATGACCACTGTGCCCATGCGCCCTGTGAGACCTTTTCCTACTGCTGTGGCTCTTTCTCTCTATGCTGCAATGGTTGAGATGCCTGTAGTACTTAGCCCAGAAATGCATCGCAAAACACGTTTCAACATGGAGCGCATTTGTACCGCCCTCTCCTTTACTCTCTGTGGAGCCGCTTAAGGGAAGAAAGGAGACCGCACACTTCCTCATTCCGATACTGCTTCTAGAGTGGGGAGCGGTTGCCATAAAAAACAAAGCTTGAGCAGCCATGCTGCGTCATAATCGTATTAACGTCCCGCATTTTGATAGCCTGCAGCAAGGGGAGGAGCCTGGGAGAATCTCCAACAATTTTATTTGAGGAAAATATGCAAAAGGTACTAGGTGAGGCCCGGGAAAGGATGCAGACATCCTTTCATGTAAACACGGAAGGGGACAACGAAGAGGGATGAGAAGGTAATACCATCTTCAGCTTGTCGTAAATTGCTAAGAAATTGATTGAAAGTAGTAGTCAGGATAGGGAATATCAAGGGAAAAAGGAGTTTTGGGGTTGGACGAAAAATCGATGGGTGAGGGGATGGTTACAGTGAAATAAACAGGATCTTACAGTCTGAGGTTAGGTAGCACAGCGAGACAGAGACTAGTTCAAAGGTCCCAGGCAGGCCCTTCTCTCCCTCTTTTACCATGGTGCCTGCAGAAAATCCCACACTCTCACCTCTCTCTTGTGTGAATACATTTACCTGAATAGCTCAGAGCTTTTGAAAGTTGGAGGGAGAACTTGGGGCAGTGCCAGGTGCACCCACAACCACGTGCGGTTGGGATGTACTGTGTGAGTGAGTGGTTTAATAAGGGTGACTGTTGGGGGTTTTAAATCTTGTGAAATCCCATTTAGTAGTATTTAAGGCTAAGCAAAGGGAAGTGAGTGGGAATTTGGTAGAACTGTGATTTGGGATCTCATACAATAGGATGAACATTCCTGGCTACATATTTTACCACATCAATATTACAAATATAAGGGTCAACATAGGAGTAATAGTGATAGAAGTGCTTTATTTGCTGCTCCAATTGAAGTTGCAGTATTGAGTGCCAGTGGTAGGTCGGTTGATCAGTTCTTAGGGACCAAATACAATAGATTGGAATTGTGGTCTCTGCCTCAGTTTCAACACGTGAATATTGCCAGCACAACAGCCTGTATGGATTATCAAATGGTGGAAATTAAGTGATATCACTTCCTGTGATGTTCTTGAGATTTTGGTGAAATGACGCCATTGAAAGCACCCATCTTCCAGAGGTATGAAGAATCGGTTACCCTGCCTGCTTCTGCCTTTGTTTTTGGTGCCTTATTCCCATAAGCCTTTCCTTTCACCCTTGAACCACTGTGAAGTGGCTTCAGTTTGATATAGTGCTAACTTACAATCCTCCAGGTCTACTTGGAAACACAACTCAATGACCACAACACTTTCAGAGATATCTGCCTCCTCCCTTTTGCAGAACTATGGTCCAGCTAGCCGGACTGGAATGCACAAATACTAACACAAAACATTTCTTCTTCGTCCCTGTGCTGGTAGCATTGGTTTCCTTCTTTCCCATCCCGCTCATTTTATTGTTTCATTAGACTGGGTCTGGATCCCCCTTATAGGGGCACAGTACACCACTACACAGCAAGGATGTTTTAAAGAGTCTCTGTACAGAGGATGTCTTTATATGCATTGTGATGAATCCGATGGTGTCATTACTCCTTTCCCGGCGGTAACCTGACCTTGGGGGTTGGGGGAAGTAGCTATATGAGGGAGGATCACATGGGGGAAGAAGACAGACTCCTAAGAAGTGTCATGCATCATAGGATGAGACATAGTATCTATCCCGTTTTTCTTCTGGAGATATCTCACCGATACCTGATGCCTTAATGGCATATTGTTATACCTCCCCTCATCCTCCTAGGAAGAGTGTTGAAAACCTTTCACCAGATATGTATACAAAGACAATCTAAAACTGACTTGCCTTTGAAAACCACTAAAAACGTTTACCCAAACTACACATGTAGGCCATCAAGAATGAGCTATCATTCCCATAAGCATGAGAATACTGCGACAAGGAAGAGGGATCAAGTAATACAGATCACACAAGGCCTAGAAAAACAAACCACGTTCTAGTTGTTACAAGTGTTTGCCTACATCAGAGACATTTAAACAGTTGAAGCAGCTGACCAAGGAGACCTGCTGGCGGGAGAAGACTCCATCTCAAAGCGACCAAGAGACCATGGGACAGGAAGGAGAAGGGAAGCGGACTGTGAAGAACACGCTGCAGGGGCGCCAGAAGCCGAGAGAAGACTTCTGGGCTTTTGTAGGTGTTCAGAGGTCGCTTCCACCTTACCTGAGATCGGGAAGACACCACAGAGACCTGCAGGAACTGCACAGAGCAGAGAAGCCAAGAAACAGAAGCAGCACGCAGGATGCCGAACGCTTGCTACTGGCTTACCGCGGGAGAGAGGAAATATGCCAGAAAGAACCAGAGAGTCCACGGAAGGGACCAAGAGATAATTGGGCATTAATGAACAAAACATCCCCTGAAAGAATACGTGCAAGTGAACATTGTTATAAAAGGGCCCAGGTAATCGGAACAAGAGAACCTTGTGAGTGTATGCAATATACATGTCAAAGAAGTCCTGGCAGAATAGTACATAAGACAGATACGATACTGAAAAAACGAATCTAAGAGACTTTCAGTATTGGAAATGTGCACCGAGTCCACATACGAAGGCCTTGGAAGGAGAGTATACAAGGCAACTTGAAGGTGTATTTGAAGGTGCAAGAAAGTGGATATGTTACAAATGCCCCACCAGGAGAGTAGACCAGGCAGTTCGAAAGTATTAAGAAAAACCTTTGTCAGAAAGCCCTGGAAGGAGAGTAGACCAGGCAGAAACAAGTTGTAGGAGTGTCCAGGAAAGAAAGTCCCTGGCAGGAGAGTATAGCAGGGGGTGCTAATTGTGAACATATATCTTTATAAGAAAGCCCTGACAGGAAAAAATAGCAGGCATGAAGATGAATAAAGTGTAAACGAAATTAACTCAAGAAATCCTGATCAGAGCACATCTGGAAAATTCAGAGGAAATATATTAAAGGTGAAAAGAAACCTGGCAGGAGAGCACACCCGGTATCCTAACACAACACAGTAAAAATGTCAAGTTGTTTTGTGTGGCAGTCATGTTTATGCTCAAGAGACTGATACTCCTGAAAGGGAACCAGAGTGAAGAGAAATCCAGGAGCAAGGAACTCTATCCTTTGGAACATTTTGTGTTGGAGTTACACATTTTCTTTTTGAATATTTATACATCAATCAAGGACAAAGACATTTCCCCTTTCCACTTTAGAGTTGCTTTGTTAGAATGTGAGGGTCAGAATAAAACTTTGGACACAGGACGTTTTGTTTTGGACATCCTGACTGCTGACAGATCCTTAGTTTTGGTTTTAGGTAGAGAAACTCCTCTAGTGCTGGGATAGTGAGGCATTTTCCCAACCCCCTTTTATTTTAATAAGCCTTTGACCAAAGCTATGAACCTCTTCTGTCCGAGTTTCATTCCTGACTCCTCACAGCATCAACATAAAGCTGTAAATGAAATGGAAAAATGACTTCATTGAGTTAGTATTCAGAACAGCCCACATAGGCCCTCATCACGACTTTGACGGTAACCCTTAAATCCGGCGGTCGCGCTATTACCGCCGGATTTAAGGGTCCGCCAAATCAGGCCTTCGGCGGATTTCTCCCCAGCTCTGAGCTGGGGGGAAATCCGCCGAAAATGTGCGCTATTACCTCCGGCGGGAAATTCGCTGGCGGTAAGAGTGTGAATTTTCCCTTTTGAGCCCAATGGGGAAAGGGGCATTCCCGAATGGGCTCAATGGGGAATGGGGAATTACATTACCGCCAAACTCGTGATCCGGCGCTATTAGCGCCGGGGAGTTCGGTGGTAGGGCTAATACCGCCAGCGTTACCGCCAAAGTCGTGATCAGGCCCAAAGTTTGTAATCAGTGCTGGACTGACCTACAGCGAACTCTGGAGATTTCCGGGTGGGCCACCATGGGCCTCTTTTGTATGCGTGCTGTTTTGTTCTGCTCTTCTTAACCTTTTATCTACACCACTCCCTTCTTTCTCTCTTGCACCCCTACATATTCAAAGTAAATTTTTTATAGAGCTTCCAGTGTTATTTTATACTCTCAGTAAGTCTAATGTATCTGTTTTTTGTCATGGTTGATATAAGTTAGTTATAACATGCCTGTACAAATGTTTCTAACCTTTATATAGGGACAAATGTGCTTTCAAATTCACCAATTTGACACAATTTTACAAACCCCACATGGAGGGGTTGCTCGCTGCATTCAGTCGCAAAGTGTGATCTGGGGCCCTCTGAAAAACATTTACTGGACCGCTTTTGGTTCCCTGTCCACCCCTGCCTATAATTATACCACATGTATCTTTAGACTGAGGTGTTTCAGAGAAAGCCGTAACCATGAATATACGCGCCGTTATCTGATCTCGCCATGTGCAAGGTCTACAATGCAAAGCATTTAGAGAAAGACCGGAGGGATTAAGGGATGTAGTGTGTAAAGCCAGAGGTTTGCAAAATAAACTTCCTTTAAAAAAGTTACAAATTGAGTGAACGGAATGAAAGGTGCCTAATCCCTCGCTCTGGCTTTGCCTTCATAGTGAGCTGTCCTGCAGGAGCCTCGAAGGCCTGGAAGGGCTGCGGCAGATTATTTTCCAGATGGCTTGCAATGTTAAGGATGTTGGCAGCACCATCAGTTCGCAGAGGCTTGTCGGGAGATTGGTGCGTATCCAAGAAAAGTCTCCCTGGGCTAGTAGGCGTCTATGAAGTCCTATTACAATATCTCTTGTTATAATTGCTCTTGACACTTATGTCTTTATAACGTCTTATGATGTCTTTGCATATCTTTATTCTTCTTAATGTTTGTCGTTATATGGGTTTACTTCTTTATTTGTATTTTTTTAAACTATGTATTTATCGATTAATTATTTTTTATTTAATTGAATATGTTTGTCTTTTTTAAATTTATTTATTTTATATCATTTGTCTCTAAATGTTTTAGATAGGCTTTGACTGTGTATGCTTTTACCCCCTCATACGTCTATTTGGCACAAAACAGCTCAATGCAAAATTCAGTAATAATACCACACACCGCACATGACCTTAAACGGCAGCTTATCAATCACAACGAATAGGGAGAATGCCATTCAGAGAAAAATGGAGGTGTTATGAGGCGTCTTACTCTACCATTTAAGGATCACAAATGAGAGGTTATTTAATAATGATTGATGTAGTGTTAGCTATGTCGATGGGCTTGGGTTGTAAGAGGCTGTTTAGGAGAAGGTTCTTGTATGAATGGGGAGTGCATTGTTAAAGATGGAAGGCAGACATTATTGGATTTGATAGTCTGTGAGCACACCTATGGCCAGGAAATTGTATAGTATTCTAGCAAAGGGGAGCAGTGACAATAACCGAAGCGAGCATAAAAAAATATGGTACAGAGCATAAATAGGATGAGCTGAGTTGTGTTGAAGACAGATTGGTGCAATTGTGCTAAGGAGCACTGAGGTTCGCCATATGTTTGGTGTCAAAAAATATTTGCAGTACCTAACCATACAGATATTGTGTTTTTTTTATCCGTACTACAGTCACGTGGTGGGTGCATGCTTACGCTCAGTAGGCATTTAGAATATCCAGCTCTCTTGATTTGCTATAAGAGGGCATCCAATTTCACAAACACCCTAGTCAAGGGCATTCTGTTTCCTGTGTAGAGGTCTACATATGCACTGCAGCGGGTACTCTATGCCAAGTTCATGGGACCAATGTGCTCTCCCCTCAGGATATAAGCTTTTTGAAATGCAGGCAGCAATACTTCATCTAAAGGAAAACTGTCTGACACCCAGGTCAAGTATAGATTACACTCTAGGTGTGGCAATCCCCCTGAATCATTGCTCTAAGAGGTTAAGGTTTCCCCCTGTTTTGGCCATGCGCTAAATAGCAAACCTTTTTACTAATTTTAGCAGACACTGGCCATTTGGAACCTCCTCCAAAGGCCGCCCCCACCATAGGACAACAACTCTTGGAATCTTGTGTAAGAAGATCATTTCTCAAGTGACTCTTATTTAGTTCATCAGTAACACATAGGACTGGCTGACAAGGTTGCGGCAGGAGGTACATTCTTTTTATCTCGGCTTAGTCACTTATTGAAACAAAATGCAAAATGGTTGGGATAACGAACTCCGTCAGGCACAGAAAAAGACGAAGAAAATTGCTCTTGTATAATACCTCTCACCCGAGCTGCTTCGGTCCAGGGATTAGAAGGACCTGCCTTATCAGTCTCTAAACAATCTAAGGTTCTTGAGCTGTCAAAAAATGTGTGGGGTGTTTGGGATAACCTCATCTGATGTATGCGCTTTAGAGCTAATTTCATATTATATGTGTCGCTCGAAACTTGAAAATGGTGTGGAATGCTTCCCTTGCATTCCATATAAATTAATATACTGTGAAGGAATCAAGTTTCTAATGCACTCATACCCCTATTGTCATGGTTGTGCACGTCACAAGTGATCCGTCTTATGAAATGTATATCCAACGGTGGGTTTGTATTGGCGACACGTTAATTGTTGATTCAGTCGACACATGTTTCGAAAACTGTTTCTCTTTTTCAGGGCTCTCAGGGAATATATAATAGTTGTATTCATAGGCAATCATAACAAAATTACTTTGAAGTGACGTTAGTATGGGGCACAATTAAGGCACAATTAATCTGTGTATAGCTAGTGCCATTATATAACATCTGTTGTTCACAAGGTCACACACATTGGAATTGAAAAAATGAAAATCTAAAAGATATTGTATCCAAACAATGAATCAGTGATCAATGCATTTTGTCATTATCAACATAAATATCCATAAAGGCATAAAGAAGGGGCAAACATACAAAAATGACAAAGTTACAATAGCATATTCACTTGATTGGTCAATATTGCCTCTCTTTCTTCCTCATTGGCTGAGTTCTGTAACCAATGTTTTGCCACTGGTTCCATCCCACTAGCACTCAATCACTCAATTGTGTACCCCACCTAAAGAAGCCACCTACGGCCCCTTCCTACATGGCTAACCACTGCCCTATCTCCACTACCCACTTCTTGGGCAAACTCTTGGACACGTTGGTCATTCCCCAACTAATCCATCACACTGAATCTATTGGCTGTCTCCACGACCACCAGTCTGGCTTCAGAGCAGCCAGAGGTACGGAAACTGACCTCCTGAACACCTATGATGACTTGCTCTCAAACCTCGACTGCAACTCTCTTTCCGTTCTCTTCCTCCTCCATCTATCCTCTGCCTTTGACACTGTCAATCACTACACCCTCATAAATCGACTCCGAAAAACCCTGGGCATTACAGATGGGGCATTGGATTGGTTGACCTCTGACCTCTCAAATCGCCCCTCCCAAGTGCAACTGAGCCTTTTTCTCTCCTCACTCTCTACTTGCGGTGTCCCTCGGGGCTCTATCCTCTCACCATGGCTTTTCAACATTTACCTTGCCCCCTGTGTGTCCACTTGATCTCCACCTTCTCTCCTCTTTTCCAGTGTTATGCTGATGATGCACAGCTTTCCTTTAAGCTTCCCTCCTTTTCCTCATCACCTCCTCTCCTTCCTCTCTCATTCCTGACTGTCTGACTGCTATTCAGGCATGGTGTGCTGTTAATGATCTCTGCTTTAATGTAAGTAAGACTGAAGCCTTCTTATTGGGACTCCTGCCCCCTTCATCCCTCGTACTATCTGTCTGCCCTCATTGGTTTCCCCTGCCCTTGCCCTTGTATGGGCTAAAAACATGGGTGTCATCTTGGACTCCCTTCTCTCCTTCTAACCTCATATCACTGACCTTGCCAAAATGGCCCACTTTCATCTTCACCTCCTCCCCTTCTCCCAGAAGCTTAATGTCTCCAGAGCTCTTGTTCTCTCCAGGCTTAACATTCCTCTTTCCTCCCTCTGACCTCTTCAACTAATCTAGAATAGGACTGCAGGACTTATCCTTGACCTCAAGCCCAGGGACTGCTTCTCTCCAGCCCTAAAATCTCTCCTCTGGCTCCTGGTGTTTGCAAGGATCACATTTGAGACTCTCTGCATCATCCACAAGGCTTTCTGAGCCCTGGGACCTCGCTACATCCCCCTCTCCCTCCGTAACTACCTCCCTCCTAGAGTCCTTAAGTCCTCTAGCTCCAACTCTGCAGATCACATGTTTCTCCAAGCAGAGATTGGGGGTAGATCTCTTTATTTGGCAGGAGCCTCCCTCTGGAACGGCCTCCCTGTCTCTCTACGACTTGAGCCGGATCTCCTTAAGTTCTGGAAGCTTCTCCATACCTTCCTTTTCTCCTCCTCTTCCCTCTTTCGCTTGCTTCCAACTGCCACTGTGACTGGTTGCCTGAGTCCCCTATGAGTCTTACCGGGGTCAGGCTTTCTTTCGGGCAGTCTTCCGCTGCGCCCGTTACCAGCACATGCCCTCGGACTCCCTTCCCTGACTAGCCTACTGAATCTGGTCCATCCACGTCCACGCACTATTGACCCCCACCCCTGTTCCCCTGGCACTTGCCCAGCCCCTCAGCCCTGTCCCTCTTGCACTTCTCCCTCTTCCCCCTCTCCCTATTCCATCCCTCAGCGCTGACCTGCCCCTCTGCCGGCTCTTCTTGTTATTGCACTTGCACGGTCTGAATTTCACAAGGCCTAGTAGGACCGTTATTTTCTCATCTGCTCCCCCCCCCCATCCCCTCTTTTGTCTTGTGGCGCCTGGAAACACCTTTGCTGGATAGACACCATACAAATGTTCAATAAATAAAAATAAATAAAAGTAGTAAAATATCTCTAATGGTTAGTTGCCCGACCAATCATCTACATGGTATGTAAAGTTACTTCTCAATGTGATTCCCCAAAACCATCTTATACCCAAGTGCATCTGGAGTTAAACACGTTATCGGTGGAGGCTAACCTATACAGGTGTATACTCGACTTACATACACACTCACATAATAGGATCTTTTCATTGACTTTAAAGGTGATAGTAATCCACTTGCACTCTGTATTGAACCCAACCCCATTCCACATGTGAATGCAGGTGTTAAACTCTGGATGCACTTGAGTACGAGAGCCCTGAAGAACAGAAACATTTCTCGAAACACGTGTCGACTCATTAGATTTGGCTCATTTTATGTACTCATGACTCATTAGATTGACTCATGAATCAACAATAAGCTTGTTGTCAATACAAACACCTTTTTGGATAGTCATTTCATACAACTGATTACTTGTGACTTCGCACAATCATGACAGTAGGGGTGTGAGCGCATTAGAAACTGGAATCCTTGATAATAAGATCTAAGTTACTGCTTCAGATGTTTGTCTATATTGCATGCCTTTCTTCTGCACCTCTACAAAGCTAAGAGCATCAGGAGGGATGTAGACAGCCACTCTGGCCAGTTGAGATCGAGTAGTTCCTTCAGTCTGACTTCATTGAATGTCCATGGTACAACAGTCTCCTTTATCAGTTCCCTATTCTTATACAGACATTTTGACGGCTCATATCCCAGCCTAGTGGTACCAGCTCGTCCAGATCAAGATATGGTCAGCATCCTTTTGGTCTTTTGACGTCAAAGAGTTAATTTTCAGCTCACAGAGACAAGCTAAAGTAAATACAAAGGCACCTGCTCCTTGGGAGCTGCCTCTTTTAGCATCAGTGCTGCTATCACGGCCTCATCTGAGCTCAAGGCCAGATCTCATTCTAAGTCAACCTCCTCCTAAAAGGCCAGCATGAGGATCCGGAAAAAACGCCGGGCACCGGCATTGATGAGGGAGATGTGGCGGTCCCAGGTCTTCAACCCACCAAGAAACTCCACACAATTACAGAGAAAGAGATGAAAGCTCTTTGAATAGATACTTCTACTCTTCCACCAGAAAATTCCCTCAATTTCACCCACAATGTCAACCTCTACTGTAATGGCAAAACCATTTGTTGACAACACAGGTACTCAAACATACAAGAGAGACCTGTGAGAAAATCTGTGTGTGCTTTTTCTGATCCATAGATGACAAATACAGGACTCCAAAAGATAAACCCATCTTTTTAACTGCAATCCGTCTTGCTGTACTTATATTGGTAATGTCAGCCTTTGCCAAAATCCTGCATAGACCTAGTTCTCATTACAGACTGAAAATAAGATTGCTCTAACCTCATTCATGAACCATATATTCCTTGGTGGCTCCAGAGTTGCAAACTCTTACTGGAGGTATCTTTTCTATCCTCAAACTGTTCTAATAGTTGTGTTTATATTTATTTGATCTGATGAATCTGGACAATTCGTCCTTTCTCTCCAGAGGAAAGCCACCCTTTTGAGGCTTAGGAGGGGAGCACGCTCAGCAAGACCCTCCCTAGGGGTCTGGGCAAGTGAGCCCTCACTGGGAGTGTCTCCCCTCCCGGGGACAAGGACTCCCATCCTGATCAGGAACTACCAGTCCAAAATACAATTTCTGCATATATGGGTGCTGGAAAGACTTTGGTATCTCACATCATGACTACAACAAGCAAAGACCCTTCTTAAACTGCTTTGGCTTCAGGGAATTCTGAGCATCGTCTGGAGGCCATAATCAAAGAAGACAGACATGTTTATGTTGTTGCTAATGGCGTACATAAGAGCCAAGCCAACAGCAAACCAGAGAGAGATGCCTATGGAAGGAGGCAGGAAATCCATAAGAGAGGCGAGCCTCTATAGGGACGTCATCTTAGAAGGATGGAGCCATGCCGAGCCTCAGAACCAGCTGTGGCCTGGAGGAGGAGTGAAAGGGTTGCTAGCTGGAGGATGACGAGCGAGTGTCCTGACCGAGCAAGAGTCTTCGTTGTGAAAACGACAGGGACTGAAGGAGAACCATCTTAGCTGGTGTCGCAAGCACTGTAGAACAGTGGTGCCTGCTGCCCGGCTACCGACGACAATATGAGCTGAACAAAGAGACCCTGGGTCTCCGAGCTCCACCCGGCAAGAGCACGTGCTGCCAATTCAGACTGCATCAGGAAAGCGAATGCTCCCAAAGTAAAAACGCCACTGAGGGCTACAAACTTTGAGTCAGAGAAGGGAAAACCCAACGAGGGCATGGAGACCAAATTATCACAAACTGAGAGACCCACGGCTGGGAAAGCAGACCGAGGTACGAGAGCTTGAGAGAGAGGAACGTTCTTGCGTCACATGTAAAAAAAGAACAAAATATGTACAAACACTTTACTCACAGGCTTGGGAAGCCACCAGAAGTGGTGTGAGAACTTGAGAGAGAGGAACAGGCTGACACCATATGCAAAACCGAACGAAAGTGATACGAACACTTTACTCACAGGCTGGAGTAGCTGCCAAAAGTGTAAAAGCCTCATAGAACTGAGTAGGCTCATGCCTTATGTAACTCAGAGTAAAAGAGATACATATGTTGTATTCCAAGACTAAGAACACTGACGAAGGCACGAGGAACAGTTAAAGTGGCCAGCAGGCATTCCATATGAAACACGTTGAAAGGAGCGTCAGTCCTCCACAACAAGGTTGGAAAAGCCCATTAGGTTACAGGAACCTAGAAACAGACAGACGGGCCGCGTGTATTGAGCTGAATTACAGTCAGCAGTATGCCTAGCAAAGACTCATAAGACTTTGGGGAGCGAATGTTCTACAAAGGTTAGGCATAAAAGCATTGTGTTACCAATGATCCAGGAGAGATTTGAAATACTTGCTAAGAATATCAGAGAAAAGTAGTCTGATGGACCCCATCCTGTTCCAAAGTAGAAGAGAGAACAATGGAAACAACATTTGTGTTTTATTGAACAAAACTACGGCAAACTGCAGAATTTTATTGGAAGACTGAAAACAAGTAATCAAAGTATTGGGCCAGGCAGAAGCCAACAACAGAGGCTATTAGTACGATCTACTTTTCTTAAGTGGTAGGGCCTGTTAGTTGTTAGGGATCGGACTGAAGACGATTTTCCTTAGGGCTTCCCAAGCAGCATTAGTTTTAGTTTAGTAGGCAGGGATCTTCCCTCATAGCATTAGGGCCCTACAGCATTTTATTTGAATACAAATACCTTGAATCTTGACCCATTGTAGTCCGATTCCTGCTTCTGGTATGCCACTGTAAGCACTTCTAACAAAAATGCTGTACAAATGGACGGTAGAAGAGGTCGGCGAAATCTTGTGCTAGGTGCTTAACAAAGGATGGGAGGTAAGATAAGAGCCTTGACTATCCGGTAATTGAGGGTATTTGGGAACATTGAATGGGGACATCACAAGCGAAGATCATCCTATCCAGACTTGTATACCTTTTTGAGGATGGGTTCATTTTGAAGGTTTGTCCATAAATGCTCCGTTGAACATATCAGGTTTATGCCTTGAATTGACTTGGCTAGAGCTGCAAGCCGGCTTTATCACCATCGAGGCCTCTGTGCTGCTGCTGATTTCGTTCTCATGATTGTCCACACTGACAATTCCACATCCCTTTATTTCATCAGGTAACATGGCACTGTCACTGGGCTTTTGCTAATTATATGAATTCACGAGATTGCCCTGTAAAATATGCCCCGTGTCTGCCAGACTTCCTCGCTCCACAAGTAGGGCCTACAGATGACAACTTGCAGAACTTGTTCTGCAGCCATTGGTACTTATACAAATGACCATTTCTCAGCACATAACAAGTCTGTTAGCTGTCATTTGCCCAGCCATCTTTCCAGCCACCTGCATCTTTTTACTACTAGCTTAATACAAACAGTGCTTTGTGACTCCTACATGTGGTGCTTGTTCATTTAATGCATAAGTGATTTCAGTCTGTGGTTTTACCTGACATGACACTTATATCTTATAAAACCTCTTCTTTGTGTTGCTGTAACCTTAGCGGGATACAGAAGTGTGTTGTGGGCTCCTCTGCGTTTCAGAGGCACACTACTTCAGGTGGGCACAATGATTATATACCACATTCCCATCTTTTCCCCATACGTGTCCTAATCTGGAGATTAGCTGGATGGTCACCTTCACCATCATTGTGGCCCATTGTGTAATGGATGCGTTCCAAAGTGATACGCCTTTAATCCGGGAAGTTCTTGGAACTATGTACTGTGAGGGGTCAGAAATGTGAGGCTGACAACTTTGTGAACGTTTTTCCAACAATGCCATTTTATTAAGTCAAACGGTTGGATAAACGCTGACTATCCCTACCCTGACGAGGATTTCCTTCCCTAAAGTAAACTAAAGGTTTATAAAAGGGAGGGAAAAGGGGGTTACCTCTTTTTGTTTTATAGAGGGGCCTGAATCTGGAGGAGGAATATATACCGTAGGGAAAGGAGTGGATTCGGGGGTGGAGAAACACAGCTCATTCCCGAGCCACCCGCATAGCGACCAGGTAATTATAGACGCCGGCACCTGCGTTTTACTAAGCACTTGGGCGATCAGGGTTCTCTCTCACCCTGCCATAGTCTAGTTAAAGGCTGGGATACGATATGCCCTTCACGGACATCCACCGCCCACGCACACAGTAAGTCTAATATCCATGCTGGTGCTTTCATTTTGAAAAATGACCCGTCGGGCTCTGATGCACTTCGTTGCTCGAGGAAACACTTGGTCGTATATGACACTTCCACACTTTTCCACAGTCTATTAAAACAAATTTAGGCACGGAATCGGGAGACACAATTTTCCCATCACGGGCATCTACCGCCCATGCACCCAGTATGTCAACAAACATGCTGGCCACCCATGTGTTAAATACCTGAGGGGCACCAATGCACATTATGCTCTTTTCTGCATTTTTAGCATCCTCTGTCAATTAAAAGGGACAGATCAGTGAACATTTGTTGTCCTTTGTTGCAGTTCTAATTATTTCTGCAACCAGAGCCGATTCGTTCCCTAAATTTTGGCGCACTCAGAGATGCCATTTTCACAATCTTCCTGCCCTGAGACACCATACTCTTGGAAACAGGTACAACTACATGTTTTTAGTCACCCCCGTGTAGACCATTTTAAAACATACATTTTTATGTATCCACAGCTTCTCTGGCTTCATGAGCAACATGTGGAAGATTATTCTACATTTCTCTGCTTAAACAGTCCTGAGGAAAGCTACAGGACAGTACATCATCAACACTTGTTTCTGTTCATAGCTGGAAACACATTTGAGTGTCGACTCGATAGGTGCATGTCTAGTAGCATTGCACTCTCAGTCATTATGTACTAATCCTCATTTTGCGTATGTCCATGAGATAATTACACTATATGATGATACAATATAATGTAAACAGATAAAAAGAAAAAACTATAAACATGGACTTTAAGCTCATATGTCTCTATGTCTATATGTTAAGAAAAAGTAACTATTTCTTGTGTGTAAAATAAATAAGTTTGTGTACCTTTGAAAGGCTGTGCTCTACTATAACAAAAACACAGATCTCATGTACCAGGATCTGTTTACATGTACTTTAGTGCTACACCTGTAAGTGTTTCAGAGGAAGAGGTAGCTTGAATCCACTCCTTTCTCTACAGTAAAGTAAACTAAAGCAAACACTCTAACAAAAGGTTTCTGTCTCTCACACTTGTCCATATAACAAACTCAATAAGGTAATGTATGCAGTTAGATTCACAGCCTGATAACTGGCTCTCTTTATAATCTCGGTGAATTCCCTTTCCCCAGATTCAAGTAGGATGTTTTTCAGCAGCTCCAATAGGATAAGGACATCCTGTGTTTTAATAACATTCCAACTCAGTTCTTTTGACTCCAACTTCACAACAAAAGATCTGATACAACTCGTTTTGCTCCAATTTAAGTTCAATCAACAGTTCAAAATTTTTTAACAAAGTTCTCCATTTACATTTGTGACCAAGAATTTAAGGCAACTTCTTCATATAAATGAAGGATACTTCCACTATTCATTAGAATCAACAAAACATTCTTTGTCAGGATAGTTCTGCAACAGTTCACAAAACACTTGCTTTAACGCTTGTAGATGATTCTGCAGCATTTCACACACCACTTGCTTCAGTGATAATAATTTGTCAGGATGACTCTGTAGCAGTTCACAAAAACCCTTTATTGGTTCTGCCACTTCTTCTTCAAGACCTTCAACCACATACATACTTCCACCCGGTCCACTCACCTACCAGGCCTACTACTACTGCAAGGTCTTTTGCCCTGGTGTACTCTCCTGCCAGGATATAATAACATTACTAACTACAAGTACTTATGTGGTAAAGGTTAGCCTCCACCAAGTTAGCAATGTCTTTTGCATAACAACATCAGGCTTAAGTATTCTTTCTGAGAAAACATGAACCACACTGGTGCTATTTGTTGCACTCTTGTGTTTGCCACATGGAATGCAGCATATGCTCCACAGCTACTGAATATCTCCTGTCCGAAGGATAGCCCTACTGCCACTCTTATTTCCCCACTTTCGCTTCAACCAAATGCTGATAATAGTTATCTCCCACTTTTACACTTCTTTGGCTTTGGCAATGTGGATGAAAGCCAGTTCCTCTTATGACCTCCTGTACATATGGGAAATATGCTTTACATACACTGGGTCTCTTAATTGCCTACTTTTGTCTTTGGCAATGTTGTTGCCTTTTAACTCGCCTAAGTATGGTTCTCTTTTGGCATTGTGGAGCCTTGACAGGGGAATTTCGGCCCTGCTGCTGTGGTTCCGCCACATGAGGAAGCAAGCCTGGGCAACGCATCCTGCCAGCCAGCTTGGAAGGCAACAAAAAATGACACTGCTCCCTGACCTGACGTGGCAGATGCCTCTGGAATGAAATGTGTATAATGAAGGCGCAGAAGCTAACCTGTGTACTGTCGATGTTGCCAGTCCCTTCCATATTGACACAGATTCAAACAGGAGTCGAATGGTTGAACATGGAGAGAGCGGTCCACCAAACCCCCCTCAAAACCCTCGCCTACTCCCACTGGTTCAGCCGCTGTGCATACCCTGTACTTGACTGCAACGGGGGTTCTTGTGGCCACCCTGTTGCAAATGTAGCCTAGTCTTGACTGAGCTGTGTGGAGGCATCATGAAGTAAGACACAGACAACTGATTCAAAGTTCAAAATAAAATGATTTATTAACTCAAATGTCAGGATGGTTGAAGGCCTAACCTGCCCTATGCTAAAGTGGGATTTCCCTACCTGAACGAAACTAAGGAAAGTCTGAGTCCAGAAGTTTAACTTCAAAGTCTATTTGTGTCCAAAACCTATCCTTGCAACCAGGAACCCTAGGCTCTTCAGCCCACTGTGAACAACCTGATGGTATTCTCACTCCTAACCCCCTTGGATCCTCTGTGCAGGTGGCCAGGGAAAGGCCATCGCTATTGGATCCCAACCCTGGGGGCGAAGAAGCGAGGGAGGATCACCTGAGTGGAGGGTCCTTGGAGACTGAGGGTGAGATGCCCGTGGACGAGACATGGTATCCCCCTTTTGTCAGCCAACCAAACCTTCATAAGCAGTTATAATCCAGTTCCCATCCTTTCTCCACAATTGACCTTTGACAATACTGGGACGAAGAAGAGGCAACTAAGAGCAATGAAGACCATGCTCTTTTACCACTCTGGTACTGGGACAAAGAAGTTGCCCGCTAAGAGCTCTAAGGGTCAGGCATGTCCCATAATTGTAGTCACGCAGGGCTAATTGAACACTCGCACCTGCAGCCTGTCAAGGGACAGTAAGTATTCAAAAGGAGCTCAACAGAGCAGCAGAGAGAATGACAAGAAAAGCAGCAAGGAGGCCAGGACAAGCAGCAGAGAACCTTCATAGAGCGGGACGCTGGGGACCGTGGAGAAAGGTGGTCCATGGAATGTGGTCTAGGAGCTGGGACTCCCTGGAACGGAGGAAATGAAGTGAGGGAAGCCTCAAGGTTCCCTTGTGCTTTATAGCTTGGAACTTGGGGAAGGGAACCATGGGTGTTGGTCAAAACTTTATCCTCAAAGAAGTAACTTTAAGACATTTTGTGGAACTTCTTTATACTTGGGGAAGGGAGCTGAAAGGAAGCTGCGAGCTGATTGAAGCCAAGACTTTTTTATTGAACATTGTTTTCTTTTGGTTACTGACATCCCTACGCATTGTACAGATATAGTTGTGAGGGCAAGCATAGGTTTTGGACACAGACCGATTCCTAAATTGAACTCTGACTCAGACTTTCCTTAGTATTATTTAGGTAGGGAAATCCCACCTTAGCATAGGGCAGGTTAGCTGTTCAACCATCCTGACATATAAGCTAAATAAAAGTGTTTGTTCTAATTCAAAGTCTATTGTCTGTGTCGTACTTCGTGATGCCTTCACACCACACATGTTCTTTTGTATCTGCCCGTGTGCAGATTCACACTCACTTAGCTTCTTCTTGTCGGCCTATTGGCTTTATATGAAGGTTCACACTCACTTGGCTTCTCCTGGTCAGCCTCTTGGCTTTGCCACAATGTGTCGCATCTCCCTTCTTTCTTTGGCCTCGCCGTTCTGCGTTCAAGTACAAGAGTCATTCGGCATTCGTTCCGCTTACACAGAGCCCCCTTCGGAGCGCCCCAGTCTTGAGTGACGTTCCCTTTCACTCACCGGTCTCCGGCAGTTCTGACAGGCAGCTGTGATGGACCACTTCTGCTCTGCCTGCTGGCTTGCCTTTGACTGCGAGCCCTGCTTGCTCCTTTGATGCTTATCTGTTTTCGCCTACAGCTCTGCTTCTCTTCTGCAGACACTGTTAGTGGCTTTCTTTCTTTTTCTTTGTCCGCAACACCAGCTGGACCCACCATGACTGCCTCCTATCGAGCAAGATCCCCTGCTAGTTTCTCTCACACAGGCCTGCCTGCTGCTGGTCCCCTTACTGCTCTTTTCCTCTCTTCTTATACACCTGCAACTTGACAGGTTGCAGGTGTGAGTTTTCAATTGGTCTTGCCTTACTGTAATCAGAGGGACATGTCTGGCCTTCATAGTACTCTGCAGGCATCTTCCTCGTTCCAGTACTAGAGTGGTGAAATGAGTTACTAGTGTTCACTACTCCTAGTCACCTCTTCCTTGTCCCAGTACTAGTATAGGTTGAATGTGGGAAAATGAGGGGAGATGTTTTATAATTGCCCATAAAGGCCAGGGGGATGTCACGACCCTCAGCCCTGACCCCCACTGGCAAGTCCACAAGCCAGGTGGGATAAGGGCCCGGATCTTTAATAAGGCCAGACTTCCACTTTTCAAGCCCTCTTGGGGCCAGTCCTGGCGCCTTTGGCGCCAGGCTCATCAGTTGGGAGAGGCGTCTGCTTAAGGGACTACTTTATTAAGACTTTCAGCCAACATGGAGGCATCCACATAGCTGGGTTCCTAGAACCAAGCTATGCGTCTAGTGCTTTGGCTGTGGTGGCCTAGGGACTACTTAACCTGGACTACTTTACAGTGGCTATTTAAACCACACCCGAACAAGAACACACGCTTCGCGTTACTTTGCTTCTAGAAACGTGACGCTCACCGTGTCCAGCTTCTCGCGAACCCGACGAATTCCGGACCTGCAGAAAAAACAAAGAAACATTGTTAGCAGCAGAATCTTACCTGCAATCTTCATCCATCTCTGCTCACAGCTCCTGGGCTTCTCTGTTGGAGGAGTTTGCCGCCCGGATCGAGGGACCTGAGAAAAGGAGAAAGACATTATTAACGGAGGTACTAGAGACATTACAACCATAAAAGCGCTTAAAGACTTACCTGGCTGGTTACTTCTCGACCGGCACTGCTCCGGAAACCCCATTTGCGCTGGGTACTCTCCGCGACCTACTAAAAGGGAAAAACACAGGTCATTGAGGACAAGGCATCGCTGCGCTACGCAAAGCGCCTCCTTACCGCATCATAGCGATATAGCGTGCCATCATCTCCCGGTGAGAATCAGCACATCCCGTTCTCCGAGTGGACACTCCACGCCCCTAGAGGAGATCAAAAGAGACATTAGAACAGACAAAGGCATGCAAGAAATACGACGCCATTAATTGCAATAAGACCTACCTGAAAGACAGTACAAGGGCCGCAGTCAGTGAAGTAACTGGACCGCCAGCGCCCACAAAAGCCAACGTGCCCCTGCCCAGAGAGCAGGATGGAGAGCCCACCGATTCCGGTAACCAGGTGAGAAGAGAACCTGGAGGGGCTGGAAATATAAGGAGGTGGGGGATTAAACTGCTTACCTTGGTCGCCCAGTCCTGACATAATCTTCATTTTCCAGGCAGAATTCCCTTGACACTGAGACCACAGGGGAACCATCAGGAAGGGCATCAGCGACCAGCTGGCTGGGTGGCGTCCCCGTGGATACCAGGTGAGCGTAACAGGGGAGGGTTAGGTTGGTTCTCAATAGGGAAAGGGGGATACCATGTCTCGCCTGTGGGTAACCTCGTCCCAGTCCCCAAGGACTCTCCACCCAGGTGATCCTCCCTCGCTTCTCCACACCTAGGATCAGGGTCCAAAAGTGATGGCCCTTTTCCTGGCCACCCGAGAAGAGGATCCACGGGGAGTAGGAGTGAGGATACCCTCAGGTTTCTCACAGCTGGCAGACCTAAAGAGGCTACTTCTGCTTCACCTCGAAGTCCATGGAGAGGGATGGGGGGCATTGGGGAGCCATTGACTGGATCGGATGATGTCCTGGGGTTGTAAAACCACTGAAGGTGGGAGACCCCCCATAACCCTCCAAGCATAATTAGCACTTATATGGTCTGGCCCAGCAGTGAACCTATAGCGCGCACAGGCATTAATAGTGGCTTGCTGGCCAGTGGGGACCCGGCTCAAATGCACCCATCCCTAGCCCACTGAACTACACAGCACAACCCCCTCCTCATGCTGTTATCTAGCTGGTGGATAGATAGTGGCTTTAGTGCCAAACCCACTGCTGGCAAACCAGCTAGCAAGGCAGGCTATGTGACGCCCAACTATACTCCCTATAGCATTCATCCAAGGGACTGTAGATCACAGTCTGATCCGGGGCTGTATCGGGGGGGGGGGTAGTGATCCTGCACAAAGTCCCCAAGCTGGGGCCCTTGGCCACCTGGAAACCAGAGAAGCTCTTATCAATAAATGCATCCACTGCCTATGTGCTGTTCATTGGTGCCTAACCGCAACCCACAAAGACATTTTACATTGCACCAGACTACACTACCAGAGGGCGAGCATCTTTGACTGCATTCAGATTGTCTTTAGGGAGCAGAGAGTGGCAAACGCCATATTGGGCTTTCACTTGAAATACCAACCCCCACAAAAAACATATATTTACCCCTCTGAAATTAGGCTACATCATTCTGTGCTCTCTGGACTGATGCAGTCCCACTGGAGAAAAGGACTCTGGGCAATTTCATTGGACTAAGTGGAACCTGTAATGTGGGACGAGTTGAAGAGAACTAAATGGGGGTCTTGAGTTTGTTGGCCAATAGCCGGGTTTTGGATCCAAGTAACTGACTTTTTGGTACTACGGGCAGTTGTATATTTATTTGTATTATTGACTATGTATGTATTAGGTTGTACTTTTATGGTCTGATGGCTGAAATAAAGTTATTGACTGACTGAAGAATAGATCAAAGAGTGATAGGCTTCGGACACAGATTGTATGCATTTGCTGAATATAGATAAAGAAATCACCTTGAAATAACATCAACAAAAGTTCAACCATGCATTTTACAACACAGTAATACCTTGATTCTAAACCTGTTTAAGAAGTAAATGAAATAATTTATCTAGGTAATTTCATAACTAATAATAATTCACATTAGAAAGTATGTAAGAGAGTTTGTAAGCAAAGGGTCGTCCCAATTATTCTGTATAATTTAGATACATACATGAATTTCAATTGAGACTGGTTGAATACACATGAAGGGAAACTGTAGAAGTATGGGTTTTGAGTCCCACCTCTGGATCAATTATATAAGCTGTTGGATTCAAATTTGGGCTGGTATCTCTGAAGCCACTGGCCTATCCGAAAACATTGAATTTTACAGGTAAATAGAGGCTGTGAATAAGCCAATGATTTTTTGAATGTTAACTGAGACAATGGCCTTGCTTCTATATACCCTCTGTAAGGATACAGTATTAAGGCGCAGACGCAGTGGTAGCATGTTTTGGGATAAAGACTTTTATTAATAAAAAAATGGATTGCAAAAAAAACCCTCAAAAAACCTCTATCCCTAAAGCTAACAACGTTTCAAGCCTCAAAGGAAATCTAGTGAGCTTGTCCTAAACTAAAGAAAACTGCCACTGTCGTGTCCAAAAACCTACTACTGTCCCTAACACCAATAGTATAAGATAACTGTGCAAGGATAGTCTCTTCAAAGTAACACGTTTAGTTCTCCTCGCCAACAACCGAAAAGATCCCAGTCTCGCTGGCAATAAGGTGAAGCAAAATAATATTCCTACTTGTTGCCACCCAAAGATGTTGATACACAGTTTTCCAAAACCCCAGCTTTCAGTTTAGAAAAATAACATCAAGAAAATATTTCCTTTTTCTTAGTAGTGTTTCATTTTATTTTCCCAAGCCAATTAGTGTCTCCTACTTTGTAAGGGTACTATTTTCTTCCGTCTCTTACTGCTTCCCCGCTCGTGGTAAACTTGGTTTACTCTCCTGCAAATTATTACCGGTCTTGTTTCCCAACTACTGGGACAAGGAAGAGTAACACTCCTCTTGCACGTTTCTTTATTCTCCTGATTTGGTTTCCCGGTAGGCTGGGATCACTCTCCTGCCCAGCAGCAGTATATCAAAAAACATGTGTGAAGCATATATACAACAGATGAGCTCTTCTTTTACAGGTCTACAAAGTAGCTCTTCTTTCAGAGAAATAAAGATGAAGCTATACAAATGGGTTGGTGCAATAACTGCATTTATTTAGAAACAAAGTTGGGTATGAAGGAGTGTCTGTAAAGTTTCACTTATCTCACTTGGTTCTCTAGTAAACCAATTTCAAACATGTTTTAAGATTATATTTAGATTTAATTGGCACATATGAAAAAGTGGGAGCTAGATGACAAATACTGAGAGATTCTCGTACATGTTGATTGTGGAAGGACAGCCATGAAATGTTTAAAACATCTCTGTATTAATTCTTACTCCAATTAAATGTATTTGATGTTGTCATGAAACAAACTTCTAATTTTGTTTTGTACATTTTTAAATATTGTCATGTTTGAAATTGAATGTTCTGTGAAAGCTTGTATTATAAACGAAACACACTTAAATATAAATAAATCATGTTTGTTCCCATATAACTGCATTACTGTAACATTTTGATGTACAGGTACCAAGAAGTTACCTCAACCTGCAGGAGGCCATCCTGGCAGAACAGCAGAGACGGAGTCAGATCGACGACGTTCAGTACCTGACGGACCTACAGATTGAGCAAATTATAGAGCAGAGTCCGGGGAATGACATACGGGACTATGAGGACCTGCAGGCAGGTATGCCTCTTCATGACCTTCACATCTGTATATAAAACCTCTGTCCAATAGGGCCCTGCAAAGGACTGTTTCATGAGGCTGGATTGGAGGCTCAGAATGTATCATTTTGTGTGCGTAGCAATGTGTCTGCCCGGTCCCAGAGCAAGTTCTCCTGTAACATAACTAGATGCCTAGCTGTGCCCACTATATGTGTGAGGAATCTGTGGATGAGCCCACAGTGCCCATGATTGTATAAGGACAAGTGTATAACTTGGAATGTAAGAAAGTTTATGAGCAGGGTAGGCTTGCTTACTTTGACTATAACACAAAGTAACTTTATCAGAATCCCTGCATTGGCAAGGCCTGGAAATCCAGGTTGAGGAAGTGGACTATAAGCACGCAGGTGGTGAAAAGGGAGGCCCGCACTTTCAGAGATGCTTGCAATTAAGGTTGTGCGGCTACAAGTTGCACGAGTCAGAGGAAGTGCAGAGGGTTTCTTTCCTGTTCCCCTACTTCCCCATGCCTATCCTCAATCTCTCCCTAACCCTCTTTCACCCCATTGGTTGTCACAGGGTGGCCTGTTCATATAAGGAAGCATCTCGTGCCAACCAAGGTGGGAGGGCCCTGTAAGTGATTTCAATCTGGGACTTCACCTAAGTCAATTCCTAGCATGTAATGCACAACTGAAACCCTTAATTATTTATTTGTGTCGAAAAGTTCTTTTATTCTGAACGATGTACCACTTATATCACGCCCCTCTCTTGGAACCCCCTCCGCGACCCTCACCCCCCCGCCCCCCCGGTCACACTAAACCAGGAATCAGGCAGGTTTGCAAAGTTAAAAATATTTATTTATATATTATTTAGATATTCACAATATAATCACACTATTTTTATGGGGATACAATAATCACCAATGGGGTGATGTCACACTAAGCAATCTCTTTAATCACCAGGAGTAACAATGAGCAAAAACAATACAGCACAGCAATAATACTTTTGTGGGTGTGTGTGTTCAAATCAAATGGCAATGTTGTTACTCTTTCCCCCTGCACACCCCTCAACTCCCCAATATGCAATGTAGAGAGATATGAGGAGAGAGAACATGTTTCAGGAATGCAGAATTCAAGCAAATATAGCAATCCCAATTTCCCCCCAGCAACACAAGAGAGAAACAGAATTGATTGGCAAACTGTCAAAATGGTTTTTAAAGTTGGCTTTGATTGGAATGGGTAAAAACACTAAAAATGGGCTAAATCACTGAATTTGTTTAAATTCTAATGGGAGCCGCTTTGTATGGTTGCAGACAAACACTAGCAATGATTTGAGAGTAATAAGCAATGTGAAAACTTAATTTTGAGGTTGGGTGCAATGAAAAGCTATTTTACATGTTATCGATTTTGCCAAAACGAAAATTTGCGGCAAACTTTTCCACGCGCGGTAATTGCGATTGCGGGAGAACTATAAGGATTTACGATGCGGTTTTTGTTTCTAGCATAAAATTTGAAGAAGTGATGGATGTTTTCGTGGTGGTCGTTTTTTCAGATAGGTGCAACAATGAGAAACAGGGAGGCGCTTTTAAAAGACAAAAAGGGTTTCTTTACACTAGGGTCAGACTATGAAGAAGCAATTGCTACACGGAAGCTCAGCTACTTGATTAAGGCAACTGCCAGCCAAGACGCATTCCTTCTTCAGATGCAATATATCAGTGCAAAGATAATTTTAACAATATTAGTACAGAAGGAATATAGGATAAGATGGACATTTCAGGCAATTCAAAAAGATTTCTAACAATGCAGGTTTCTAAAGATAAGATAGGATGGATTTAGATAGGGATTACTATGGACAGTATATATGATAGTGACCCCGTCCTATCTATGGATACTCACTATATGGGTTTGAACAGAGCCGTCAAAGATTCAGGTCAGGGATTCTAGGATTCTACTGGGCACACTGGACTGGACATCAAGGTGCTCTGGTCTGCAATCAACAAGGTGCTCTGGTCACCGCACGGTAGGACTGGACTGGATCTGCAATGGCTCTCTGGTTACTGCACAGCACGGCACAGCACAAGACTAGGTTTAATCTGCCCGTCTGGTTCTGAAGATAATTATTTAGCAGGCAAGCAGTACAGCACAGCCTGGCTGTTTCTTTTGTTTCCCCTTTAAGTTTGTGGGATGGGTTTTGTAAGTTAAGGCCCAGCTGAAAGTGGTTCAGCTATGCAATGAGCATTTCTGCTTGCAAAGTTTCTGGAGTCTGGAATATGGATAGTTCTCCTACAAGGTGCTTTGCCAAGATCGGGATGGTGGGTGGATCTGTGTCTTTTTCTAAGTCCTCAGCTGTCTCTATTTATGCATTTGATAAAGGGGTGTGTATGCTGAATTATCCTAAGCGCGCCCCCTTGGTTGGCTATATGCTATTGGTTGGCTATAGGCTAGAATCTGCTCCCTCCCTTGATTGGAGAAGAAAACAGAGTGTCACCATGATGATGTGGTTTTATGAAGCAGAACATCCTCCCCTTGGCTTTTGAACATGGAATCTACTTTTAGCATAATACATAGTTACAATTTTACAAACTTAATAACAATAACATATATCTAGATCACATATTTTGTGGAGCAAAGGCTCTTCCAAGCCCCGTCGCGGTAGGATCTTGGGTCTGGATTTGACAGAATTTTGCACTTTTTGTCCGGGACACAATATTGGGTTTGTCCAAAAATGTGTACACATGTGCGCATTGTATCTGGGCATAAGCGTGTGAAGTTTCATGCTTCTCACATAAATACATTTGCTATAAAACCACAAATTCCACAGTTACGTCCCAGAACATTGCACAGAGTTCTGGCTCCTCTTAAAAAGTGCAGCAAAAATTTAGGTTCAAAAGTCCGGGTTTACATTTTGTTTTACAATTGTCCACAGTCAATTATCGGTCTTTTTAGAAATATACTTCTGTCCATTGTGAATCAACAAAAGTCATCTGTCCCCGCGTCCTTTTCCTCCTGGCAGGTCTGAAGCAATCCGCCCCCTTCCTTCTGGGAGAGGCCTTTTTTGGCACTTCACAATCTGCATATCCTTTCAGCCAGAGGCAGTCCATTGTCCCCTTTCCAGAGCATCCCCTGTGCTCCTCCCCTCTTAATGCACACATGAATGTGAGTTCCTGGTCTAGAGAGCAGAAGGGAGGTGGCTGGCCCTGTGGGGGAAGCTGGGGAACTGGTTTGGTGGCTTTGAGTTCAGCTTAAATTCAATGTCATTTTATTACACTTTTCTTGGTTTAAAACAAAACTTGCAATTTTCAAACAAGCAGCTAGAATTCTTATTCCAGCTTCTAAACCATGGAAATTAAAAAGTTACAACCTAGGTTCCTCTTAATAACAGGTCACTTAGTTTCCAGACATTTTATTTCAATTGCACAAGTTTAAACTTCTGATGCAACTACTGACAGGCGGCCGCTAGTACTGTGCCCATATTTTGACAGATTTCACAGGAAGGCACCTTTTTTACTGTGATATTTTGATGACAGATTCCGCATTTCATGACATGGTATGTTCATAATAATTTCTTAAATATAGTGATGGGTACACCCAGCAAGGATATTGGATGTTTTATGATGTTTTGGACAAGCATTCTGTATTTTCAACAACCAAGAAAAGATTCAAAAACAAGATTCCGGATTTCTTTCAGCAAGCACTGCTTTTCAGGCAGGCTCAAGTTTTACTGATTGGGCAGCCCAATGACATGTTTCAGCAGTGAGGTCTCCGCTCCACTGCTGAAAACAGGCAAGGTAGATTTGGCAGCCATCTTTTGGTGTTTTGTAGAGCGCAATTTCCTTAGGTTTTGGCGCGCATAGAGGTTTTGCGGCCATTCTGATGATCCTGGCACCATCAGGACACAGGGTGTCGCAGGGCAGAGCAGAGTGGGTTAATACATCCCACAGTCCTGTACACGTGGCTTCCGTGGTTAGGTTGAGGGTGTGGTTCACACTTACACCAGACTTGACAGTGACAGGCTGGTGGGGTTTAAAGTGCTAAAGAAGAGGACCCAGGGTACTCTGGCACTCCAAGGGACCAAGTGGAACATGGAGAGAAGTTCCCTACGAGTGTCTAGGAATCCTAAGAATCTTCTATCTCAATTATTGGCAGATTAAATATCATAAACGGTTGTTCTGCCCAAATAATGTTATTTATGTTCGCCCTAATTCCTGAGTCACCTCGAATTACAGATGAGAAAATTAATTGGGGACTGCAGATTGCTCAAAATTAAACAGAAAACATGATGCAACTTATTTCCAATGGATATTTATAAAAAGACCATCTTTATCTCTTCTCTCCATATATATATAAAGCAGAGTATCTGTTAGTTTGTTCCTTATACAGTTCCACAATCTGCACCAAGTTTTGCATAGTTACCTGTTAGGACCCTCTGAACATTACTAGAGGCATGGCATTTGGACAGCCCACCCCTTTCCCCGGATTTCAGCCCCTTCACACGAGATTGTTGCCTGAAATTGGCACAACATTAATGTGGCAGTAGAAGGACTGGACCAATCTCATTTTAAGCGTCTTGACAAAAGGAACAAATTATTATGGTTATTATTATTATTATTTAAAGTTCAGTGGAACCTCGAAAACCATGTTTGAAGGAATTAGGGTGCACCATTTCTGAGATATTGGCACCGCACCAGGCCAGAGTGAGGCGACAGGTGGGGACAGCACACAGAAGGTCCCAGTATGCTACAGCACATCAACTTTCGCCTCCCCTCCACATCTGCTCCGGGCCATGTCAGCCAGCCACACACACGCCCATTCTGAGTGCAGTTTACTTCAGAGTGCACAGCACATCAAGCGATAAGCGAATCGGAAGAACGACCTACAGGATCATTGATTTTCAACAATTGATGAGTGTTATCTTGTCTGTCTACAGAACCCATGTGCAGTACGGCTACTTTTTACTAATGTAAAATATGATTGGCCTGCTAACTTTCATCAATTCCAATTATGTAGGGTGTAGAATATACGGTAAATGCCTCACTATTCTTTCCATTGCCAGATTGTTTTCATCGTCAATTCGTCAATGAGTGCATTTTGTATAGTCACTGAGTTAGTTACTTTGGATCCTGGTAGTCTGGGTTCTATGCCCTGCTTTCTCATGTGAACACAGTGCGAAAATGACCTTATCACCCTGTGCCCTGTTTCCCATATATGTAAATTTGGAATGCATCAAAAGTGGATAAAGGCATGTATGTAGGATGATGCAAGTAAAAGGACGTTTTTCTTGCATTTCAGTTTTGGGTCATTCGATCACTTTCCTCAAGCAATAGTGGTCCTGTCAGCTACAATATTCTGGATTGACCCTCACTGACGTACTTTCATGGTTCCTTATTCAACATCATCTTTGGGAAATGCATAGCAATCCTGTATAAACTAAAGATTACAGGCCAAAGTCAGTGATTGCTCTCAGGTGGATGTTCTGGTGCATCACCAATGTATTAAAATATGGTCGGCCATTAGCTTGAATTGTTCCTGAACTTGCCCTTGTGTGTAAATCCTATGCTTCCTGGGTTCTGTAGACAGGGAATTTACTTTGTCTCTGGACAAAAAAGACTAAAATGATTTCTTTGGTGTGTAGAATAGACGGCTAACACAAATCATTGATTATCTTTTATTTCCCATGTGTTGAAGCTGATTGAGGGTACCTAATGCTTTTAGGCTCAGTTAGCACAGATTCCAGAACGAATGGCAATTTTACTTTTATACAGAGATTTCCTTAAGAATATAATATACACTGCCATAGCTTAGTCACTACATTTGTGTACAGAAGAGTCAATGTTGGTTGAGTTAAAAACGTGGTGATTGTGTTTAAGAGCCTTCTGTAAATAATAAATACAACTATTAATGTTTTCAAAGATCCCAGTCTAAAAAATGCTTTGCAGTTGGGAAAGCTCAGGACGATCTGCTGTGAGAAAGAACATTTCCAAAGTTGCAGGAGAATTATTTAGGAGAGAGAAAGGGGTCCTTCCTCGAGGCTTTACTCTTCTCTGTACAATGCCCTAATGGCTGCTTTGCCAATGCTTTATTGATAAAGTCAGTGGCTCTTGTCTTACAGCTGCCATCAGGAAATAAATTAGCTTGAGGAGGATTTTCAATGTATCTAGGTTAATTCAGTCGGTTATTGAGAGAGACAGTTTCATCCATCTCTCGTGCTTCTGCAAGTGTCTTACAAAATTCACCACATTGTTCTGAGGTGGGATAATGGGTACACATATTACTAAGTAGCATGCTGTTGGGTGAAAACCCTGTCGCTTTTGGTACAATTCCCATAATCCCTGTTTTCAATATAGAGATCAACCAGTGTTCAATCATTTTTCAAACCCACTTTCTAACAGATGTAATTCTTACCCTGAGGCAGGAAACTACCTCTCCCAAAATCCACAGATGCCATTTAACTGTCCCAGTGTTGAAAGACAGATCCGCTATTTTCCACAATATTGTCCACCTCCTCTTCCCAATTATCCATCACCATACTCCACCACAGTCCTTCCAGATCTTCAGGAAACATGTTGTCGGTTGGCTCCTGAACAAAGAGTAGCACCACAGATATGTGGGTACACCTCCCTCTGTTTAACTATGTCTGTGAACCCTGCAAACTGTTGTATCTTGAAACTATAGTACCCCCCAGATATGTGCGTACACCTCCCACTGCTTAACTATGTTTGTATACTCTGTAAATTGCTGTATATTGAAATTGTATATATCATAATATGTAACCGCCTTCTTTAAGCGCCCTTCTACCTCTGGGTTTGGAGCGCTATACAAATAAATAAAACAAAATAAAACAAACAAACAAACCTCTGCTATTTTGTAACACTGTTGTTCCTGTTCCGTTTCCCCATTGTTATTCTCCATATTTATCGAAAACAATCCACACGACTTAAACCCAAACCCAGTTGCATTGGGCAACTACATCTCCCAGAATCCCTATTTTCCTGTTGACTACCCGAGTACTCCACTTTCACAACGACACACCTATCCGTCTTTTTCTGACAGCAACTTATATAATCTCTCAAAAGATCCAGGAAAACACTTCCACTCCACAATCCTACTGCAAGGAAAGGAAGAACAGACCATGGATGCTTTACCTTTTGCGAGTTGCCATGGCTCTTTATTAACAGGCAAGTCAGGCTGACCAAGCCCACACATGAGACTTGTAAACTCTCCCCAACTGGATAAAAGGCAGAGCTCAGACGCACACGCTGAGCAAGGCCAGCAAAGCGGCATGAGAGCAGTTCCCAGCAGGATGAGGCGACCCTGGATGCAGAGGCGAGGCAGCGAGACGGTGCAAGGAAGACTGTGGTTGTATCAGTATAACCAGGAGGGTCATGATAGAAGCTTTAAAGAAAACTCCTCCACTTTGTTTAAGGATAACCAGCATCTCCTTCGGGTGAATAACCAGGCTGGAAGGAGACAGATGCTGTGGTATCAGGAACCTTGACTTCAAAAGAGAGAGCCGCGATATAATACATTCTATGCCACCGGTGAGTATGTGTTACAAGAGACCGGTGTGCACAGACAATGGAGTGATACATTTGCTAGTAAAGGCTGTGCATGTACCGTGCTATTGCGAGCGGATCCAAGAAGTTTGTAGAAACATAGTAATGGTGAAACTAAGGCTGCGCGTGTGCTGAGAAACTGTAAGAGAAGTAAAGTGAACAATCGTGTGGAAGAGAAAGAGATATAATAACAGAGTGCTTCAGGTGAAAGGATTTGCCTTCTAGAAAGTCTCAGAGCGAACAATAGGAAAGGAAAGAGTGAAAGAGTGAAACTACAAATACCAAGACGCCGTAGGAGAGGCCAATGAAAGCCAGTGACAAAGTCAAAGTGGTCATACAAGGGAAAGCAAATGTAAAAGACACCTCGTACTGTCGAAAGTCTTTGACAAGTGTCGAACATGGCAAACGTGAACCCTACTGAGGGATGCAAAGGAAAGTTGGGGACTGCGAATCCCGTGTTATGAAGGAAGCTTCAGCCCGGCTGAGGGGAACATCCAAAATCGTGTCAAATGTTAACCCAACTGAGGGATGCCAATCTCATCTCTGACTGTCTTTCTGCCATCCAGGAGTGGTTTGCCACCAATGATCTCTGCCTTAATGCCAGTAAGACCAAGATTCTCTGCATCGGCACACCCACACCCTCCTTTCCTGTCACTCTCTGGCCAGCCTCTCTTGGCCCTCTACCTGCTCCCACCTGTGAGGCTAAAAACCTCATAGTGATCTTCGACTCCACACTCTCCTCCTCTCATTACATCTCCGACGTCTCTAAGAAGTCACACTACCAGCTGCACCACTCAGAGGTATTCTTCCTTTCCTCTCCTTCACCCAGAAGCTCACTGTCTCCAGAACTCTGGTTCTCTTTAGGCTGGATTATTGCAACAGCCTCTTTCTAAATCTACCTTCTTCTACTCTCCGCCCTCCTCAACTCATCCAGAACAGAACTGCAAGACTTGTCCTTGGCCTCAAGCCCAGGGATTGTATCTCTCCAGGACTGAAATCTCTGCACTGGCTCCCAGTGGCTGCGAGGATTACGTTCAAAACCTTCTGCATTATCCACAAGGCCTTCTGGGGCATGGGGCCGCAATATCTTCAACTCTCTCTTCCTAAATATCTTCCTTCTCGAGCTCTTCGCTCATCCGCCTCCAACTCCCTCAGGGTCAGTCACTTTTCCAAGCAACAAGTTGGTGGTAGATCTCTTTTTTCGGTGCGGGCCTCCCTCTGGAACAGCCTCCCTGCCCCCTGAAACTTGAGGAGAACCATCTCTGGTTCTGGTAAGCACCTCAAAACCTCTCTCCCTTTGCTTCTGCTTTTTCTCCCCCTCTCCCCTGCTGAACTCCTCACTGAAACTGCACGGGTCACCTAGCTACCCTCTGATCTCAGGCCCAGGTCCCCTCCCCCACCAGCAGCACCCCCGCACTGCCTCCCAGGCAACCGCTGCACTTGGGTGCTGTTTCCATATCCTTACAGCCCCACTACCAGCACTTGACACCTGATGCCTGCACTTAGCCTTACCCTTACACTTGCCACCTGCTGGCCGTACTTTACTTTTTGTTATTTATTCTGTTATCCCATGTACTGCACTGTCCCCGGTCCCCTTGCCCCCTTGCACTTTCCCCCCTTCCCCTTTCCCTTGCACTTGCGCATTCTGAATGATACCTGGCCTAGTAGGATCGTTGTCTGTCTTCCATCTGTTCCCCCTCCCTGGCCTCGTCCCGCCTTGAAACACTTGTGTATAGGCGCATTATAAATACATTATCATATCATATCAAGGAACATTGAGGATAGCGAATCCCGTATTATGAAGGAAGTTTGAGCCCGACTGAGGGGAACATCCAAACTTGTGAAAACCGAACTGAGATAGCGTCCAGAAACTTTAGGACTGTGTATTTATCGACATTGACTAAGTAACTGTCTGAACTAAAGAGCTAAAGCTGGGCCGAAGTGCTTGCACGCCAGAGTGTACCCCACTACCAACGAGCTCTGCCTACCCGAGTGCTTTAACTTGGGGGAGGGAGTTAATATTGCCATATCCAGCTAAACTGATATTTGCTTTGATACACATTGCTTCTTTTACTTTTCTCCTTGAAACCCCGAACACTCTCTTTTCTTTGAGAACACAATCCCATTATTATTATGAGACGCTGTATTTCTCCTGTCACTTTTTTTGTATTAGATTGAGGACAGGAAATAGGTTTATTTAATTTAGGCCTTTTACGTTGACTAGACTGACCAGATCTGTGTTGTGTTGATTGTCGAGAATACTCCCATCTAATCATTAGTGCAAGATAGGAATTTTTCAACCCTGTTAAAACTGTTGAATAAACACCCTTGAACTTGAACCACTTGTGTTACATTATTACTTGTGATAACATACCATCCTTACACCCTCCAATGAACTCAGAACTATTTCCATTAATGATCTCAGAAAATTATTAGGTTTTTAGCCTGGCAGTGTTGTTCAAATTAGAATGTGCAGGACTCTCCAGACTGACATCAAAAGGTAACATTTGTAGGCAAGGCCACCTCCATAGTGGTTAAACAATCTTCACTTCTGTCACTACAGCCTGATGGTGCTGGGTGCCTTCAATTTCTATTTTCTAGAGGTGTTCACCTTGACAAATTCTTTGGTGCTTAGTAATCGGTCAACCTTGGAGTCCCTGAGAGTTTGACTTGTTATTCCCACGGCAGAGTAACACCCTACCTGTAAAGGCCCTCCTTTCGGCTGTAAAGCCATCCAACAAGGAAGAGTATGTATCTACATGGAGAACACTGCAGCAACATTTTACAGCTGGGACACACACATTTACATCCATTGTGCTCTGTGGTGGGTCAGAACAAAGATGCGGACACTGTGTTCAGTTCCGATATATGTTTATTAAATAATATCAAATCTTTAAATAATCTCTGGTCACCTTCCTTACGTAATTCTCTAACAACATATGTTTTTTCCTCTATCTTGGTGTACTGTCCTTCATGAGTCCTTTCTTGGACTTCGGTCTGTTCTTGGCTCTAGGGTATTTGGCCTTCTGTATTTTTGTAAAATATACTCTCTTTGGTGATGTACCTTTTCTGTTTCTTAATCTCATATGCTTCTCTTATCTTCACTTTGTACTATTTTCTCTCATTACTCTGACTTTCTTGCATAACAGGGTCTAATCACGTCCTCCCATGGTGACTTTATTCCAATATTAATGACCTCTTTCTCAGGTCCATTTGAGATTCTCTTCCTTAGAGTATTATAGTTGAAGTTTATGAATTCTATATTTTGAGTTTCATCAACTCAACCTGCCGTCTTCTGCAAAGGCAATATAAACTCTGCATCCGGTCTAAGAAAAGAGTCTATATTCATGCCTGCATCTCTGCGGCATCCAACAACACGGCCAAACTTTTCAAAGTCTGTAAGGAACTGGCCAATCCTACTACAGCCTCTTTCTCTACAGCACCTACCCAGGCCCTTTGCTCTGCCCTGGCTGCACACTAAAACACATGACATCCTGTCTTCTGTCTCCTCTGCACCCACTTATGCACCATCATTTCCTCAGCCCCCCTCGGCCGCCCCCGCCTCTCCCCTTCTCTCCTCCCTCTCCCCTGTCACACCTAAGGTCTCTAGACAAGTCCCGTCTATGAAAGCTTCTTCCAAATAGGTGGACTGCTGCCCTTCCAAATTCATCAAGGACAACAATGACTTGCTAGCTCACGCCTCGGCACACCTCTGCAACCTCTTATTTGCCACTGGAGTCTTCCTCACTTCTCTCAAGCATTCTCTTGTGCACCCCCTGCTCAAAAAACCTATGCCGGCCCTACTATTTCTGCTAACTATTGCCCGATCTCCATTATTCCTATCCTGGGTAAACTCATGGAGAAGTTGGCTATCTCTCAGCTTACCCTCCATGCTGAATCTGTTGGTTGTCTCCATGACCATCAGTCTGGCTTTAGAGCATCCAGAGGCACAGAAACTGCTCTTCTGAACACCCGTGAAGACCTGCTCTTAAACCTTGACTCGAACTGTCCCTCTGTCCAAATTCTTCTTGACCTCTCCTCTGTTTTCTATAAACAACATCCTGATCTCCCGTCTCTGTGAGAGCCTGAGCATCACTGATCAAGCTCTGGTGTGGCTACCATCCTTTCTCTCTGACTGTCCTTCCCAGGTAGAACTCAGTTCCTTTCTCTCCACTATCACTCTCGCTAGTTGTGTTCCCCAGCGATCTAACCTATCCCCCTGGTTTTTCAATGTCACATGGCCTCTTTGGGCCCACATGATCTCTGCCGTCACCTCCAACTTTCAGTGTTACGAGTATGACACACAGCTCTCTTTCAGGCTACCCTCTGCCTCTTCCTCCTCACTTATCCCAGACTGTCTGTCCGCGATTCAGACCTGGTGTGCTGCCAATGATATTTGCCTTAATGCCAGTAAGACATCGATCGTCCTCATTGGGACCCCTGCTCCCGTTTTCCCACTTTCACTCTGGCCGAACACCCTTGGTCCTACACCCTCACCCACTAGTGAGGCAAAAAATGTGGGGGTCTTCTCTTCTCACATCTCACACGTGTCCAAAAAATCACACTACCAGCTGCACCTCCAGATAGGTATTCTACCTTTTCTCACCTTCCCCCAGAGGCTCACTGTCTCCAGAGCCCTGGTTCTCTCCAGACTGGACTACTGCAACAGTCTCTCTTTCAATATTCCTACCTCTATTCTCCGACCTCTTCAACTTATCCAGAACTGAAGCGTGAGACTTATGCTTGGCCTCAAGCCCAGGGACTGCATCTCTCCAGTGCTGAAATCCCTCCACTGGCTCCCCGTGGCTGCAAAGATCAAGTTCAAGTCCCTCTGCATAGTCCACAGGGTTTTCTGGGGCCAGGGCCCCCAATATCTACAACACTGTCTTCCTAAATACTCTCCTTCCAGAGCCCTCCCCACCGCCTTCTCCAACTCTCTGCAGTTGAGCTGTTTTTCCAAATAGAGATTTGGGGTAGATCCTTATCCTCTGCAGGTGCCTCTCTCTTGAACAGTCTACCTGCCTCTCTCCGTCTTGAGCTGGACCTCCTTGGGTTCCGGAAACTTCTCAAGACCTCTTTCTCTCTCCCTTGCTAACCTCCTCTCTCTTCTCTCCTACTTCCCTCCTTCGTTCTCATCCCCAACCCGTTCAGCCAGCTGACTGGTTACCTGGTGAACCTCCAGAGCCTCACAGGTCCCAGGCTCCCCTGCCAGTGCTGCACTTGCATCCAGGTCTCCGCACTCTGCCTTGCATTTCTGCTCTTGAAATACATTCCACGAGAGTGGCACCCACTCTGCACTTAACTCTGGCCCCGGCTGAACTGGGCGCACTTGCCCCCTCCCTCGTGCACTTGCACGACCTTGAATGTTCTAGGCTTATCATGTTAGTCTGTCCTGTCCTTCTCTCTCTCCCCTCCCTAGCTGGCTGTGCCTGCATGCGTATGCGCATTGATGACCAACCTTTTCTGTCTTGTATGTTCCTCCTCCCCTCCCACTTCTCTCCCACTCTGTGTCACGCACTTATGCTAGTAGAAATGCCCTGGCCTAGTATGCTAGTTATTGCTGTTAGTTCATTCGGACATTCCAAAGCCAAAGAATGACGACGATATCCCCTTGTTCCCATCCCGCCTTGAAGCGCTTTGGAGCACTTAACTTGTGTATAAACATTTTACAAATAAACAATTACAGTTACAAATCATTTTCACTGGGACAAGATACTTTCGAATTATAACAAATCCCCCGCGGCCTCCCAGTCTTCCCTTTCCTCCCATTATCTCTGTCCTTTGAGGGGACCGTCTCTGGGGCCTGCAGTTGTTCGGGACTGTTTCTTTCCTCCCACTTCTTTGCCAGCTCGTTCTCGGGGGCGAGTTTCTCTCGCTCCGCACAGCTTCCAGGTATCGCTTCTGATACCTGCACAGGTAGCTGCACTCTCAGCTCGGTGGTGTTGCGCTGTCGATTGGGCAGCCTGCCCACCACCAAGATTCTGTGGTTACTCCACCACTGTAATCTGGGTTCTCTTTCCTTTGTCTTCTCAAAGCAGTTCTGAACTTTGCTGGCTACGCTACTCAGTTCGCCTCTGCCTCCGTCAGCTGTTGTATTTCCAGTGGGCCTCCTCTGCTGGCGTATGCACCTCTCATACCTCCTTGTTCCCCATGGCCTATATTTTTAACCTCCTCGTCACAGTCAATTGGAGTTTTTTTCTTAGTGACAGATTCTTTCTTTTGAGGATAATGGTATACTTTATGTTCATCTGTACGTCTCATGTAGGCTATCACAGGGAACGGTTAAGGAAGTTCCTCAGTGGAATAGGAGTCCTTGTCCCCAAATTGACAGTCCCTCCCAGTGTTGGCCACTTGCCAGACTCCTAGGAAGGTTCTTGCAGAGCAGGCTCACCTCCCTAGTCTCAAAGGGGGATACTCCCCTTTGGGGAGAAGGGACGAATTCCCTATATTCATCACATACCCTACCCCTTATGTTGGAGACTTCCCTTTCTCCTTTTAGAAGGCAGTTTTCTATTTTTGGTGCTTGGATTTTGTGATTTATTTTCCCTAGAATCTGAATATTTGGTCTATCCTCAGTCCCATAGGAAAGTATCTGATAGGTCAACAGAGGATTCCCAATATTGCAAGGGTAGAGCATAAAGGTTTTGTGTCCTGGTTGTTGGACATGTTAACTCTCTAAAGGTGGGAAAATCCCTGCTGATAATTACTTCTTCTGTTGGGCCAGGGACTATGGACATTATTATGGTTGTAGGCTGTTTTCTAACCCTCAAGGAGAGAGGGATTGTATGATGATTCTCTGCATCCCCAAGCACAGAGGTAATTCTCACTGCTTAGTTACCCTGTAGGTCTCTCAGATACAGGAGGCCAGCTCTGTGGCAGTTTGTCGGCTTCCTGAACCTATAATGGCATTAGCCCATGTTCAATTGACTAGGTCCTTCTCATGGGTTTGAAAAGGCTGGGATGCACAGTGATGTACTTCAATCGTGTCAGGATATAACTCATTCTCTTTTTCCTCCTTCTGACCTGGCTCTATATCTAGCTTGCCTGTTTACATAGATTCTTCTATGGTATTCTTTAGGCAGAACCTAGCTATATGGCCTTTCTCTCCTCATAAGAAACATAAGGGTGGAGCGGGAAAGGAGGTTCTCATTTTCCTTGTTTCTTCTCCAGGGATTATTCGGTTTTATTTAAGGGTACCGGAAGGGTTTTTCGGGGGTTTTCCTCCTTTATTTATATTCTCTCGGAGGACCTTTCTCGATCTCTGACACTTCTCTGATGGTACTATCTTGAGTTAGAGCTGTACCTTTTTACTTCTATTGGTTTCCCTCCGTGTCTTAGATATTTGCTGCTTCCGAGTGAGCTTGTGATACCTGGATGGCTGACTCAAGGGAGGGTTGATGTTGTTGGAATATCCTCTTTTTAAAGGTGGGGGAATGGCACTGATAAATTGTTCTAATTCTAGGGTCTGCAGGACCTCTGTTAGGGTATTCTACCTGAAATATTATGGAAGGGTATTCCGGATCCTGCCTGCTAAATCTAGGTAACTTTTATTGGGTAACAAATGAAGGTCCCGAAATTGTAAGTGGTATAACGCCTCTGTCTGTCCCACTTGGAATAATAAGGCGTGTTTGATTTCGGGAAAAGGACTGTAGTCCCCAGCGGATTGATATTTTGATGGGAGGTTTGCAAGTCTCCTTTTAATTAGGACCACATATAACAGGTTTTAACCCCTCATTCCAAATCCTCCCCATACTGATATGGTTGGAGTATACTATGTGGAACTATGCAGTGTTAGGGACACACTCTTAATTATTCCAGTCCATCCAGGATTCGCTGATCCACTTGGATCCGATTATCTATTAAGCGCTCCAAGACTGGTTCTTGTGTACTTATATTGATGTCACGGTTCACCGTGGAGGCAGCGGTCTCAGAGTAGTCCTTTCCACTTGTCTGAGTTTCCACTACCCACTGGGGTTTCTTGGACTCCCTCTTACTGGTCTGAGTCATCCGGCAGTCTAAGGCTAAGTGCTGTAAGTGTCACGACTTTGTCCATGGGAATGAGGGACTTTACACCTAAGGAGGGTTTAAAGCCTTGGAAACCAATGGACGGAAGGTTGCCTGTAGGTATGGCTATATACTCTAGAGAGTGTGGGAACTGTCTCTATCTTGGGACTTTGCATCCCACTTCTGACACCATAAGTGACTGATTAGGCGAAGGTTTCCGACTCTGTGGTGACATTTCCAATCTATGTTTATTAAATAAAAGGAATAAGGGCGATCTTACCTGAATATCAGTGGGTATTCCCAACTTATATGAATAGCGAAGGTGCTCGTCAGTCGTCAAGAAATATCCAAAACAACAAAGTGTGCCATGCAAACTAAAACCCTAACAGACCCTACCACTAATCTAATTAACTAAGGTCAGGAGCCCTTCTCCTGATGATGTAATGGTCTTCTTTAACTATCAAAGTTCCTCTCAATATCCAATCTTTAAATAGTCTCTGGTCACTTTCCGTACCAAGTCTTGTAATTCTCTCACAATATATTTGTTTTTTCCTCTATCTTTATGTACTGTCCTCCATAAGTCCTTTCTTGGACTTTGGTCTGTTCTTAGTCCAGGCTATTTGGCCTTCTGTATTTTGGTAAGATATACTCTCCTAGATTATGTACTGTTTTTTGTTTCTTTTATCTCATAGGCTTCTATTGCCGTCACTTCATAGTATTTTCTCTCACAAGGCTATACTTTGACTTTCTTGCATAACAGTGTCGTATCTGCTCTTCCCATGGTAACTTTATCTCAGTTTTAATGACCTCTTTCTCAGGACCATTCGGGATTCTCTTTTTCAGACTATTATAGTTCAAGTTCAATTCTATATTTTGTGTTTCATCAATTTCATTGGGATAAGTTCCTTTCAAATTATCACAAATTCCCTGTGGCCCTCCCGTTCTCCCTGTTACCTCTGTCCTTAAAGGGGAATGTCTGTGGGGCCTGCAGTCGCTTTAAACTGTTTTTCCATCTACTTCTGTGCTTGTTCATTCTCAGCAGCATGCTTCTCTCAGCACCCTGGTATCAATTCAGGTTGCTGCACTCTCAGCTGGGTAGTGTTGTCGCTGTTGACCCACCACGAAGGGTCCACAACTGGAATCTGGGTTCTCTTTCCCTTGGCCTCTCTCTGCCTTCTTACGCTGGTGCTTCAGCATCTCTCTCTCCAGCACAAAGCAGTTCTGGACTTTGCAGGCTCCACTTATCTGCTTGGCTCCGCCTCTGTCAGCTGTTGTTTCCAGCGAGCCTCCCCTGCTGGCGTATGCGCCTCTCTCATTCCTCCTTGTTCTGCATGGCCTATATTTCCAACCTCCTATTCGCAGTCAATTGAAGGTTTTTTTCTTAAAGTGACAGATTCTTTCTCTTGAGGATAATGGCATGCTTTGTCTTCAGCCAATCTTCCAAAGGCGGTTTTGTTTTACACATCTGTTCATCGCATATATGCCATCACAGGGAACTAAGATGCTTGTCAGTCAGTTGGGATGGTCCAAACAAATAGGTCCGCTGTCCAAAAACTAACCTCTCTGACCCTACCACTATACAAAAACTAACTTGGATCAGGAGAATTACTCCATTATCCTAAATGTACTTTTTGTACCAACTTTTCAGTAGGTGATTCAAAAATAGTCTCTTGAAAATAGTTCTTGAAACTGATGTCACTCTTCGAGTGTACTTCTAGTACTAGTCTTTCAATATCTGGCTTGTGAATGGTCTCCTATGACGTTTCCATTCTTCAACAGGATTGCTTTGTTTTCTCTCCTCTGGTTTTATCCCTCTGGGGATTCTCTTATTAATCCTTGTTTCTTGTCTGTGATTCTTGAGGTGTACTTTTATAGCCTCTTGCTATACCTGCTGTACTGTGTGCTTCAATTGTCCATTTCCTATAGTCTCTTTTCTACGTCTCGATTTCTCTTCAGACTTATTATAATTCTGTACAGGATACTGAGCCGTCTTCCCTCTTTCCCAGGGTAACTGTATCTCTTCCACTTTCCTTCCAATATTTAAGCATTCAAAAGTTTGTTTTTCACAATTATCATACTTGGGTTCTCTTTCTTGCCAATTCACTTCAATTTTAGATTTTGTACTGGTAGGAGTTAACTGGCTGCAATAATGATGTGTTGGGGTCTTCTCCAGCTCCCCATTCTCCCAGTTACCGTCCTGGGGATAGGAGAATGTCAGTGGGAGCCTCATTCGTTTTAAGACCCTCGTCCAGTAGATAGATTGTCATTGTATCTCTGCTTTCGGCGTCTTTTCTCGTGGATTCCTGTTTCTTCATGGTAACGTGGCCGTTCAGCATTCGACTGCACCTTCTGTAGATTCCAGTTGTCCCTGATATTGGCGATGTTGACCGGACATTCGCCCCACCAAGGATTCCTATCCCTGGTCTTCCCACTACCTTCAAAAGGGTCCTTGCACTTGGTCCTTGGCAGGCTGTGAGCTTGCCCTTGCTTTGGCGTAATGCTTTTCAAACTTGCACAAGTTTGAAACTTGCGGGATTCAACGTCTCTCTTTCATTCAGTGTATGTGGCTAGGGGATCTCCCCACTGACGTACGGCTCTCTATTTCTCTCTCCTTTGCGTGACGCGGTACCGGGTACTCCCCATCTGACATGTGGGTGTGTGTGTCTCTCTCCAGCTCATTTCTCAATGGAGTTGTGTCCATCCATCTCTTCCGGGATTAGCTGTCGACTCTAAAGGGATATGTCCTTTTTCCTGCAGATGATATCCATTAAGATTCTCCTCGTCCGAGTATTTGTGACCCATAGCTCCTGGTAGTATGGCTTCCTCATCCCATTATAGGTAATTGTGGGCTCCCCCCTATCCTCCCCGGAAGGCACTCCCCTTTGGGGAGAATGACGAGTTCCCTTGGTTCGTCAATAAATCCACTTCGTGAAGCAATTCACCCAAAATACCACTACAGACAAAGGAGTTTCAGTGGAGCTTTGCTGTCTTTGCCCACAATACAGGAGTTACTTCAGTGGGCATGTTGCACTTCAGTCGGTACAAATCAAGATTACAATTTCCCTACACACTTGAACTTATTATTTCAACCTTTCTGACCAATCAGTGAAGTTTGCCTCAGGGTGTGATGACCTCACTTCAAGACTTGAGCAATCCGTACCCCTTGGTGTGGAGCATGTGAGATTCCGGAACAGCTGCTGTTCAGTTTTAGGTGCACCTCAGGATGTAGTTCTAACAGATGTGAAAACAGCTGGTTTATAAAAATAAATTGATTGTTACTACGTAATGTGAGGGGCAGGATGCACGAATATCACTCTTCGTCAAAAAGCAATTTCTTGACTATTGCTTAATCAGTAACTCAAAGGTCACATTATCTCACTGTAATTAAAGTATGACTGCTCGACCTGTTTGGTTGGGGCTGTGTATGTAATAGCATGCCTGGGGGCTATGAACAAGGCTGGATTGTTTTGTGTGACTTCATTGTACTTTTCTAGTTATGGCGACTTTCTAAACTAATATTTTCTCTTGCCAGCCATCAGTTTTTTAATAGAATCCGGAACATTGCTGCATTTCCCGGACACGAGCCACGGATTACGGAACCTGTACTTTCTAGATCCAGTCTGGCTGTCGGAATGTCTGGAGAGAATTATAAACCTGAAGAGCTCCAAGTCTGTGGCAAAGAACGGCGTCATTAGAGCAGAGGACCTGCGAATGCTTCTGGTCGGCACGGGATTCACCGACCAAACTGAGGAACAGTACTTCCAGTTCCTGGCAAAGTTCGAAATTGCACTTCCGGTAGCTAACAACCGGTAAGGACGTGAAGTGGGGGCGGGGGTCGGGGGGGGGGGGTCAAACCTGCAAAGGGTGCATGCATTTGCCATCGTTACCACGTTGGCGACTGTTCGGGGGCAGTGGAAACCAGACCTGTATTTGATTTCTGCTTAAAGAAGGCAGACCTCTCAAACCCAAGTCGGTAGAAATACCCATTAACCCCAGATTCAAACGACGAAACTTTAAGCAACGGTGTACACTAAGCTAGGCACTGCACAACTCAAACATGTATTGCATATGCAACAAATTACCAGAATCCATGAAAAAAGAAAGTAGTCACATTGCTTTTAGAAAACTTCTGAAAACCAGGCTTTTTGTGTAAAACCTTTGGAACGCCGGAATTTCCTCTCACCCTTTTTTTTCCTTTTCTAGAGATCAGCGCCTGGACGCCTTTGGGCTTTGGCGCCATATAAATGGCTTAACATAACATAACGTAACATAACATTGCATAATGGCGGCAGCACGCCACAATGTCAGCCATTGCAATGTGTCATCAACCCCACACATATGGTTGGAGCAAAAACATGTTAGTGAAAGTTCTGAACGCAACAGATCAAGGAGGTCAGAGTTCATCAGAAGATGTAAGTGGCCTGTTAAATAATGAAGATGCTTCGTTTTCCAGGGTCCTTGGTCAGTCTTTTACACCAGCAGTAATTTCCCTATGCACAATGGGTAAGGCCCTCATTATGAGGTTGGTTTTTAATAATAAAAACGGGTTCTTTTTACCATCCACATGAATATGTGACACATGGTATTTGCTGGATGCGGTATTATCCCTAAGAATACCGCCCGGGTAAAGACCACCTGATTATGAGATTCAATACCTAATAAAATAAATGCCCATAGAATCACTTGTGTACAGGCGCCTTATAAATGACTTACCATATCAAACCTGCAATTTTTACCCCCATCCAAAGTGTGCATGTCAATTTTAACTTGGAGAAGTATACAAAATATATATTTTTTCTAGAATTGAATTGATGCAGAAGCGCATCATTTAAACTTCATGAAAAATATTTTTTGCAGATCCCCCAAACGGGCGTGCAAACCTGATGTCTCAGGTGTGCCCTTAGCACCCTCTTTTCAATTTAATGCAGAGAAGAGTCAACACGGATGCTCCTGTGCGTTATTACGTTTTATTTGTTTTTCCTACATGGAATTTTAACATCACACAAGAACACAAATTAGGAAGAAATGGAAAAGTGAATAGAAATGTATTGCCCCTTAGGCCCCACCCCTGTCCTAAATCAATCCCTCCTTACCCCCGTGAAGGAAGCTCATATAATCATCATATCAAAACTAAATTTATATATATTTTTTCTGCAGGCCATATTGCTTTCCATAGCTGCCACTCACTTCACTTGACTCCATCTTTGTCTAGAGCTTAGCAGTAATTTGCCTTATTTCCCTTTGACGAGGCACAGTTTTGGGGCCTAGAAGTGCGGCTCAGGTGATAATGGGAGGAATCTGATACCACCCACACAGTGATGTAGAGGCCAGGAGAGGTACACAGGGGATCCCCCAGGCTCTCCAGTCCATCACTAGCCTTGCAAACAAGACCACCCTCCTTCGAATCAGGGGGCCCCAAAACAGAGGGCAGGAGCCCTGTAGTGGATCAGGATCATGGGAAGGGTAAGAGCTAGCGTCACAGTCTTAAATCCACAGCTCGATTTGGAAAGAACCCTCCAGCGAGTCTAAAAGAGATGCACGCCCAGCACTAAAGGGAGGTGGAAGGAATCGGGGGAGGAAACACTGAAAACTAAAAGTCCACACAAAGAGAGGGGTACCTCCCTGTGGTTTTAAGGGTTCGCCTAACCTTCTGATTAGGTGCTCATCCAGTTAACTTGGCCCTCCCTTGCTAACCTGCCCCCACAATCCTTGTGTTTGAAGCAAATCCATGACTAATAAACCAAATCACTAACACCCACACACTCTGAAGGGACTGTGACCATCCCCAATAGTGCAAACGACTTTGGATAATTGAGCATAGACAGAGAATCTGCTGGTAGAATCTGATATGATATTTTATTTATACCGCGCCCATACACAAGTGTTTCAAAGCGCGACGAGGTAGGGGAGGGGAACAAGGCGGGGACAAGACAACGATTTTACTAGACCCAGTGAAATTGAGATTGCGCAAGTACAGGGGAGAGGAAAGGGGAAAAGTGCAGAGGGAAGGGGAGGAGGAGCAAGTGCAGGACATAGGATCTAAACATCAAGAAACAAGAAGTGCAGCCAGCAAGTGGCAGTGCAAGGTTAAGTACAAAACAGCAAGTGATAGTGCAGGTAGGGAGACTGTAGGGTTACAGATACAGCCCCAAGTGCAGGGTTGCCAGGAGGCAGTGCTGGTGTGCAGGTGGGAGGGCAGGGACCTGGGCCTGTTGTTCAGAGGGTAGCCAGGTAAACAGTGCTGTATCAGACAGGAGATCAGCAGGGAAGAGGAAGAGAGAAGGCAGAAGCAAAGAGGAAAGTCTTGAGCTGCTTCGAGAACCGGAGATGGTTCTGCTCAAGTTTCAGAGGGACAGGGAGGCTGTTCCAGAGGGAGGCGCCCGCCAAAGAGCGAGATCTGCCCCCAGCTCTTTGCTTGAAAAAGAACCTGACCCTCAAGGAGTTGGAGGTGGAGGAGTGAAGGGCTCAAGTAGGAAGATATTTCAGAAGAGAAAGCTGGAGATAACTGGGTGCACTGTTTCCGTGGAACTCAGGAGAGAGAAGTGGGACCTGCAGGAAAAGGAAGGAGCATGGGATCCTGAAGCCTTGAGCTGACTTGAATACGGCTTTGCTTTAAGCTCACAGAATGATCAAGAGGCCAGCAATTGTTTTCATGTGCTAGCGCTCCAGCCTGAAAAGATAACACTCGGGAGTACAGTTGCAATTGAGTCATCCAGCAGCCACAGGGAAAGAGACTGACGGCAGCCAATGCAATGCGTGGAAAAACTAGAAAAAGGTTCAAATCTGGGGAACCAATTCCCACGCTCAAACTCTGGTCCTACACCGATGTTCTGTAAGATGTAGGATTAACAGGGTGATATGTAATTTAGGGACATTTTCCACCCACCCCAAACCAGGTACACACGATTCTCCTTTACTTAATAAAGTTCTTTTTATGAATCTGCCCCCCCCCCCTTTTAATAAAATGGATTCCATACAGCTTCCCTCCACTTTCAGGACAGGAAACACACAGGGTTTTGCAGAAGATATATTAATTAACCAAATAGAAATAATTGAAACAGATCACTGATAAACTGTTTCTTCATAAACGGCCAACAATAAGAAATAATCAACACACTAGTCATTACAGTTTTCAGTGCCACAATTAAAGAAATAGAGAATTTTGTAACCCACACTTCACCATAAGTATCTATGCATTTAATTCACTCTGAGCACGCAGGCATATAGATTGGATGCAGAAGAGTCCAGGAGGAATCGTTCATTTGTGAAAACAAATTAGTTAATATATCCCCCCCTGTCCAATTCTAGCTACTTCCCCTTTATTCAAAATACAACCTCCCTTACTCGTTAGACATGTCAGAATTTCAACAGCATTTTAAACTCAATTGCAACCAACTACTGGACCTTCAGGTATGTGAAGGGCTTGTAGAAAAGAAAATGTATGTTGGCAAAATTCCCTTCACTGATGTTTCTATTCAATTACAGGATAAAATGCACCTTTCTCCCTTTACATGGGCACCTTGAACAGCAGAAAGAAATGGATCACAAAGAATCTCCCTCTCAATTTACCTTGAGCAACCCCACATTAAACACAATATTCTGCTTGATGGTATACCCACTTACTTCAATGATCTTCTTTTTCTAGGTAGGCACACAGTAAAATGACCTTTTTGACCACTGTTAATTCTGTGCTAGCTGTCTTCGCCAGAGAAAAGACCCAGGTGAATATCACTGTATGCACAGCATGGGACGTAATCTATCAATATATATATATTTTTTCCAGAAGCACATACACTTCTGAAATATTCCCTAACTTCTCTGTATGCACAATATATCTATTACCACCCCACAGTATTAACAAATTATAGGGGCCAGGATTTACTCCAAGTCCCTTTTATAGAATCACTTCCGCTTTAGATAATACTCACAACCAGATTTCTTTTGGGTGTATCACAGACAGGTGGACCCCCCCCCCTTAAGTCCTGCTTCATTGCTCCCCCTCCAGGAACAGGTGGGCATCAGCCAGTAAGATAGGATTACCCGTCGGTGCAGTCTGTCTGCTTTCTCTTGCACTGATGAAGGCCTGGGGCTTTAACTCATGCTAGGCCTCACTTGAAGCCTGTACTAATAATCCATCATGAGTCCAAAAAAAGAGCAATCTATCCCATCTCCTTCTGGTTATCAATCCTCCTTACTCTCCTTCTTCCCCATCATCAGTGAGTGAGCGTGTGAGTCTTTCGCGAGTGTGTGTTGTTGAATCTAATACAGAACAGTAACTCTACCTTTTTGAGGTGTCTATACTCCCCCAATATAATTGGTCAATGGATGTGATTGTACAGTGTTCCAAAAGTGACATCACAGTAGACATACCCCAGCAAAGTCATTTGGCATATTAATGAAGGGCACAGTCTGATGGTAGCAACTTCTAAACCCAGTTTCACTCACATTTAATGTGATATCATCGCAGGGATTTCTTGCATTAAAATGTATCCCATTGTGAAACGGTACATTTCACCTATGTAACCACTTTAATAATCAGCTTGCCAGATTTCTCTCTCTGGCACAAATCAAGTCATGCAATTCTTATCCTAATAGCATGAATAATTGCAGAGTTATGCATTTTTCCATTTACCTCATTTCTACATTTATATTAAACTTATTTTGCCATCTAATAGGAACGGGCTCATCCCAGCGGATGGTAGAATATACAATTCCCTGGCATGTGCCATGTCTATGCCTCAAAATACAAAATTGCCTAATTTGCATAGTTAAAACTCAAATTAGCAAAATCATTTTGGTAGCCTTAAATAGATCATCTCTGTTAGATTTTCAGATAAACTTTATTTTTCCACATATCAAGATTCCTCCTTTTAAGAAAGTCTTTGGAGATCATATTAGGCCCTGCAGATCTGCAGAACCCCCATTAGTTCATTATCTTTAACTTGCCAGACACAGATGCAACCCATAAACACCAGTTTAGGATTTCTGTCAGTTTCCACACACAGTTCGTCTCTGTGAGAAAGCATGGTATCTGTTTTCACATCTCATTTTGGGGGAGGTGGCATGTCAAGAGTTCAGTTCTGGCTTCTTTTAATCTGTTCCCATTCACACTTTCAAGTTTTAAAATGTACTTTTTCCTCCCCCCTGATTTTAAATTTTCCCCAAGAACACAGCCACATAAAATACAAATGTTTCATACTAACGTTATAGAAAGTCATGATTCTATTAAAGACATGGGGCGAAGGATTATGCTACACTCTTTCCTTTACTTCTCGAGCAACAGATATATAAAAACCTACAACTCAAGTGCAAAAATTATGAAAAAACTACAATTCCCTTGAAAATTTGTCTTTTTTGTAGTTTGTGCTTGATACAAACTCCACTATCACATGATGTCTCTATGCAATCACAGCTCTTGTCCACCTTTAATATCATCTTTGCTTCTGACTTCCTCCTCTTTCTTTTGCTGCCTCTGCTAACTTGAATTATGCGCCCCAACTGGTAGACGCTGAAACTTCAATTCATATCCATTTTAATACTTCAAGACTCTTGTGCCTTGGTTTTCATGTCTGCTGAAACATATAAGAGACAATACTGAGTGTAGCAAGTTACAGGGTGGGCAATCGCATGCATAACCATCAAATGCATATTTGTTTAGTCACTGATCAATCATTCCCTCCATGTATTAATTCACAACCTTGCGATTGTAAGGGTGGGATAATCATTTGCTTCTGTGTCTTTAATAGATTCATGGCTTTCTGTAAAGTTAGTATGGAAAATATGGAAAATCTGTATTCTATGTCCAGACCGGAGGCTCAGATTATGCTAATTTAAAGCTTACTCACCACTAACAAGGGTACCTGGTCAACTGGCTGAAAATAAGGATTCTTAAAAATGTACTCAATTGACCAATCTGCCGCTTTAAATATGTCTTCCAGACGAGCCGCAAGACTGTAGGCTTTGGACGCCATTGTACCTCTAATCAAATGTGAGCCATATCTATCAATGTCAGTGCCTGCCTTTTGCATGCACCATGTGGTCAGCGTACCCGACAACACTGCCGAGTATGATTTATGTAAAGCAATGAGTAACTGGGATTCGCCCACAGGTCTAAGTTGTACCGTCATGGCCTTGTATTCCATAAGACATTTTACTGGGCCCAGTATGGGTTTATCAGGAAATGTTGAGTATGGTACTGATCTTATCCCTGTCTTCATCCTCTTAGTAATATAGAAAGTAACCCCTGATGGTGAAAAATCTTCCCATTGGCCACTAGAGCTCAGACATCCGATACTCTTTTACAAAAAATGAGGTAGAGCATCGTAGTCAACTTGGCTGGTTCAGCCCTCCTGGACAGTTCTTTGTTATCTGGCCAGTTTTTAAATAATCTCAGAACTATGTTAACATCCCTTAGGCGAGAGTATTCTGTTGTTGGGGGTCTTAAAAGTGTTAGCCCTCTGAGTGATCTGCATACCAGAGGGTGTGCCCCTATCAGGAGACCATCCCCACTTGTGTGCCCATCTGATATTGCTGAACAAAAGATATTAATCGTCCTGTATGCCTTAACTGAGTTCCGAATGTGGCTAGGAAGTTCATCAGGTGTATCACTTCTGTTCCAGCGGGATGTATGTTCCTCGCCAGTCACCAACTATGCCATTGTGTCCAGGCAGATCTATAAGCTTTCTTGGTTCCTGGTGCCCAATGAATCATTCAGCTTCTCCGAAAAGTTCTGGCATATTCCTGGATCCCCGGAAATTGGCCAAGCTATTAGGTTCAGGTTCCCTACCAGCACCAAGGGGTAAATTCTGCATATTGGTCCCAGAATAATTGTTCCACTCTGTGGAAGATGAATGGGACTGTCATATGACATCTCTAGGTGATCTGGGAACCAAGCTTGTCCTTTCCAGTCCGGCGTTATTAGAATTAGCGTTGTTCTCCGTCTCCTGGAAGGGTGTCAGAAGAAGCATGCTGTCACCAGGGTGGCATTTTGAGTAAAAAACCTTTATTTATCAAAAAAAGAAGAAACTCTCACTATATCTATCTTCTAAGAGGGATTTCCCTGTCTCAAACTAATACTAAAGGACCTGTCAAAATGTCTGTAGAAATCCAACTGCACCACCCTGTGTTACAACCTACTTCTATCCCTTACACTTCAACTAAAGAATTAGCCAACCGAAACTACCTCCTCCAGGAGAATTACTCGTTTCTCGTGGTATTTGGCTGGTAATCCCAGAAATGTTCTTTGGCAAAAGGATGCCAGGGGGAATGACACCCTTCCCCGGCTTGTGGTTCCAACAGACCTTTGCACCAGTCAAATTTTTAGAACCAGGAGAATAACTACTTTCTCCTGGTATTGGTTCACACACTCGAATATAGTTCACTTCCTTCCCCTGGTGTCTCTTGATTAATGGGCGGGCTTTCAGTCTCTTCACCAGGAGAATGACTCCTTTCTCCTGGTTTTTGAGAGTTTGTTTCTGTATCACTCAACTTGATATTTCTTTCGCCCTGTTCTCATGGAATTAGCAAATTCCCAACTCCTCAGTGGACTTTTCCTTGCAACAGCAACAAGGAACTTCTCCTCGGATGCTCAGTCCACCCTTCCCAATAGTTTGATTGTTAATACTAGGCAGGGCGGAAAGCAGCTGAAGCCACTCTCTCTCTCTCTCTTCCACCCCTGTGTCCACTCTAGGTCTCTCGTACCTCCTGTTACCTTCTTTGGGACTTTGGTATGGGACTGTGACTCTGGGCTTCTCTCCTCCACTTCCGCAGCTCCGTGGCAGCTCTGCGCTCTACTGGACTGCACAGCTCTGTCTTTCTGCTTCGTGTTTGGGCCTGCTGCAGCTGGACCCACGGAGAACTCCCTCAGCGATTTGCCAATGTCCTCTGTTTTTTGGCCTCCCCGGTCAGACAACAGGATTAGAAACTCTCGCTCTGGCTGGTTTCCACACTTGCTGCCTCTCCTGTATGGGCTTCACCACATCTTCAGTCCTTCCTCCCTTCTTATACATTGTTGCCACACCCCCTGGCAGATTGTCAAAGTCCTTTGTTGTTCTTGATAGGTTAATCATCATGCATCCTCTGGGCAACTGTGTACCAGCACAGTCAGCAATCTTATTGCCTTCTGTGCTCTTCTTTGTCCTTGTACTTTGTTTTGCGTGTTTCTCCCACACTACAGAAATACATGGTTCTACTCTCAAGGAAGTGGTTTGGAATGGGGTGGGGGGTTTAGGGAAGTTTTGGGTGTAGCATTGGCCAACGGGCTGTACGCTAGGTTATCGCCCTTATCCCCAAATGGGCAGTCCCTCGCCACGAGGTCCTCCCACAATAAACCACCGCTAGGGGGGACTATTATGTAGCGGCTGCACCTCCCTAGCCTCATGGAAAAGGGCTTCCATCTGGAGAGAAATGATGAGAGTAGGTGAATCATCGCACTCCTTACTGGCGCCAGCATCCTCTGGATCACTGTGAAAGGAGGAAAGGCATATTCTGTACCTGGGCCCATACCTGGAGAAACGCATCTGTCACCTCCAGATCCGGCCTCCAGCTGTAAAAACGTGAACGCTATTTGTTCAACCTTGTTGCAAACAAGTTTGTAGGGCAGGGGCCTCGACAGGTCATGAGTTTGTTAAACACCCCTTTGTCCAGCTGCCAATCGCTGGTATCCCACAGGTACCTCGAATTACAATCTGCTACCTGATCCTGTAGTCCTGAAAGATACTCACCTGTCACGCCGATATTCTTCTGAAGACACAACTGCCAAAATTCCTGAGCCATCTCTATCCGATCGTGGACCTCGTCCCGCCAGGCGATAGATATCCCTGACAGCAGACATGTTGTCCGTCTTGAGTAGTACACTTTGTAGATGTAGCTCTTTCTCTGACCATCTGCCTCCAGTTGACATGTCCATGCATCGAAAACCCCAGACCCACTGGCTGGCAGCAGACTCTACTATTATTAGGTCCAGGAAGGTCCAAATATCGCTCTCCTGTTTCAGGCCTCTGCGTGGTGGTACCACGCCAACAGTTCCGTCCTCGCATTGGATATACGTACCCACTGTTCATATAAAAAGCCCTTCCTGAGATGCTGTATTTTTTTAAGTGTTGCGGGGCTCATTATTGGAGAAGTCCTGGGAAGGTAGCCTGAATCGAGGATGAGAGCAAACCTCAACCCTGTAATAGCTCCCTATCTTGACACATCAAACAGATGTATTCACCGTAGCTCCACAATCTCCGAAGCCAATACATTTGTGTCCGCTTTGGAGAATACTGCATCTTTTCTCATGAATCGGACGTCACTAGAGATTATGGTTCAGTATTCACAGACCAAGGTCCGATCGGCTGTGCTATGAATGCAGTCCATCTTCAGGCTCAAGCGTACTTGTTGGAAGGTGAAAGGCGCAGATGTTACGGATCAGCATGGAGTAGAGAGCAAGTAGAGAGGAGGGAAGAGAGCAAGAAAATGGCAGTGGTGTAAAAGTGAAGAGCACAGCAGACGGAGAGTGGAAAGACCAGAAGTGTAGGAACATAAACAAATATTTTGGATTGTGGAAGGACAGAAAGCGAGAACAGTAAGCAACAGAGTGGAGAGTGGAAAGGCCAGCGGGGAAGAAAGTAAGCAGACAAGGCAGAGAGTAGAAAGCAAGAAGAATTTGGGAAAGGAAGAAGTGTGAACTTTAATGCGCCAGAGAGGAAGGCATAAAAACTCTATGAGAGTAGGCGTTCCGGTTTCATCCAATCTACATCATCTAGGCTTGGCGTCCTTTCTCCTCCTCTCCCAATGCGTTGTTTGCTCACTGAGATTTCTACTATTATACAGCTGCCCGTCAGTAATAGGTTGCAGTTGTGAGGTATCAGACTCCATTGCCTGACTTTGTCTGACCCTATTAATGGGACATGTTTGGTTTGACTAATGGTATTCCTCTGTAGCCCTCATCCTCATGTCAGTGTTTCCCAAGGGAGTCCTGCATTACTTTTTGAGGCTTTTTCCTCGTCCCAATACTTGATGGAAATTCAGAGGGTGAGACAGGATATGTAAGGAAGGCATGGTATCAAACAGTGAAGACGGACACAAGTGATCACAGTTCAAAGGTGTTTATTTAACTTCAATGGGTTGTTTGAATGCCTATCTAAACCTAAATCTAAGGATGGGAGCAAACTACGACCATCAAATAATCATATAATAATAACACAGTACTAGTCGCGTCTCTGTCAACATAAAAGGGCCTATACTAATAAGCCTATTGCCAATCCTTACTCTAAATACAAAATGGTGTCGGACACTAGTGAATGCAAAAAGCAAAGTGTTCAAGAAAATATATGTCAGGATAGTTGAGCAGTTGTCTTCCTTCCCTTGCCCACGTTTTCAGCACGGGGTAAGGCGGCAGGTTTGAGCTTCACACACACTCTGGCTTCTTTGCCACAAGGATACAGTTCATAGCATAGGTATCGGGGCATTCTGCCAAAGCTTCTTTCTCAAATATAGTTTCTTCTTGTGAAGGGCCTGTCTGAACAAACAAGCACCAAAGTTCCTTTCTCATCAGGATTTCACATTAACAAGTTCTCGCTTCCAGTGTTCATCATGGGTCTCTCTCCTTCATGCTCGGCCCCCTTTGTATCACAATGTTCACAATTGGTCTCCTTCGATTGTGCACGGACCATCGATCTCCCTCATACGGACTCTGACCCCTTTTGCACAAAATTGATATTTGGTTTCCCTCGTTCTGGCTCGGACCATGTAATCTCACTTTATATGTTTTCCTCTTGATATCAAAGATCGAAGACTTTCGAATGTGTGATGGGTTTAGCTTAAACTGTTGCAGTACCACTTAGATTTACTTCGTACAATGTTCTTACTTTCGTTTCTGCCACTTCTTGGCTGGAGACCTTACAGAGACCTTTGATTGTGCACCCATGTAGTGCCAGACCACTTTGTCATTGGTATTGCATCTTTCTCCTTAAATGTTCAAAACATCCATCAGCAATTAAGCTTTCCTCGTGTCTTTCATCACAACCGAGTCAATCTTCTTTCTTGTGCTCTTTATACAATGTTGCCATGTGCAACCTTGGCTTTGACACAGACTGGTCTTGTATCAGTTTCCCCAACTCACCGGCTGTGTTGATCTCTCAGACACTCCTTTGATATTGGACCAAAGGATGGCACCAAAGCGGCTGCTAATCCTCCCCGACACAGTCAGCCATGCAGGAGGACCCTGTGTGTCTCCGACACACAATCCTGTATTCTTGGGTCTGGTTTCATGGCCTTATGCTTTGTATTCTAAAGGGTTCTGGAAAGCAATGTTTTATCGCCGGAAAGGTCGAGGGTATCTCCCTCCTTGCATGCCCTTCTTGTTTTGCTATCTGTCTTCCCTCGTTCAGCTGCTGTCGGAAAAGTACTTTTCCTTCGCGTGCTTTGCCTCACTCAGTGTGCCCTCGTGCTCCGCCTTTTATCTGTGTGAGGAAGGTTAATGGAAGTCAGGTGTGAGTAATTGCCAGTAATTGCCTGACTTTGCCTGACCATAGTGGTGGGACAAGTGAGGTACAATGCTCGGGTGTGAGTCTGTTTGAATGGGCTATCCATGTAAAAGTGTTCGTGAAGGGAAAGTGGGGGGGGTTAAGAGTTTCTAAATATCCTATGGAGTAGGATGGGTTAAAGGTGTTACAGGGAGGGTGCTATCGCGTCTCGCTATCAGCTATCCCACTCCCCGAAGACCCCTCACCCAGGTGATCCTCCCGCACTGGTCCACCCCAGGATCTGGATCCGAAAGCGATGGCGTTGTCCTGGCCACCTGGATGGCAGATCCCTGGGGACCAGCGGGTGAGACACCTTCTGGTTTCTCACAATATGAATGGCAATACCCTATAAAGGCTGAGGGGAAGTAGGGTAAATCAGTGTTGGAAAAGGGTAGATACCATGTCTCAGCTTTAGACACCCTCTCCCCAATCCCCAAGGATCCTCCACTCAGGTGATCCTCCTTCACTTCTCCATCCCCAGGTTGAGGATCCAAAAGTGATGGCTTTTCCCTGGCCACCTGAATAGAAGATCCCCACGGAGGAGGGAGGAGAGTGCCTGTAGGTTTCTCACAACACTTATAAACACCAAAGGCTGTGAGGCCAATTCTAGAGGGATTCAAGGATTGACTGATGGATTCCAGTCTTCATACAGGTTTAACTCCCCTACTTGTCCTGCAAATCCTTCAACAAACCATCTGAACCCCTTTAAAGATTTGAGTTCAGTAAATCCTGTTATACTGGACTTTACACATCTAGGGTGGTTTTTTGATCCTTTGGTCATGGCCTTCCTCCCAAATGCAATTGTCAAAGTTATACAAATCGAATGCCAAACCCTTTGTTGTTCAACTCCTGTCTCCCAAACAGTTTATATTTTCAGCTATGCAAACTGTGTACCCCACAAATCACTGAAATCTTATCCATTACCTTCCCCGGTGAAATCATCGAGTACATCCATTCCAGAATAATGTGGGGTACTTTTCCAACTCAATTGCATCAAAAACGTTAGCTTGACAGGTAACAAACATACTTCCACACTCTGGGGTGGAATGAAGCCTGAACTGCCTGTAGTACTGCTTCCTCAACAAACATGAGGCTCTAAGAACATCCTGCCAGCTATGTATAACTTCTTTCCAAGATAAAGGATCACATACAGCTTTATTTTGCCAACTCTCACATACCTTTTCGCCTCCCATTATCCTTTTTAAGCCTTTCATAGGTGATCCCTTGTCAGCTGGCTCAAAATGTCACTCTTCCCCCAAGTCTTATGTTCAGTAAAGGTGTCAGGCTACCCAACCCTTCTACCCTTAAATACCTAGAAGGTAATCAATCACCTTAGACTCATTCTTCCTGCCACTTTTAATTGGATTCATTTTCAACAGATGTCCCTTATCCGAGGGAGGTGCTACCAATGCAAACAGTAATGGGCAATGCCGCCTTTTTAAAGATTTATAATAATGAATACTCTTGCCCTTTTCAATGCCATGGCCCAGTAGTAGTCTTTAAAATTCGGCAGTCCCCATCCTTCCCCCTCTTGATCGTGTTCGATTTTTTTCCCCTGCTTTCGTGCATGCTCGGCTCCCCTTATGTGAGTGCAAACCGTTCCATATAATCTGTATCAATAAAGGGACCTGAACTAGGATGGGAAATTCGAGAAGCAGTCAGCCAGTCATGTCTCAAGGCCTACACACTCATACAGTTCAGAACAGATAAGCTAAGAAAGTCCACCATGCAGGAAGGACAGTGGTGTGAAAGGAGAGAGGAATGCCCTAGGAGAGGGACCAGTCAGTCCCATGTCCCACATCAGAACTGAAATCCATCCTGTGGAGTGGGTCCCAGCAGCCAATCCCCAGACTAGCTGCCTGCCTGAGAGAGAGAGTGGAAGGTAGGGCCAGTGTTTGGCAGGCAGAAAGAGGACTGTCAAAGTCAAAGGGGAGTGACTTGCTAACTTCAAGTCCCACATCCCGAACTCTCAAGTTTCCCAGTTCCATGTTTGACCAAACCACCCTGTCCTGCTTTTGTTTTGATGCTGGGATTTGAAGTCCTAAATGTAAAATAGCAAAAACAAAGCAGCCTGAAATGGAATTCCAAGAAAATAATGGTGCTGGACACCTTTCAAACGCATGAAACTGCAAGACTTAAGCACCCTGATCACCAGATCTGTAAGCCATCTCAAGGTACCTGCTCAACAGGAACACCCCATCCAAGCTACCTGAGGTGCCTTACACCACAGAGAGTCTGGAGGGTGGGGACAAATCCATGTATGCGGCATAGCCTGCGCTACAAGTCTAGCAGAGTAAGGAAGGTGAGCTCATTTGGAGCATGCTGGAGAGGTGAACAGAAGGAACTAGAGGCAGGAGACTGGAGGAGTCCCTCCAGAAACTAGTGACAACAGGAGACAAGAGGGTGTGGGAGAGACCCGGGAGGCTAGGGTAAGAGAGTCAAGGGGCTGCAGGGGGGAGGACTTGGAGGATGGGAAAATTAAAACATCCAGTGGGGGGGGGAGGGAGACTCAAGGCCCTAGGTAAAAAAAGGCATAGAAAGCTAGAAGGAGAGTATCCCAGAGGCCTGGGAGCATAACACTAAAGGGAGAAAAACAAAGAGAGATGGGAGCAGAAATGCCCAGGGGGCTGAGAGCAGAATGGGCCAGTGGGAGGGGAGGAAAGACCCAGGGCTCTTGGAAGAAAGAGACACTGGGGGTAGGTAGAAAGAGTTATCAACCAGGGGCCGAGCAGTAAGAAGGGAGAGGTGGATAGAGAAAAGTGATAAGTAATTAGTGGTAGAGTTGTTGAAAGAGGTGGGGGAGGGGCGAAACATCAGTAAAGTGAAGCAAGAGGTGACGGAGCAAAGTAAAGGGGAAAACTGAAGGAAAATCAGGGAGTGAATTAGGATTTGGTCGAAAGAATTGAAGAAAGGTTGAGGGTCAACAAGGACAAGAAGGAGGCGGTAATAGAGAGAAGTGTGGCAAAGGCTTGAAATATTGTTAAGGAAGAGCAAGTCTTTACATCGGAGGAGAGGTGGAAGACCAGGAGTGTGGAAGAGAAGGTAGCGGCCCGAACACAGGAGGCAAATATTGAAGGGATGGAGGAATAAGCTTGTGGCGCAGCATTGAGGAGGAACAGGAGGAGCTTAGAAGGAAGTGCGAAGAAGCGGACAACCCAATACAGAGTATTTTAGTAATTAGGATGGAGTTCAGATGCCAAGGGGAAGATAGGGTCTGAAGCAGGTGGAAAGAGAAACAGGACAGAGAGAGAAGGAGGAAGGTGGTAAGAGGATTGAGAAACCTGCTAAGACTCTTGGACAGTCTCATGTCTCTCTGTGGCTCCAATCCCTGCTGGTAAGTACGCTCCTCACCACCCTGCTTAGAGTCCAACAGCAGGTTCCGTTCTGAAGACGAGTCTGGGTACGAAGCTCCCCCTTCATGGAAGCTAGCAAAAAGTTGCTGAAACCGCTTCAACCCGAGACTGAAATCCAAGGAGAAGACTCCCCAAGAAGAACGGAGAAGAGTGGGGAACCTGTTCAATCAGAAATTATAAATATACATATTAGGCATGAATCTGTCTTGAGGCACTGCATACATCTTGGAAAATCACTTTCCTGAGAACTTTGGTTTCCTTAAAATCCTGTGGTTAATCATTTTGACCCTCATTTGTACACTGCCCCAAATAAAGCTTTTGTTAATTACATCCTTGTGTTGGAGCCTTTTGTGTCGATCAATGTCAACCACATAACACAGCACAGAAATGCCCGACTATGCCTCATTAGGAATGATTTTACAGTAAAAATCCTTAAAGAAAAAGTACAGAAAAAGGTGATTCAACAATTACCTCCTAATAGACGGTAAATAAATCACATCAAGGAATATTTCACGCTCAACAGACATACGTGTCGGAGCACAGGAGTGGGGTTTTTCAAACAGGGTTACAGCGTAAAATATCACTAACCTCTGAGCTAAGGATACAATTCAGCCTCCTAAATGAGAAATGCACTACTGATTTGCACCATAGGAAAACTCTTTGCAACATTCCAAGAGTTTTGCAAGAACATGGCTTAGCTGCTGAGAGGGTAAAGCTACTGATCCTGAGGCATAAATCGACCGTTAAAATGGATTTCCAATATCTTCTCTAAGGGTGGATTTTGGGAGGCCAACCTATTATGGTGAATATGAAAGAACATGAAGTTAGCTACACCCAATCAAGATATATTGGGGACTAGTGGCCTAAAATAATCAGTTCCAAGTTATACTTTTCAGGTAGGTTTACTATGCGATTGGATAATACCGGTGTTTGGGATTTGTAACGAATCTGAGAACTTCATCCCTTCTCCCCTAGGGAGGAGACCTTTTTCATGGCTCCAGGTCGGTGTCTCCACAGGGTATGAAGTGATGTTACCGAAAGAAAAAACAAAATAAATGTTACTGAAATAAATACAGAACAATAAATACATAGGTGGTCGGGGTAAGGAACTAAAAGGTGGGTCGGGGGGGTCTAAGTGTAGGTAAACGGGGACGCGATATGAAGCTGGAACAAGGGGTTCTGGGTCCCTGAGAGACTTGTACACTTGATAGGAGAGTGAACCAAGTGTGTATGACATAGACGTGCGAGTCTGGGAAACGCACCCAAATAAAATGAGAAGCAGAGGGTCTGGGACCCTGAAAGGGCTGCATACTTGGCAGAAGAGTGGGCCAAGTGGAGGAAATGCAGCTGTTCAAGTCTTGGGCCCACACTCAAATTAAAGGTCGAGAATAAGAGGGTCTGGGACCCTGAATACAAATAACAGAAGAGTTATATGTCTGGCAAGAGGGTGACCCAAGCGGATATAACACACAGTTGCGAGTCTGGGACTCACACCCATGTGAGAGGTTGAAAACAAGAGGGTCAAAACCCTGGAATTGACACACGGGAATCCTACGCTTGATAGCAAACTATACAAAGTGAATAGGATAAAGAAACACAAAATGCAAGACACATTTTTTTGTGATGTGCAGCGGGACATTTTATCTAAGAGATAAGGGTCACATAAGGGAATGAGCGTAAGACAAGAAGAAGTCTGGGGGAAAGAGCATAACACTAACATCAGAATCCTATATTTTAGAACATTACTTTGCATCACTTCACTACTCGAGAGTCTGGGAACATTTCTGTTTGGAAGAGATCGTCCTTGCACAGTTACTTAGATTATTAGTGTTGGGGACATAGATAAGTTTGAGACATGACAGTGACAGACATTTTAGTTTTGGACTTCCTAACAATTTCACTAGTTTGCTTTGAGGTAGGGACACCCCTCTTTTATGGATAGAGATGCATTTTCCACTCTTATAATAATAATAATAATAATAATAATAATAATAATAATAAATAAAGGTGTGTACCCAAAAACATGCCACCATTGTGTCTGAGCATTACTTCTTCACCTTTATAGATTCAAGTGTTCCAAAATATAAGGAAGGTTCAGTTAAGTAGCTCTCTCAATACCACTAAACTAGGGTAGGCTGCGGATGAGATCCTTACTAGATCACCACTGATCTAAGTCAGGAAAGAGAGACATGGGCACAGGACTATTCCCCAATTTAAGCCTATGGAGGTTGGAGGGAAAGGAACTTCCACTCCTTACTCCAATTTCTCCAGAGACTGCTGCTAAGGTTCCAAATCCTATTGTGGACACGTTCTTCTGAGCTTGGTCCAGTCGAGAGAGGCCCAGGGGTCGTGGTTGGAGAGGTTAGTACTTCCGGACATGGGATTTAGTTTTGGCCATTTGTGGTGCTTGAATCTTGATTCCAGGAGCTGACCAGCTGAATGCTATTGGGATGGAATGAAAAAGACTTCTGCGGCGCAGATGACTTCTGGATACTCCCAGGGGACTGAAGAAGACTGATTGCAACGGGAGTCACCATGATCATGCGGTAACATGAGATCTTTAATGGACGTAGGTGCAGGTCCTGCATGGCTTCCGTTGATGCTAGAAGGCTGAAAATGCAGAAGCAGGCGCCATATAGCACAAGGTGAAGATCCTTCACGTTCCAAGAATGGACTCGGAATGAGGACAGCTGCAGGGATGCCACCTGTTGGCCCATGGACACTTCTGAAAGCTCAGAAGGCATGGTTTCTTGAGCAGGGGTTGAGACTAGTTGTGTCTACTGGTTCAGAGGTGGAAGCTCTAACAAGGGTCTTGCAATCGGGCAGAGGAGCAGGGCCTCACCGGGACTTCAGTTAAGTGGATGCAGGTCAGTTGCAAAGGTCATCCTCGGGTCACCAGATGCCTTCGTTGAGCTCTTGGCTCCAACGGTAATCTCTGGAATAGCTGCAGTTTAGCCAACATTTGGACAGGAAGTTCGCCTATGTCTACCAATGGTATGGATTTGCATCATTCAAACTGGCAGCTGCTATTCCATCAAGAATAGCCGCTAGCCACGCAATCTGCCCAGCAACATACATTCAGGCACCTATAAGTGGACTGGGACCAGACCGAGTCAGCCTCCCACATCTGTCCACACACAATGGCCACCCCTTTTCCCGCGAAAGCAGCAGCTTTCCCCAGGAAATGGCAGTTCATATATGAAAAGTCCTGCCCTGCGAGGGTAGGAAGAAGGCAAAAAGCAATATGGCCAAAGGACAGGCGAAAATCTCATGGCACGGCCATCTTCGAATACTAGCCACTCTTGGTAACCATTACGGTAAATGCAAAAGTGCAAGAGTAAAAAGTTCAAAACAGAGAAAAATAGTAGAAAAATATCCGCTCCTACCAGCCCATCCTGGACCATTGCATTTGTAATCCAAAATGTTCAAAAGTTACAGAGACAAGGGCTCATCACAGCACTTTTCTTTAGGCTGATGTGTGCATTTGTAAAAGTACAAAAATCCATGAAGAGGGCCATGATCTCTCTGCACTGATGGTCTTATGGACTGATCATTGTCCCCATAAAAATGAGCACTAAGCAAGGGAGGTGAAGCAGAAGACTTTACTTGCCTGCAAAAAGTCAGGTCAGGAGTCAAAACAAAGCAAAAAGATAGGGTGTCCCATAGAGGTTTGTGGGAAGAAAGCATCAAAAACAAAATCTTTCCCATCACCGACATTTAGCGAGAAACCTCAAAACATTATTAAATGACTTCAATGAGTTAGGGGAGGTCACATCATCAAAGAGTGAGGCCAACATTCACAAACCAGATAAAGATGCAAAGGAGTCTGCCTTTTATGGACTGTAAAACCTGGTTAGCACCAAAAAACTGGGAATGTATCTACCAAGTCTGTTACTCGAAACAGTCAGATTTCGCTCTACTCAGTGGGATGAAGCCCCCGCCCTAACTTTAGGACCGAAAGTGAGGTGGTCAAAGGGATCAGGGGGGCGCACCGAGCGAGTGGATGCTGGCCTTAGTGGAGGTATATGGTGGATCAGCTGTTTCCCTAAACTAAGGCCGTGGCCAATCGCAGGAGTATATGCTTCCTTTTCACCCCCAGAGACACCAATGATCACCTATATTTTGCAACCACCCAATTCCTCAGATGCCGATGGTCTGGGGAATAGCCACAAGAGAAAAAACATACACCCACACCCCCACGTCCACACACCCGCCCCCCACCCCCTGCCCACCGGATAGTCACAGGAGCATTCACCCACCACCACTCGTGCTGAGAGGCATGCTCCCTAAATGAGTAGTCACAGGGCATTCACTGCTCACCGCTCATGCTGATGGGCACGATTCCTACAGGAGTAGTCACTGGGCATTCACTGCCCACCACTCATGCTGATGGGGAGGATCCCTACAGGAGTAGTCGCAGGGCGGTCACTGCCCACCGCTCATGTTGAGAGGCAGGATCCCTACAGGAGTAGTCACTGGTCATTCACTGCCCACCACTCATGCTGATGGGCAGGATCCCTACAGGAGAAGTCACAGGGCATTCACTACCCACCGCTCATGCTGATGGGCAGGATCCCTACAGGAGTAGTCACTGGTCATTCACTGCCCACCACTCATGCTGATGGGGAGGATCCCTAAAGGAGTAGTCACAGGGCATTCACTGCCCACCGCTCAAGCTGATGGGCAGGATCCCTACAGGAGTAGTCACAGGTCATTCACTGCCCACCGCTCATGCTGATGGGCAGGATCCCTACAGGAGTAGTCAGAGGGCATTCACTACCCACCACTCATGCTGATGGGCAGGATCCCTAAAGGAGTAGTCACTGGGCATTCACTGCCCACCGCTCATGCTGATGGGCAGGATCCCTACAGGAGTAGTCACAGGTCATTCACTGCCCACCGCTCATGCTGATGGGCAGGATCCCTAATAGAGTAGTCACAGGGCATTCACTGCCCACCGCTAATGCTGATGGGCACGATTCCTACTGTACTCATCACAGGAGCATTCACCCCCCCTCAGTCATGCTTTTAGGTGGATCCCTAAATGATTAGTCACACGGCATTCATTACACATCGCTCATGCTGATGGGCAGGATCCCTAATGGAGTAGGCGCAGGGCATTCACTGCCCACCGCTCATGCTATGGGCAGGATCCCTAATGGAGTAGTCACAGGGCATTCACTGCCCACCGCTCATGCTGATGGGCAGGATCCCCACAGGAGTAGTCACAGGTCATTCACTGTCCATCGCTCATGCTGAGAGGTAGGATCCCGACAGGAGTAGTCGCAGGGCGGTCACTGCCCACCGCTCATGCTGATGGGCACGATTCCTACTGTACTCATCACAGGAGCATTCACCCCCCCACTCATGCTGTTAGGTGGATCCCTAAAGTAGTAGTCACACGGCAATCACTACGCATTGCTCATGCTGATGGGCAGGATCCCTACAGGATTAGTCGCAGGGCGGTCACTGCCCACCGCTCATGCTGATGGGCAGGATCCCTAATGGAGTAGTCACAGGGCATTCACTGCCCACCGCTCATGCTGATAGGCAGGATCCCTAATGGAGTAGGCGCAGGGCATTCACTGCCCACCACTCATGCTGATGGACACAATCCCTAATGGAGTAGTCACAGGGCATTCACTGCCCACCGCTCATGCTGATGGGCAAGATCCCCACAGGAGTAGTCACAGGTCATTCACTGTCCACCGCTCATGCTGAGAGGTAGGATCCCGACAGGAGTAGTCGCAGGGCGGTCACTGCCCACCGCTCATGCTGATGGGCAGGATCCCTAAAGGAGTAGTCATAGGTCATTCACTGCCCACCGCTCATGCTGATGGGCACGATTCCTACTGTACTCATCACAGGAGCATTCACCCCCCCACTCATGCTGTTAGGTGGATCCCTAAAGTAGTAGTCACACGGCAATCACTACGCATTGCTCATGCTGATGGGCAGGATCCCTACAGGATTAGTCGCAGGGCGGTCACTGCCCACCTGATGGGCAGGATCCCTACAGGGGTAGTCACTGGTCATTCACTGCCCACCACTCATGCTGATGAACAGAATCCCTAATGGAGTAGTCACAGGGCATTCACTGCCCACCGCTCATGCTGATGGGCAGGATCCCTACAGGAGTAGTCACAGGTCATTCACTGCCCACCGCTCATGCTGATGGGCAGGATCCCTACAGGAGTAGTCACAGGGCATTCACTGCCCACCGCTCATGCTGATGGGCAGGATCCCTACAGGAGTTGTCACAGGGCATTCACTGCCCACCGCTCATGCTGATGGACAGGATCCCTAATGGAGTAGTCACAGGTAATTCACTGCCCACCGCTCATGCTGATGGGCAGGATCCATAAAGGAGTAGGCGCAGGGCATTCACTGCCCACCGCTCATGCTGATAGGCAGGATCCGTAAAGGAGTAGTCACAGGTCATTCACTGCCCACCGCTCATGCTGATGGGCAGGATCCCTAAAGGAGTAGTCACAGGGCATTCACTGCCCACCGCTCATGCTGATGGGCAGGATCCCTAAAGGAGTAGTCACAGGGCATTCACTGCCCACCGCTCAAGCTGATGGGCAGGATCCCTACAGGAGTAGTCACAGGTCATTCACTGCCCACCGCTCATGCTGATGGGCAGGATCCCTACAGGAGTAGTCAGAGGGCATTCACTACCCACCGCTCATGCTGATGGGCAGGATCCCTAAAGGAGTAGTCACTGGGCATTCACTGCCCACCGCTAATGCTGATGGGCACGATTCCTACTGTACTCATCACAGGAGCATTCACCCCCCCCAACCATGCTGTTAGGTGGATCCCTAAATGATTAGTCACACGGCAATCACTACGCATTGCTCATGCTGATGGGCAGGATCCCTACAGGAGTAGTCGCAGGACGGTCACTGCCCACCGCTCATGTTGAGAGGCAGGATCCCTACAGGAGTAGTCACTGGTCATTCACTGCCCACCACTCATGCTGATGGGCAGAATCCCTACAGGAGTAGTCACAGGTCATTCACTGCCCACCGCTCATGCTGATGGGCAGGATCCCTACAGGAGAAGTCACAGGGCATTCACTACCCACCGCTCATGCTGATGGGCAGGATCCCTACAGGAGTAGTCACTGGTCATTCACTGCCCACCACTCATGCTGATGGGCAGGATCCCTAAAGGAGTAGTCACAGGGCATTCACTGCCCACCGCTCAAGCTGATGGGCAGGATCCCTACAGGAGTAGTCACAGGTCATTCACTGCCCACCGCTCATGCTGATGGGCAGGATCCCTACAGGAGTAGTCACTGGGCATTCACTGCCCACCGCTCATGCTGATGGGCAGGATCCCTACAGGAGTAGTCACAGGTCATTCACTGCCCACCGCTCATGCTGATGGGCAGGATCCCTACAGGAGTAGTCACAGGTCATTCACTGCCCACCGCTCATGCTGATGGGCAGGATCCCTAATAGAGTAGTCACAGGGCATTCACTGCCCACCGCTAATGCTGATGGGCACGATTCCTACTGTACTCATCACAGGAGCATTCACCCCCCCTCAGTCATGCTTTTAGGTGGATCCCTAAATGATTAGTCACACGGCATTCATTACACATCGCTCATGCTGATGGGCAGGATCCCTAATGGAGTAGGCGCAGGGCATTCACTGCCCACCGCTCATGCTATGGGCAGGATCCCTAATGGAGTAGTCACAGGGCATTCACTGCCCACCGCTCATGCTGATAGGCAGGATCCCTAATGGAGTAGGCGCAGGGCATTCACTGCCCACCGCTCATGCTGATAGGCAGGATCCCTAATGGAGTAGGCGCAGGGCATTCACTGCCCACCGCTCATGCTGATAGGCAGGATCCCTAATGGAGTAGTCACAGGGCATTCACTGCCCACCGCTCATGCTGATGGGCAGGATCCCCACAGGAGTAGTCACAGGTCATTCACTGTCCATCGCTCATGCTGAGAGGTAGGATCCCGACAGGAGTAGTCGCAGGGCGGTCACTGCCCACCGCTCATGCTGATGGGCAGGATCCCTAAAGGAGTAGTCATAGGTCATTCACTGCCCACCGCTCATGCTGATGGGCACGATTCCTACTGTACTCATCACAGGAGCATTCACCCCCCCACTCATGCTGTTAGGTGGATCCCTAAAGTAGTAGTCACACGGCAATCACTACGCATTGCTCATGCTGATGGGCAGGATCCCTACAGGATTAGTCGCAGGGCGGTCACTGCCCACCGCTCATGCTGATGGGCAGGATCCCTACAGGGGTAGTCACTGGTCATTCACTGCCCACCACTCATGCTGATGGACAGAATCCCTAATGGAGTAGTCACAGGGCATTCACTGCCCACCGCTCATGCTGATGGGCAGGATCCCTACAGGAGTAGTCACAGGTCATTCACTGCCCACCGCTCATGCTGATGGGCAGGATCCCTACAGGAGTAGTCACAGGGCATTCACTGCCCACCGCTCATGCTGATGGGCAGGATCCCTACAGGAGTAGTCGCAGGGCATTCACTGCCCACCGCTCATGCTGATGGGCAGGATCCGTAAAGGAGTAGGCGCAGGGCATTCACTGCCCACCGCTCATGCTGATAGGCAGCATCCGTAAAGGAGTAGTCACAGGTCATTCACTGCCCACCGCTCATGCTGATGGGCAGGATCCCTAAAGGAGTAGTCACAGGGCATTCACTGCCCACCGCTCATGCTGATGGGCAGGATCCCTACAGGAGTAGTCACAGGGCATTCACTGCCCACCGCTCATGCTGATAGGCAGCATCCGTAAAGGAGTAGTCACAGGTCATTCACTGCCCACCGCTCATGCTGATGGGCAGGATCCCTAAAGGAGTAGTCACAGGGCATTCACTGCCCACCGCTCAAGCTGATGGGCAGGATCCCTACAGGAGTAGTCACAGGTCATTCACTGCCCACCGCTCATGCTGATGGGCAGGATCCCTACAGGAGTAGTCAGAGGGCATTCACTACCCACCGCTCATGCTGATGGGCAGGATCCCTAAAGGAGTAGTCACTGGGCATTCACTGCCCACCGCTCATGCTGATGGGCAGGATCCCTACAGGAGTAGTCACAGGTCATTCACTGCCCACCGCTCATGCTGATGGGCAGGATCCCTACAGGAGTAGTCACAGGTCATTCACTGCCCACCACTCATGCTGATGGGCAGGATCCCTAATAGAGTAGTCACAGGGCATTCACTGCCCACCGCTAATGCTGATGGGCACGATTCCTACTGTACTCATCACAGGAGCATTCACCCCCCCCCCCCTCACTCATGCTGTTAGGTGGATCCCTAAATGATTAGTCACACGGCATTCATTACACATTGCTCATGGGCAGGATCCCCAATGGAGTAGTCACAGGGCATTCCCTGCCCACCGCTCATGTTGATGGGCAGGATCCCTAATGGAGTAGTCACAGGGCATTCACTGCCCACCGCTCATGCTGATAGGCAGGATCCCTAATGGAGTAGGCGCAGGGCATTCACTGCCCACCGCTCATGTTGAGAGGCAGGATCCCTAAAGGAGTAGTCGCAGGGCGGTCACTGCCCACCGCTCATGCTGATGGGCACGATTCCTACTCTACTCATCACAGGAGCATTCACACCCCCCACTCATGCTGTTAGGTGGATCCCTAAAGGAGTAGTCACACGGCATTCACTACGCATCGCTCATGGGCAGGATCCCTAATGTAGTAGTCATAGGGCATTCACTGCCCACCGCTCATGCTGATGGGCAGGATCCCTAATGTAGTAGTCATAGGGCATTCACTGCCCACCGCTCATGCTGATGGGCAGGATCCCTAATGGAGTAGTCACAGGTCATTCACTGCCCACCGCTCATGCTGATGGGCAGGATCCATAAAGGAGTAGGCGCAGGGCATTCACTGCCCACCGCTCATGCTGATGGGCAGGATCCCTACAGGAGTATTCACAGGTCATTCACTGCCCACCGCTCATGCTGAGAGGCAGGATCCCTACAGGAGTAGTCGCAGGGCTTTCACTGCCCACCGCTCATGCTGATGGGCAGGATCCCTACAGGAGTAGTCACAGGTCATTCACTGCCCACCGCTCATGCTGATGGGCAGGATCCCTTCAGGAGTAGTCACAGGGCATTCACTGCCCACCGCTCATGCTGATGGGCAGGATCCCTTCAGGAGTAGTCACTGGTCATTCACTGCCCACCACTCATGCTGATGGGCAGAATCCCTAATGGAGTAGTCACAGGGCATTCACTGCCCACCGCTCATGTTGAGAGGTAGGATCCCTACAGGAGTAGTCGCAGGGCTGTCACTGCCCACCACTCATGCTGGTGGGCAGGATCCCTAAAGGAGTAGTCACAGGGCATTCACTGCCCACCGCTCATGCTGATAGGCAGGATCCTTAAAGGAGTAGGCGCAGGGCATTCACTGCCCACCGCTCATGCTTATGGGCAGGATCCCTACAGGAGTAGTCACAGGTCATTCACTGCCCACCGCTCATGCTGATGGGCAGGATCAATAAAGGAGTAGGCGCAGGGCATTCACTGCCCACCGCTCATGCTGATAGGCAGGATCCGTAAAGGAGTAGTTACAGGGCATTCACTACCCACCGCTCATCCTGATGGGCAGGATCCCTTCAGGAGTAGTCACAGGGCATTCACTGCCCACCGCTCATGCTGATAGGCAGGATCTGTAAAGGAGTAGTCGCAGGGCATTCACTACCCACCGCTCATGCTGATAGGCAGGATCCCTAAAGGAGTAGTCACAGGGCATTCACTGCCCACCGCTCATGCTGATGGGCAGGATCTGTAAAGGAGTAGTCAGAGGGCATTCACTGCCCACCGCTCATGCTGATGGGCAGGATCTGTAAAGGAGTAGTCGCAGGTCATTCACTGCCCACCGCTCATGCTGATCGGCAGGATCTGTAAAGGAGTAGTCACAGGGCATTCACTGCCCACCGCTCATGCTGATAGGCAGGATCCCTACAGGAGTAGTCACAGGGCTGTCACTGCCCACCGCTCATGCTGATAGGCAGGATCCCTAAAGGAGTAGTCACAGGAGCATTCAGACCCCCAACCACTCATGCTGATTGGCAGGATCCCTACAGGAGTAGTCGCAAGGCGGTCACTGCCCACCGCTCACGCTGATGGGCAGGATCCCTACAGGAGTAGTCACAGGGCATTCACTGCCCACCGCTCATGCTGATGGGCAGGATCCCTACAGGAGTAGTCACAGGTCATTCACTGCCCACCGCTCATGCTGATGGGCAGGATCCCTAATGTAGTAGTCATAGGGCATTCACTGCCCACCGCTCATGCTGATGGGCAGGATCCCTAATGGAGTAGTCACAGGTCATTCACTGCCCACCGCTCATGCTGATGGGCAGGATCCATAAAGGAGTAGGCGCAGGGCATTCACTGCCCACCGCTCATGCTGATGGGCAGGATCCCTACAGGAGTATTCACAGGTCATTCACTGCCCACCGCTCATGCTGAGAGGCAGGATCCCTACAGGAGTAGTCGCAGGGCTTTCACTGCCCACCGCTCATGCTGATGGGCAGGATCCCTACAGGAGTAGTCACAGGTCATTCACTGCCCACCGCTCATGCTGATGGGCAGGATCCCTTCAGGAGTAGTCACAGGGCATTCACTGCCCACCGCTCATGCTGATGGGCAGGATCCCTTCAGGAGTAGTCACTGGTCATTCACTGCCCACCACTCATGCTGATGGGCAGAATCCCTAATGGAGTAGTCACAGGGCATTCACTGCCCACCGCTCATGTTGAGAGGTAGGATCCCTACAGGAGTAGTCGCAGGGCTGTCACTGCCCACCACTCATGCTGGTGGGCAGGATCCCTAAAGGAGTAGTCACAGGGCATTCACTGCCCACCGCTCATGCTGATAGGCAGGATCCTTAAAGGAGTAGGCGCAGGGCATTCACTGCCCACCGCTCATGCTTATGGGCAGGATCCCTACAGGAGTAGTCACAGGTCATTCACTGCCCACCGCTCATGCTGATGGGCAGGATCAATAAAGGAGTAGGCGCAGGGCATTCACTGCCCACCGCTCATGCTGATAGGCAGGATCCGTAAAGGAGTAGTTACAGGGCATTCACTACCCACCGCTCATCCTGATGGGCAGGATCCCTTCAGGAGTAGTCACAGGGCATTCACTGCCCACCGCTCATGCTGATAGGCAGGATCTGTAAAGGAGTAGTCGCAGGGCATTCACTACCCACCGCTCATGCTGATAGGCAGGATCCCTAAAGGAGTAGTCACAGGGCATTCACTGCCCACCGCTCATGCTGATGGGCAGGATCTGTAAAGGAGTAGTCGCAGGTCATTCACTGCCCACCGCTCATGCTGATCGGCAGGATCCCTACAGGAGTAGTCACAGGGCTGTCACTGCCCACCGCTCATGCTGATAGGCAGGATCCCTAAAGGAGTAGTCACAGGAGCATTCAGACCCCCAACCACTCATGCTGATGGGCAGGATCCCTAAAGGAGTAGGAGTAGTCACAGGAGCATTCAGACCCCCAACCACTCATGCTGATAGGCAGGATCTGTAAAGGAGTAGTCGCAGGGAATTCACTACCCACCGCTCATGCTGATAGGCAGGATCTGTAAAGGAGTAGTCACAGGGAATTCACTACCCACCGCTCATGCTGATGGGCAGGATCTGTAAAGGAGTAGTCACAGGGAATTCACTGCCCACCGCTCATGCTGATGGGAAGGATCCCTAAAGGAATAGTCACAGGTCATTCACTGCCCACCGCTCATGCTGATGGGCAGGATCCCTACAGGAGTAGTCACAGGTCATTCACTGCCCACCGCTCAAGCTGATGGGCAGGATCCCTACGGGAGTAGTCACAGGTCATTCACTGCCCACTGCTCATGCTGATGGGCAGGATCTGTTGCCCACCGCTCATGCTGATGGGCAGGATCCCTAAAGGAGTAGTCACAGGGCATTCACTGTCCAACACTCAAGCTGATGGGCAGGATCCCTAAAGGAATAGTCACAGGGCATTCACTGCCCACCGCTCATGTTTATGGGCAGGATCCCTATAGGAGTAGTCACAGGGCATTCGCTGCCCACCGCTCATGCTGAGAAGCAGGATCCCTTCAGGAGTAGTCACAGGGCATTCACTGTCCACCACTCATGCTGATGGGCAGGACCACAAAGGTGGTAGTGACTGGGGCACTCACATCCCCTGCCACCATACCCCTACCAGTGGCCACCACGGGGCTATAGGGTTTCCCGAAACCTGTAGAGAGACTTCTGCCCATGGGGTGGTCAGTGATAGAATGCAGAAAATTCTAGGTGCATCCCGACCAAACGCTAGCCAGAGGTGTCCTGTGGCGTTTCATATAGCTGCCCAAATAACACAGTTGCAGAAGGTGTACGCAATTGTGCTCACGACAAGTAGTACAACTTCTGCACAACTCCCGTGCTCACTTTGGCAAAGATGTTATTCCAGCAGCCTCACCACGCAGAGAGTAGGACTAATAATAATTGGTTATTTATAACACGCTTAATACCGAAGAGGTTTCTCAGCGTGGAACTTGTGTTCTGCGTCATCTTGCTTCCAAGACGAGAGCGTTGCCACTGAGCTATACTACACGTGTTAAACTATTGGTGTAGTCTTCTTTGTGCAGTCATTAAAACCCTTTGGGAGATGCAAGAGAGTCTTGAAGATAGATGCGAAAGAAAGGAGACACTCTTCCTGGATAATAAACTCAATTATACATGAGGAGGACATCTGGAAACTCTGACTGGAGGCTTCTTCCAGATGCAGGGGTTCAGAACGATGTATGTGTCGGAGTTAAGAAATCTTGACGAGCTGATAGCCTCAGCACTCCCGCTACCTCGTGTGGAGGGGATTATCTCTTTCTAGGGACACTGAGGACAACCCAAGGGAGTCAGTCTAGAAAGAGCATTAAAAAAGCGACAGTGCTCTGTGCCACACAACAGCATGAAATAGATACATGTTTTTTGGTCCCAATGGAACTCGAGGCAAAATGTATGAATGTTTAAGTCTGGGCTTGAGAGGCTGCGAGGAAAGGGCTAACTGGGTGAATGTTGTGTGGTCTTATTCAAAGCCACATTTCTATTGGAAGGGCGTCCTTAGTGCCTTCAAGGATTTGCTGGATGTAGTGGGCATGCCAGAGTGCTGGTATTACCCAAATAGTTCGTTTACAATTGTTCGAATGAACAATTGACCGATTTTAAAGGGTCACAATTGACCTTTTCACAATTGACCGAAATATATATGGGGTTTTGGGGAGGTTTTGCATTGGGTGGAGGGTTGTGGGGGTTTTCCCCCCGCATATATGTTACAATTGACCGTCACAATATTAAATTAAGAACAGAACTCTCCTGAATCATTTACTTCCAGTCTGCTGGGCAACATCGAAGCCACCCACTGTGGGTTTCAGCTAATCGAGCCTTTGGCAAGTGATGGACATGATATAAAAGGTTAATGGACGCGCGGAAACCCTGGGTGGATTACCCAGGGAAGATAACAAGGGATTATCTTGCCCTCTAAAACTTGAAACGGTGAGATTGTGACTTTAGTGGAATGCAGATGAAGAGGCTCAGCCCTGCACTGAAAGGATGGATTCAGGAAAGATTTGCTGGGGATTATGGGTTCAGACATGAACCTTGAATGGCCCTTAGCGGGGATGACGTCTGAGGACGCCAGGTCCATTGCTGAAAAAGGTTCTGTTGGGGTTTGGATTGGGCGAGCAGTCCCAACAAGAAAAAGTGAGAAGAGCAAGTGGGTCTTAATTGAGTATGGGTCTTGGGGCTGGTGAACCTCTCTTCCCTCCCCCCTTGAAACACATACACTTTGGTGATTTGTGTCCTTGTATTCACAAGGCATGAGTAGCTTCTGGTTTGGGTAGTTGTAGTGACAAGGCATGAGTAGCTTCTGGATTTTCCATGTATCTGTATTTTGATATTCCACTTTGCTGTTCTACTGGCCACTTTCTTGCGACCCTCACCTCATAGATATTTCCCTTGGTTGTAAATTTTATTTAATTTATTTATTTGCATTTTCAAAGCGCTCACAGAGCCCGCGGGCATCGAGGCGCTGTTACAGGAACATGTTTCTCTTAGTTTCGTATTTATAACGCGCTTAATACCCGCAGGTTTCTAAGCGCGGACCGGGATTCGAACCTGTATTGCTTCGTGTCGTCTTGTTTCCAAGGCGAATACCTGAATATCCCGTCTCCAGGGACTGGAGGGCAGGCTTAACTCTCCCGTGGAAAGAGAATTAGCATCAGACCACTGCAAATGCATGAGGCCTGATTCACCTTTCATAAGTAGGGCAGCTCAGGCGCCGTGTTTATGTTGTCGAACAGCTCAGGGCCGCTAATCTTCTTTGTCCAACCATCTGTATATCGGATATTGGGAAATGTGTTTGCAGTATTTTCCAGGTAATCTGCCTGCCCCATTAAATGAGCCTTGGAAAATGTGCGATTGGCCACCAATGTAGGAAGCCCAATATCCATAGTCGAAAAGAGTGGTGATAAGAAAAAAATCTATAAAGTTTTTCATTGATGTGGCTTTTATACAGTGCTCTCTAAGAAACTTCCATTGTGTCGCTGCATTCTGTTAGAAATACATCGCCAACAGTACGAAGATTCCAAGACTGAGGCGTACATAATACTGAACTTAATTCAACCGAGAGAAACAGCTCAGCTCTCAACATGAATGCACAATGTTCAAGACCCTTTACATTCTCCTCCTACTCCCTGGGTGTATGCTGTGGTCCTTTAATGCATCATTTAGTCACTGAATATTTTAGTACTTGATCAAAGCGCTCTTAAGTGGCCATTTCTTTGTCTTTTTTTGCGTTTGTGACGCATAGGGGCCGCCGAAGGCGTGGAAACCCCAATGAAAGCAAGTGCAGGCCTTAACGTTTAATTGAAGTCCATGACACATTAGTTAATACTATTTTTAAGCAGGCAAGAAATGCTCAAAGTAAAAACTAGTTGTGTAACATTTTTATTTCAATTCCGTTTATTTTTCTTCTTACAAAAGACTGGATGTAAACTGAATCTATAGTCGAACTTATTTATGTGTGTTCTGTATCCACATGTTCGTTTTTTCCCCAAGCTTCAGGATATTTTAAAAATTCAGAAACACTAGGCACAGAATTATTCACTGACTCCCTAAACACATGTCTTCCCAAGTTTCAGAAAACTGCCTTCACAGGAACGTTCTTCTCTCCACAAGGAATGACATCTCCCTTTTCCTTCTTCATGAGCATTTTTCCACTATCGCTCAAAACATAAATATACACGGGGTTTTAAGTGGGTTGGGGCCCAGCTGCGGATCCCTCCCCGCCAGCAGCAAAGACAATGAAAAATAAATTGTTATTGCCACAGCCTGAGGATTTGTACCCGCCCCCTGTTGGTATCAAGCCAGTGTCACAGCAAGTGTGCTACTTCCGAGTTCCTGGAATCTCTTTTTTTTTATTCAATAGACTGCAGTTTCAACCTGTCTATTGAATGAAACAAAAAAGATTCCAACACCTACGAAATAGCACCCTGTCATTTCATAGGTGTTGGAATCTCTTTTGTTTCATTTAAGACGGCTTGACACTTGAAGCTCGTAATTGAATCAAAGAAAAGAAATCCCCCAGCTCGGGTTCGAACCCCAGCACGGGATAATGCAAAAAATGCAAGGAAAATATTTTTACGTTGTCCCATGCCGGGGATTCGAACCCAAGCCCTGTTGATGACAAGCCATTATGCTATTTGGGAGTTGCTAGAATACGTTTCTTTCATTCATTAGACTTGTTACACATAAAGCCTGTGTTGGGTAGGCTATTGAATAAACAGGGCTCAGGTTTGAATCCCCAGCCCTAGACAATAAATAAAATTAAAAAAAGACAGTGGCGAAAGGCTGTTTTAAAAAAAAAAATGGTCAAACAGAAAACTATTGCATGGAAATTGGAACAGGGTGGACATAACATAGAGATTTTTGAGAGATGTTATCCTTGAACTCAGAAGCATAAAGGAAAGTCCGCAAACAGTAAGGCGTTCAGAAACCTCCAGACAGGAAGGTCTCCTGTTCAGGGCACTCTAGCACCCCCTCTTTAGCACTTCTTCCGGGATAGGCCTCTCCACCTCAATCTGCATTTGGGCTTCCTTCCTTTGTCAAGTGTCCCAAAAAGAAAGTATGCCTCTTCACTGGGGCTCTCCATCTCTATGTCCTACTCGGGGATATGTTGCCCTGCTCACCCTGCCACAGCTAGGGATATGGTGCCCTACTCACTAGTCCGCGCCTAGGGGTATAGTGCCCTACTCACACTGCCACAGCTCGGGATATGGTGCCCTACTCACTAGTCCCCTGCCACAGCTCGGGATATGGTTCCCTACTCACTAGTCCGCACCTAGGGGTATAGTGCCCTACTCCGCCTGCCACGGCTTGGGATATGGTGCCCTACTCACTAGTCCCCTGCCACAGCTCGGGATATGGTGCCCTACTCACTAGTCCGCACCTATGTGTATAGTGCCCTGCCCCCTCTCCTAGGGGTATAGTGCCCTGCTCACCCTGCCACAGCTCGGGATATGGTGCCCTACTCACTAGTCAGCACCTAGGGGTGTAGTGCCCTGGTCACCCTGCTACAGCTAGGGACATGGTGCCCTACTCACTAGTCCTCACCTAGGGGTATAGTGCCCTGGTCACCCTTCCACAGCTAGGGATATGGTGCCCTACTCACTAGTCAGCACCTAGGTGTATAGTGCCCTGCTCCCTCTCCTAGGGGTATAGTGCCCTGCTCACCCTGCCACAGCTCGGGATATGGTGCCCTACTCACTAGTCGGCACCTAGGGGTATAGTGCCCTGGTCACCCTGCTACAGCTAGGGACATGGTACCCTACTCACTAGTCCGCACCTCGGGGTATAGTGCCCTGCTCACCCTGCCACAGCTAGGGATATGGTGCCCTACTCACTAGTCAGCACCTAGGTGTATAGTGCCCTGCTCCCTCTCCTAGGGGTATAGTGCCCTGCTCTCCCTGCCACAGCTAGGGATATGGTGCCCTGCTCGCAAGTCCGCACCTAGGGGTATAGTGCCCTACTCCGCCTGCCACGGCTTGGGATATGGTGCCCTACTCACTAGTCCCCTGCCACAGCTCGGGATATGGTGCCCTACTCACTGGTCCGCACCTATGTGTATAGTGCCCTGCCCCCTTCCTAGGGGTATAGTGCCCTGCTCACCCTGCCACAGCTCGGGATATGGTGCCCTACTCACTAGTCAGCACCTAGGGGTATAGGGCCCTGCTCACCCTGCCACAGCTCGGAATATGGTGCCCTACTCACTAGTCAGCACCTAGTGGTGTAGTGCCCTGGTCACCCTGCTACAGCTAGGGACATGGTGCCCTACTCACTAGTCCGCACTAGGGGTATAGTGCCCTGCTCACCCTGCCACAGCTAGGGATATGGTGCCCTACTCACTAGTCAGCACCTAGGTGTATAGTGCCCTGCTCCCTCTCCTAGGGGTATAGTGCCCTGCTCACCCTGCCACAGCTATGGATATGGTGCCCTGCTCGCAAGTCCGCACATAGGGGTATAGTGCCCTGCTCACACTGCCACAGCTAGGGATATGGTGCCCTGCTCACTAGTCCGCACCTAGGGGTATTGTGCCCTGCTCACCCTGCCACAGCTCGGGATATGGTGCCATACTCACTAGTCAGCACCTAGGGGTCTAGTGCCCTGGTCACCCTGCTACAGCTAGGGACATGGTGCCCTACTCACTAGTCCGTACCTAGGGGTATAGTGCCCTGCTCACCCTGCCACAGCTAGGGATATGGTGCCCTACTCACTAGTCAGCACCTAGGGGTATAGTGCCCTGGTCACCCTGCTACAGCTAGGGACATGGTGCCCTACTCACTAGTCCACACCTAGGGGTATAGTGCCCTGCTCAACCTGCCACAGCTAGGGATATGGTGCCCTACTCACTAGTCAGCACCTAGGTGTATAGTGCCCTGCTCCCTCTCCTAGGGGTATAGTGCCCTGCTCTCCCTGCCACAGCTAGGGATATGATGCCCTGCTCGCAAGTCCGCACCTAGGGGTGTAGTACCCTGCTCACACTGCCACAGCTAGGGATATGGTGCCCTGCTCACTAGTCCGCAACTAGGGGTATAGTGCCCTGCTCACCCTGCCACAGCTCGGGATATGGTGCCCTGCTCGCTAGTCCGCACCTAGGGGTATAGTGCCCTGCTCACCCTGCCACAGCTAGGGATATGGTGCCCTGCTCGCTAGTCCGCACCTAGGTGTATAGTGCCCTGCTCACACTGCCACAGCTAGGGATATGGGGCCCTGCTCACTAGTCCACATCTAGGGATATAGTGGCCTGCTCACCCTGCTACAGCTAGGGATATGGTGCCCTGCTCACTAGTCTGCACCTAGGGGTATAGTGCCCTGCTCACCCTGCCACAGCTAGGGATATGGCGCCCTGCTCACTAGTCTGCACCTAGTGGTATAGTGCCCTACTCACCCTGCCACAGCTAGGGATATGGTGCCCTGCTCACTAGTCGGCACCTAGGGGTGTATAGTGCCCTGCTCACCCTGCTACAGCTAGGGATATGGTGCCCTGTACACTAGTCCGGACCTAGGGGTATAGTGCCCTGCTCACCCTGCCACAGCTAGGGATATGGTGCCCTACTCAGTAGTCTGCACCTAGGGGTATAGTACCCTGCTCACCCTGCCACAGCTAGGGATATGGGGCCTTACTCACTAGTCCGCACCTAGGGGTATAGTGCCCTGCTCCCTCTCCTAGGGGTATAGTGCCCTGTTCACCCTGCCACAGCTAGGGATATGGTGCCCTGCTCTCTAGTCCATGTTAGGAAAGATTTCATATGTGTATGTAATTTTCCCTCCATGTGTCAACCCCCAAACATTTTGCTGCAGTTTAGACACCACTGACTTTGCCAGGGAAGCTCAGCCTTCAGCTGTACTCCTCTGGGCTTTCACTCATTTTTTATGGGGAAACTGGCATGCCCTTAAGACAGTCAGTACTGAGAGATGATTTTTTTTCCCTTTCTCCTTTTGTCATGTTGCAACTTTTGTGCAACATGTAACAAGTGTGCAATGTATCTTACTATACAGCACACTTGGGTCTATAGTCACTTCCAAAGGCCCTAGATACTCTCGCTGGACTTTTTATGAACTGTGCAGATGTGTCATGGACAGGACTGGTGGCAGCTATAGTTTTGCATTATTTTGAACCCTTTCCTGCCATGCCATTTTAACCGCATTAACCGAGCTTGGCACGAATAGGTGGCCTGACTCCAAAATGGCCATGCCACAAGGTTCTTTGTCCTGTTCTTTGGCCATCTTGCCCCTTCACCTTCTCCAGTTCGAGTCGACCCGGGACAGTCCTTATTTGGTCATGCATTTTCCCGTGAATCCTAATGCTTTTGCGGGCTTCTGCATGCCTTGTGTGTGTGCCTCCAGGATGTGGGCTGGGATGTCTAGTCCCAATACACATCCTGGGTGCCAGAGAGTCTGGAGTGTCCTGAATGCCTGAGACCCCCAGGGTCTGTGATTGGTCCACATATGGAGTGAGTGTTTGTGAGCAGATCTCCCATTGGGTCCTCTCCGTTTTGGCACAAAGGCAACTTTGGATAAGAGGAGGCTGGAAACACCCCTACCAGGTTGATCTCCTGAGTTCTCACTGAACAAAGGATAGGATCCAAGTATCCTGCAACTACGAAGCTGAGTCGAGGAACCGCTGGTGACCCGCTGGAAGGTTTGGCACCCTGAGCATGCTGTTGTCCCGTGGGACCCCTCTGCATGTAGTTGTCCTAGAAGGTCTGCAAAGACGCTTCGACCCATTGGAATAGTGGGACCAACTATTCTCGGCACCTTCACCAAAACCTGTAAGTAAGCTTTCTCGGAAGTGTCCCTGGGCCAACCAGTGGGCTGGCCAGCTTACGCAGGACCTTTGCTCTGTCTCCACTGTCGTTTCGAGGAGGCCCTCGAAACTTGGTATACTGCCTACTCTGTGTCCACGGCACCCTCAGACCGAATTTCATACACTTGGCATTCCCAGGTCAGAAGTGAGACGAGTGCGTCCTGATCGGAGTAAATGCGGCTACCCTGTTGCCCTGCTACAGCGACTTCCTTTGCAAGTCTGCTGCATTTGTGACCCTCTTGCCCCTGAAGCCTGCTGCAGTAAAGCTCAGGCGATTCATCCCCCCAGAGTGAGGAAATCGCCACTGTCCCGTTTGGGAATCCTCGCTGGATCTCAGGAACTAAAAGGTGCCGAGACGTCCTTTTTGCCACCGTCGAACCTGCAACCGAATTGGACTAACCTGCCGAAATTTGGGTCTCTTTGCTCAGGGACCGGTGAGTAATCATTACCTCAACCGGTGGCACCTAGCACCAGAGCCCAACTTTACGCATTAGGGCCCCTGGGGGCCCCTCTCCTGTCCACTGCTTTTGCGAAATAGCGACTCCATTCCGAACTCTTGAACTGCCTCTGCCTTCAAGTGGAGGTCCTTCTTGAATAATGGGAACTTATTCTTCATCGCCTTATCCACCTTCCCGAGCTGCTATAGACCCCTAAAGAGACCCTGCTTTGTCCATTGGAACAACCGCGTGCCTTGGCACACATGTACTATTGAGCACAAGGCTCCACTCTTCTTAGGGCTTGGACTGCCCCTTAGATGAATTACTGATGTTGAATTGGGTCTAAAGAGTAACTGCACTGCCTGTTTTCGTCCCCTCTAGGTTGTCAACATATTTTGTGCAGTCATCCCTTTTGACCCTCCTGGTATTGTGTATATATATATATATATGGTATTGAGTGTGATGTATTGGTTTACTTAGTGTTACTCTGATTCTTTGCTATAGTCTGTGTTACAAAGGCCTTGTAATAAATGTGTCTATGTTTTTAATATAACACCTGTCTGGAGTAATTTGTAAGTGTCCTTGCTTTGTGTGTTCATTGAGGTCCTTCATTCACCCTCACCCATCCTGAGACTTAGTATTGACCGCCTGCCATAGCTACCCTGATTGGTCTGGCTTGTCCAGAGGTTACCCTGTTCCAAGAAACTAGGTTGGCCTTCTGAACCTCTGCCCCTCCTGGACAGTGTTCAGAAATCCTTCTTAACAAATTTGTGTACAGCGCTGGGATAGGACTGAAGGTATCCAGTGTTCCATACTAGTGAAGGCATTTCAAGTTATTCCTACCAGGACGCACAGTGATTTGTTGTAGTATAACTGAAAAAGGCCATAGTCCTATCAAACAGTATGGAAACAAGTACCTTGTTAACTTTAAATGCTTTTAAATCTGAAACATTGTGGAAGATGTGTGCTGAGAGAGGTGTCTCTGCTCAAGGCACAAAAATGGAAATGATTCAAATAATCGTGGACTGGCAAGAAGCTCAGCTTAGTGACATAGCTCCTGTGGACAGTACAGAAGGAGGTGGGGCTGCTCCCACTGGCAGAACTGACAGTTCTGTCACTGGACTTGTTCATGGGACCCATGAGCATTTGGAGGATGTAATATCTAGTGTTTCCTCTGCCAGTACTGAAGGTGAGGCCATGCTTGAATTCAAGCAGCAAGAGCAGCTGTTTAGGCAGAAGGAGCTTGAATTCAACATGACCAAACTGTAAATAGACCAGGCAGAAAAACAGAAAGACGGGGGTCACCAGTTGGAACTGGCCAAGCACCAGGTTGCCAATGCATCCAAGGGTCCTGGACATGGGCCTGGGGCCTCCTCTCATCCAAGGTTTCCTAAGGATCTGCTCAGTGTGTATGAAGAAAAGAATGACATTAAGGACTGGCTGAATACGTTTGAGTATGCATGTGAATTTCAACAAGTTGACAATGCTGATAAGATTGCCTGGTTACTCAGCAGACTGCCCCATTCTGGCTGCAGTGCCATTATGGAAATGTCAAAAGCAGAGAGAGCAGATTTTGCAATGTTGAAGCAAACTCTCATCTTAAAGTTTGAAAAGACTCCTGCCCAATACTTAAAAAGATTCAGAGAGTACAAAAAGAAAGAAGGTGGTACTTGGGTGTGTTATGTAACCGAATCCTTAAAAAACTTGACTGGCTGGGTTGAAGGTTATAAGTTCTCTATTTTTGAAGGTATGATATGTCTTGTCATGCTGGAACACATTTTTGCATCTTTTTCCCCTGAGTTTAAGCAGCACTTGGCAGATTCAAAGGAGATCAATCCTAAGAAACTTGCCAGAGCAGCAGACTTGTGGGTGTCACATCGAGTGTCCCATAAAGACAAGACTCATCCTGGTAAGCAGGAGGAAGGGGAAAAGTCCAAAGATAAGGAGGGTGGGGAAACTGATAAAACGTCCTCCTATAAGGGCCACAAAAGAAGAAATAAGGGCAAGACACAAGAGAACTCACAGGGTAGTGGTGGTCAGCCTCCAAAAGAGAACTCTGGTTATAGTAAGCCTCCCTATGTAAACAGACCCAGTGGATCTTGTTTTGCTTGTGGAGCAACTGACCATGTGAATGGGGATCCCAGATGTAAGGTCAAAACCTTGGGGGTCCACTCAGATAATCTGGCCTTCTCATCCTATGAGGAAGAAGAGATTACAGGGGCACCCTTCTCCCCAGACTCCTTGTTCAGTGGGATAGAAGCCGAGGTAGTTTTAGTTTCCCTGGGTTCCTGGGAGCCTAAAGTCTCAGAGGCTTATGCTAGGATTCCAGACAATACCAAGCACTACTTTAAAGACAGTGTGCTGATCAATGGAGTAGATACTCCAGCTCTTAGGGATAGTGGGTGAAGTCGGACTGTAGTGGATTCTACCCTGGTAGACCCAGAAGAAGTTGCCAGAGCTACTCTGATGCCCACTAAGTTGGCTGACGACCCACCTCTCATGTTCCCAGTAATACCTGTTACTCTTACTATTAATGGTACAGCAGTCAGGATTCCAGTGAGCATACAGAGGAGTGTCCCGGGAAAGGTCTTGCTGGGAAATGATCTCAGAGCTGTAGGGCTTGTGGGAGATACAGCTGAAAGACCCCGCACAAGGTCTCAAACAAGGGCAGCACGGGCCAAGACCAATGCCATGCCCCAGCCAGAGGGGAAACCCAAGGCTAAAGGAGTCGGAAAATCCAAAAGAGGGAAGGAAAACATTCCCCTAACTCACGTGAAACTGAGGTGGAGGTAGTTGTCAATCACCAGGACCTGACGAGGAGGTGGTGATACCTGAACTAATTGACCCACATGACCATCCTGAACTAGTTGATTTGTTAGTGGAAGGTGGTGCTGACAGGGAAGAATTTAGTAAGGGCCAACGTGAGTGCCCATCTCTGGAAAGCCTAAGGAGACAGGCCTGTTCCCAGCTTGAGGTTGAACCTCCTGGGAAGCACATGATTTATTGGGAAGGTAGGCTTCTGTATAGTGAGCATTCAGAGTCTACAGAAGGAGACCATAGGAGGTTGGTAGTTCCCCTTGCTCCTTCAGTTGGCGCATGAAGTGCCCCTTGCTGGTCACCTTGGAATCAAGAGAACCAAGCAAAGGTTATCCATGCACTTCTACTGCCCCAAGATGGGGGTGCAAGTAGAAAGTCACTGCAGGAGTTGTGCCTCCTGCCAGCTATCTGGTAAGAGTGGCTCAACAATTCAAGCTCCATTGGTACCACTTCCAGTTGTGGGGGTACCATTTGAGAGGGTAGGGATCGACATTGTTGGTCCCCTTGATCCCCAAACATCCTCAGGCAATAGGTTTATCTTGGTGCTGGTCGACCAGGCCACCAGATATCCTGAGGCCATCCCATTGAAAACTGTGACTGCCAAGGTTGTCAACATATTTCGTGCAGTCATCCCTTTGACCCTCCTGGTCTTGTATATATATGGTATTGAGTGTGATGTATTGGTTTACTTAGTGTTACTGTGATTTTTTGCTATAGTCTGTGTTACAAAGGCCTAGTAATAAATGTGTCTATATTTTTAATATAACACCTGTCTGGAGTAATTTGTAAGTGTCCTTACTCTGTGTGCTCATTGAGGTCCTTCAGTCACCCTCACCCCTCCTGAGACTTTGGGCCTCATTGCGACCCAGGCGCTGATGGGTTAACAGCGCCGTAAAAGGCTGCAGCGCCGTTAACCTATTAGCGCCTAATACGAGGTCCCTTTGCGGGACCCGACCTTAACGGCTGGTCTGGACCAGCCGTTAAAGTAGGGACCCGCAAAGGGACCTTGGTGCTAATTACGGTGCCGTAATTTGCGGCACCGTAATTAGCGCCTTCCCCATTCCCATTGAGCCCTATGGGGCTAAAATGGAAATGGGGAAGGGCCATGGAGGAAGGGGGAATTACCGCCCCGCCAACCTTGTAATGGGATGGTAATTCCCCCTTTCTCCATGGCGGAGTCGGTAACTTACCGGCATGGACCAAGGTGCTAATAGCACCATGGTCTTCCGCCAGGGTCGTAATGAGGCCCTTAGTCTTGACTGCCTAGGGGTGTAGTGCCCGGCTCACCCTGCCACAGCTAGGTATATGGTGCCCTGCTCACTAGCCCGCACCTAGGGGTATAGTGCCCTGCTCACCCTGTCACAGCTAGGGATAGGGTGCCCTGCTCACTAGTCCGCACCTAGGTGTATAGTGCCCGGCTCACCATGCCACAGCTAGAGATATGGTGCCCAGCTCACTAGTCCGCACTTAGGGGTATAGTGCCCGGCTCACCCTGCCACAGCTAGGGATATGGTGCCCTACTCACTAGTCCGCACCTAGGGGTATAGTGCCCTGCTCACCCTGCCACAGCTAGGGATATAGTGCCCTGCTCACTAGTCCACACCTAGGGGTATAGTGCCCTGCTCACCCTGCCACAGCTAGGGATATGGTGCCCTGCTCACTAGTCCACACCTAGGGGTATAGTGCCCTGCTCACCCTACCACAGCTAGGGATATGGTGCCCTGCTCACTAGTCCGCACCTAGGGGTACAGTGCCCTGCTCTCCCTATTACAGCTAGGGATATGGTGCCCTGCTCACTAGTCCGCACCTAGGGCTATAGTGCCCTGCTCACCCTGCCACAGCTAGGGATATGGCGCGCTGCTCACTAGTCCGCACCTAGGGCTATAGTGCCCTGCTCACCCTGCCACAGCTAGGGATATGGTGCCCTCCTCACTAGTCCGCACCTAGGCGTATAGTGCCCTGCTCACCCTGCCACAGCTAGGGATATGGCACCCTACTCACTAGTCCGCACCTAGGTGTACAGTGCCCTGCTCACCCTATTACAGCTAGGGATATGGAGCCCTGCTCACTAGTCCGCACCTAGGGGTATAGTGCCCTGCTCACCTTGCCACATCTGGGGATATGCCGCCCTGCTCAATAGTCAGCACCTAGGGGTATTGTGCCCTGCTCTCCCTGCCACAGATAAGGATATGGCGCCCTACTCACTAGTCCGCACCTAGGGGTATAGTGCCCTGCTCACCCTGCAACAGCTAGGGATATGGCACCCTGCTCACTAGTCAGCACCTAGGGGTATAGTGCCCTGCTCACCCTGCCGCAGCTAGGGATATGGCACCCTGCTCACTAGTCAGCACCTAGGGGTATAGTGCCCTGCTCACCCTGCCACAGCTAGGGATATGGTGCCCTACACACCAGTCCTCACATAGGGGTTTAGTGCCCTGCTCACCGTGCCACAGCTAGGGATATGGCACCCTGCTCACTAGTCTGCACCTGGGGTTTAGTGCCCTGCTCACCCTGCCACAGCTAGGGACATGGTGCCCTGCTCACTAGTCTGCACCTAGGGGTATAGTGCCCTGCTCACCATGCCACAGCTAGGGTTATGGTGCCCTACCCACTGGTCCGCACCTAGGGGCATAGTGCCCTGCTCACCCTGCCACAGCTAGGGATATGGTGCCCTACTCACTAGTCCGCACCTATGGGTATAGTGCCCTGCTCACCATGCCACAGCTAAGGATATGGTGCCCTGCTCACTAGTCCGCACCTAGGGGTGTAGTGCCTTGCTCACCCTGCCACAGCTAGGGTTATGGCGCCCTGCTCACTATTCCGCACCTAGGGATATAGTGCCCTGCTCAACCTGCCACAGCTAGGGATATGGCGCTCTACTCACTAGTCCGCACCTAGGGGTATAGTGCCCTGCTCACTAGTCAGCACCTAGGGGTATAGTGCCCTGCTCACCATGCCACAGCTAGGGATATGGTGCCCTGCTCACTAGTCCGCACTTAGGGGTATAGTGCCCTGCTCACCCTGCCACAGCTAGGGACATGGTGCCCTATTCACTAGTCTGCACCTAGGGGTATAGTGCCCTGCTCACCCTGCTACAGCTATGGCTATGGTGCCCCGCTTGCTAGTCCGCACCTAGGGTTATAGTGCCCTGCTCACACTGCCACAGCTAGGGATATGGTGGCCCGCTCACTAGTCCGCACTTAGGGGTATAGTGCCCTGCTCACCCTGCCACAGCTAGGGATATGGTGCCCCGCTCACTAGTCCGCACCTAGGGGTATAGTGCCCTGCTCACACTGCCACAGCTAGGGATATGGCGCCCTGCTCACTAGTCCGCACCTAGGGGTATAGTGCCCTGCTCACTAGTCAGCACCTAGGGGTATAGTGCCCTGCTCACCCTGCCACAGCTAGGGATATGGCGCTCTACTCACTAGTCCGCACCTAGGGGTATAGTGCCCTGCTCACTAGTCAGCACCTAGGGGTATAGTGCCCTGCTCACCATGCCACAGCTAGGGATATGGTGCCCTGCTCACTAGTCCGCACTTAGGGGTATAGTGCCCTGCTCACCCTGCCACAGCTAGGGACATGGTGCCCTATTCACTAGTCTGCACCTAGGGGTATAGTGCCCTGCTCACCCTGCTACAGCTATGGCTATGGTGCCCCGCTCGCTAGTCCGCACCTAGGGTTATAGTGCCCTGCTCACAATGCCACAGCTAGGGATATGGTGGCCCGCTCACTAGTCCGCACTTAAGGGTATAGTGCCCTGCTCACCCTGCCACCGCTAGGGATATGGTGCCCCGCTCACTAGTCCGCACCTAGGGGTATAGTGCCCTGCTCACACTGCCACAGCTAGGGATATGGCGCCCTGCTCACTAGTCCGCACCTAGGGGTATAGTGCCCTGCTCACTCTGCCACAGCTAGGGATATGGCGCCCTGCACACTAGTCCGCAGCTATGGGTATAGTGCCCTGTTCACCCTGCCACAGCTAGGGATATGGCGCCCTGCTCACTAGTCCGCACCTAGGGGTATAGTGCCCTGCTCACACTGCCACAGCTAGGGATATGGCGCCCTGCTCACTAGTCCGCACCTAGGGGTATAGTGCCCTGCTCACTCTGCCACAGCTAGGGATATGGCGCCCTGCTCACTAGTCCGCAGCTAGGGGTATAGTGCCCTATTCACCCTGCCACAGCAGGGATATGGCGTCCTGCTCACTAGTCCACACCTAGGGGTATAGTGCCCTGCTCACCCTGCCACAGCTAGGGATATGGGGCCCTGCTAACTAGTCTGCACCTAGTGGTATAGTGCCCTGCTCCCTCTCCTAGGGGTATAGTGCCCTGTTCACCCTGCCACCGCTAGGATATGGTGCCCTGCTCACTAGTCAGCATCTAGGGGTATAGTGCCCTGCTCACTCTGCCACAGCTAGGGATATGGCGTCCTGCACACTAGTCCGCAGCTATGGGTATAGTGCCCTGTTCACCCTGCCACAGCTAGGGATATGGCGCCCTGCTCACTAGTCCGCACCTAGGGGTATAGTGCCCTGCTCACACTGCCACAGCTAGGGATATGGCGCCCTGCTCACTAGTCCGCACCTAGGGGTATAGTGCCCTGCTCACTCTGCCACAGCTAGGGATATGGCGCCCTGCTCACTAGTCCGCAGCTAGGGGTATAGTGCCCTATTCACCCTGCCACAGCAGGGATATGGCGTCCTGCTCACTAGTCCACACCTAGGGGTATAGTGCCCTGCTCACCCTGCCACAGCTAGGGATATGGGGCCCTGCTAACTAGTCTGCACCTAGGGGTATAGTGCCCTGCTCACCATGCCACAGCTAGGGATATGGTGCCCTGCTCACTATTCAGCACCTAGGGGTATAGTGCCCTGCTCACCCTGCCACAGCTAAGGATATGGTGCCCTACTCACTAGTCCGCACATAGGGGTATAGTTATCACACTTCAGTAATGTCCTCTTCCTCGGAAGTAAACTCCGTCTCCCCTCCTTCCCATTCCTCCTCACCTTTCAACTTCGGTTTGGAATCTCTTCTCTTCCTGCTCCTCAAGGATGGCTTCTCTCTTTTTTTAGAAGATAAGGACGACCACGGAAGGACGCCACAGTGCCACCAGAATAGTGGGCTGTGGACGGATCCCCGTGCACATCTGTTAAGGAGAAAAAGCCAGAGGCATAAAAAAACCCTACACAGGATCGGATGCAGTCGTAGGCAGTTCCAACGAGAAGCTGTAGTACGGAGACTCTGAAATCTGAAGGCAAGTCCGATGGAGGAAATCCGGAAGTGGACCGAACAGCAAGGAGACAGAGAAATCACAGAGATCCACGGTAAGTAGAAGGGCGAACTGGAAGTTAGGGGAAGCAATGAGAAGGGCAACAGCGAAAACACAGGAGAATGGCGAAAAGAAACAAGGATCGGGAACCAGCCAGAGAAGCGGTAAATGATCGGAGAGAGAGAGGGGGAAACCAGAAGGTAGAGGAAATAATGGCGGTAGGAACCGCAAGGGAAATCACAAACAAGCGTTACCAACACAGGGAAGCCTAACGTTGCAACGCGTCAGTAAGACAGAAGTAAAGGGCTAAATACTTCCAGAACTGACGTGACTACAACGACTAGACCGGCAAGGCGCGTTGAGAAAACAACGTGCCGGAACATCTAATGGCGGCCACACTTCCAGCGATCCCCGATACGCCACTTGCTCCATCGCATGACAATAGTGCCCTGCTCACCCTGCCACAGCTAGGGACATGGTGCCATACTCACTAGTCCGCACCTAGGGGTATAGTGCCCTGCTCACCCTGCCACAGCTCCGGGATATGGTGCCCTGTGCACTAGTCCGCACCTAGGGGTATAGTGCCCTGCTCACCCCGCCACAGCTAGGAATATGCCGCCCTGCTCAATAGTCCGCACCTAGGGGTATAGTGCCCTGCGCATCCTGCCACAGCTAGGGATATGGTGCCCTGCTCACTAGTCCGCACCTAGGGGTATAGTGCCCTGCTTACCATGCCACAGCTAGGGATATGGTGCCCCTCTCGCTAGTCAGCACCTAGGGGTATAGTGCCCTGCTCACCCTGCCACAGCTAGGGATAGGGTGCCCTGCTCACAAGTCCGCACCTAGGGGTATAGTGCCCTGCTTACCATGCCACAGCTAGGGATATGGTGCCCCTCTCGCTAGTCAGCACCTAGGGGTATGCCCTGCTCACCCTGCCACAGCTAGGGATATGGTGCCCTGCTCACTAGTCAGCACCTAGGGGTATAGTGCCCTGCTCACCATGCCACAGCTAGGGATATGGTGCCCTACTAACTAGTCCGCACCTAGGGGTATGCCCTGCTCACCCTGCCGAAGTTAGGGATATGGTGCCCCTCTCACTAGTCAGCACCTAGGGGTATTGTGCCCTGCTCACCCTGCCACAGCTAGGTATAGGGTGCCCTGCTCACTAGTCAGCACCTAGGGGTATAGTGCCCTACATACCATGCCACAGCTAGGGATATGGTGCCCCTCTCGCTAGTCAGCATCTAGGGGTATAGTGCCCTGCTTCCTCTCCTAGGGATGTAGAGCCCTGCTCTCTCTTCACAATAGGACCACGTAAAAAACTGACAATTTCAATCATTTTGTGCAAAAACGCTCAGTTCAGATAAGGCATCTAAAGTCTGGATTTGAGTTTTTCCTGGGTGACCTGGACGGTCTGGACTTCTAGGGGAAGATGGCTCCTAGATCACTGGATGGTCTGGACTTCTAGGGGAAGATGGCTTGTAGATTGCTGCATGGTCTGGACTTCTAGGGGAAGCTAGCTCCTAGATCGCTGGATGGTCTGGACTTCTATGGGAAGATGGCTCCTAGATCGCTGGATGGTCTGGACTTCTAGGGGAAGCTAGCTCCTAAATTGGTGGATGGTCTGGACTTCTAGGGGAAGATGGCTCCTAGATTATTGGATGGTCTGGACTTCCAGGGGAAGCTAGCTCCTAAATTGGTGGATGGTCTGGACTTCTAGGGGAAGATGGCTCCTAGATCTCTGGACGGTCTGGACTTCTAGGGGAAGCTAGCTCCTCGATTGCTGGACGGTCTGGACTTCTAGGGGAAGATGGCTCCTAAATCGCTGGACGGTCTGGACTTCTAGGGGAAGCTAGCTCCTAGATCGCTGGATGGTCTGGACTTCTAGGGGAAGATGGCTGCTAGATCGCTGGACGATCTGGACTTCTAGGGGAAGATGGCTCCTAGATCGCTGCATGGCCTGGACTTCTAGGGGAAGATGGCTCATAGATCGCTGGACAGTCTGGACTTCAAGGTGAAGCTAGCTCCTAGATCGCTGGACGGTCTGGACTTCTAGGGGAAGATGGCTGCTAGATCGCTGGACGGTCTGGACTTCTAATGGAAGATGGCTCCTAGATCGCTGCACAGTCTGGACTTCTAGGGGAAGATGGCTCCTAGATCACTGGACAGTCTAGACTTCTAGGGGAAGCTGGCTCCTGGATCGCTGGACGGTCTGGACTTCTAGGGGAAGATAGCTCCTAAATCGCTGGACGGTTTGACCTTCTAAGGGAAGATAGCTGCTAGATCGCTGGACGGTCAGGACTTCTAGGGGAAGATGGCTCCTAGATCGCTGCATGGTCTGGATTTCTAGGGGAAGATGGCTGCTAGATCGCAGGACGGTCTGGACTTCTAGGGGAAGATGGCTCCTAGATCGCTGCACGGTCTGGACTTCTAGGGGAAGCGAACTCCTAGATTATTGGACGGTCTGGACTTCTAGGGGAAGATGGCTCCTAGCTCGCTGGACGGTCTGGACTTCTAGGGGAAGCTAGCTCCTAGATCGCTGGACGGTCTGGACTTCTAGGGGAAGGTAGCTCCTAAATCGCTGGACGGTTTGAACTTCTAAGGGAAGGTAGCTCCTAGATTGCTTGACGGTCTGGACCTCTAGGGGAAGATGGCTCCTAAATCGCTGGACCGTCTGGACTTCTAAGGGAAGATAGCTCCTAGATTGCTTGACGGTCTGGACCTCTAGGGGAAGATGGCTCCTAAATCGCTGGACCGTCTGGACTTCTAAGGGAAGATAGCTCCTAAATTGCTTGACGGTCTGGACCTCTAGGGGAAGATGGCTCCTAAATCGCTGAACCGTCTGGACGTCTAGGGGAAGATAGCTCCTAGATCGCTGGATGGTCTACACTTCTAAGGGAAGATAGCTGCTAGATCGCTGGACCGTATGTTCAGGCTCATTTAGTCGTAACTTCCTAAAGAAGGGCAGTGATGACTGGGGGCTCTGTGGTACTTTAGCCTACTAGTTCATAAACAGTCATGCGACTCATTCAAGGTCATTCGTTCATGAACAGTCCAGTGACCCATTCACTGTTTTCTCTCAAACAGATCAGGGGCTGAATGTGATGTTTGTACTATGACGTTGTCACACTGGAAAAACGTTCTATGGAGAATGTACATACTAATTGTTGCAATACATAATGAATAGGTTAACAAAGACAGAAACAGTGTTTCGGACAAGCTTTTTAAATACAGCAATATATTCAGATAAAAAGTGCTGGATTTTCTGTGTACAGAACTTGTGTCTTTTACCTCATGTTTGTAGTATGTGCTCTTGTCCTATTCTTGATGTATTCTCATGTGCTGTCAAATGTACGACACCCCGGACAAATATAATTTGTATCAAATTTGAGTATGATTTTTTTACAAAATCGTAATTCGATGGTGGGGATCCGTTACGTTTACACTGTAATGTAAGTGGCTCCCCGTGCTCACATTTTTGTCATTTGTACTGCAGGTTGCAAATATAAAGGGCAGAAGTGTACGCAAGTGAGTGAATGTGGCCTGGCATGCTGGCAGTGTTTACTTTTGTTTGTGAGTGCTGCTTGCCATGCTCGCATGACAAGTGGCGCATACAAATGAAGTGAAACCCACCCCCGGGGGCGGGGGGGGGGGGGTTAATTTCAACTGGGAACACTGCTTACCATGCTTACATTCTGGTCCATGTGTAATGTTTAAGGGGCAGTTAACTGTTGGGGTTCAGGTTTATTGTGACTAGACCCCCATCTTTACAGTATGGGTCACCTGCTATTTAAAATGTTGGTGTTTTACAAAAATATATTTTGAAATGAAATAAATCCTAATGCCACATTAGTGAATGGAGTCTCTTTTGAGACTTGGACTTCATACATTATTAAGACCATTGCAAGGAGTCCAGTAACAAAAGAAAATACACCATTGTATGCTAATAGGTGGCCATATACTTTACGTTTTCATTCAGGTTTCGGTGCCGTACGGTATGTTGATCCTCTTCTGTAGTTTGATAAATAGATTCAATTCTTACTGAACGTTTTTGGTGCTCCAGGTGAAACTCTTGCTAGCCATAAAAAGCTACAACTATAGCAATTAAACTCATCAGAACCACTGATGAAACCTGGTCACTGTAAAACAAGGAATCACACCTCTTCATTAATACTTCAAAGAATGTCAATGTGTGTTTTGTTCTCATTCATCACAATGGTTTAAATAAAATTTAAAATGCACAATTTAAATAATTTCTGTTTATATTCTCCTAATTTCAATCACAATATTTCAAAACGGAAACATATGTTCACATAACCCACAATCATGGTTCTTCATTATCTCTTTTGTTATGCTTCAGAAATGTAAATTCCAAAATCCAAATATACACTTTTCATAAATTCAAATTAAACACATTTCATAAGTTCCAGTGACAGTTTTATGTGTTGACATGTTATTAGCACCAAACCATTAATAACAAAAACTTTATGGTGCCGTAATACGAGAGATGATATCAAGAGGACTAAGGAATATCGAGCCCAGTGCGGCGGGCTTCTGGGCAACTACTGGGCAACCATACTACACGGGCTCTTTAAGATCATTAGTATCACCTGTCAATTTCCACAGACCTGGTTAAAGAGCATCACCCTACCCGTGTATAAAAAGGGCAGGGGTGACGACCCGGCAAAGTACTGTATGTTGGCAATGCTGGACTCACCGGCAAAATCGCATGCACTCATCCTAGTAGTTGATCTTAATGTTTGGATTACCGAAAGATAAGTTATTCCAGTGAACCAGACCGGATTCCGGAAAATTACAACTACTATGGCTCACATCCTAGTCGTTATAACTAAACTACTGTAGAGTACGCCTGGGCCACTTGCAAACACCCGGGATATGCCGCATCGGTGGATTTCAGCCTCGCCTTCGACACAGTGCTGCAAGAAAGGCTTTGGCGCACGCTGGCACAATGTGACACCTCTGCTGGTTTTCTATACATGATTAGGTCTTTGGATACCAACACAGTAGTAAAAGGTAGGGTGGGCCAAATGGGTGCAGGGACTGGGTGGATCCCACCTCAGGGTTGCATTTTCGCGCCTACATTTTTAACCTGTGCTTGGCAGACCTCTCAACTGCTTTTAACCCAATTACAATCTATCCGCCTAAATTGAGCAGTCGTCATGTTCATTGGTTAGCTTATGCTGACAACTTGGTCTTGCTGGACTGTACTCGGCGGGGACTGCAGCAGCAGCTAAATTCCCTTAGTTGCTACTGCATTAAGAAAGGTCATTAAATAAACACCAGCAAGACCAAGATCTGAAAGAGCTACGTTTGGACACTGAATGGCATCACAGTGGAAGAAGTTAAACAATTTCAATACCTCGGTGTCCTAATAGATCATTGGCTCAGCTGGTGTTCTCAGTTGACTAGGGTTACACTTGGGGTTTCCCAAATTATGGGGGCTCTTAAGGTCTTTGCTTACCAGCACAGAGGCTATACTTTGAAGATCTGTACAGTTTTAATCGTCCCTTCATTGATGTATGCAGTCACTATCTGGGGACTTCATTATGTAAATAGATTGGCTGGATGCAATCTTCCTAGGAGCTTGCCGATAGAATTTCTATATGCTGAAAGCAAAATCGCTACCCAAATGATTGCTAGTACTAAGAATGGTCACTGGGGGATTCGACACTCCAGTGACGAGTCACTGTTGTCTTTTGTTAACAATAGTTTCTGAGAGGGAGTGTTATCCAGAATATACATTATCTAGTCCACAGATGGACTCCATGCCTTAATTTGGAACAACAAATGCTATCTCTGAATAGTCATAAAAAAATATATCAAACGATATTTTTGCGACCTACAGAAAGAACAAAACTTGGTTGACCTGTAACAAAGGTCAATAGTTCATTATACCTTGAACATCGTGAGTAATTGTCCAGCTTCCCTTGTTACGCTGCTGCTTCTCCAAATAACATTACAAGCCCATCTGAGGATTCAATTTCAGAGGGGAGAACCACTTGGAATCATAGGTCCTAGACTTGGACTTCCAAGGAAGGAAGGAAGGATTGTGCGGCGGTGCTGGTATTTAGGAAGCACCTGCTGCTATATTGAGATGCTTGGATAGATTGTGAAGGAAGTGCTGGTTAGCATATGGTAATGCAGATATTGTGAGGGTGGGAGTGGAAGCCCTGTGCAAAAGAGGCAATGCTGCAAACCTAGCTTACCAATCGGCAAAGCTGTGAATGTGTATACATGAAATATTAGGTGAATATTAAAGTTAAACATTGATGATTGATTAGGTCTGGAACTGTCCAGTAAAGGTCTGTACACAAAATGGGAGTGTATAATAGTTTATACGTTTTCATTGTTTAACACTGCTTTTCTTTTTGCTTGTTAAAAAGTCTTAATTGTCTGTAGTATACATATTAATAATAAATAAATACAATGTTTACTGCCCAGCCCTTTACGTATTGAACTTTTCAACTCTGAACATCAGCACTTTGCTTACTGCCCCTTATCAAGAAGAGGGCCGTTTTGGGTGGAGTGTCTCATCCTGAGCCATAGTCCTATATTGTGAACAGCTATGCAACATTTCCTAAAATATGTCTTGCTTGCACTAGATTGGCTGCATATGTATTGTTTTAGTTGATTTGCTGTGATCCCATGCAATGCTAATGGTGTAGCATTATTTTCCATTTCTTCCAGTTACCTCCTCCCTCATCTCCTTCCAGCCAAACCGGGGTTAGACATCCATGGCCTGCGACATCTCACTACTAACAGTGTCCAAAGGCTCTTCAAGATGAGCTTCGTACCGGTCGGCTTCTGGCAAAGGTTTATAGCTCGGATGCTGATCAGCCTCTCGGAAATGGACCTGCAGGTAAGAGAATCAGTCGCTTGCTAGAAGTGGTTGCATGTTAATGGTATTGCTTCGATGATAGCAGATGACCATAGAAGACCCAATGACCCGAGCATTCTGGAATGAGCAGGCCACTCGGTCTTTCCTTTCCCTGTAGGCGATGAACCCTACAAGGATCTCTGCTGCGACAGGCAGACTGCTAATGAGTTGAGTGTTTACTGGTAATGACAGTTCACCTACTAAAACCTCTAGTAGGTGAGCTTGCTCAATTAATCAAATAGGGGATCATGAAAGGCAAAAGGTGTCTCCAGTACTAAATATGATCACGCCTGTGTACTTTTCTGTCCCTTAAGATTTGCTCAACTGTTGCTGAGTTGCAAACGCTGCTGCCGAATAACAGCCAGAACATAGACTCTTGATGAATCCTCAGTCTTTTTTTGGAGCAAGGCTTTAAAAATAGGGCCATGACCACGCAAAGGGGCAGGTTTTATCCATCACATGTGCATAGACTGTTACTGAGGCAAACAAGTACAAACTATTCAAGAGTTTCAGCAAACAACCTATCACGAAGGCAAAAGGACTGGTAGAGTTTATTGGCATCATTAGTCCCTGCGTAGAGACTTGTCTTTTATTCCGGATTCTTCAGATTCCCAACACGGTAGGTAGGCCTGAGGGACCACGAAGATGCCTAACAGTCATCTTAGATTCATATGTTGGAGGAGGTGCACGCATGAACAGTTCCTCCACATGGCATCCATTCACCCTGTGAAATGCCCCGTCCCTCAGATCCATTCTTCTCCTTTCATTGTATCGGAGCGGAGTTGGTCTGACAGTGGTCAGCTCAGGAGAGATCTTACTCGTCTTCACATTCATGCTTTCGACGCATTTTTAGTGGCGTTCCATTTTTTCCAGAACCATTTTCCTATTTGTTATGGTGAGTAAGATCGCGATAAGAAAATGAAGGACCACCGTGGGCCTGGAGGCTTCAATATTTTGTCTACTCCAGGCCATAGGTAAGCTAGTTAGTTACAAATGAACCGTATTGAATGTGTCAATTGAACACAGTCAACCATTTTTCTCAAATAGGATAAGGCCCTGCTCCTTTGGGGCAGGATGCGGTTTGTGATCCGGCTCCAGAAATGTTGGAGTCATTTTACATTTCAGGATAAGCTTCTGCACATGCCATGTAGCACGATCTCCCTTAAACACACAGACTGGTTGACAATGATGTAAGCGTGTGTCCATTTGAAGGTGAAAGCGGGCACTTTCAAGGTCATGAAGCATATTAAATTATATTGATATATTAATTAGTGAGCGTGTTATTTGTCTGGCCAAGTGGGGTTGTCCTCTTTAAATGAGTGGAATTTTTTTTTCAGCCTTCAATTACTTTTTATGACTGTAACATATCTTGACAATAAATAATGGAGTTAGTACGAGTGTGATATGTGTCTTGCTACAACGTATAATATGAGTGTGTCATTTGCTGAAGCGGGGTTTGGAGGTCTAGGGGTTGGGGCACCTTGCTTCTAAGCAAGTAGGAGTAAGTGAAGAGTACTTCCATGAAGGTGTTTAGGTGTGCTCCAGCACAGTGCTTGTCTACTGCACCGTAATGGTACTGGACTCCTAAGAATCGAGAACCACATGAGCACTTTTAAGGATTGCCTGAACACATCCTTAAGACACCATGTCCTTGGAAAAGAAAATGAAAGCACTGCAGCCAACTCAAGCCGTCTCCTTGATAGACGTAGCCACTCGAGCCTTCTCTATGATAGATGTAGCCACTCAAGTCTTCTCCATGGTACTTCTAGCCACTCAAGCCTTCTCCATGGTAGATGTAGCCACTCAAGCCTTCTCCATGGTAGATGTAGCCACTCGAGCCTTCTCCATGGTAGATCTAGCCACTCAAGCCTTCTCCATGGTAGATCTAGCCACTCAAGCCTTCTCCATGGTAGATGTAGCCACTCAAGCCTTCTCCGTGATAGATGTAGCCACTCGAGCCTTCTCCATGGTAGATGTAGCCACTCAAGCCTTCTCCATGGTAGATGTAGCCACTCAAGCCTTCTCCGTGATAGATGTAGCCACTCACTAAGTGATGAGATTGAAAGCCAAACTGAAGCTTAACAAAGGAACTTTGAAGATATTTAATGTTAAGTAAGGTTACGCTTGTTAAGTGCACTTTTAGCTATTTGCACACTTAGATGGGCAACAGTGAAACCTTTCCGGACACCCGAAAGCGGTTAATGTTGTTTTGGTGTTCTTGGAACCTTTGTGACCCCTGCATATGAAATGTTAGTGTGGCTCTGTATCCTAGAGTGTTTGAGGCAGATAGTTGCCTCTCTTTTGGGGGGGTGGGGAGGGTCAGGGCTTGCAAGCTTACACCACATCTGAATGCAGATGGTGGCGGGACTTTATTATCTAGAACGGCTACTGATCGAATCCATTACAGCCCCATCCATCTTTGGGTCTCCATTTAGAGAAAAGATCAACCAAATCTAAAAGGCTTAGTTATAAAGATCAACTCCCTGGGTTATGTGAGAAATGATTGGTTAGATTTGGGCCTTTTCAGTGTTCTCCTCACTCAAACACTATTCCACAAAATGTGAAGTACCTTAAAGTTGCTCTATTCGATGAAAGGGATACAGAGTTGAATTACTCGGGAATTGCATTATCACAAGCCCGCGAAAAGGTTGTACAAAGTGCATTCGTGAAATTCAAGCAAGAAAAGTGAGGGTTTTAATACCCCAATTTTGAGTTTAGTCAGCAGCTGTCTGCTGCTTCTGTAACATGGAGAGCGTCCACTTCCCAGATACTAACACTAGGCCTCTTACTTAACACAATACCAATGCGCTCGGATCACTGTTAAATGTATCATTACTTCAGCCATTGCCTCCAGCATTGAAACGCTTTCTTTCTATACCCAGGACTCAAGTCTAGGGTACACGCGGGTGGACGGAGTCCATCCACTTTTTTCAGAGGTTTGACTCGGTCCCCCCTGCTAAAACGAGAAACATTGAATGTCCTCTTTGAATTTATAAACTAAACCCAACCTCAAGGATCAAACTGAATTCGTCGTGGTTGCAGGCCAGACACTTCTCCAGTGCTCCATATAACCTGATGAAAAATGACAACTAAAGGTGAAATGTCCCATTTCTTGAATTGCAAGTCCCAGGGAGAACATTTGTAGTGGTTCTTGGAGTTTAAAACAAGCACACCTTTTAACATTTTCAAAACCACTATTAGAAGAAAATACCCTCTCTTGGTTTTGTGTGTGTGTTGATTTTATGAAAGGCAAATACCATTCGTCCTGTGCAATTTGGGTGGTTATGCAAAGTCAATTTAATGAAATATGCATATTTTACCTCGATATGCTCATTTCTGGCGACGTCACATCCCATTGTGTTTGTTGAAGAGTCCCCCCACTTGAATTTTTAGGGCTTGACCCATCTATACCTGCTCTGTACATGAATGGTCACTAGACACGTGTTTGCTGCTTGATTAAGGGGATATTGCACCTGTAATGCCCACGCTGGAAATCCAGTCTGAGACAAATAAAAACCTTATGGTTGGTTCCTTGGGGGAAGGGTTTATGACCAACTTTTCTTTTTTTAATATTATTGGTGTAAGGTTTAGAATTCAGAGAACACGTATCTAGTATTGCACATAGTCCTATTGGGAAGTCGTATCCTGCCCTAAATACACTTTATCTCACTTCCTTGTGATGCTTCGTTATTAACTGCTTGCATTTGTATACTACAGATTTACTTGCAAGTTTGATGTATATTATCCTGTTTTAACCCAGATTGTTTGATACATTTGGTGTATTGGCAAACTACTTGTCTTCAGTATAGTCATTAGATTAAACATGAGATGTATAAGTGGTGTTTGGTTAATCTGTGCTTTTGTACTACTGGTTATTGATTGTGTCTTGTTATGTATGTGTTTGGTTTTATGTAATGCGGATCGAGCTGGGAAACCATGGCACGCTGTGCAACAGAGGAATACAGCCAAAGGATACAATTGGATACATGGATAGGATACATGGCAAGATTAGATTAAACATGAGATGTATAAATGATGTTTGGTAAATCTGTGCCTTTGTACTACTGGTTATTGATTGTGTCTTGTTATGTATGTGTTTGGTTTTATGTAATGCGGATCGAGCTGGGAAACCATGGCGCGCTGTGCAACAGGGGAATACAGCCATAGGATGCAATTTGATACATGGATAGGATACATGGCAAGATTGGTACATCTCTGCTTTTGTACTACTGGTTATTGATTGTGTCTTGTTATGTATGTGTTTGGTTTTATGTAATGCGGATCGAGCTGGGAAACCATGGCGCACTGTGCAACAGGGAAATACAGCTGTAGGATACAATTGGATATATGGATAGGATACATGGCAAGATTGGTAAACCTGTGCTTTTGTACTACTGGTTATTGATTGTGTCTTGTTATGTATGTGTTTGGTTTTATGTAATGCGGATCGAGCTGGGAAACCATGGCGCACTGTGCAACAGGGAAATACAGCTGTAGGATACAATTGGATACATGGATAGGATACATGGCAAGATTGGTAAACCTGTGCTTTTGTACTACTGGTTATTGATTGTGTCTTGTTATGTATGTGTTTGGTTTTATGTAATGCCGGATCGAGCTGTGAAACCTTGGTGTGCTGTGCAACAGGGGAATACAGCCTTAGGATACAATTAGAAGGCTATATCATTAAGGGTACCGACGGGAGGAAATGGAGAGTGGGGGAGGAAATGGAGCGTGGGGTTACACATGCTTGCAAGCACGGGGTCCAGGTTCGGGGGGGATAGTTGGGCCCAGTCTGGGCCCTGGAACTTCTGCAGTGTATTGGCTCTTGAGAGGTTCTTTGAAATGCTGCATCTCCAGCCATTTTCGGAATTGCAAGAGTGGGTTGACTAGTCGAATGTCAAGCAGGATGGTGCGCTTTTTCTCAACATTAGTAATTCGATGGCAGTGCGCCGTTACGGTAAAACTTTAGAGAAGGCGGCTTCCCGCCACCAAATTTTCACCATTTGCTCCGTGGGGCGCCCATGTAAATGGCAAAAGGCACTGTAGAAGTGGCTACACAACGCTTTTGCCTTTCATGTTTGCACTCAGCAGGGCACAGTGAGTAAACGCTGCCTGGCATGCTGTCATATTAAGCTACATTTTATTTCCATTGTGAGCACTGCTTGCCATGCTCTCATGCCAGCATGTCGGGGGGTGCTTTCTTTTAAATTGTACACACTCCCTGCCAAGCATGTACAATGGATCCCTATGGAACCCACCTGCTTTTTGCTGGTGCATAAATCAGGCGGACCCTCACTTTCTATTTCTGCGCAAACGGAGTGGGAGGCTCTGCTCTCCCCCAGCTGATCATCTGTTGTTCGCTTTCCTTGGGCGTACATGCGCCGCGATGCTGCCTCTCCTTGAGGTAGGTGCAGTGCCCCGTGTTAGGGCTCCTGCTGGGATCATCACCACCTTTTTTGAGGCCAAATGTGAAAAAAGTCCGAATTTGTAGCGCTTTTACCGCGCTTTCCTGCATTGCTCCTCTGAAGCTCCTGGGTCCTGCTATTTGTTTAATTTGCCTTTCATGGAACTTGGCAGCATTTCTTTTGCCCCCACCATGCGCTCTCTTCAAGATGGCGGCTCGGGGGTTGCTGTGTGTGAAGCAGTGGATGCTAGCTGCCTGGCCTGCCCCTCTCTGCCATTGGTTGCTGCCTTCCTCATCTGCACAACTGAGGACCGACAGGCGAAGCCGGCCCACGCTCCAAGGCCCACTTCTAAGGCCCCTGTCAGCTTCCTGTCTGCTTTCCGGAACGCTTTCGTGATGCCACCACCCCACAATCACCTTTTCGACTCTCTATTTGGGCCCCCCAGGTCACACAGCCCTGAAATTGGACTACTAAAGACTCTCCTATTTACCTCTCTGTGTCTTTCTGTGTCCTCCCTCTATCCTTTACTCTCCCCTCTTCCTGCGCTAACTGCTGCCTCCTAGATTTATTACCTAACCTTCCCCACCCCTCACACTCAACTCTACTCTTATCTAATTTCACCAACCTTCAGACCCACTTACCGCCAATAGCGCTAAGAAGAATGTATTTTTGAAAGTCAAATTTGGGTGTGTTTTTAGAAAGTCAAATTCGAGTTTCAAATTTGGGTGTGTTTTTAGAAAGTCAAATTTGGGTGTGTTTTTAGAAAGTCAAATTCGGGTGTCAAATTTGGTGTATTTTTTAAAGTAAAATGTGGGTGTGTTTTTCATTGCATTCAGCGCAATGACGCTCACCTGCCTCTGTCTCTCAACACCCCCTCTCTCTACCTACCATGGCGCTATCAGTTTCTCCCATCTACTCTAATTGCTTTACTATCGACTATCCCTCCCTTCTCACAAAATCTGGCAAGAAGAAATTCAAAAAGGACATCTTGACTTCCAACTCTGGTCTCCCCTCTAGCGCTTCTACCAGACAAACCCTCACTGACATCCTCTTTGCCGTTCCGTCACCTGACCTTTGGGCCCCTCATATGGTCTCTACGCTCTGTCCTCTATCTTACTCTCCCATTAATGGCGGCACCCGCTGGGAAGTCCATATGGATTCCTTTGACTCCTCCAGAGTCTTCATTAATATCTACCTAAATGACGCTGTCATGGTGCAAGGCCCTCAGGCCAACCTACGTTTCTTTGACAGGCGGCTCCCCCGCCTCATCAATTTCCTCCCTTCTCCTGCTGTCCCCCCCCCACCTCCCTCGGGTACCTTGTCTTCTTCCACTTCCTCCCCTGCCCCCTCTCTTACTCCCTCTACACCTTCGCAGGACGTACCTCAGCCTTGTACCCCTCCCCGGAAGGTCTTCAAGGCTGGCAACCCTCTTCATCTTGCCACTCTCAACCCTCGCTCTGCTGTCAAACACTCCTCTGTCATCTGCCACCTCCTGGAAGAACTTGACCTTGATGTCCTCGGTCTTACCGAGACCTAGTTCACCACGAGCTCTGTCACAAGTTTTGACACTCTCCTCCCTGATGGTTACAAGATCCTCTCAGCACCTAGATCCACCCGGCCCGGAGGGGCTGTTGCTCTGATTTTCCCTGAGTGGATTGCTACTTCTATCATCCCCACTCAGACCTATTCCTCTTTCGAATGCCTCGTCTGTAGGCTCTCGCTCTCTCTCCCAGCCACTCCCTTACTATTGCTACTCTGTATCGGCCCCCTGGCCAAGTCACCTCTTTTCTCTCTGAGTGGGCTGACCTCTCCTCAGCCTTCTTGGCCTCTTCTTCTCAACTCGTCCTCCTTGGGGACCTCAACATCCATCCTGATTCTCCCTTTTCTCCATCTACACTCTTTGGCGACCTCTGCGATTCACTCTGCCTCTCCATCCTTCCCTCCGGCCCTACTCACTCTGCTGGCCATACACTTGATGTCTTGATCTCCTCTGGCCTCCCCCTGTCTACTCCTCTCATCACTCTTCTCTCCTGGAGCGATCACTCCCTTCTATCCTCTTTTCTTCCCATCTCCCCCCTCCAGCCAAGCCTGCACCAAGACTGCCACCCACCTTCTCAGACACCCGACCCATAAAGCGCGTGTCAGTCGAGGCTTTTGCTGCCTCCTTCTCACCCCCTCCTCCACTTCAGGCTGACTCTCACCCTGACTCAGCCTTTTCTCTGTTCTACTCCTCTATTACTGCTACCCTCGATACTCTTGCCCCTGTCATGAGGATCCGCCTTAAGCCCAAAGCTAAGTGCAACACTTGGTTTGACTCTGACCTATCTTCACTGAAACGTAAGTGTAGGGCGGCTGAGAGGAAATGGAGGGCCTCTTGCTCATCACCTGACAAACTGGCCTGTCGCCTTCTCCAAAGGCAATATCGCCTCTGTACGAACCAAGAAGCGAGCTCATATTCAAGCCTGTGTTTCTGCAGCATCTAACAACTCGGCCGAACTCTTTAAAATCTGCAAGGAGCTGGCAAACCCTGCCGCAGTATCCACCTCTCCTCTCGCCTCTCAGGCCCTTTGCAATGACCTTGCCTCACACTTTATCTGTAAAACTAAGGACATCCTGTCCACACTCTCCACCTCTCCTTCTCGCCTCCCCTTCCCTCCTCTGCCTGCTGATCCTCCCTCAGATTCTCCTCCTCCCTCTTTCTCCGCCTTTCCTCTTTTCTCCCCTGATGAGGTCACTAGACAAGTCCGATCTATGAAAGCCTCATCAAAACAGGTTCATCCCTGTTCCTCCAAAGCCATTAAGGACCACATTGACACCCTTGCACCTGCCCTTGAAGACTTCTGCAACCTCTCCTTTGCCTCTGGCTCTTTCCCCTCCCCCCTGAAACACTCCATTGTGCATCCTCTACTCAAGAAACCCTCAGCTGATCCCTCCTGTCCAGCTAAGTATCGCCCCATTTCCATAACCCCCTTTCTGGGTAAGCTCCTGGAAAAGCTTGCAATCTCTCATCTCAACCTTCATTCTGACTCTGTCGGCTCACTCCATGACCACCAATCTGGCTTCAGAGCCTCCAGAAGTATGGAAACTGCTCTCCTGAACATCTGTGAAAATCTGCTCTCCAACCTTGACTCTAACATTCCCTCTGTCCTTATCCTACTTGATCTCTCCTCCGCCTTTGATACGGTCAACCACACCATCCTGCTCAATCGTCTCCGTGACAACCTTGGCATCACTGATCAGGCTCTGGCTTGGCTTACCTCCTTTCTCTCTAATCGACCTTCCCAGGTGCAACTTGGGTCCTTCCTCTCCTCTATCTCCCTCTCTGCCTGTGGTGTTCCTCAGGGGTCTAATCTCTCGCCCTGGCTTTTCAGCCAATGCTTGGCAACCCTTGCCTACTGCATCTCCATCTTCTGCTCCAACTTCCAATGCTATGCTGACGACACACAACTCATTTTCAGGCTTCCCTCTGCCACCTCCCCTTCCTCCCTCATCTCTGACTGTCTAATCGCCATTCAAAATTGGTGTGCCGCCAACGATCTCTGTTTAAATGCTAATAACACTGAGATCCTCCTCATCGGCACATCCTCTCCTTCCTTCCCCCTTACTCTCTGGCCTGCCTCCTCGGCCCTCCTCCTGCACCTACCTGCGAAGCAAAGAACCTCGGGGTCATCTTTGATTCCACACTATCCTTCTCCTCACACATCTCTGAAGTCCCAAAAAAATATAACTTCTTACTACACTTCCTCAGAGGTACCTTTCCCTTCCTCTCCTTCCCACAGAAGCTCACTGTCTCCCAAGCTCTGATTCTCTCTAAGCTGGACTACTGCAACAGCCTCTATCTAAATAATAATAATAATAATAATTTGGCATTTATATAGCGCTAGGAACCCTCAGGTATCTGAGCGCTGCTTATTATTACCCACGGTGTGTGGTGCTCATTTATCGACCTCGGAAGGATGAAAGGCTGAGTTTGGCCCCGCCGGGATTCGAACCTGTGTTAGCAGGATCTGCACGAATGTCAAAGCGAGTGCTCTACTCGCTGTGCCACTTGACCGGCTAAAGCTACCTGCCTCCACCCTCCACCCTCTACAGCTAATCCAGAACAGAACTGCGAGACTTGTCCTTGGCCTCAAGCCCCGGGATCATATCTCTCCAGCACTGAAATCCCTCCATTGGCTCCCAGTGGATGCAAGGATTAAATTTAAAACCCTTTGCATTGTCCACAAGGCTTTCTGGGGCCTGGGTCCTAAATACCTTCAACTATCCCTCCGTAAATACCTCCCTTCTCGAGCCCTTCGCTCCTCTACTTCAAACTCCCTCAGGGTCAGCCGCTTTTCTAAGAAACGTGCAGGGGGCAGATCTTTGTCCTCGGCCGGAGCCTCCCTTTGGAACGGCCTCCCTGAACCTGGAGGAAAACCCATCTATGATTCTGGAAGCTCCTTAAGACCTTCCTCCTCTTCGCATCTGCCTTTGCCGCTCTCCTCCCCTGTTGATCTGCCTTCTCTTCTCAGCATTGCCTCACCTGCCAACGGGGCCCCCTTGGCTCAGTTACCTGCCCTCCTGGACTTCCTCCGGCACTGCCTCACGGCCACCCCTGCACCGGGGCCTGTTACCTGTACCCTCACAGGTCCCCCCACTCCTCTCCTGCACTTATCAGATGTTACCCTATCTGACTTGCCCTGCACTGCACCCTTCACTGGCTGCACTAATCACTGCTCTTATCACCTTATTTATTCACTTATGTATCCACTAACTTATTATTTATCCTATGCCTGCACTTCTTTGCCCCCCCTCTCTTTTTCTGTTGCACTTCCCCCTTTCCCTTTCCCATGCACTTGCACGTTCTCAATGTCACTGGGCCTAGTAAGATCGTTTGTTTTTATTTTCTCCCCTGCTCTCCCTCCCTTTGCCTGGTCGCGCTCTGAAACACCTGTGTATGGGCGCGATATAAATAAAATATCATATCATATCATAAGCGCTCCAGCATTTGCGCGGGCATGAAAATCCATGCCCGCGCATCAGATGCAGTAGCATTCGTATGGTAGAGACGAAGGGAGCAGCGGAAACACAAGTTGTGTTGTTTCTCCTCCGTACAAATGCTTGAAGTGGCGTGAATGCAAGGCGTTAAAGCATTACTCAAAGCTTTTACGCCTTGCAGTTGCGTTACGAACATGAGCCCCAGTGGAGTGATCTCCGAGTGTCCCTGCCTTTCTGTCTCCTTTGATCCTTACTGTGTAGGTTAACGTGGGTATGTTCTCCATCATTTGTGAGATTTGACTTGTTCGTTCTCTTTGAGTGGTCAGATGTGTGACCTTCGAAAACACCTGAAGGTGAGTGAGTGTGGCAGTGTTCTCTGAAGTGTTTAGTGAGTGCAATTTATTTTCCCTGGGTGGACAGGCTGTGTGCTCTTCCATGACACCTGGATGTAACTGCTGGATTGGTTGATGAGCCTGGCGTGTGTTCTTGGCATGGCCAGACTTTGCAGCCCTCTTTGCCATTTGCATGTGGGTACTTGTTGTGGGTGCCTGGCTTTTTCCCCTCGTAGTTGCCAGGCTTGTGACCTTTCGTAGGCCTGAGAAATAGCGCATGTGTAGCAAGTTTGTACTCAAAATTGATTGGTGAGTGTGGTTTGTCGTCTCCCGGAGTGGAAGGGCAAGCTTCATGCACCTTCCCAACAGGTGCATGTGGGTGTTAACATGGAAGCAAAGCCTTCATTCACACGCTGTACCGTAGCATGCTTCCCAGATCCCAAGGCTCCTTGGCCACCGTCTAATTTCTAGGTTTGCACAGGACCTTTTCAGAACCGAAGTTCAACTAGCCCAAAGTGGCAGCAATTCTATGCTAATTGGACGGCACTCCAGAAAGCTCAGTTGTTGGTTCTTGCCACATGTGCTATCAGAAATTCAAGCTGTGCGCATTCTTGACAGTGTCTTCGGCTGTTTCATGCCGGATGTAACACCTTTCATCAGACCAGGGGATTTTGACGGTGGTGATCAGCAAGGGGGATTAACCAGAAGCCCTACACCCTGCCAGCACTCCCCAGTCATATCCGCATTGCCAAAGTCCGTAGAAACCCAACCCTACATCCGCCATTCACCCAACCCCTTCTCCAGACAATAAAGATAGTACACCGCCTTTTAGACTAGACAAACGCATTTGAAAATTACCCAAGCGTCCTTATCTAAATAGATAGTCCAGCCTCATGGCACTCTGCACCCCTCAATTTTAATGTCATGCTGCGGAAAACGTGAGCAGGGTTACAATGTTTCTAAATGCCTGATGTCTCTATGCAACCATTTTTAAACAGTGATACAAACACATATTACCCACTCTATGATCTATCCATGCCAGACGGCTATTACTTTCTGATGAAACTGAACGACTCCAAATGTTAAAGAGATACAGACAGGAAGTGCATGCCAACTGCTGACATGCATATCCAACTCGGTTGGTTATTGACCATCAAAAGGTAGATACAGCACAGTCCACACTAAACACAGCTGCATACAGCGAGGCAACCTGGAAACAATCAAAACACAACTGCTGCCAATGAACTCCTAGTCACAGAGGGAATCTCAACACCACCTGGCCCAGCAGCTGATTCCTGATGAAACAGACACGCCTGCAGATGAAAGAGCTGCATAACTAAAGAGCTCTGGCGCTTAAGAACACCCAGAGGCCTTCATTTTGATGTGGTTTTGTGCTGCACTGTTGGTAGGGGAATTGAAGTGGCAATAAGGTGACTCAGTCTGCTCCAGTGTATTCTGCAATGGCAGATTGCCATGCTGCCACTAGAGATCTCCAAACACAAAAGGAAAATGGGAAGCAAGGGTGTGCTGTTTTCAGGTGCAGAATGCGGTTATTCGTTTGTAGTGCACTTCAGTTGGGAATGCTGTCATGCTCTTTGACATGTCACAGATCTATGTAACCTATATCACAGGCATGAACTAGTTACCTTTTCAGCTCTGGCAGTGACTCACCCATATCCCCTGACCAGCACTCTGAGGGCTGTTCAGAAGAGCAGAAGCCTAACAGGCCTTGTGTGTGCTGTGAACACCACCTGCAGGAGTATAGACTTAAAAGTTTGCAAAAGGCCCTTGAAGAAAATCTACCTGCCTCTGAGCCGCAACTGCAGCACGTGGGAGAGGCTGAAATGGCAACACATGACCAGCCCAAGCACGGTCTCTCTAAACGAGGGTTGTAGTGCCCCCTGTATTTCACTTCACCCCCAACCCCTACCGAAGTTCTTTTGCCCCTCCATCATCTAACAGCGACCGTGCCCTGGTTCCCTGACAACTTCCTTAAGTGCTCCCACCAAGGTACAGAGTGCTTGAGGGCTTGTGGTGGCCAAGGAAAGTAGTGGCCCTAGCCATGTTGTCAGACATGGGTGAGTAAAGGCAGCAAAGATCAGTAAAAGCATAGGAAGAAAGAGCACTCGCTAGCCAGCCTAACCCGCAGATTGTGGGAGGTGTGCAGGACTGGCCACCGGACAGAAAATACCATGACTTACCTAATCTAGGTGGCCTGGCAAAGAGTAGTGGTAAAGGGTCTCGCCTGTTTGCCCGATCGCTGGGCTTGCCCTTCGCCCTGTGATATGGCCTGTTCTAAAACAGCCTTCTTGCCACTGGCTTCAACTGCTTACTTTGAGATTTGCCACTACCTTATGCACATAACTGAAGCACATTGAGTTGATCTGACGCGCTTATTTCCCCCCCCCCTCTGGTAAGCATTGTATGGACCTTTCTCACTTACCATTCTCTACTCATTTCCTCTGTGTTGCTATCCTCTGCCTTTTGCATGTCCTTCCATGTGCCTAGTCTCCTGCTAACCTATGCAGGCAGCAGTTGACTCCCTTGCATCACCTAACCTTTTATCCACAGCAAGCCTCCTGCTCTTTGTTCGCCATCTCTTTGGTACCCATCCACTTGACCTCATGTTTACCACCTAACCAGATGCATCTTAATCTTCCCTTATCCTGACTCAACTGTGCATCACCCAGCCCTACCATCCATTGGCTGCAGAATGACCTAAGGAACCTTTAGTCAACCAATAGCCTTTTCCCTTTACAATGCCACCCCCCTTTCTATACCCATAACACGTGTGTTGTGGCATGCTTAGTTAAGATGTATGTGATGGCATCTGGAGGGAAGGGAGATGTGTTGTCTTGTGCCTGGGATGGATGTAGAAGCCTGCTGATGTAAGAGGGAATGTTGTGGTGTGAGTGAGGGGATGCTTGTAGTAAAGGTTCTAGTCCCGGGCGGTTGGAGACCCCCCGCCGGGGTGATGGGAGCCAGTGGTCACTGAGCTATCTCAATGTAACTTAAGTATCCTTAATAAAGTAACTGATGGTCCTAAATTATTTCAACATCACGAACCAAAACGGTTGGAAAACCTTTAAAAAGTGACTTTTCAACCGGAACGCCCCGCTCGCTGCCTTTTATTGGGAAATTAAAGTGAAGCAGTGATGCGCGGCCTTTCGCGTTGCTCACACAACAATCACTAGTATCTTAATCAAAAGCTTCTTTGACAAAGTCAGAAAGCCATGCCAACACAGGATTAAAATGAGCGGACAAGAAACCCTCCCATAAAAGTCTTAATTATACCAATAATGTTACCCACAATTATGAAACAAATATATTCCAAACTATACATCGTTGTCATGATCTCTGCTTCCAAAAGGTCAGGGTTTTCCCAACTCCCTTGGAAGCAGATCCATAACCCAGGTTCCGAGTTCCAACCAGTCCCAATTGGGACCTTTTGGACCCAGTCCTGGCGCCAGTGGCACCAGGCTCATAAATATGCCCAGTCCCAGCGCTGGAAGCGCCGGGCTCATAATGCTTGGGTGGACTTACCTGCAGCAGACCATGCTGCTTACTTGCCTGCCAGTTGAGCCTCTGATCCTCTTCTGTTTGGAACTACTTTTCCTGTTGGGTGGGGCAGGAGCCACTCCCTAGATTCAGAACACTGGAACTCTTCTGGAAGGCAGGAACTCTTTTCTTACCTAGGCGTGGCTGTGGAAGGAGACACCTAAGCACTACAGGAGGCTATTTAAACCACAGCCGGTGGATGAATCTTGCTTTGCGTTATTCTGCATCCTCTGCAGCAGAACGCTCATCGTGTCTTCTGCATCCGGTCCTGGGCCTAAGGGAAAAGGCTTACCATCCTGAATCCAGTCTTCAGCAACACCTATAAAGACAAGAAAGAACAGGTTAGCATTACGGTCTTCAGTGACAGCTCTTCACTTACCTGGTCCATCGGCTGTCACCAACGCCTCGCGCTGCATTCCGACATCTGAAGGACAAAGGCTTACCTACTCTTCGTGCGCTCCGCAGGTCTTCACACTGCATTCCGGCATCTGAAAGACAAAAGCTTACCAACTCTTCGCACGCTCCGGAGGCCTTCGGCGCTGCATCCCGCATCTGAAAGACAAAACAAGGTGCGTTTAAAGACATTGGGGAACTTTAATACTCACGTGCCATTACTCCTTTCCACATCTAACCCAGTGGGTATTCCGGCACCCTGCAGCCGCTCCGAACTTATACCTGCAAAATAAAAAGACAGTTAGAGCGCATCGTGAAGCAGGCAACAAGCGCTTACTTACGTGCTTCCAGGCGCTTCTATTCATCACACGGGCTCCATCTTCAACTCACTTCAGCCCGTCATCTACCATCGCCGGAACCCTGCAAAACAAGAGACATCATTACTAAAGACTTTAAAGACATTAGAATTACTCGAAACTTACCGTTCGTGCAGTAAACGACGGACAGCAGTCCTCTGAAGTCAAGAGGCCTGCTCCCCTTATCCAGTGAAGAAACTGGTTACAGCACCCTGCCCCGAGGCAGATGGAGAGCACGGCGTTCACTTACCTAAGGTGAGAGCGTTAACCTTCGGGGTTCTACAGGAGAAGAGAAAGGGAAGAAGAGAGAGACATTCAATAACCCAGTTCATTAATCCCATATTTTCTATCTGCAGACATCTTACCCTTCGAGTCAGACATACAGTGCACAGAGGTCCAGCCCAAAGAGCCAGCCGTGTGTTACACATCACCTTTGAAGATACGGTATACGCCCAGTCAAGACCGGCGCCTCTACGGGAATCAGGTGAGCGTTACAATCGTGATGCCAAACCATAGGCCAGAGGAGAGAGACTCTACAAAAACAGTAGCATCCCATCATTCTAAAGAAAGCCACGCCTTGCCAACAGTAACCAAGCATCCACAAGGATTTCTAAGCAAGTACTTGCCAAACCCGGGAGCAACACTTTTACATTGCAACCACATGTTGACCTGGTTAGCCTCTCTAAGCCAGTGGTTGCAGTGCACAAAAAGAAATAGTGGAACGATTTTTCTGCCGGCCATCGCCACGCCCCGTCCCACACACAGACCAAACTCCCAAACAAACATACCTGCTGTTTAAGAGAATGTTCAGTGCTGTGCAAGTTTCAACTTCTTCCAACACTTTGATTTTAAAACTAAAACCATTGCGGAACGTTTTCTTTTTTAAATAAAAGTATAGAAAAGTAAAACTTAAAAAAAAAAAAAATAGAGGAGCACCGCTCACTTCGACCACTGCTTTGTCGTAACTCTTGCAAGCACTCAACAGATCTAGCCAGTAACCTTCAAACAGTCACACCCATTAAACATGTAAAGTCACCTTACAATTGGAACCATAAACCGATGATCAACCTCCTAGAAACATGCTCACATCGCTCAAATTATTGAAGTAGGGGACCTCATGCTCCTAGGAATCCGAGATACAAATATTACACTACTGGAAACACCACTTTGCCACCTGACTGCAATCTTTGCGTAAGCAATAGAGTTGGCAACAATATGGAGTCATTGCACCTCTCTAGCATGAGAAATTCTGTTTCACCCCTGTGCACGTAATACTCACCCAGTCCATCGAAAGGATTATGTGCCGAATACCACCTGGGCAATCTTGGGGGCGTACTGTCCTCCTGGCAGTGACTCCAAATTCCTGTCTGAATCGTATGCCCTCCAAATCAGCATTTGGCCCACCTTTGCCCACTTTTAACAAGATATAGATTCTTGGTGCTATTATCTATCGCTAGACTGGATTGAGCTTAAAACAGAAAATTTTACTCAAACTATTAGCAAGCTAGTATTTCACGCTTGATCAACGAAACCACCGCAAAAATGGACGAGCGCTTAACATTGTGTAAACTTGTGGGTTATCACTTACTCATGAAACACATCCCCATCCCCTGGCACAATCAACATTTAGTGATGAAGGATTAGGGTGTGCCTACTTTAACTGGTAGCAAACTCAAGGGAAGCAACACCCTCCAAATCTTCACTACCCATAAGCTAGATAAACTTTCAACCTTCCTAACTCACACTCTGTGACAGGTTTTCCCAAGAAACACTCCCCGAAAAAGAAAAGTTCAAGTATTTAAGGAACTACGGGTTTGTCAGGAATGGGTCTCCGGGGTTGTCCCTTGTACTCTTTCAGAGCACAGTGTGACCAAAGGCACTTATGTGCCTCTTGGCTGCTTCATTAGTGGTGTCCTTGTCTCAGACTGTCGCCTTTTACTTTTGTAAAATCTTCCCCCGCCGAGGTTTTCTTTTCACTAGAGCTCAAGCGTTTAACCTTCTCTTGTTGGTTTCTCTGGTTGTTAGGGAACTGACGTAATATTACTGTATGTTACTCATGCTTTGTCTTTTCCCACTGGACTCTTCTCTCCACCAGAATATGCGGGATTAATATTCCCTTCTTTCTTACTGAGAACATTATGGTTCGGACACAGCACTCCAGAATCCAGCTTCTCCAGCATGGGGTCTGGCATGGATTCACATGCTCATGAATATTCCCCGTCGTCAGGCTGGGAATCCTCGGTAAAGAAAAAATCAGTATCAGTTTCGTTTCTGATCTGTCTTTCATAGTAGTAACCAATCACTGATCTCTGCGTCATACTGACCACAGCCAATGACTGCCCTCTACCTAGGCCCTGCCTCTGGCAGCAATCTTCAGATTTTTACTGCACGTTCAAGTGTTGGGATCCTCGTGCTATTGCTCTCGAGCGTTAGTGCTATTTTTTCACGTTTCTTTCTCAAAAAATTCCTCTTTTTCGGTCAAAAGAGCCTCAAGCTCCACCGTTTCTTCATCCGATCAACGGGGACCCGTGTCGGATTCGTCTACGCCCCTCAAGGGTGAAGATTCCGTCGAGCCACGCTTTTGAAGGACTCCAGAAGCTTCTCAGGCCCATCTCGGACATGGCCAGGGAGAAGGGAAGCTCGACGCCCGGAAAGCTGTTCAGGGCCTGCCCTGGATGCCAGCTTCAGAATGTCTTTAAGGAGGACGAACACTCCCTTTGTCTTTACTGCCTACATGAGGACAAGACGCACGTGGAGAAGGACTGTGCGTTTTGCGGCAATATGTTGGAGCGGACCATGAAGGACCGCCATTAACGTCTCGCCAACTGGCTGGAAGGGAAGAGCCCGTCAGGCGAGAAGAAGAAGAAGTCTGAGCGGTCTTCTAAGACCTTTGAGGACGCCCCGGCGACGGGGGTCCAACACAAGGCCAAGCACGGTGAGTCCGCTGGCACCGGGAGCGCCGAACGGTCGGGCTCTACGGGCGCCAGGCAGGGCGCATCCTCCCCGGCGCCATCAACCACGAGCCAACGCTCTGGTTCGGGTAAGAGGAAGGCCGAGCACCCGGCGAAGCTCCTGGAGAGACCCCGGTCGAGCTCGAAGGCCCCATCGGAGGGGGAGCGAGGCAGTGACCCTCCCCCCAAGGAGAAGGCGGTGAGCGCACCTAAGGTGGTGAAAGCCTTAATCCATCCGGCCAAGGCCTCTATCGAGGCAGTCGCGGCGGCCCTGGCTCAGCCTGTGGAGGCTACACCAGTGGTGGCGACCTCGGGGCTCGGAGTCTCCCTGCCACCGCGGAGGGAGTCCTCTTTTATGCCCATCGACAGGACCCCCGTGAAACCTCCGACGGAGAAGAAAAAGGGGGGGCAGGAGGTCATCGTGGATTCGGCCTCAACCTCTGAGGAAGAGCTGATCGAAGTCTTAAGCCACGGCGTTGGCGTGGAAGAAGACCAGCCCGTCGGGAGGGACCCCGACGTAGGAGACGACGATAACGTTGAGGGTGCCGACGGGGCTCCTGACCGCCCGTCGGACTCCCCTCAACCAGTGCCCCAAGACAACTCGGCGGCCATTTTGTTGGCTATACAGTCCTTATGCTCGGAGATAAGGACGAGACTGCCGTTACCACCAGCGGAGGAACCGCTCCCGACGGGGGACCCGGAGCCAGGCCCTTCTGGGAGCCCTCCCCCTAAGAGAAGAAGGATTCATCCTCCACTTCCTTTTCAGCCATCGCGCCCTGTTCAGCCCTCCTCCCCGTCCACGACACGTGGGGATGATACAGGGACTGACACGGCCGCGACAGGTACAGACGACAAGGTTTACGAGGATCTGCCGTCGTCACCTCCCACCCGGGCTTCTCCGCCCGATGAGATTGGATCGTTTCACTCCATGATTGCCAGGGCATCCGAGCTTTTCCAGCTCTGCCCGGAAGAGAAGAAGAAGCAAGGTTTCCTTTATCAACGGCGCAAGGCCAAGAGGAAGACGGTCTTCTCTGTACCTCTACTGGACGATATTTGGGATGAGGGCCTCGCCCTCCTCAAGAACCCATCCACGACGCCGGCTAGAAGGGATCAGTACGAGAAGAAGTACCGGGTCCCGGACGCGGCCCCCTTGTGCCTTCGGGCACAGCCGACCCCGGACTCGGTCGTCTCCACGGCGGCCAGGAAGAAAGCGGGGGGGGCACGGCCTCTACATCGACCTCCCCGCCGGACGGCGAGGGAAAGAAATTAGATACGATGGGACGCAGAGTCATCTCATCTGCGGCGACGACGATTAAGGCGGCCAATGCCTTGACTATCGTAGCACGCTACGACAGGGAGTTGTGGTACAAACTAGCCCCCCTGCTGGACTTCCTACCGGACGACAAGAGGGCGGAAGCCCTAGAGATCTTGCAGGAAGGAGAGGTGGCGTCGGACCACGCCATTACGATTGCGACGGACATCGCTGACGCTGGATTTCGCCAGTTGGGCAACGGCGTGTGCCTTGGGCGGCGTGGATGGCTCAAGGCTACTGACTTCCGTCAGGACGTGCAGACCAGAGTCTTGGACATGCCGTTCGACGGAAACAACCTGTTTGGGAAAACAGTGGACGATTCCCTTCAAGCCATCAAGGCAGACATGGAGACGACCCGGGCTCTTGGGGTTCTCCAGCAACGGAGGCCGAACCCTTCGGAGCGGCAGAGGCAAACAGGGTGCCTCCAAAGATTCCAGCGGCGGATTTTCCACCTACCGTCAAGCGGCCCGTTCATCGTCACAGGAAGCTTACAGGGGACGAGGCAAGTCAGGCGGACCCCGCCGTCGTCGCCAAGGAGGACAAGGCGGCAAAGCCTCGTCTAAGCAGGACTGAACCAGCCGTGGGGTCGGGCCCCCACCGAAGCACCCCTGTGGGAGGCCGGCTGGCGAGCTTCGTCAGCGTGTGGGAGTCCATCTCCACCGACCGTTGGGTGCTGGACGCCCTAGGTCAGGGTCACGCACTCAAGTTTCTAAAGAGGTGCACGCGCGTCCCCCCTGTGGCCAGGAAAGAACATCACGTCCCTCAACTTCTCTTGGAGGTAAAGGCGATGCTCAAGAAGGGCGCCATCGAGCTCGTCCCAAAGAGGCTTCGGGGCTCCGGAGTTTACTCAAGATACTTCCTCATGAAGAAGAAGACGGGAGGATGGCGTCCCATCCTGGATTCATCAAGGCACAGAAGTTCCGGATGGTCACCCTCCAACACGTCCTGGGTCAGCTGGAGGAGGGCGATTTCCTGTCGTCGTTGGATTTGGAGGATGCCTACTTCCATATTCCCATCCTAAAGGGACACCGAAAGTTTCTCAGGTTCGTGGTCCAAGGGCGTCACTACCAGTTCAGAGCCCTTCCCTTCGGATTGAGGTCGGCACCCAGGGTGTTCACCAAGTGCCTCGCACCGGTGGCAGCGCAGCTGCGCCGAGAGGGGATCCACGTCTACCCCTACCTGGACTACTGGCTCATCCAAGCAAAGACGAAGGAGCTCGCCGTGGAGCACACGGCAAGGACCGTCCAACTACTCACGGACCTGGGATTCTCCATAAACTACGCCAAGTCCCACCTGGTGCCCGCGCAAGACGCACTGTTTCTGGGAGCGAAGCTCGACACAGTGTCGCTTCTGGCCTCTCTGTCGGAGGAAAGGACGAGGGCCGTCTTGGGCAAGGTGCATCGGATGCTGGTTGCGGACGCGGCCAGAGTGAGGTCCATCAAGTCCCTCCTCGGAATGTCTTCTTGCATTTACCTCATCCACCTGTGCAGGCTCTGGATGCGCCCGTTGCAGGAGTTCCTGGACGCGCGCTGGATCCAGACAACGGGCAGCTTCGAGGAGAGGATCACACTCGACGAGAGTTTCCGACGAGCGATCCAGTGGTGGGGCACCCGCGCGCATCTGACGGCGGGCATGGACTTCCAGACCCCCGGCCACCAGGAGACAGTGACCACGGATGCCTCCCTGGCAGGGTGGTGAGCGCACACCGAAAATCTGCACGCGAGAGGCCTTTGGCTTCCGACGGAGAAGTCCCTCCATATCAACGTCCTGGAGCTCCGTGCAGTGTTTTGGGCCCTCAGGTCCTTTCTTCTGTCCCTCAAGGGCAAGGTGGTGAGGATCTTCACCGACAACACCACCACCATGTTCTACATCAGGAAACAGGGCAGAACCAGGTCCCCAGCCCTGTCCAAGGAAGCGCAGGATCTGTGGCATTGGGCCGTCGCCCAAGGGATGTTTCTGGTGCCGTTTCATCTGGCAGGGATAAAAAACACCATCGCCGACTCGCTCAGCAGAGAGCTGCGCTCGTGCCACGAGTGGGAACTACGACAGGATCTAGTGGACCGCCTCTTCCGACGGTGGGGCACACCCCAGATCGATTTGTTCGCGCCGTCGACGAACTCCAAGTGCCGGAGGTTCGCCAGCAGGTTTCCCCAGCCGAGTAGCATGGGCGATGCTTTCTCGTTCCCCTGGGAGGGCCTGTTTCTATACGCGTTCCCTCCATTGCCATTGCTGATCCGGCTCATCAACCAGCTCAAGAGGTCACGGTGCAGGATGATCCTCGTCGCACCTGCGTGGCCGAGGCAGATATGGTTCCCAGACCTTCTGGACTTGTCAGCGTCCCCGTCAACCAAGCTGGCAGTGGACGCGGATCTTCTCTCCAGGGAAGGAGGCGCCATCCTCCATCACGACCCGAAGTCGCTGAGCTTGCAGGCCTGGCTCCTGCAGCGTTAGAGTTTGGAGGATACGACATACCGGCCGACTGCAGAGAGGTTCTTGCAAAGGCCAGGGCGTCCACAACTCTTAAATGCTACGGACACAAATGGAAGAGGTTCTCTGTCTGGTGCCACGCACAGAAGATTAACCCTCTACGGATTACGGCTCCCCAAGTACTGCCGTACCTACTGACGCTGGCCAAGGCTGGACTGGCGCACGCGTCCATCAAGATTCATCTTGCTGCGATCTCCCGATACACCAGAACCACGGGGCGGACGTCTTTGTGGCCTCATCGTCTGGTGAAAAAGTTCATGAAGGGACTGTTCAGATCGTTCCCGCCGGTGAAGGCTCCGGCCCCGGCGTGGGAGCTCAACGTGGTGCTGACCAAGCTCATGGGACCTCCGTTCGAGCCTCTGCACTCGGCTCCGTTGAAGTTCTTGTCGTGGAAAACAGCGTTTCTTGTGGCCATCACCTCCGCACGACAGGTGGGAGAATCCAGGCCCTTTCCTGCAAGGCCCCGTACTTGACTTTTCACGACACGAGGGTAGTGCTCAGGACGCACCCCTCCTTCATGCCCAAGGTGCCGTCAGACTTCCACCTCAACGGACCCTTGGTGTTGCCTGTTTTCTTCCCGTCGCCTTCGTCGCCAGCTGAAAGGACTTTGCACTCGCTGGATGTGGCTAGAGCGCTGAAGTTCTACGTGGACCGCACAAAGTGTTTTCGGAAGACGTCACAACTCTTTGTGAACTTTGGACCTGTCAATCAGGGGAAGGCTCTCTCAAAGGCTTCCATTTCCAGATGGCTCTCCCGCTGTATCATGTACTGTCATCGGTTGGCAAACCGACCGCTGCCTGGCCGTCCAAGAGCCCATTCCACCAGAGCGATCGCAGCTACCACGGCGTTCCTATCTGGTGTGCCCTTGCTGGACATCTGCAGGGCTGCTACGTGGAGGTCGACGCACACCTTCACGAAATTCTACTGCGTCGATCGGGATTCCAGGGAGGAGTCCAGGGTCGGCCAAGCAGTGCTGCGCAACCTGTTCGCCTAAGGTGAGCCTGGTGAGTAGGTAAGAATTGCTTAATGTTGAGTTTGATGTAATGCTTAATGTTGAGCCTTTGCCACCTCCCGTGATTGTGCATGTGTGTACTGCTATGTATTCTTTATTCATGAGCATGTGAATCCATGCCAGACCCCATGCTGGAGAAGGAACAAGTTACTTACCTGTAACTGTTGTTCTCCAGCATGGGTCTGGCATGGATTCACATGCGAACCCTCCCGCCTTCCCCTCTGTGGCTCTTCACTTGGTCATACTGCCACTTCACGTGCTACCAAATCTGAAGATGGCTGCCAGAGGCGGGGCCTAGGTAGAGGGCAGTCATTGGCTGTGGTCAGTATGATGCAGAGATCAGTGATTGGTTACTACTACGAAAGACAGATCAGAAACGAAACTGATACTGATTTTTTCTTTACCGAGGATTCCCAGCCTGACGACGGGGAATATTCATGAGCATGTGAATCCATGCCAGACCCATGCTGGAGAACAACAGTTACAGGTAAGTAACTTGTTCCTTTTCCCACCTATGCACTCTTTTGCCCAAGGGACTCATCTCTCCACCATGAAGCAGCAGTTTAATGTTAATCGCTTCATTTCTGATGCTCAAGGAATTCGCTAAACATCTGGAAATGCAGCCTTTCACTCATATTCTCTCTTTCTCAGTATTTCTCCGCTCTTGATGTTCCTTTCCTATCCACCAGAGTACAGAGGCTCAATGCTGATTGGTTAATGGGCTCTAGGGATTGCCTGTGTGGGACATGTGCTCCCAGCAATGCAGTGTTCCTTTTCCTTTCTGGGTACCTTCTGTTCTCTTCCATGTTCAAGGTGACTTGTCTCTGATACTCCCAAGTGGAGCATGTATTGCTGCCCCGGTTGGTCAGCTCCTTGCGGTGTGTAGGCCCTTCCCCTTCAGATAGGTTTCCTACTCTGCTGTTGGTAGACTTTTGTCAGCCCCTCATGAGGTCTTCGGTTCAGAAACTCTTTGAGAAATGCCTGTTCCACTTGTGTCTTCACTCTCGGGATCTACTCCTCTGGTTTGGTAGATCCTCCCGCAGTTTATGCCTTTGCCACTCCTTCACTGCTGCATAGTCTCTCTCTGGAATGCTCTGCATTTTGGAGTTCAGCTACAATGTACATGTGGTCAGCAAGTGCATCAGTTAACATTACGTTCTACCGCCATCCTTTTTGCTTACTCCGCTGACTCCATCTTAGGTCTCATCCCCCTCCAATTTGATCAGTGGCAGACTTGTGTTGACCACGATCTCATTACCAAATTAACTCTATCTCCAGTTAAATAAACACCCTCTCTTGAGCTAGCCATCATACTAGCCATTGTGTTCCACGATAAAATCTCTAAAATACAGACAATATAAAGCATCAAATAAAGATCAAGTCTTCGTTATTGCCTGATTAGTACTCATTGGCAAGATTCCTATCCTTCAAAATGATCAAGCCAGGCGATTTATTCAAAGTGACGAGTAAACGAAAGCTTTGTTACAGCCATGTCATTCTTGCCCGGCGACGGCTTAACGAACATCTGCAAAGCTACCTCCATCGCTCCCCTCCCAAATGCAAAAGCAAATATCCTGTTCATTGGTAACATTGTACTGTGTGTAACTCCCTCCTTACTACCACACGGCACATTCAAACAGCCCAAACCGGGTGCCGGGTCCAGGTTCCAGGAATAGGGAATTACCGACCTTGGAGGGCCCGGTAATTCTCTTTCCCGGGACCCGGACCCGGTATATCCCATTCCCATTTGAGCCCCCATAGGGCTCAATGAGAATGGGTAGGATGCTAACAACGAGCCCGTTAATGACGGGCCCCTTGTTAGCATCTTGGTCTGCTAGCGGGTCCCGCTAAGAACGCCTGGTCCGACCAGACGTCCTCGGCGGGACCCGCTGCAGACTTCGTAATGAGGCGGCCCGCAGTGAACGGTGCCGGTCCCTTACCGGCACCGTTCGTTCTGTGGCCGCACTCGTTGTAATGCGGCCCATTGACCACAGCTGTGAGGCATGGCATAGGGTCACTTGGCAGCTGTGCCCATGCACAGGGAGGGTAGTATGAATACTACAGACTGCATTTGGTAATTACGAAAGCCGTTATAATGTTGCTTATTTGGGTGGTGTTATTTTTTTAACCAGCAGATTTTGCTGCTTGATCATTAACTGTAATTACAACAGGTGGCAAATTAACATATTTCTTGCGATAATCTGTAATCCTAATACCCTGGAGGGATCAATAATTTTCCGCCAGCTGTATTTCTGCCCAATATTCAGCTCTGAGAGGAAGTAGCTTTTTATAATAGTTAGCTTGAGCTCACAATACTCCTCTGTTCATGCTCTGAACCCTTGAAACCCTGCCAAGTCTGGGCTTGCCATCCATCTTCCAGCACATCACTGTACGTCTAAGTAAACACCCATCCTTCCTGTTTAGTGAGATTCTTTCTGTGATCATGGTTGTGTGCATATTAACATACATCATGTTCCCAGCAAGAGACGTCTGCAAGCATCCGATTCATTGTCTAATGCCCGGGGCAGACTTGCGGTGCCACAGTGTAATGTAATAGGAATTGATTTTGTGCTTCTTTCGAGCGTAGTGTTCTTCCGGGGCCCGGGATGGGTGCATTGAAAGATTTTAGCTCTTACCACAGCATTGTTCAATCCTCTTTATATGCATTTCAGCTTTTTGAAAACAAGAAGAATGAAAAGCCCAGAAGCCGGAAGGTGGCCGCTTATAGCTTTACTGGAAATCAGCGGAATCGATGCAGCACTTTCCGTGTGAAGAGAACTCAAACGATCTACTGGCAAGAAGGCCTGTTGGTGACCTTCGAAGGCGGCTACCTCAGGTAATCTGCTGGTTACCTTTTGAGGGTGGCTTCCAAGCGTGATCTTCTAGTGACTTTTGAGGGAGCATACCCCAAGTAATCTGTCAACTTCGAGCACGACTACCTGAGGTAATCGATGGTGACCTTCAAGTCTGGCTACTACATGTACTCTTCTAGTGACTTTTGAGGGAGCTCACCCCAAGAAATCAGCTAATGATCTTCAAGGGTGGCTCCCACATTTAATCTACTAGTTACCTTTGAGGGTAGCCACCTCAGTCAATCTGTTACTGGGTTGAGAAGCAGTGGTTCTCAACCACAAGTAGTCTTGAAATCATTGAGTACAAACTTTAACTAACCTGCTGGTGATGATTAAGTGCTGGAACCACCATTAATCGGTGATGGACCTCAAAAGACAGCAGCCTCAGGTATTCAGTTCTTGACCTACGGTAATCTGCTACTGGCCTTCGAAGGCAGTACCGCAGGTAATACACTAGTCACCTTTGAGGGAACGTATCTCATGTAATGTTTTACTGACCTTCAAAGTTAGGTTAGGTAACATTTAATAACATTTCAGTGGGGGCAACTCGTCTAATCTGTTAGTACCCTTAGATGGCAACACGCTCAAGGAACATGTTAGTCCTCTTCATGAGCCGGAGGGGGGATGGGGCTAGCAGTGTTAATCATTTGTAATCTACAAATGACAGGAGCACATCTCGGGCAACCTACATGAAAGCTTTGATCTTGGTGCCCTCACACAATCTCTTAGTGATTTTAGGTGGGAGGTGGTATATCACAGGTATGTATATATATATATATGTGGGTACTTGAGATCATCCATTGGTTACCTTCCAGAAGGGGACCTTGAGTGAACTCTTAGGGGTTTTAGAGTGCTCGGTCACATAGCATCTTTATTTGACTTGTAATCCATAGGTGGTCTATCAGGGGCAGTTACCTGTATGAATCTGTAGGTGATTTACTAAGGCAGGTATCTCTGACAATCTCTCTGTAACCTTACAGGATGAATATCGGGTAACCTGTGGGTGACTTTACCAGGTGGCTAAATCAGGCAATTTGTGATAATCCGTGGGACTTTTATCTGCAGTAATCTGTACAAGAATCCCATCTGGAAGGGACTGGGATTCTGATTACTGGAGGAAATAACTTCCAGTGGTCTTTCAAGATAACTTCCTAAAGTAGCCCCTTGGTTCCTTTTGGTGGCAGCTAGCTCGGTTAACCCATCTGTGCACTTACGCCTCTGCCAGCAATTGTGTACGTCCCTTTCTCTACCAGTTGCCTCAGGTAGCACGTTCATAGGCTCCCAGAAAGCTGCCTTCTAAATTATTTAGCAGCCATGCTCTGTGGCTACCGCTGAAATCTGTATTCTGCTACCGTCTTGGGTAGCGTGGCACCGATCTCCACACTGTCACCACTGCTTCTTACACTCTCATTGATCTCTCCTATGGAAGGTTTTTCTGTTGCTCAGTATCTTTTTATCTGTTTCTATTCTCCAGTGTTGAATCCTCAGATGTTTACTGGAATAAGAAGAAAAGTGAAGGCATCCGGTTAATTTGCCAGTCCGAGATGAGAGATTTCTCAGCGATGGCTTTTATCACGGACCATGTGAACTCTCTGATAGACCAGTGGTTTCCTGGTAAGATGAGTGAGGGCTTCCAGGCATTTGCTTTCATCATTATTTGTGTTTTTAATTGCTGTGAGCTTTACCTGCTATTGCTTGGCGTAGATAAATCAATAAGGATAGATTCTCCTCCCCGCGCACAGGGTAGAGCTACAGGGTCTGGCTTAGTCAGCATATATGCTCTGTGAAGGAACATCCGCACCCAGCTTCACTGTCTACTCTATCTGCATCAATGAGTCAAGAGTTTGTATTCCACCCAAGCCCTCTTTCCCTTCAGTGTTCCCCTGGTAGAGTGAATGAATCCGCAGCAGCTGGCATACCCTAACATGTTAAGCACACCAACCAAACATAGGGTATCCATACACAAAGGGGCAATTAAGAAACAGAAGCCCTCATTCCAACCAAGCCTTCCCACATTGAGGAGATTGCAGGCAGCCCCTCTGGTGGCCCTCAACCTGAGGTGGAAAGTTGCGCTACAGGAAGAGTCTCACCTGGGAGAGCAGAGTATTTACGATTAAACAATCATTAGTGTAACAGCAGCAGAGGACAAACACCTGCTCAGGCAATATCAGTATACCCCCTTTGATGAAGCCGAAGGCTTAACTGCTGGCCTAGCACCTTGATGGTCCACGTCTCCAATGATAGCGTCTGTTTGTGAAACTAAATAGCCTGTAAATTGGGGTGAATGATGCATCTACTGGGTAAGAGGAAGGCGTAATAGCTGGGCTCTGGGAACAGAGGAGGGGGGTCCGGGGTTACAGCCCAAAGGGTGAAGGATCCCACTCATTGCCAAGTTTCAAAAATGTCAGCCAGCCCTCCCAGAAAAAGTTTGTCTCCACCATGAAGGGTTGCTATTGTTTCTTGGCCACCAGAGTTTGGGTACTGGCTGAGAACCGATGTAGGTAGCCCACCATGCTACGTTCCCCCTGGTGCCACAGCAGCACTGGAAACCCCTGCCCCACCATGGCCAACAGGGACAGTGGCCACCTTACCCTTTCCCTGTGAGACCAATCAAATCCCTTTTTGCTGTAGCTGCCAGTTTCTTATCTTTGGTTTGGTGGTCTGGGGCAGAGCCAGAGATGGATGGCTACCAAATATGAGTGGTTTTAACATGCCTGCCCTCAGCCATAAAACATGGACTCTTCCTCCTTCCAGAAAGACAGACACCCTCGAAGTGTGTGTTATGTTATGTTACGTTATAACTACTTATATAGCGCACGGTCGCGCTTAAGGAGAGAGAGAGAGAGAGCAGGGAACTAGGAGAGTTAGAAAATGTGGGTTTTGATCCTCTTTCTGAACTGAACGTAGTTAGAGATTTGTTTGATGGCCAGTGGAAGTTTATTCCACAGGGCTGCTGCGGCAATCAAGAAGGCTCGCCCACCTACACATTCACGCTTGTATCTAGGTGCTAGAAGCATTTCGGCAGCAGCGGAATGAAGATTGCCAGTAGGATAATCGAGAAAATTTCGCTTGGAGATATTCCGCTCCCTGGTTGTGAAGAACACGATGAACAATACACAGGGCCTTAAACTCCACCCATTGGGCCACCGGAAGCCAGTGCAGAGGTCGGAGCACTGGCGAGATGTGAACTCCGTAAGGGGTATCAGTGGCCACCTGAGCGGCCAGGTTCTGTAAGTACTGCAGTCGTTTTATCAGCTTCTTAGGTTGGGTCAGATATAGAGAATTACAATAGTCTATCCGCGATAGTACCAAGGCGGCAACTACAGGGGGGATAAAGAGGGGGCGGGATCAGGGGCAACACCTTCCTAAGAGTTTTTCGTTGGAGGTGGCCAGCCTGACACACTGCCGTAACCTGTTGGTCCATAGACAGAGAGGCTGATAGCATGACACCCAGGTTTTTTACTTTCTTAACCCGGGTAGGTAAAGGATCCAAATAGGAGGGCCAGAAAGAGGTCACCCAGAGTGTAGGATTAGGTGGGTAGCCCACCACCATCACCTCGGTTTTATCACCGTTCAACCTGAGCCAGTTGTGGCCCATCCAGTCCCCCACCGCCGCCAGACACCCCCGCAGGCACAATGACGCCTCAGATTTATCAAGATCTAATCGAATCAATATCTGGGTGTCGTCGGCGTACGAGTAGCATCTGATGCCGAAGGAGCGGATGAGACACACTAGGGCCCAGATATAGATGTTGAACAGGATAGGTGACAGGGAGGAGCCCTGTGGAACCCCACAACTCAGGTGACAAGGAGAGGAAAGGAAGGGTGGCATTGCTAGGATCTGTGAACTATCCGCAAGGAACGACCTAAACCAGGCTAGTACCTGCCCTGAGATACCAAACCGGTCGAGGTGGGACAGCAAGATGGAGTGGTCGACCGTGTCGAAGGCCGCTGATAAGTCCAATAAGATCAGGGCCCCCACACCACCAGTGTGCACCAGCCTGGTCATGTCATCCAGAACGGCTACCAGTACACACTATGTGCCTCGGCCAGGACGAAAACTGGATTGAACTGTGTCCGAAAACTTGTTGGATTCCAGATGGGAGGAGAGCAGAGGGGACACCAGTGACTCTAGGAGTTTAGCCAGGAGAGGGAGAAGAGAGATAGGGCAAAAATTAGATGGGATAGCGGGGTCCAGAGTCTGTTTCTTCAGCAGAGCGTCCACTCATGCTGATTTCAATTCCTGTGAGATGAGCCCTGTCAGAAGTGAATTGTTAACAGCAAGAGTGACCTCCGATAGTAAATATGGAACTATGTCTTTCATGACCCTCAAAAGGATGGCATCAGAGCGGGAACAAGATGTAGTCTTCTTAATAGCCGTAAAAGGACATAACATTCAGGGGTATGAAGCCAGAGGCTAGATGTCCACTGAAACGAGTAGACCCGTTGGGTCGGGTGCCCTTTTTCAGGCATTCCTTGTTGGTGTCCATGGAAATCTGGATGGCATCGGAGTGCGTTGTGAAATTTGCTCTTGGCGGACTGCCTAACTGATCACCAGCTTCATGCAATGTGTACAGTCTGGTTGCTCGGAGTATCTGTGGTTCCTGAAACCATTAGGCAAGGCTTTGGCACTATCCAAACACATACAACATAATTATGGTCACTGCAAGACTTTTACCAAGTTATTGGCGATGCAGTCTGCTCCCACCAAATGCTTGAAGCCCCTTCCAACATACTCTGGCATGCATTTAGATAAATCTATAGGTAAGCAACAGTAAATATGACGTGACACTGTTGGCCCGTCTGGAGTGTTAACGGCGGAAGTATGCATGCATGGATGGGTGCATAAGTCAACATTGGTGGCAGATATGTGCTATAGAAATGTTCATTAACATAGTGACTTTGACTTAGAAGGAACTGCTGTGTCAACCCACTGCAACCCAAACCTACAAAGGTTTAATTGATGTCATCTATGTCGTCATCAGTGTACTCCTGGGCTACCCAATCGGGTGGGTGCGGGGGGGGCACAGAGATAAATTGTAGCTTCCAACACTTGCCAACTTTCAGGGATTTTGTTGCGTGAAACCATCCCTTTAGCTATAAAGTTTTTTTTGCTGAATTTGAACAGCTTTGCTATGCTATATCTCGCCCCCCCTGCAGTGCTATGTCCCCGACTATGTCATATTCAATATTATGAGTGTTTCCAAGCTATGCAACATGCGATTTCCACCCCCACACACATCCATCCACGCATGCATAAATGCAAGCACCAGCTAATAACACACCATACAGGCCAACCGTGGCACAAGTCAACACCAGTGGGAGGTGTGTGCTATACAAATGCCATTTAACATAGTGACCCACTTTGCAATAATGAGGAACTGTACACGTTTGGGTGAGACATGTGGTGTATCAGCAAACCTTTGATCCATATGCTCTTACTAGAATTTATTGCAAGTTTACCGCAAGAATTTACTACGATTTTAATTTTTTCTATTTTGTTGTCTTTCCTTTCCGCGAGATTTCCCTGCATAGCATTACTTTGCTGCAAACATAATTCTCACATAAATGCAAACAGATTTGATTACCGCGAAACGACAAAAACGCCATAAAATAAACTCTGCTAAGGCCATGCTCCCCACGCTTCCAAATAAGCACACCGGATTTTTTGGTCCCCCCGCATTCACCCTAATGGGAACCCTGCATCCCTTTGCCTGTGACATGCCAGCACTTCCATATGAAATTCACAATCCTCTGCTGTGACGTCACAGCAAGAGAATATGGCATTTTGAAAGCGATGGCTTCTAACAGAAACCACCCTGAACACGGCTATGTCTGTAAAGCCCAAATGGATGGCTGGAGCCAAGGACTAGATAGGAAAAGAGATGTATGAGATTTGGACTAGGTGGCTCCTGGTTCCCCTTCTTCGACGTATTCTGAGTTGTTTACACAGGGCCTGGGCGTCTTGCTCCTCACTAACTATATACTTCCCAAAAATGAATCATGTGGTTTAGTGTACGAATTGAGTGTGGCAGAGTTATTAAGGTAATCAATTTTTCATGTTTGGCTTCTACTTTTATCTAACAGATTTATCTCGCCATTGGTCAAGCTTCATCAGACTGGCTCTTGTAAGAGCGCCATACCTGGAGGGCATTGTAAACACATTGGCACAGAGAGAAGAGCATGACATGTTGTATTAGCAACCTGCCATGAGAGGTGCCAACACTTCCCTGCCAAGCTAGAATAACCACCGTCTTTCCAAATAGGCTGACTCTAAAGGGTTCCTGTGACATTAAACCACCGACTAATGTCTCTAGCACATTTTTGCCATAATACATTTAGAAGGAAACATTGAGAAATGCAGCTGGCAACAGTCCCTATTGTTAAGAGTAGAAGATTAGAAGCAGCTAATATTGTAAAGAAACAACCACATTGTTTCTCATTCTTTCTCTGTAAAGGCCTTTTCTCTTTTCCTCTTATTTTTTCTTGTTGAAGTCTCTTGTTCCTCAATTATCAGTGCAGTTTCTCATTAACCCTTGCTCTGCCTTTTTTCTGATACTTGCTTCTTTTCTTGCACTTTTCTCCAGTAGCTCTGTTTTCTGCCCCATCTTCTGAGCGGAGGGAGGCAGGCAATATGAGCAACAGAGCCAGAAATAAACCATAACAGTAGTAATACCCAGGGGATGGGGAAGCCGATGTGAACAACGCGGTGCATCCTGACAAGGTGTTCAAGGGTTGATGCCAAACCTCACAGTGTGTAGTTCTGCAAAGAGAATAGAGGTGGTAATGCCAGCCTCCACTACCCACCCTAGACGAGTGCCTCAGAAGTTCATGGGGTTGATGAATCCAGAGATTGCTGCTAAACATCGGGGGAAATGAATCCTTGTTGCAAAAAAACAAAGAAAATACCTCCAAAAAATATCCTGCTTTCTCGGTCTTTTTGAGGCCAGTCACAATCTCTAACTACAGTTGGACGCTTGTGAGTGAAAAGGAGCTGGTCGCTATGCTAAGGAGACTTCATTAAGATCTCGTGCCCAGGGAGATGAAGACCACAGGCTCCAACTTGCCGAAGTCAGGAATGTTTCTAGAAGTGCATGAGAATAGATGGCGTAGACGGTGGTCTGTATCCCCTTAAGAGATTCAGAGGAAAGCTCCTACATATGTTTTTATAACTCTACCCCGGGGCGATTCAGAAGTTGAATGTCGGTCAAGATTAGTTTGGATCTTAATTTCCCTTTTTTGTAAGTAACATTTCTAGTACTCAGATTTTCCATTTCTGATTTATGATAGAATCCTCTGCCTTCCTTGGCAGAGTCATTTCCTGCCACAGGGGCTAGCAATAACCTCTAAACTTGTCCCTTCCGCTATTTCTTTCGAACAGTTATTTCTCTTGTACCTTGCAGAGGCATAATCACCGTCGGGGGTGTCATATCACCGGTGTGAATCGGCTGTGCCGGTGCTTACCGACTTGTCGGGTTTAGAGAGTTCGGTCGGGTCTGAAGACGTGCATCGGGCCCAGAGCGGTCATGACGAGGCTTCCTGTCTCTGGTCAATAACAGTTTCAGTCCGATGTCAGAAACGGGGCGACAGGAAGCAAATGAGGGCACATTGGTCGGTAACCCTTTCATATGCAAAATTCCAATTCTTCCGGAAAAAGTGCTACTGTTGGGTTTGTTAACTGTGGTGGCCCATATTCCTTATGAAGCCAAGTTCCCACCACAGCTCACATTAGTTGAGTCCTTTATGAATGAAAGTGTCAATTGTATACATTTAACAATATACGGAGCTGCCTGCTTGTTTGACAAGCAAAACATAACCTTTTTGCACGTTATCCATATGATGCAAAACATTAAGCCTGCCTGTTGCCATAAGGAAATAATGAAAAAACAAGCAACCTTTATCGTTATAAAATAGATGGCAGCTTGCAATGTCACTATAAAAGCCAGGAAATTATGTTCTTGCTACAGGCTAGTTGTGGCATCACAACTGACCTATTATAAGAAAATGACATCACATCAGCTCCGTAGTCAATTATGTTTCAATTGTGACGTCACAATGTCTGTTGCTTGAGCCAGCAAAGGTCAGAATTCCAGCTGTCATTGCAGCAGTTAATTTAAGCTGTTGCAAGCTTTTCAAATTCCTTGCTTGCGAAATCGTTTTCTGTGACACTTTACAGAAATTAATTGACAAGGAATTGTTTATGGTAGAATGTTTGATTTGTGCGCTGCTGAAGTGTAATGCATGTGAGTCAGAAGCTAAACATTGTTACTCAACTTAAAGTACAAAATGAAAATGTTTTTTCAATGCATTGTATTCAAATGTTTACATATTTTTCCGCAGCGCTTGCAAAGCTGCCAATAAGCTTTTTTTTTTTAAATCCAAACAAATTCTACATTGATAAATGGATCAGCACGTATTACTTTAGATTAAGTAAGACGCCATGTATTAAAGCGGATGACGGTGTGAGGCCATGTGTTATTTATTATAAGTGATAAAATACCCCCGTACCGAATGTAGTGGTGATGATGATAATGATGTGTTATTTATATAGCGCCTTAATCCAAAGCGCTTTACAGAGCACATATTTACATACAATATCACCCAACAGAAATTGGTCCTCATTTATCGGCCTCGGAAGGAAAGGTATTGCAAGTCACCTTGTAAAGGAACCCGGTGGGCACGTAACTCCTCTGTGACTTGCAATAGCCTTATAATGTAGGGTAGGGGGTACTTTATCTGACAGGTGACCAGCTCACAGCAGACTAGTCCGTCAACAGGACAGACACCCAGCCCTCTCCTTTTCTTGCAACCGAGGTCTGCATTTGCAGAGTATAAACGGCTAGTTCCCGAATGCAGATAAACGCACAGCAGAGGAAGCACCGCTCAAAAATGGCACATAGGGTGCTTGGAGCTCTGCTTGAGATTTCTAAGCGCTCTGGGGTGATTGTTGCATATAGTGTCTTCTAAATTAATCAAACTGCTGCGCACCTATTAAGTTTAATTGTGTTCAGACCCCTTTCGTGCAAATACTCCGCACAACTCAAGTAGCCAATGGCACATGTGAGCGAGAAATCCATCCAGTCCAGATTTGGCGATTTGTTTGCATTTTGCTACCTCTAGTTCTGGCCTTCTAGTAGAAAAGGTACACTATACTGGTACAGACGTGCAAAGAAAACAAACATGACAGGGCCATGGTGCGAAGAATTATAGATCTCTGCTCAAACATGAGACAGCAACCACAAGTCTGAAAATGCAATCTGCGGTTGCCCGAGCTGGTTTGATGTCTGTCAGCCGAGCTTCGTTGTAACGCAGTCCCATCTCTGTAGCTCTCATACCTCCTAAGGCAGGCGAACTGTATTGTTTTGGGCGGTTTTGAGTGCATTTATTTGTTTATTTGTGGGAATTGCAGGGAAAGGAATGCATTTTTGGCGCAAAAACGTGTGCAAAATATTTAACACTGATTTACAGAGCAGAGTACCAGTGTCCTTAACAATGAGTGAGAGGGTGTGCATACATGACCTGATGCTGCAGGGGAGGTAGAAACACGAACCAGGGACGAGGACAGCAGAGCATGGTATAGGAACGCATAGAGGCGGAAGTGCTATGAGGGTGTGGATATAAAACCAGATGATGCAGGGGAGGTAGAAACACGAACCAGGGACGAGGACAGCAGAGCATGGTATAGGAACGCATAGAGGCGGAAGTGCCATGAGGGTGTGGATATAAAACCAGATGATGCAGGGGAGGTAGAAACACGAACCAGGGACGAGGACAGCAGAGCATGGCATAGGAACGCATAGAGGCGGAAGTGCTATGAGGGTGTGGATATAAGAACAGATGATGCAGGGGAGGTAGAAACACGAACCAGGGACGAGGACAGCAGAGCATGGTATAGGAACGCATAGAGGCGGAAGTGCTATGAGGGTGTGGATATAAAACCAGATGATGCAGGGGAGGTAGAAACACGAACCAGGGACGAGGACAGAAGAGCATGGTATAGGAACGCATAGAGGCGGAAGTGCTATGAGGGTGTGGATATAAAACCAGATGATGCAGGGGAGGTAGAAACACGAACCAGGGACGAGGACAGCAGAGCATGGTATAGGAACGCATAGAGGCGGAAGTGCTATGAGGGTGTGGATATAAAACCAGATGATGCAGGGGAGGTAGAAACACGAACCAGGGACGAGGACAGCAGAGCATGGTATAGGAACGCATAGAGGGGGGAAGTGCTATGAGGGTGTGGATATAAAACCAGATGATGCAGGGGAGGTAGAAACACGAACCAGGGACGAGGACAGCAGAGCATGGTATATGAACGCATAGAGGGGGAAGTGCTATGAGGGTGTGGATATAAAACCAGATGATGCAGGGGAGGTAGAAACACGAACCAGGGACGAGGACAGCAGAGCATGGTATAGGAACGCATAGAGGCGGAAGTGCTAGTAGGGTGTGGATATAAGACCAGATGATGCAGGGGAGATAGAAACACGAACCAGGGACGAGGACAGCAGAGCATGGTATAGGAACGCATAGAGGCGGAAGTGCTAAGAGGGTGTGGATATAAGACCAGATGATGCAGGGGAGGTAGAAACATGAACCAGGGACGAGGACAACAGAGCATGGTATAGGAACGCATAGAGGCGGAAGTGCTAAGAGGGTGTGGATATAAAACCAGATGTTGCAGGGGAGGTAGAAACATGAAGAGAAACGAAAGAGGACCCAAAGGTGGGGCCCTCCCGTCCCCTGCACACTAATTTCTGATGCCACAAAGGGCATTCAAACATGTAAACATAACAGTAGTTTGTCAATTGAAAGCATAACAGTTTATTTGGCAAAAGAACAACGTTTGCCTAGAGGCACATTCAGTTGCAAGAAATAATTGGTAACATTTAGCATATTAAAAACTGCGAAGAAGCAATAGATGATGCAGAAAGAATGCTGTCCAATTATGGGGTGGCCGACGCGTTTCGAGGAGTCCCTCTTCTTCAAAAGGGCCTAATTGGACTATTTTCAACAATTCAAGGAGATAGAAGAAAAAAAATCATTTCAATGCCAGTAGAACACTAACAAGCAATACATATCGCAAGATGCTGGGGCGATGGTAAAGAGCAGAATACTAAAGTCCCGGTGTAGTAAAAAGAATGAACTAATATATTCAAGATAACCACCTTGTGCTTATAAACGAACCCATTCCAAAAGAGGTGAGTTGAGTAAGGTCCACCTGTGGGGAGGGGTATACAATACGGCATGAACAAGTGTTGGACACGGAAAAATTGTGCATAGGGAGCGAATTTAAGAGTGGCAAAAAGCCGCCTATGTATGGATGTAGTTAATCAAAAGCATTATATGTGCTCAATGAGATTTAAAAAAAAATTCTAAATTCAAACCGGGCACGGATTAATGTATACACTCACTCAGGTTGCATGGCGAATAACCTAGGCAACTGAGGCATCCGCGTGGACAACGAATGTCGGGATGTAGCAAAGATCAGATGCAGGGCGTCAGTTGGAAACCACGTACTGCTAGCACCTAAATAAAAACACATGTATGTCTGATATTATGGTTAGCAATATGCCATGGGCCTACCGCTCGGGCAGAGAGTAACGGATTACGGTCGCTTACCTGTTCAGTTCAAGGAACAAGGTGTATGCAAACTGGACCCGGCAAACAGTGACCCAGCGCGGTCGTTACCTAGGAAACGTGCTGCGCTGGAGTCAAGCCGCCAAGAAGGAAAACAAATCGGGGTATCGACATAGAAAAGGGCGCAGATGCCGATCAGTAAGAAAATGGGCAGCCATCTTGAAAGGGTGAAGAATATAGACGCGCTAATAAGAACTAGACAGATATAGGAAAATATAAAGAAATATAGAGTGAATAGTATCCATGGTGAACCATAGAGATTCTGATGTTCACCACCGCATCGCATCATATTGCTTTAGTCCTAATGAAACAGAAATTTGTAAAGACAACAACATTCATTGTAATCATGATAGAAAATGCAAATAGCACATGTGGTTTCTCTTAGTGATACAGAACAAATCATACAGGGCCAAGTGGCTTCTCATTATATAGTCAATCAAGTTTGGTCAGTAACAAGGAGATTAAAAACAGAAATAAACAGATTGCAGTGTACCATATGACTAATACAAAGTACGAGTGGATAGAGGGTTACCTCAATTGGTCATTCACGAGCAGATACCAACAGTTAAGAGAATATATACAGGTCATATATACAGGTCATACAGAGGAAATCACACCTCCCATGAATGCATAGCAGAGTCACCATGGTTCGAGGGAGTAAAAAGGTTGAAAGACATAGATAAAAACAAGGGATGGGTTACAATCACTTACATACAGTGGTTGACGGTGTGACCTGTGATTATAGTTTAGCAGTTATCTATAAAAAGCAACTCGGAGAGAATTCCTCGTTCAAACCCTTAGGTTGAAGAGTATCCAGTGTGTGAATCCAGTACTTCTCTCGCTGTGACAGTAGGGATTGATAATTACCACCCCTGTGTGGTCGTTTCACAATTTCTACAACTTGAAATTTCATTTGTGCAATAGTATGCTAGTGTTCGATAAAATGCCTTGCCACTGGGGATCTGAGGTTCTTACACCTGATGGTGGATTTGTGTTCAGACCATCTTTCTTTAATGGGTCTTGTTGTTTGACCTATATATAATTTCCCGCAGGGACATTTTAATGCGTAAATGACTCCTGCGGAAAGGCAGGTAGCAAAGTCTCTGATTTTCAGTTTCTTCCCAGTTTGTGGGTGAGATCTGGTCTTATATCCACACCATCTTAGCACTTCCGTCTCTATGCCGTTCCTATACCATGCTCTGCTGTCCTCGTCCCTGGTTCATGTTTCTACCTCCCCTGCATCATCTGGTCTTATATCCACACCCTCTTAGCACTTCCACCTCTATGCGTTCCTTTACCATGCTCTGCTGTCCTCGTCCTTGGTTCATGTTTCTACCTCCCCTGCACCATCTGGTCTTATATCCACACCCTCATAGCACTTCTGCCTCTATGCGTTCCTATACCATGCTCTGCTGTCCTCGTCCCTCGTTCATGTTTCTACCTCCCCTGCATCATCTGGTCTTATATCCACACCCTCTTAGCACTTCTGCCTCTATGTCGTCCTATACCATGCTCTGCTGTCCTCGTCCCTGGTTCATGTTTCTACCTCCCCTGCATCATCTGGTCTTATATCCACGCCCTCTTAGCACTTCTGCCTCTATGTGTTCCTATACCATGCTCTGCTGTCCTCGTCCCCTGCATCATCTGGTCTTATATCCACATACTCTTAGCACTTCCACCTCTATGCGTTTCCTTACCATGCTCTGCGGTCCTCGTCCCAGGTTCATATTTCTATCTCTCCTGCATCATCCGGTTTTATATCCACACCTTCCTAGAACTTCTGCCTCTATAGCGTTCCTATACCATGCTCTGCTGTCCTCGTCCCTGGTTCATATTTCTACCTCCCCTGCATCAGCTGGCCTTATATCCACACCCTCTTAGCACTTCTGCTTCCATGCCGTTCCTATACCATGCTCTGCTGTCCTCCTCCCTGGTTCATATTTCTACCTCCCCTGCATCATCTGGTTTTATATCCACACCCTCTTAGCACTTCCACCTCTATGCGTTCCTTTACCATGCTCTGCTGTCCTCGTCCTTGGTTCATGTTTCTACCTCCCCTGCACCATCTGGTCTTATATCCACACTCTCTTAGTACTTCTGCCTCTCTGCGTTCCTATACCATGCTCTGCTGTCCTCGCCCCTTGTTCATGTTTCTACCTCCCCTGCATCATCTGGTCTTATATCCACACCCTCATAGCACTTCCGCCTCTATGCGTTCCTATACCATGCTCTGCTGTCCTCGTCCCTGGTTCATGTTTCTACCTCCCCTGCATCATCTGGTCTTATATCCACACCCTCTGAGCACTTCCGCCTCTATGCGTTCCTATACCATGCTCTGTTGTCCTCGCCCCTTGTTCATGTTTCTACTTCCCCTGCATCATCTGGTCTTATATCCACACCCTCATAGCACTTCCGCCTCTATGCGTTCCTAGACCATGCTCTGCTGTCGTTGTCCCTGGTTCATTTTTCTACCTACCCTGCATCATCTGGTCTTATATCCACACCATCTTAGCACTTCCGTCTCTATGCCGTTCCTATACCATGCTCTGCTGTCCTCGTCCCTGGTTCATGTTTCTACCTCCCCTGCATCATCTGGTCTTATATCCACACCCTCTTAGCACTTCCACCTCTATGCGTTCCTTTACCATGCTCTGCTGTCCTCGTCCTTGGTTCATGTTTCTACCTCCCCTGCACCATCTGGTCTTATATCCACACTCTCTTAGTACTTCTGCCTCTATGCGTTCCTATACCATGCTCTGCTGTCCTCGCCCCTTGTTCATGTTTCTACCTCCCCTGCATCATCTGGTCTTATATCCACACCCTCATAGCACTTCCGCCTCTATGCGTTCCTATACCATGCTCTGCTGTCCTCGTCCCTGGTTCATGTTTCTACCTCCCCTGCATCATCTGGTCTTATATCCACACCCTCTTAGCACTTCCGCCTCTATGCGTTCCTATACCATGCTCTGCTGTCCTCGCTCCTTGTTCATGTTTCTACCTCCACTGCATCATCTGGTCTTATATCCACACCCTCATAGCACTTCCGCCTCTATGCGTTCCTATACCATGCTCTGCTGTCCTCGTCCCTCCCTGGTTCATGTTTCTACCTCCCCTGCATCATCTGGTCTTATATCCACACCCTCTTAGCACGCCCGCCTCTATGCGTTCCTATACCATACTCTGCTGTCCTCGTCCCTGGTTCATGTTTCTACCTCCCCTGCATCATCTGGTCTTATATCCACACCCTCTTAGCACTTCTGCCTCTATGTGTTCCTATACCATGCTCTGCTGTCCTCGTCCCTGGTTCATGTTTCTACCTCCCCTGCATCATCTGGTCTTACATCCACACTCTCTTAGCACTTCTGCCTCTTTGCGTTCCTATACCATGCTCTGCTGTCCTCGTCCCCTGCATCATCTGGTCTTATATCCACATACTCTTAGCACTTCCACCTCTATGCGTTTCCTTACCATGCTCTGCGGTCCTCGTCCCAGGTTCATATTTCTATCTCTCCTGCATCATCTGGTCTTATATCCACACCCTCCTAGCACTTCTGCCTCTATAGCGTTCCTATACCATGCTCTGCTGTCCTCGTCCCTGGTTCATATTTCTACCTCCCCTGCATCATCTGGCCTTATATCCACACCCTCTTAGCACTTCTGCTTCTATGCCGTTCCTATACCATGCTCTGCTGTCCTCCTCCCTGGTTCATATTGCTACCTCCCATGCATCATCTGGTCTTATATCCACACCCTTTTAGCACTTGCGCCTCTATGCGTTCCTATACTATGCTCTGCTGTCGTCCCTGGTTCATGTTTCTACCTCCCCTGCATCATCTGGTCTTATATCCACACCCTCTTAGCACTTCCACCTCTATTCATTCCTATACCATGCTCTGCTGTCCTCGCCCCTGGTTCATGTTTCTACCTCCCCTGCATCATCTGGTCTTATATCCACATCCTCTTAGCACTTCTGCCTCTTTGCGTTCCTATACTATGCTCTGCTGTCCTCATCCCCTGTATCATCTGGTCTTATATCCACACCCTCTTAGCACTTCCGCCTCTATGCGTTCCTATACCATGCTCTCCTATCCTTGTCCCTGGTTCATTTTTCTACCTCCCCTGCATCATCTGGTCCTATATTCACACCCTTTTAGCACTTCTGCCTCGATGCGTTCCTATACCATGCTCTCCTCGTCCCTGGTTCACGTTTCTACCTCCCCTGCATCATCTGGTCTTATATTCACACCCTCTTAGCACTTCTGTCTCTATGCGTTCCTATACCATGCTCTGCTGTCCTCGTCCCTGGTTCATGTTTCTACCTCCCCTGCATCATCTGGTCTTATATCCACACCTTCATAGCACTTCCGCCTCTATGCGTTCCTATACCATGCTCTGCTGTCCTTGTCCCATGTTTCTACCTCCCCTGCATCATCTGGTCTTATATCCACACCCTCTTAGCATTTCCGCCTCTATGCCGTTCCTATACCATGCTCTGCTGTCCTCGTCCCATGTTTCTACCTCCCCTGCATCATCTTTTCTTATATCCACACACTCTTAGTACTTCCGTCTCTATGCGTTCCTATACCATGCTCTGCTGTCCTCGACCCTATTTCATGTTTCTACCTCCCCTGCATCATCCGGTCTTATATCCACACCCTCTGAGCACTTCTGCCTGTATGTGTTCCTATAGCATGCTCTGCTGTCCTTGCCCCCGGTTCATGTTTCTACCTCCTCGGCATCATCTGGTCTTACATCAATACAATCAAATTCACAATGGAAGTAGGAGAACCTTCATTACATTTTTTAGATGTGAGCTTGCAGATTAAGGAGGGCCACATCGAAACCACGGTGTATCATAAACCAACAGACGTGAACAATCATCTACATTTTAGCAAGTTCCATTCGAAACCTATGCTAAAAAGTCTCCCATTTAGTCAAATTGAAGAGAATTATCTCAGACCCAGCAGGCCTTGACTCAGAATGTTCACTCTTGGTTGAACGATTTGAATCCAGGGGTTATTCAGATACAGTCACAGGACAAGCCCGTAATAGATCAGCTACCTTCACGAAGGAACAACTCCGCATTCCGAAAGTCAAGGATAAGTCCACACCACTACTTTATATCTCTAAGTACTCACGTCAGAGTTTCCAAATCAGTAAAATTTGCCTAAAAACTGGACCATTCTACACAATGACCCTGCTCTTTTGAAATTATTTCCCAAAGCACCGATGATGGCTTTCAAACGTGGGCACAATCTCAAAGACAAATTAGTGAGAGCGGAAAGACGATGCAGGGGAGGTAGAAAAATGAACCAGGGACAACGACAGCAGAGCATGGTCTAGGAACGCATAGAGGCGGAAGTGCTTTGAGCGTGTGGATATAAGACCAGATGATGCAGGGGAAGTAGAAACATGAACAAGGGGCGAAGACAGCAGAGCATGGTATAGGAACGCATAGAGGCGGAAGTGCTAAGAGGGTGTGGATATAAGACCAGATGATGCAGAGGAGGTAGAAACATGAACCAGGGACGAGGACAGCAGAGCATGGTATAGGAGCGCATAGAGGCGGAAGTGCTATGAGGGTGTGGATATAAAACCAGATGATGCAGGGGAGGTAGAAACACGAACCAGGGACGAGGACAGCAGAGCATGGTATAGGAACGCATAGAGGCGGAAGTGCTATGAGGGTGTGGATATAAAACCAGATGATGCAGGGGAGGTAGAAACACGAACCAGGGACGAGGACAGCAGAGCATGGTATAGGAACGCATAGAGGCGGAAGTGCTATGAGGGTGTGGATATAAAACCAGATGATGCAGGGGAGGTAGAAACACGAACCAGGGACGAGGACAGCAGAGCATGGTATAGGAACGCATAGAGGCGGAAGTGCTATGAGGGTGTGGATATAAAACCAGATGATGCAGGGGAGGTAGAAACACGAACCAGGGACGAGGACAGCAGAGCCATGGTATAGGAACGCATAGAGGGGGAAGTGCTATGAGGGTGTGGATATAAAACCAGATGATGCAGGGGAGGTAGAAACACGAACCAGGGACGAGGACAGCAGAGCATGGTATAGGAACGCATAGAGGGGGAAGTGCTATGAGGGTGTGGATATAAAACCAGATGATGCAGGGGAGGTAGAAACACGAACCAGGGACGAGGACAGCAGAGCATGGTATAGGAACGCATAGAGGCGGAAGTGCTAGTAGGGTGTGGATATAAGACCAGATGATGCAGGGGAGATAGAAACACGAACCAGGGACGAGGACAGCAGAGCATGGTATAGGAACGCATAGAGGCGGAAGTGCTAAGAGGGTGTGGATATAAGACCAGATGATGCAGGGGAGGTAGAAACACGAACCAGGGACGAGGACAACAGAGCATGATATAGGAACGCATAGAGGCGGAAGTGCTAAGAGGGTGTGGATATAAAACCAGATGTTGCAGGGGAAGTAGAAACATGAACCAGGGGCGAGGACAGCAGAGCATGGTATAGGAACGCATAGAGGCGGAAGTGCTATGAGAGTGTGGATATAAGACCAGATGATGCAGGGGAGGTAGAAACGTGAACCAGGGACGAGGACAGCAGAGCATGGTATAGGAACGCATAGAGGCGGAAGTGCTAAGAGGGTGTGGATACAAGACCAGATGATGCGGGGGAGGTAGAAACATGAACCAGGGACGAGGACAGCAGAGCATGGTATAGGAACGCTTAGAGGCGGAAGTGCTAAGAGGGTGTGGATACAAGACCAGATGATGCAGGGGAGGTAGAAACATGAACCAGGGACGAGGAGAGCAGAGCATGGTATAGGAACGCATAGAGGCGGAAGTGCTATGAAGGTGCGGATATAAGACCAGATGATGCAGGGGATGTAGAAACATGAAGAGAAACGAAAGAGGACCCAAAGGTGGGGCCCTCCCGTCCCCTGCACACTAATTTCTGATGCCACAAAGGGCATTCAAACATGTAAACATAACAGTAGTTTGTCAATTGAAAGCATAACAGTTTATTTGGCAAAAGAACAACGTTTGCCTAGAGGCACATTCAGTTGCAAGAAATAATTGGTAACATTTAGCATATTAAAAACTGCGAAGAAGCAATAGATGATGCAGAAAGAATGCTGTCCAATTATGGGGTGGCCGACGCGTTTCGAGGAGTCCCTCTTCTTCAAAAGGGCCTAATTGGACTATTTTCAACAATTCAAGGAGATAGAAGAAAGAAAATCATTTCAATGCCAGTAGAACACTAACAAGCAATACATATCGCAAGATGCTGGGGCGATGGTAAAGAGCAGAATACTAAAGTCCCGGTGTAGTAAAAAGAATGAACTAATATATTCAAGATAACCACCTTGTGCTTATAAACGAACCCATTCCAAAAGAGGTGAGTTGAGTAAGGTCCACCTGTGGGGAGGGGTATACAATACGGCATGAACAAGTGTTGGACACGGAAAAATTGTGCATAGGGAGCGAATTTAAGAGTGGCAAAAAGCCGCCTATGTATGGATGTAGTTAATCAAAAGCATTATATGTGCTCAATGAGATTTTAAAAAAAATTCTAAATTCAAACCGGGCACGGATTAATGTATACACTCACTCAGGTTGCATGGCGAATAACCTAGGCAACTGAGGCATCCGCGTGAACAACGAATGTCGGGATGTAGCAAAGATCAGATGCAGGGCGTCAGTTGGAAACCACGTACTGCTAGCACCTAAATAAAAACACATGTATGTCTGATATTATGGTTAGCAATATGCCATGGGCCTACCGCTCGGGCAGAGAGTAACGGATTACGGTTGCTTACCTGTTCAGTTCAAGGAACAAGGTGTATGCAAACTGGACCCGGCAAACAGTGACCCAGCGCGGTCGTTACCTAGGAAACGTGCTGCGCTGGAGTCAAGCCGCCAAGAAGGAAAACAAATCGGGGTATCGACATAGAAAAGGGCGCAGATGCCGATCAGTAAGAAAATGGGCAGCCATCTTGAAAGGGTGAAGAATATAGACGCGCTCATAAGAACTAGACAGAAATAGGAAAATATAAAGAAATATAGAGTGAATAGTATCCATGGTGAACCATAGAGATTCTGATGTTCACCACCGCATCGCGTCATATTGCTTTAGTCCTAATGAAACAGAAATTTGTAAAGACAACAACATTCATTGTAATCATGATAGAAAATGCAAATAGCACATGTGGTTTCTCTTAGTGATACAGAACAAATCATACAGGGCCAAGTGGCTTCTCATTATACAGTCAATCAAGTTTGGTCAGTAACAAGGAGATTAAAAACAGAAATAAACAGATTGCAGTGTACCATATGACTAATACAAAGTACGAGCGGATAGAGGGTTACCTCAATTGGTCATTCACGAGCAGATACCAACAGTTAAGAGAATATATACAGGTCATATATACAGGTCATACAGAGGAAATCACACCTCCCATGAATGCATAGCAGAGTCACCATGGTTCGAGGGAGTAAAAAGGTTGAAAGACATAGATAAAAACAAGGGATGGGTTACAATCACTTACATACAGTGGTTGACGGTGTGACCTGTGATTATAGTTTAGCAGTTATCTATAAAAAGCAACTCGGAGAGAATTCCTCGTTCAAACCCTTAGGTTGAAGAGTATCCAGTGTGTGAATCCAGTACTTCTCTCGCTGTGACAGTAGGGATTGATAATTACCACCCCTGTGTGGTCGTTTCACAATTTCTACAACTTGAAATTTCATTTGTGCAATAGTATGCTAGTGTTCGATAAAATGCCTTGCCACTGGGGATCTGAGGTTCTTACACCTGATGGTGGATTTGTGTTCAGACCATCTTTCTTTAATGGGTCTTGTTGTTTGACCTATATATAATTTCCCGCAGGGACATTTTAATGCGTAAATGACTCCTGCGGAAAGGCAGGTAGCAGAGTCTCTGATTTTCAGTTTCTTCCCAGTTTGTGGGTGAGATCTGGTCTTATATCCACACCATTTTAGCACTTGCGTCTCTATGCCGTTCCTATACCATGCTCTGCTGTCCTCGTCCCTGGTTCATGTTTCTACCTCCCCTGCATCATCTGGTCTTATATCCACACCCTCTTAGCACTTCCACCTCTATGCGTTCCTTTACCATGCTCTGCTGTCCTCGTCCTTGGTTCATGTTTCTACCACCCCTGCACCATCTGGTCTTATATCCACACTCTCTTAGTATTTCTGCCTCTATGCGTTCCTATACCATGCTCTGCTGTCCTCGCCCCTTGTTCATGTTTCTACCTCCCCTGCATCATCTGGTCTTATATCCACACCCTCATAGCACTTCCGCCTCTATGCGTTCCTATACCATGCTCTGCTGTCCTTGTCCCTGGTTCATGTTTCTACCTCCCCTGCATCATCTGGTCTTATATCCACACCCTCTTAGCACTTCCGCCTCTATGCGTTCCTATACCATGCTCTGCTGTCCTCGCTCCTTGTTCATGTTTCTACCTCCACTGCATCATCTGGTCTTATATCCACACCCTCATAGCACTTCCGCCTCTATGCGTTCCTATACCATGCTCTGCTGTCCTCGTCCCTCCCTGGTTCATGTTTCTACCTCCCCTGCATCATCTGGTCTTATATCCACACCCTCTTAGTACGTCCGCCTCTATGCGTTCCTATACCATACTCTGCTGTCCTCGTCCCTGGTTCATGTTTCTACCTCCCCTGCATCATCTGGTCTTATATCCACACCCTCTTAGCACTTCTGCCTCTATGTGTTCCTATACCATGCTCTGCTGTCCTCGTCCCTGGTTCATGTTTCTACCTCCCCTGCATCATCTGGTCTTACATCCACACTCTCTTAGCACTTCTGCCTCTTTGCGTTCCTATACCATGCTCTGCTGTCCTCGTCCCCTGCATCATCTGGTCTTATATCCACATACTCTTAGCACTTCCACCTCTATGCGTTTCCTTACCATGCTCTGCGGTCCTCGTCCCAGGTTCATATTTCTATCTCTCCTGCATCATCTGGTCTTATATCCACACCCTCCTAGCACTTCTGCCTCTATAGCGTTCCTATACCATGCTCTGCTGTCCTCGTCCCTGGTTCATATTTCTACCTCCCCTGCATCATCTGGCCTTATATCCACACCCTCTTAGCACTTCTGCTTCTATGCCGTTCCTATACCATGCTCTGCTGTCCTCCTCCCTGGTTCATATTGCTACCTCCCATGCATCATCTGGTCTTATATCCACACCCTTTTAGCACTTGCGCCTCTATGCGTTCCTATACTATGCTCTGCTGTCGTCCCTGGTTCATGTTTCTACCTCCCCTGCATCATCTGGTCTTATATCCACACCCTCTTAGCACTTCCACCTCTATTCATTCCTATACCATGCTCTGCTGTCCTCGCCCCTGGTTCATGTTTCTACCTCCCCTGCATCATCTGGTCTTATATCCACATCCTCTTAGCACTTCTGCCTCTTTGCGTTCCTATACTATGCTCTGCTGTCCTCATCCCCTGTATCATCTGGTCTTATATCCACACCCTCTTAGCACTTCCGCCTCTATGCGTTCCTATACCATGCTCTCCTATCCTTGTCCCTGGTTCATTTTTCTACCTCCCCTGCATCATCTGGTCCTATATTCACACCCTTTTAGCACTTCTGCCTCGATGCGTTCCTATACCATGCTCTCCTCGTCCCTGGTTCACGTTTCTACCTCCCCTGCATCATCTGGTCTTATATTCACACCTTCATAGCACTTCCGCCTCTATGCGTTCCTATACCATGCTCTGCTGTCCTCGCCCCTTGTTCATGTTTCTACCTCCCCTGCATCATCTGGTCTTATATCCACACCCTCATAGCACTTCCGCCTCTATGCGTTCCTATACCATGCTCTGCTGTCCTCGTCCCTGGTTCATGTTTCTACCTCCCCTGCATCATCTGGTCTTATATCCACACACTCTTAGTACTTCCGTCTCTATGCGTTCCTATACCATGCTCTGCTGTCCTCGTCCCTGGTTCATGTTTCTACCTCCCCTGCATCATCTGGTCTTATATCCACACCTTCATAGCACTTCCGCCTCTATGCGTTCCTATACCATGCTCTGCTGTCCTTGTCCCATGTTTCTACCTCCCCTGCATCATCTGGTCTTATATCCACACCCTCTTAGCATTTCCGCCTCTATGCCGTTCCTATACCATGCTCTGCTGTCCTCGTCCCATGTTTCTACCTCCCCTGCATCATCTGGTCTTATATCCACACACTCTTAGTACTTCCGTCTCTATGCGTTCCTATACCATGCTCTGCTGTCCTCGACCCTGTTTCATGTTTCTACCTCCCCTGCATCATCCGGTCTTATATCCACACCCTCTGAGCACTTCTGCCTGTATGTGTTCCTATAGCATGCTCTGCTGTCCTTGCCCCCGGTTCATGTTTCTACCTCCTCGGCATCATCTGGTCTTACATCAATACAATCAAATTCACAATGGAAGTAGGAGAACCTTCATTACATTTTTTAGATGTGAGCTTGCAGATTAAGGAGGGCCACATCGAAACCACGGTGTATCATAAACCAACAGACGTGAACAATCATCTACATTTTAGCAAGTTCCATCCGAAACCTATGCTAAAAAGTCTCCCATTTAGTCAAATTGAAGAGAATTATCTCAGACCCAGCAGGCCTTGACTCAGAATGTTCACTCTTGGTTGAACGATTTGAATCCAGGGGTTATTCAGATACAGTCACAGGACAAGCCCGTAATAGATCAGCTACCTTCACGAAAGAACAACTCCGCATTCCGAAAGTCAAGGATAAGTCCACACCACTACTTTATATCTCTAAGTACTCACGTCAGAGTTTCCAAATCAGTAAAATTTGCCTAAAAACTGGACCATTCTACACAATGACCCTGCTCTTTTGAAATTATTTCCCAAAGCACCGATGATGGCTTTCAAACGTGGGCACAATCTCAAAGACAAATTAGTGAGAGCGGAAAGACGATGCAGGGGAGGTAGAAAAATGAACCAGGGACAACGACAGCAGAGCATGTTCTAGGAACGCATAGAGGCGGAAGTGCTATGAGCGTGTGGATATAAGACCAGATGATGCAGGGGAAGTAGAAACATGAACAAGGGGCGAAGACAGCAGAGCATGGTATAGGAACGCATAGAGGCGGAAGTGCTAAGAGGGTGTGGATATAAGACCAGATGATGCAGAGGAGGTAGAAACATGAACCAGGGACGAGGACAGCAGAGCATGGTATAGGAGCGCATAGAGGCGGAAGTGCTATGAGGGTGTGGATATAAAACCAGATGATGCAGGGGAGGTAGAAACACGAACCAGGGACGAGGACAGCAGAGCATGGTATAGGAACGCATAGAGGCGGAAGTGCTATGAGGGTGTGGATATAAAACCAGATGATGCAGGGGAGGTAGAAACACGAACCAGGGACGAGGACAGCAGAGCATGGTATAGGAACGCATAGAGGCGGAAGTGCTATGAGGGTGTGGATATAAAACCAGATGATGCAGGGGAGGTAGAAACACGAACCAGGGACGAGGACAGCAGAGCATGGTATAGGAACGCATAGAGGCGGAAGTGCTATGAGGGTGTGGATATAAAACCAGATGATGCAGGGGAGGTAGAAACACGAACCAGGGACGAGGACAGCAGAGCATGGTATAGGAACGCATAGAGGGGGAAGTGCTATGAGGGTGTGGATATAAAACCAGATGATGCAGGGGAGGTAGAAACACGAACCAGGGACGAGGACAGCAGAGCATGGTATATGAACGCATAGAGGGGGAAGTGCTATGAGGGTGTGGATATAAAACCAGATGATGCAGGGGAGGTAGAAACACGAACCAGGGACGAGGACAGCAGAGCATGGTATAGGAACGCATAGAGGCGGAAGTGCTAGTAGGGTGTGGATATAAGACCAGATGATGCAGGGGAGATAGAAACACGAACCAGGGACGAGGACAGCAGAGCATGGTATAGGAACGCATAGAGGCGGAAGTGCTAAGAGGGTGTGGATATAAGACCAGATGATGCAGGGGAGGTAGAAACATGAACCAGGGACGAGGACAACAGAGCATGATATAGGAACGCATAGAGGCGGAAGTGCTAAGAGGGTGTGGATATAAAACCAGATGTTGCAGGGGAAGTAGAAACATGAACCAGGGGCGAGGACAGCAGAGCATGGTATAGGAACGCATAGAGGCGGAAGTGCTATGAGGGTGTGGATATAAGACCAGATGATGCAGGGGAGGTAGAAACGTGAACCAGGGACGAGGACAGCAGAGCATGGTATAGGAACGCATAGAGGCGGAAGTGCTAAGAGGGTGTGGATACAAGACCAGATGATGCGGGGGAGGTAGAAACATGAACCAGGGACGAGGACAGCAGAGCATGGTATAGGAACGCTTAGAGGCGGAAGTGCTAAGAGGGTGTGGATACAAGACCAGATGATGCAGGGGAGGTAGAAACATGAACCAGGGACGAGGACAGCAGAGCATGGTATAGGAACGCATAGAGGCGGAAGTGCTATGAAGGTGCGGATATAAGACCAGATGATGCAGGGGAGGTAGAAACATGAAGAGAAACGAAAGAGGACCCAAAGGTGGGGCCCTCCCGTCCCCTGCACACTAATTTCTGATGCCACAAAGGGCATTCAAACATGTAAACATAACAGTAGTTTGTCAATTGAAAGCATAACAGTTTATTTGGCAAAAGAACAACGTTTGCCTAGAGGCACATTCAGTTGCAAGAAATAATTGGTAACATTTAGCATATTAAAAACTGCGAAGAAGCAATAGATGATGCAGAAAGAATGCTGTCCAATTATGGGGTGGCCGACGCGTTTGGAGGAGTCCCTCTTCTTCAAAAGGGCCTAATTGGACTATTTTCAACAATTCAAGGAGATAGAAGAAAGAAAATCATTTCAATGCCAGTAGAACACTAACAAGCAATACATATCGCAAGATGCTGGGGCGATGGTAAAGAGCAGAATACTAAAGTCCCGGTGTAGTAAAAAGAATGAACTAATATATTCAAGATAACCACCTTGTGCTTATAAACGAACCCATTCCAAAAGAGGTGAGTTGAGTAAGGTCCACCTGTGGGGAGGGGTATACAATACGGCATGAACAAGTGTTGGACACGGAAAAATTGTGCATAGGGAGCGAATTTAAGAGTGGCAAAAAGCCGCCTATGTATGGATGTAGTTAATCAAAAGCATTATATGTGCTCAATGAGATTTAAAAAAAAAATCTAAATTCAAACCGGGCACGGATTAATGTATACACTCACTCAGGTTGCATGGCGAATAACCTAGGCAACTGAGGCATCCGCGTGAACAACGAATGTCGGGATGTAGCAAAGATCAGATGCAGGGCGTCAGTTGGAAACCACGTACTGCTAGCACCTAAATAAAAACACATGTATGTCTGATATTATGGTTAGCAATATGCCATGGGCCTACCGCTCGGGCAGAGAGTAACGGATTACGGTCGCTTACCTGTTCAGTTCAAGGAACAAGGTGTATGCAAACTGGACCCGGCAAACAGTGACCCAGCGCGGTCGTTACCTAGGAAACTTGCTGCGCTGGAGTCAAGCCGCCAGGAAGGAAAACAAATCGGGGTATCGACATAGAAAAGGGCGCAGATGCCGATCAGTAAGAAAATGGGCAGCCATCTTGAAAGGGTGAAGAATATAGACGCGCTCATAAGAACTAGACAGAAATAGGAAAATATAAAGAAATATAGAGTGAATAGTATCCATGGTGAACCATAGAGATTCTGATGTTCACCACCGCATCGCATCATATTGCTTTAGTCCTAATGAAACAGAAATTTGTAAAGACAACAACATTCATTGTAATCATGATAGAAAATGCAAATAGCACATGTGGTTTCTCTTAGTGATACAGAACAAATCATACAGGGCCAAGTGGCTTCTCATTATACAGTCAATCAAGTTTGGTCAGTAACAAGGAGATTAAAAACAGAAATAAACAGATTGCAGTGTACCATATGACTAATACAAAGTACGAGCGGATAGAGGGTTACCTCAATTGGTCATTCACGAGCAGATACCAACAGTTAAGAGAATATATACAGGTCATATATACAGGTCATACAGAGGAAATCACACCTCCCATGAATGCATAGCAGAGTCACCATGGTTCGAGGGAGTAAAAAGGTTGAAAGACATAGATAAAAACAAGGGATGGGTTACAATCACTTACATACAGTGGTTGACGGTGTGACCTGTGATTATAGTTAAGCAGTTATCTATAAAAAGCAACTCGGAGAGAATTCCTCGTTCAAACCCTTAGGTTGAAGACTATCCAGTGTGCGAATCCAGTACTTCTCTCGCTGTGACAGTAGGGATTGATAATTACCACCCCTGTGTGGTCGTTTCACAATTTCTACAACTTGAAATTTCATTTGTGCAATAGTATGCTAGTGTTCGATAAAATGCCTTGCCACTGGGGATCTGAGGTTCTTACACCTGATGGTGGATTTGTGTTCAGACCATCTTTCTTTAATGGGTCTTGTTGTTTGACCTATATATAATTTCCCGCAGGGACATTTTAATGCGTAAATGACTCCTGCGGAAAGGCAGGTAGCAAAGTCTCTGATTTTCAGTTTCTTCCCAGTTTGTGGGTGAGATCTGGTCTTATATCCACACCATTTTAGCACTTGCGTCTCTATGCCGTTCCTATACCATGCTCTGCTGTCCTCGTCCCTGGTTCATGTTTCTACCTCCCCTGCATCATCTGGTCTTATATCCACACCCTCTTAGCACTTCCACCTCTATGCGTTCCTTTACCATGCTCTGCTGTCCTCGTCCTTGGTTCATGTTTCTACCACCCCTGCACCATCTGGTCTTATATCCACACTCTCTTAGTATTTCTGCCTCTATGCGTTCCAATACCATGCTCTGCTGTCCTCGCCCCTTGTTCATGTTTCTACCTCCCCTGCATCATCTGGTCTTATATCCACACCCTCATAGCACTTCCGCCTCTATGCGTTCCTATACCATGCTCTGCTGTCCTCGTCCCTCGTTCATGTTTCTACCTCCCCTGCATCATCTGGTTTTATATCCACACCCTCTTAGCACTTCCACCTCTATGCGTTCCTTTACCATGCTCTGCTGTCCTCGTCCTTGGTTCATGTTTCTACCTCCCCTGCACCATCTGGTCTTATATCCACACTCTCTTAGTACTTCTGCCTCTCTGCGTTCCTATACCATGCTCTGCTGTCCTCGCCCCTTGTTCATGTTTCTACCTCCCCTGCATCATCTGGTCTTATATCCACACCCTCATAGCACTTCCGCCTCTATGCGTTCCTATACCATGCTCTGCTGTCCTCGTCCCTGGTTCATGTTTCTACCTCCCCTGCATCATCTGGTCTTATATCCACACCCTCTGAGCACTTCCGCCTCTATGCGTTCCTATACCATGCTCTGTTGTCCTCGCCCCTTGTTCATGTTCCTTCTTCCCCTGCATCATCTGGTCTTATATCCACACCCTCATAGCACTTCCGCCTCTATGCGTTCCTAGACCATGCTCTGCTGTCGTTGTCCCTGGTTCATTTTTCTACCTCCCCTGCATCATCTGGTCTTATATCCACACCATCTTAGCACTTCCGTCTCTATGCCGTTCCTATACCATGCTCTGCTGTCCTCGTCCCTGGTTCATGTTTCTACCTCCCCTGCATCATCTGCTCTTATATCCACACCCTCTTAGCACTTCCACCTCTATGCGTTCCTTTACCATGCTCTGCTGTCCTCGTCCTTGGTTCATGTTTCTACCTCCCCATGCACCATCTGGTCTTATATCCACACCCTCATAGCACTTCTGCCTCTATGCGTTCCTATACCACGCTCTGCTGTCCTCGTCCCTCGTTCATGTTTCTACCTCCCCTGCATCATCTGGTCTTATATCCACACCCTCTTAGCACTTCCGCCTCTATGCATTCCTATACCATGCTCTGCTGTCCTCGCCTCTTGTTCATGTTTCTACTTCCCCTGCATCATCTGGTCTTATAATCACACCCTCATAGCACTTCCGCCTCTATGCGTTCCTATGCCATGCTCTGCTGTCCTTGTCCCTGGTTCATGTTTCTACCTCCCCTGCATCATCTGGTCTTATATCCACACCCTCTTAGCACTTCCGCCTCTATGCGTTCCTATACCATGCTCTGCTGTCCTCGTCCCTGGTTCATGTTTCTACCTCCCCTGCATCATCTGGTCTTATATCCACACCCTCTTAGCACTTCTGCCTCTATGTCGTCCTATACCATGCTCTGCTGTCCTCGTCCCTGGTTCATGTTTCTACCTCCCCTGCATCATCTGGTTTTATATCCACACCCTCTTAGCACTTCCACCTCTATGCGTTCCTTTACCATGCTCTGCTGTCCTCGTCCTTGGTTCATGTTTCTACCACCCCTGCACCATCTGGTCTTATATCCACACTCTCTTAGTATTTCTGCCTCTATGCGTTCCAATACCATGCTCTGCTGTCCTCGCCCCTTGTTCATGTTTCTACCTCCCCTGCATCATCTGGTCTTATATCCACACCCTCATAGCACTTCCGCCTCTATGCGTTCCTATACCATGCTCTGCTGTCCTCGTCCCTCGTTTATGTTTCTACCTCCCCTGCATCATCTGGTTTTATATCCACACCCTCTTAGCACTTCCACCTCTATGCGTTCCTTTACCATGCTCTGCTGTCCTCGTCCTTGGTTCATGTTTCTACCTCCCCTGCACCATCTGGTCTTATATCCACACTCTCTTAGTACTTCTGCCTCTCTGCGTTCCTATACCATGCTCTGCTGTCCTCGCCCCTTGTTCATGTTTCTACCTCCCCTGCATCATCTGGTCTTATATCCACACCCTCATAGCACTTCCGCCTCTATGCGTTCCTATACCATGCTCTGCTGTCCTTGTCCCTGGTTCATGTTTCTACCTCCCCTGCATCATCTGGTCTTATATCCACACCCTCTGAGCACTTCCGCCTCTATGCGTTCCTATACCATGCTCTGTTGTCCTCGCCCCTTGTTCATGTTCCTTCTTCCCCTGCATCATCTGGTCTTATATCCACACCCTCATAGCACTTCCGCCTCTATGCGTTCCTAGACCATGCTCTGCTGTCGTTGTCCCTGGTTCATTTTTCTACCTCCCCTGCATCATCTGGTCTTATATCCACACCATTTTAGCACTTCCGTCTCTATGCCGTTCCTATACCATGCTCTGCAGTCCTCGTCCCTGGTTCATGTTTCTACCTCCCCTGCATCATCTGGTCTTATATCCACACCCTCTTAGCACTTCCACCTCTATGCGTTCCTTTACCATGCTCTGCTGTCCTCGTCCTTGGTTCATGTTTCTACCTCCCCTGCACCATCTGGTCTTATATCCACACCCTCATAGCACTTCTGCCTCTATGCGTTCCTATACCACGCTCTGCTGTCCTCGTCCCTCGTTCATGTTTCTACCTCCCCTGCATCATCTGGTCTTATATCCACACCCTCTTAGCACTTCCGCCTCTATGCGTTCCTATACCATGCTCTGCTGTCCTCGCCTCTTGTTCATGTTTCTACTTCCCCTGCATCATCTGGTCTTATAATCACACCCTCATAGCACTTCCGCCTCTATGCGTTCCTATGCCATGCTCTGCTGTCCTTGTCCCTGGTTCATGTTTCTACCTCCCCTGCATCATCTGGTCTTATATCCACACACTCTTAGCACTTCCGCCTCTATGCGTTCCTATACCATGCTCTGCTGTCCTCGTCCCTGGTTCATGTTTCTACCTCCCCTGCATCATCTGGTCTTATATCCACACCCTCTTAGCACTTCTGCCTCTATGTCGTCCTATACCATGCTCTGCTGTCCTCGTCCCTGGTTCATGTTTCTACCTCCCCTGCATCATCTGGTCTTATATCCATGCCCTCTTAGCACTTCTACCTCTATGTGTTCCTATACCATGCTCTGCTGTCCTCGTCCCCTGCATCATCTGGTCTTATATCCACATACTCTTAGCACTTCCACCTCTATGCATTTCCTTACCATGCTCTGCGGTCCTCGTCCCAGGTTCATATTTCTATCTCTCCTGCATCATCCGGTCTTATATCCACACCTTCCTAGCACTTCTGCCTCTATAGCGTTCCTATACCATGCTCTGCTGTCCTCGTCCCTGGTTCATATTTCTACCTCCCCTGCATCATCTGGCCTTATATCCACACCCTCTTAGCACTTCTGCTTCCATGCCGTTCCTATACCATGCTCTGCTGTCCTCCTCCCTGGTTCATATTTCTACCTCCCCTGCATCATCTGGTTTTATATCCACACCCTCTTAGCACTTCCACCTCTATGCGTTCCTTTACCATGCTCTGCTGTCGTTGTCCCTGGTTCATTTTTCTACCTCCCCTGCATCATCTGGTCTTATATCCACACCATCTTAGCACTTCCGTCTCTATGCCGTTCCTATACCATGCTCTGCTGTCCTCGTCCCTGGTTCATGTTTCTACCTCCCCTGCATCATCTGGTCTTATATCCACACCCTCTTAGCACTTCCACCTCTATGCGTTCCTTTACCATGCTCTGCTGTCCTCGTCCTTGGTTCATGTTTCTACCTCCCCTGCACCATCTGGTCTTATATCCACACTCTCTTAGTACTTCTGCCTATATGCGTTCCTATACCATGCTCTGCTGTCCTCGCCCCTTGTTCATGTTTCTACCTCCCCTGCATCATCTGGTCTTATATCCACACCCTCATAGCACTTCCGCCTCTATGCGTTCCTATACCATGCTCTGCTGTCCTCGTCCCTGGTTCATGTTTCTACCTCCCCTGCATCATCTGGTCTTATATCCACACCCTCTTAGCACTTCCGCCTCTATGCGTTCCTATACCATGCTCTGCTGTCCTCGCCCCTTGTTCATGTTTCTACCTCCCCTGCATCATCTGGTCTTATATCCACACCCTCATATCACTTCCGCCTCTATGCGTTCCTATACCATGCTCTGCTGTCCTCGTCCCTGGTTCATGTTTCTACCTCCCCTGCATCATCTGGTCTTATATCCACACCCTCTTAGCACGTCCGCCTCTATGCGTTCCTATACCATACTCTGCTGTCCTCGTCCCTGGTTCATGTTTCTACCTCCCCTGCATCATCTGGTCTTATATCCACACCCTCTTAGCCCTTCCCCCTCTATGTGTTCCTATACCATGCTCTGCTGTCCTCGTCCCTGGTTCATGTTTCTACCTCCCCTGCATCATCTGGTCTTACATCCACACTCTCTTAGCACTTCTGCCTCTTTGCGTTTCCTTACCATGCTCTGCGGTCCTCGTCCCCTGCATCATCTGGTCTTAAATCCACATACTCTTAGCACTTCCACCTCTATGCGTTTCCTTACCATGCTCTGCGGTCCTCGTCCCAGGTTCATATTTCTATCTCTCCTGCATCATCTGGTCTTATATCCACACCCTCCTAGCACTTCTGCCTCTATAGCGTTCCTATACCATGCTCTGCTGTCCTCGTCCCTGGTTCATATTGCTACCTCCCCTGCATCATCTGGTCTTATATCCACACCCTTTTAGCACTTGCGCCTCTATGCGTTCCTATACTATGCTCTGCTGTCGTCCCTGGTTCATGTTTCTACCTCCCCTGCATCATCTGGTCTTATATCCACACCCTCTGAGCACTTCCGCCTCTATGCGTTCCTATACCATGCTCTGTTGTCCTCGCCCCTTGTTCATGTTTCTACTTCCCCTGCATCATCTGGTCTTATATCCACACCCTCATAGCACTTCCGCCTCTATGTGTTCCTAGACCATGCTCTGCTGTCGTTGTCCCTGGTTCATTTTTCTACCTCCCCTGCATCATCTGGTCTTATATCCACACCATCTTAGCACTTCCGTCTCTGTGCCGTTCCTATACCATGCTCTGCTGTCCTCATCCCTGGTTCATGTTTCTACCTCCCCTGCATCATCTGGTCTTATATCCACACCCTCTTAGCACTTCCACCTCTATGCGTTCCTTTACCATGCTCTGCTGTCCTCGTCCTTGGTTCATGTTTCTACCTCCCCTGCACCATCTGGTCTTATATCCACACTCTCTTAGTACTTCTGCCTCTATGCGTTCCTATACCATGCTCTGCTGTCCTCGCCCCTTGTTCATGTTTCTACCTCCCCTGCATCATCTGGTCTTATATCCACACCCTCATAGCACTTCCGCCTCTATGCGTTCCTATACCATGCTCTGCTGTCCTCGTCCCTGGTTCATGTTTCTACCTCCCCTGCATCATCTGGTCTTATATCCACACCCTCTTAGCACTTCCGCCTCTATGCGTTCCTATACCATGCTCTGCTGTCCTCGCCCCTTGTTCATGTTTCTACCTCCACTGGATCATCTGGTCTTATATCCACACCCTCATAGCACTTCCGCCTCTATGCGTTCCTATACCATGCTCTGCTGTCCTCGTCCCTCCCTGGTTCATGTTTCTACCTCCCCTGCATCATCTGGTCTTATATCCACACCCTCTTAGCACGTCCGCCTCTATGCGTTCCTATACCATACTCTGCTGTCCTCGTCCCTGGTTCATGTTTCTACCTCCCCTGCATCATCTGGTCTTATATCCACACCCTCTTAGCACTTCTGCCTCTATGTGTTCCTATACCATGCTCTGCTGTCCTCGTCCCTGGTTCATGTTTCTACCTCCCCTGCATCATCTGGTCTTACATCCACACTCTCTTAGCACTTCTGCCTCTTTGCGTTCCTATACCATGCTCTGCTGTCCTCGTCCCCTGCATCATCTGGTCTTATATCCACATACTCTTAGCACTTCCACCTCTATGCGTTTCCTTACCATGCTCTGCGGTCCTCGTCCCAGGTTCATATTTCTATCTCTCCTGCATCATCTGGTCTTATATCCACACCCTCCTAGCACTTCTGCCTCTATAGCGTTCCTATACCATGCTCTGCTGTCCTCGTCCCTGGTTCATATTTCTACCTCCCCTGCATCATCTGGCCTTATATCCACACCCTCTTAGCACTTCTGCTTCTATGCCGTTCCTATACCATGCTCTGCTGTCCTCCTCCCTGGTTCATATTGCTACCTCCCATGCATCATCTGGTCTTATATCCACACCCTTTTAGCACTTGCGCCTCTATGCGTTCCTATACAATGCTCTGCTGTCGTCCCTGGTTCATGTTTCTACCTCCCCTGCATCATCTGGTCTTATATCCACACCCTCTTAGCACTTCCACCTCTATTCATTCCTATACCATGCTCTGCTGTCCTCGCCCCTGGTTCATGTTTCTACCTCCCCTGCATCATCTGGTCTTATATCCACATCCTCTTAGCACTTCTGCCTCTTTGCGTTCCTATACTATGCTCTGCTGTCCTCATCCCCTGTATCATCTGGTCTTATATCCACACCCTCTTAGCACTTCCGCCTCTATGCGTTCCTATACCATGCTCTCCTATACTTGTCCCTGGTTCATTTTTCTACCTCCCCTGCATCATCTGGTCCTATATTCACACCCTTTTAGCACTTCTGCCTCGATGCGTTCCTATACCATGCTCTCCTCGTCCCTGGTTCACGTTTCTACCTGCCCTGCATCATCTGGTCTTATATTCACACCCTCTTAGCACTTCTGTCTCTATGCGTTCCTATACCATGCTCTGCTGTCCTCGTCCCTGGTTCATGTTTCTACCTCCCCTGCATCATCTGGTCTTATATCCACACCTTCATAGCACTTCCGCCTCTATGCGTTCCTATACCATGCTCTGCTGTCCTTGTTCCATGTTTCTACCTCCCCTGCATCATCTGGTCTTATATCCACACCCTCTTAGCATTTCCGCCTCTATGCCGTTCCTATACCATGCTCTGCTGTCCTCGTCCCATGTTTCTACCTCCCCTGCATCATCTGGTCTTATATCCACACACTCTTAGTACTTCCGTCTCTATGCGTTCCTATACCATGCTCTGCTGTCCTCGACCCTGTTTCATGTTTCTACCTCCCCTGCATCATCCGGTCTTATATCCACACCCTCTGAGCACTTCCGCCTGTATGTGTTCCTATAGCATGCTCTGCTGTCCTTGCCCCCGGTTCATGTTTCTACCTCCTCGGCATCATCTGGTCTTACATCAATACAATCAAATTCACAATGGAAGTAGGAGAACCTTCATTACATTTTTTAGATGTGAGCTTGCATATTAAGGAGGGCCACATCGAAACCACGGTGTATCATAAACCAACAGACGTGAACAATCATCTACATTTTAGCAAGTTCCATCCGAAACCTATGCTAAAAAGTCTCCCATTTAGTCAAATTGAAGAGAATTATCTCAGACCCAGCAGGCCTTGACTCAGAATGTTCACTCTTGGTTGAACGATTTGAATCCAGGGGTTATTCAGATACAGTCACAGGAGAAGCCCGTAATAGATCAGCTACCTTCACGAAGGAACAACTCCGCATTCCGAAAGTCAAGGATAAGTCCACACCACTACTTTATATCTCTAAGTACTCACGTCAGAGTTTCCAAATCAGTAAAATTTGCCTAAAAACTGGACCATTCTACACAACGACCCTGCTCTTTTGAAATTATTTCCCAAAGCACCGATGATGGCTTTCAAACGTGGGCACAATCTCAAAGACAAATTAGTGAGAGCGGAAAGACGATGCAGGGGAGGTAGAAAAATGAACCAGGGACAACGACAGCAGAGCATGGTATAGGAACGCATAGAGGCGGAAGTGCTAAGAGGGTGTGGATATAAGACCAGATGATGCAGAGGAGGTAGAAACATGAACCAGGGACGAGGACAGCAGAGCATGGTATAGGAGCGCATAGAGGCGGAAGTGCTATGAGGGTGTGGATATAAAACCAGATGATGCAGGGGAGGTAGAAACACGAACCAGGGACGAGGACAGCAGAGCATGGTATAGGAACGCATAGAGGCGGAAGTGCTATGAGGGTGTGGATATAAAACCAGATGATGCAGGGGAGGTAGAAACACGAACCAGGGACGAGGACAGCAGAGCATGGTATAGGAGCGCATAGAGGCGGAAGTGCTATGAGGGTGTGGATATAAAACCAGATGATGCAGGGGAGGTAGAAACACGAACCAGGGACGAGGACAGCAGAGCATGGTATAGGAACGCATAGAGGCGGAAGTGCTATGAGGGTGTGGATATAAAACCAGATGATGCAGGGGAGGTAGAAACACGAACCAGGGACGAGGACAGCAGAGCATGGTATAGGAACGCATAGAGGGGGAAGTGCTATGAGGGTGTGGATATAAAACCAGATGATGCAGGGGAGGTAGAAACACGAACCAGGGACGAGGAACAGCAGAGCATGGTATATGAACGCATAGAGGGGGAAGTGCTATGAGGGTGTGGATATAAAACCAGATGATGCAGGGGAGGTAGAAACACGAACCAGGGACGAGGACAGCAGAGCATGGTATAGGAACGCATAGAGGCGGAAGTGCTAGTAGGGTGTGGATATAAGACCAGATGATGCAGGGGAGATAGAAACACGAACCAGGGACGAGGACAGCAGAGCATGGTATAGGAACGCATAGAGGCGGAAGTGCTAAGAGGGTGTGGATATAAGACCAGATGATGCAGAGGAGGTAGAAACATGAACCAGGGACGAGGACAACAGAGCATGATATAGGAACGCATAGAGGCAGAAGTGCTAAGACGGTGTGGATATAAAACCAGATGTTGCAGGGGAAGTAGAAACATGAACCAGGGGCGAGGACAGCAGAGCATGGTATAGGAACGCATAGAGGCGGAAGTGCTATGAGGGTGTGGATATAAGACCAGATGATGCAGGGGAGGTGGAAACATAAACCAGGGACGAGGACAGCAGAGCATGGTATAGGAACGCATAGAGGCGGAAGTGCTAAGAGGGTGTGGATACAAGACCAGATGATGCGGGGGAGGTAGAAACATGAACCAGGGACGAGGACAGCAGAGCATGGTATAGGAACGCTTAGAGGCGGAAGTGCTAAGAGGGTGTGGATACAAGACCAGATGATGCAGGGGAGGTAGAAACATGAACCAGGGACGAGGACAGCAGAGCATGGTATAGGAACGCATAGAGGCGGAAGTGCTATGAAGGTGCGGATATAAGACCAGATGATGCAGGGGAGGTAGAAACATGAAGAGAAACGAAAGAGGACCCAAAGGTGGGGCCCTCCCGTCCCCTGCACACTAATTTCTGATGCCACAAAGGGCATTCAAACATGTAAACATAACAGTAGTTTGTCAATTGAAAGCATAACAGTTTATTTGGCAAAAGAACAACGTTTGCCTAGAGGCACATTCAGTTGCAAGAAATAATTGGTAACATTTAGCATATTAAAAACTGCGAAGAAGCAATAGATGATACAGAAAGAATGCTGTCCAATTATGGGGTGGCCGACGCGTTTCGAGGAGTCCCTCTTCTTCAAAAGGGCCTAATTGGACTATTTTCAACAATTCAAGGAGATAGAAGAAAAAAAATCATTTCAATGCCAGTAGAACACTAACAAGCAATACATATCGCAAGATGCTGGGGCGATGGTAAAGAGCAGAATACTAAAGTCCCGGTGTAGTAAAAAGAATGAACTAATATATTCAAGATAACCACCTTGTGCTTATAAACGAACCCATTCCAAAAGAGGTGAGTTGAGTAAGGTCCACCTGTGGGGAGGGGTATACAATACGGCATGAACAAGTGTTGGACACGGAAAAATTGTGCATAGGGAGCGAATTTAAGAGTGGCAAAAAGCCGCCTATGTATGGATGTAGTTAATCAAAAGCATTATATGTGCTCAATGAGGTTTAAAAAAAAAATTCTAAATTCAAACCGGGCACGGATTAATGTATACACTCACTCAGGTTGCATGGCGAATAACCTAGGCAACTGAGGCATCCGCGTGGACGACGAATGTCGGGATGTAGCAAAGATCAGATGCAGGGCGTCAGTTGGAAACCACGTACTGCTAGCACCTAAATAAAAACACATGTATGTCTGATATTATGGTTAGCAATATGCCATGGGCCTACCGCTCGGGCAGAAAGTAACGGATTACGGTCGCTTACCTGTTCAGTTCAAGGAACAAGGTGTATGCAAACTGGACCCGGCAAACAGTGACCCAGCGCGGTCGTTACCTAGGAAACGTGCTGCGCTGGAGTCAAGCCGCCAAGAAGGAAAACAAATCGGGGTATCGACATAGAAAAGGGCGCAGATGGCGATCAGTAAGAAAATGGGCAGCCATCTTGAAAGGGTGAAGAATATAGACGCGCTCATAAGAACTAGACAGATATAGGAAAATATAAAGAAATATAGAGTGAATAGTATCCATGGTGAACCATAGAGATTCTGATGTTCACCACCGCATCGCATCATATTGCTTTAGTCCTAATGAAACAGAAATTTGTAAAGACAACAACATTCATTGTAATCATGATAGAAAATGCAAATAGCACATGTGGTTTCTCTTAGTGATACAGAACAAATCATACAGGGCCAAGTGGCTTCTCATTATATAGTCAATCAAGTTTGGTCAGTAACAAGGAGATTAAAAACAGAAATAAACAGATTGCAGTGTACCATATGACTAATACAAAGTACGAGCGGATAGAGGGTTACCTCAATTGGTCATTCACGAGCAGATACCAACAGTTAAGAGAATATATACAGGTCATATATACAGGTCATACAGAGGAAATCACACCTCCCATGAATGCATAGCAGAGTCACCATGGTTCGTAGGAGTAAAAAGGTTGAAAGACATAGATAAAAACAAGGGATGGGTTACAATCACTTACATACAGTGGTTGACGGTGTGACCTGTGATTATAGTTTAGCAGTTATCTATAAAAAGCAACTCGGAGAGAATTCCTCGTTCAAACCCTTAGGTTGAAGAGTATCCAGTGTGTGAATCCAGTACTTCTCTCGCTGTGACAGTAGGGATTGATAATTACCACCCCTGTGTGGTCGTTTGACAATTTCTACAGCTTGAAATTTTATTTGTGCAATAGTATGCTAGTGTTCGATAAAATGCCTTGCCACTGGGGATCTGAGGTTCTTACACCTGATGGTGGATTTGTGTTCAGACCATCTTTCTTTAATGGGTCTTGTTGTTTGACCTATATATAATTTCCCGCAGGGACATTTTAATGCGTAAATGACTCCTGCGGAAAGGCAGGTAGCAAAGTCTTTGATTTTCAGTTTCTTCCCAGTTTGTGGGTGAGATCTGGTCTTATATCCACACCATTTTAGCACTTCCGTCTCTATGTCGTTCCTATACCATGCTCTGCTGTCCTCGTCCCTGGTTCATGTTTCTACCTCCCCTGCATCCTCTGGTCTTATATCCACACCCTCTTAGCACTTCCACCTCTATGCGTTCCTTTACCATGCTCTGCTGTCCTCGTCCTTGGTTCATGTTTCTACCACCCCTGCACCATCTGGTCTTATATCCACACTCTCTTAGTATTTCTGCCTCTATGCGTTCCAATACCATGCTCTGCTGTCCTCGCCATTTGTTCATGTTTCTACCTCCCCTGCATCATCTGGTCTTATATCCACACCCTCATAGCACTTCCGCCTCTATGCGTTCCTATACCATGCTCTGCTGTCCTCGTCCCTCGTTCATGTTTCTACCTCCCCTGCATCATCTGGTTTTATATCCACACCCTCTTAGCACTTCCACCTCTATGCGTTCCTTTACCATGCTCTGCTGTCCTCGTCCTTGGTTCATGTTTCTACCTCCCCTGCACCATCTGGTCTTATATCCACACTCTCTTAGTACTTCTGCCTCTCTGCGTTCCTATACCATGCTCTGCTGTCCTCGCCCTTGTTCATGTTTCTACCTCCCCTGCATCATCTGGTCTTATATCCACACCCTCATAGCACTTCCGCCTCTATGCGTTCCTATACCATGCTCTGCTGTCCTTGTCCCTGGTTCATGTTTCTACCTCCCCTGCATCATCTGGTCTTATATCCACACCCTCTTAGCACTTCCGCCTCTATGCGTTCCTATACCATGCTCTGCTGTCCTCGCTCCTTGTTCATGTTTCTACCTCCACTGCATCATCTGGTCTTATATCCACACCCTCATAGCACTTCCGCCTCTATGCGTTCCTATACCATGCTCTGCTGTCCTCGTCCCTCCCTGGTTCATGTTTCTACCTCCCCTGCATCATCTGGTCTTATATCCACACCCTCTTAGTACGTCCGCCTCTATGCGTTCCTATACCATACTCTGCTGTCCTCGTCCCTGGTTCATGTTTCTACCTCCCCTGCATCATCTGGTCTTATATCCACACCCTCTTAGCACTTCTGCCTCTATGTGTTCCTATACCATGCTCTGCTGTCCTCGTCCCTGGTTCATGTTTCTACCTCCCCTGCATCATCTGGTCTTACATCCACACTCTCTTAGCACTTCTGCCTCTTTGCGTTCCTATACCATGCTCTGCTGTCCTCGTCCCCTGCATCATCTGGTCTTATATCCACATACTCTTAGCACTTCCACCTCTATGCGTTTCCTTACCATGCTCTGCGGTCCTCGTCCCAGGTTCATATTTCTATCTCTCCTGCATCATCTGGTCTTATATCCACACCCTCCTAGCACTTCTGCCTCTATAGCGTTCCTATACCATGCTCTGCTGTCCTCGTCCCTGGTTCATATTTCTACCTCCCCTGCATCATCTGGCCTTATATCCACACCCTCTTAGCACTTCTGCTTCTATGCCGTTCCTATACCATGCTCTGCTGTCCTCCTCCCTGGTTCATATTGCTACCTCCCATGCATCATCTGGTCTTATATCCACACCCTTTTAGCACTTGCGCCTCTATGCGTTCCTATACTATGCTCTGCTGTCGTCCCTGGTTCATGTTTCTACCTCCCCTGCATCATCTGGTCTTATATCCACACCCTCTTAGCACTTCCACCTCTATTCATTCCTATACCATGCTCTGCTGTCCTCGCCCCTGGTTCATGTTTCTACCTCCCCTGCATCATCTGGTCTTATATCCACATCCTCTTAGCACTTCTGCCTCTTTGCGTTCCTATACTATGCTCTGCTGTCCTCATCCCCTGTATCATCTGGTCTTATATCCACACCCTCTTAGCACTTCCGCCTCTATGCGTTCCTATACCATGCTCTCCTATCCTTGTCCCTGGTTCATTTTTCTACCTCCCCTGCATCATCTGGTCCTATATTCACACCCTTTTAGCACTTCTGCCTCGATGCGTTCCTATACCATGCTCTCCTCGTCCCTGGTTCACGTTTCTACCTCCCCTGCATCATCTGGTCTTATATTCACACCTTCATAGCACTTCCGCCTCTATGCGTTCCTATACCATGCTCTGCTGTCCTCGCCCCTTGTTCATGTTTCTACCTCCCCTGCATCATCTGGTCTTATATCCACACCCTCATAGCACTTCCGCCTCTATGCGTTCCTATACCATGCTCTGCTGTCCTCGTCCCTGGTTCATGTTTCTACCTCCCCTGCATCATCTGGTCTTATATCCACACACTCTTAGTACTTCCGTCTCTATGCGTTCCTATACCATGCTCTGCTGTCCTCGTCCCTGGTTCATGTTTCTACCTCCCCTGCATCATCTGGTCTTATATCCACACCTTCATAGCACTTCCGCCTCTATGCGTTCCTATACCATGCTCTGCTGTCCTTGTCCCATGTTTCTACCTCCCCTGCATCATCTGGTCTTATATCCACACCCTCTTAGCATTTCCGCCTCTATGCCCTTCCTATACCATGCTCTGCTGTCCTCGTCCCATGTTTCTACCTCCCCTGCATCATCTGGTCTTATATCCACACACTCTTAGTACTTCCGTCTCTATGCGTTCCTATACCATGCTCTGCTGTCCTCGACCCTGTTTCATGTTTCTACCTCCCCTGCATCATCCGGTCTTATATCCACACCCTCTGAGCACTTCTGCCTGTATGTGTTCCTATAGCATGCTCTGCTGTCCTTGCCCCCGGTTCATGTTTCTACCTCCTCGGCATCATCTGGTCTTACATCAATACAATCAAATTCACAATGGAAGTAGGAGAACCTTCATTACATTTTTTAGATGTGAGCTTGCAGATTAAGGAGGGCCACATCGAAACCACGGTGTATCATAAACCAACAGACGTGAACAATCATCTACATTTTAGCAAGTTCCATCCGAAACCTATGCTAAAAAGTCTCCCATTTAGTCAAATTGAAGAGAATTATCTCAGACCCAGCAGGCCTTGACTCAGAATGTTCACTCTTGGTTGAACGATTTGAATCCAGGGGTTATTCAGATACAGTCACAGGACAAGCCCGTAATAGATCAGCTACCTTCACGAAAGAACAACTCCGCATTCCGAAAGTCAAGGATAAGTCCACACCACTACTTTATATCTCTAAGTACTCACGTCAGAGTTTCCAAATCAGTAAAATTTGCCTAAAAACTGGACCATTCTACACAATGACCCTGCTCTTTTGAAATTATTTCCCAAAGCACCGATGATGGCTTTCAAACGTGGGCACAATCTCAAAGACAAATTAGTGAGAGCGGAAAGACGATGCAGGGGAGGTAGAAAAATGAACCAGGGACAACGACAGCAGAGCATGTTCTAGGAACGCATAGAGGCGGAAGTGCTATGAGCGTGTGGATATAAGACCAGATGATGCAGGGGAAGTAGAAACATGAACAAGGGGCGAAGACAGCAGAGCATGGTATAGGAACGCATAGAGGCGGAAGTGCTAAGAGGGTGTGGATATAAGACCAGATGATGCAGAGGAGGTAGAAACATGAACCAGGGACGAGGACAGCAGAGCATGGTATAGGAGCGCATAGAGGCGGAAGTGCTATGAGGGTGTGGATATAAAACCAGATGATGCAGGGGAGGTAGAAACACGAACCAGGGACGAGGACAGCAGAGCATGGTATAGGAACGCATAGAGGGGGAAGTGCTATGAGGGTGTGGATATAAAACCAGATGATGCAGGGGAGGTAGAAACACGAACCAGGGACGAGGACAGCAGAGCATGGTATAGGAACGCATAGAGGCGGAAGTGCTAGTAGGGTGTGGATATAAGACCAGATGATGCAGGGGAGATAGAAACACGAACCAGGGACGAGGACAGCAGAGCATGGTATAGGAACGCATAGAGGCGGAAGTGCTAAGAGGGTGTGGATATAAGACCAGATGATGCAGGGGAGGTAGAAACATGAACCAGGGACGAGGACAACAGAGCATGATATAGGAACGCATAGAGGCGGAAGTGCTAAGAGGGTGTGGATATAAAACCAGATGTTGCAGGGGAAGTAGAAACATGAACCAGGGGCGAGGACAGCAGAGCATGGTATAGGAACGCATAGAGGCGGAAGTGCTATGAGGGTGTGGATATAAGACCAGATGATGCAGGGGAGGTAGAAACGTGAACCAGGGACGAGGACAGCAGAGCATGGTATAGGAACGCATAGAGGCGGAAGTGCTAAGAGGGTGTGGATACAAGACCAGATGATGCGGGGGAGGTAGAAACATGAACCAGGGACGAGGACAGCAGAGCATGGTATAGGAACGCTTAGAGGCGGAAGTGCTAAGAGGGTGTGGATACAAGACCAGATGATGCAGGGGAGGTAGAAACATGAACCAGGGACGAGGACAGCAGAGCATGGTATAGGAACGCATAGAGGCGGAAGTGCTATGAAGGTGCGGATATAAGACCAGATGATGCAGGGGAGGTAGAAACATGAAGAGAAACGAAAGAGGACCCAAAGGTGGGGCCCTCCCGTCCCCTGCACACTAATTTCTGATGCCACAAAGGGCATTCAAACATGTAAACATAACAGTAGTTTGTCAATTGAAAGCATAACAGTTTATTTGGCAAAAGAACAACGTTTGCCTAGAGGCACATTCAGTTGCAAGAAATAATTGGTAACATTTAGCATATTAAAAACTGCGAAGAAGCAATAGATGATGCAGAAAGAATGCTGTCCAATTATGGGGTGGCCGACGCGTTTGGAGGAGTCCCTCTTCTTCAAAAGGGCCTAATTGGACTATTTTCAACAATTCAAGGAGATAGAAGAAAGAAAATCATTTCAATGCCAGTAGAACACTAACAAGCAATACATATCGCAAGATGCTGGGGCGATGGTAAAGAGCAGAATACTAAAGTCCCGGTGTAGTAAAAAGAATGAACTAATATATTCAAGATAACCACCTTGTGCTTATAAACGAACCCATTCCAAAAGAGGTGAGTTGAGTAAGGTCCACCTGTGGGGAGGGGTATACAATACGGCATGAACAAGTGTTGGACACGGAAAAATTGTGCATAGGGAGCGAATTTAAGAGTGGCAAAAAGCCGCCTATGTATGGATGTAGTTAATCAAAAGCATTATATGTGCTCAATGAGATTTAAAAAAAAAATCTAAATTCAAACCGGGCACGGATTAATGTATACACTCACTCAGGTTGCATGGCGAATAACCTAGGCAACTGAGGCATCCGCGTGAACAACGAATGTCGGGATGTAGCAAAGATCAGATGCAGGGCGTCAGTTGGAAACCACGTACTGCTAGCACCTAAATAAAAACACATGTATGTCTGATATTATGGTTAGCAATATGCCATGGGCCTACCGCTCGGGCAGAGAGTAACGGATTACGGTCGCTTACCTGTTCAGTTCAAGGAACAAGGTGTATGCAAACTGGACCCGGCAAACAGTGACCCAGCGCGGTCGTTACCTAGGAAACGTGCTGCGCTGGAGTCAAGCCGCCAGGAAGGAAAACAAATCGGGGTATCGACATAGAAAAGGGCGCAGATGCCGATCAGTAAGAAAATGGGCAGCCATCTTGAAAGGGTGAAGAATATAGACGCGCTCATAAGAACTAGACAGAAATAGGAAAATATAAAGAAATATAGAGTGAATAGTATCCATGGTGAACCATAGAGATTCTGATGTTCACCACCGCATCGCATCATATTGCTTTAGTCCTAATGAAACAGAAATTTGTAAAGACAACAACATTCATTGTAATCATGATAGAAAATGCAAATAGCACATGTGGTTTCTCTTAGTGATACAGAACAAATCATACAGGGCCAAGTGGCTTCTCATTATACAGTCAATCAAGTTTGGTCAGTAACAAGGAGATTAAAAACAGAAATAAACAGATTGCAGTGTACCATATGACTAATACAAAGTACGAGCGGATAGAGGGTTACCTCAATTGGTCATTCACGAGCAGATACCAACAGTTAAGAGAATATATACAGGTCATATATACAGGTCATACAGAGGAAATCACACCTCCCATGAATGCATAGCAGAGTCACCATGGTTCGAGGGAGTAAAAAGGTTGAAAGACATAGATAAAAACAAGGGATGGGTTACAATCACTTACATACAGTGGTTGACGGTGTGACCTGTGATTATAGTTTAGCAGTTATCTATAAAAAGCAACTCGGAGAGAATTCCTCGTTCAAACCCTTAGGTTGAAGACTATCCAGTGTGCGAATCCAGTACTTCTCTCGCTGTGACAGTAGGGATTGATAATTACCACCCCTGTGTGGTCGTTTCACAATTTCTACAACTTGAAATTTCATTTGTGCAATAGTATGCTAGTGTTCGATAAAATGCCTTGCCACTGGGGATCTGAGGTTCTTACACCTGATGGTGGATTTGTGTTCAGACCATCTTTCTTTAATGGGTCTTGTTGTTTGACCTATATATAATTTCCCGCAGGGACATTTTAATGCGTAAATGACTCCTGCGGAAAGGCAGGTAGCAAAGTCTCTGATTTTCAGTTTCTTCCCAGTTTGTGGGTGAGATCTGGTCTTATATCCACACCATTTTAGCACTTGCGTCTCTATGCCGTTCCTATACCATGCTCTGCTGTCCTCGTCCCTGGTTCATGTTTCTACCTCCCCTGCATCATCTGGTCTTATATCCACACCCTCTTAGCACTTCCACCTCTATGCGTTCCTTTACCATGCTCTGCTGTCCTCGTCCTTGGTTCATGTTTCTACCACCCCTGCACCATCTGGTCTTATATCCACACTCTCTTAGTATTTCTGCCTCTATGCGTTCCAATACCATGCTCTGCTGTCCTCGCCCCTTGTTCATGTTTCTACCTCCCCTGCATCATCTGGTCTTATATCCACACCCTCATAGCACTTCCGCCTCTATGCGTTCCTATACCATGCTCTGCTGTCCTCGTCCCTCGTTCATGTTTCTACCTCCCCTGCATCATCTGGTTTTATATCCACACCCTCTTAGCACTTCCACCTCTATGCGTTCCTTTACCATGCTCTGCTGTCCTCGTCCTTGGTTCATGTTTCTACCTCCCCTGCACCATCTGGTCTTATATCCACACTCTCTTAGTACTTCTGCCTCTCTGCGTTCCTATACCATGCTCTGCTGTCCTCGCCCCTTGTTCATGTTTCTACCTCCCCTGCATCATCTGGTCTTATATCCACACCCTCATAGCACTTCCGCCTCTATGCGTTCCTATACCATGCTCTGCTGTCCTCGTCCCTGGTTCATGTTTCTACCTCCCCTGCATCATCTGGTCTTATATCCACACCCTCTGAGCACTTCCGCCTCTATGCGTTCCTATACCATGCTCTGTTGTCCTCGCCCCTTGTTCATGTTCCTTCTTCCCCTGCATCATCTGGTCTTATATCCACACCCTCATAGCACTTCCGCCTCTATGCGTTCCTAGACCATGCTCTGCTGTCGTTGTCCCTGGTTCATTTTTCTACCTCCCCTGCATCATCTGGTCTTATATCCACACCATCTTAGCACTTCCGTCTCTATGCCGTTCCTATACCATGCTCTGCTGTCCTCGTCCCTGGTTCATGTTTCTACCTCCCCTGCATCATCTGCTCTTATATCCACACCCTCTTAGCACTTCCACCTCTATGCGTTCCTTTACCATGCTCTGCTGTCCTCGTCCTTGGTTCATGTTTCTACCTCCCCATGCACCATCTGGTCTTATATCCACACCCTCATAGCACTTCTGCCTCTATGCGTTCCTATACCACGCTCTGCTGTCCTCGTCCCTCGTTCATGTTTCTACCTCCCCTGCATCATCTGGTCTTATATCCACACCCTCTTAGCACTTCCGCCTCTATGCATTCCTATACCATGCTCTGCTGTCCTCGCCTCTTGTTCATGTTTCTACTTCCCCTGCATCATCTGGTCTTATAATCACACCCTCATAGCACTTCCGCCTCTATGCGTTCCTATGCCATGCTCTGCTGTCCTTGTCCCTGGTTCATGTTTCTACCTCCCCTGCATCATCTGGTCTTATATCCAGACCCTCTTAGCACTTCCGCCTCTATGCGTTCCTATACCATGCTCTGCTGTCCTCGTCCCTGGTTCATGTTTCTACCTCCCCTGCATCATCTGGTCTTATATCCACACCCTCTTAGCACTTCTGCCTCTATGTCGTCCTATACCATGCTCTGCTGTCCTCGTCCCTGGTTCATGTTTCTACCTCCCCTGCATCATCTGGTTTTATATCCACACCCTCTTAGCACTTCCACCTCTATGCGTTCCTTTACCATGCTCTGCTGTCCTCGTCCTTGGTTCATGTTTCTACCACCCCTGCACCATCTGGTCTTATATCCACACTCTCTTAGTATTTCTGCCTCTATGCGTTCCAATACCATGCTCTGCTGTCCTCGCCCCTTGTTCATGTTTCTACCTCCCCTGCATCATCTGGTCTTATATCCACACCCTCATAGCACTTCCGCCTCTATGCGTTCCTATACCATGCTCTGCTGTCCTCGTCCCTCGTTTATGTTTCTACCTCCCCTGCATCATCTGGTTTTATATCCACACCCTCTTAGCACTTCCACCTCTATGCGTTCCTTTACCATGCTCTGCTGTCCTCGTCCTTGGTTCATGTTTCTACCTCCCCTGCACCATCTGGTCTTATATCCACACTCTCTTAGTACTTCTGCCTCTCTGCGTTCCTATACCATGCTCTGCTGTCCTCGCCCCTTGTTCATGTTTCTACCTCCCCTGCATCATCTGGTCTTATATCCACACCCTCATAGCACTTCCGCCTCTATGCGTTCCTATACCATGCTCTGCTGTCCTTGTCCCTGGTTCATGTTTCTACCTCCCCTGCATCATCTGGTCTTATATCCACACCCTCTGAGCACTTCCGCCTCTATGCGTTCCTATACCATGCTCTGTTGTCCTCGCCCCTTGTTCATGTTCCTTCTTCCCCTGCATCATCTGGTCTTATATCCACACCCTCATAGCACTTCCGCCTCTATGCGTTCCTAGACCATGCTCTGCTGTCGTTGTCCCTGGTTCATTTTTCTACCTCCCCTGCATCATCTGGTCTTATATCCACACCATTTTAGCACTTCCGTCTCTATGCCGTTCCTATACCATGCTCTGCAGTCCTCGTCCCTGGTTCATGTTTCTACCTCCCCTGCATCATCTGGTCTTATATCCACACCCTCTTAGCACTTCCACCTCTATGCGTTCCTTTACCATGCTCTGCTGTCCTCGTCCTTGGTTCATGTTTCTACCTCCCCTGCACCATCTGGTCTTATATCCACACCCTCATAGCACTTCTGCCTCTATGCGTTCCTATACCACGCTCTGCTGTCCTCGTCCCTCGTTCATGTTTCTACCTCCCCTGCATCATCTGGTCTTATATCCACACCCTCTTAGCACTTCCGCCTCTATGCGTTCCTATACCATGCTCTGCTGTCCTCGCCTCTTGTTCATGTTTCTACTTCCCCTGCATCATCTGGTCTTATAATCACACCCTCATAGCACTTCCGCCTCTATGCGTTCCTATGCCATGCTCTGCTGTCCTTGTCCCTGGTTCATGTTTCTACCTCCCCTGCATCATCTGGTCTTATATCCACACACTCTTAGCACTTCCGCCTCTATGCGTTCCTATACCATGCTCTGCTGTCCTCGTCCCTGGTTCATGTTTCTACCTCCCCTGCATCATCTGGTCTTATATCCACACCCTCTTAGCACTTCTGCCTCTATGTCGTCCTATACCATGCTCTGCTGTCCTCGTCCCTGGTTCATGTTTCTACCTCCCCTGCATCATCTGGTCTTATATCCATGCCCTCTTAGCACTTCTACCTCTATGTGTTCCTATACCATGCTCTGCTGTCCTCGTCCCCTGCATCATCTGGTCTTATATCCACATACTCTTAGCACTTCCACCTCTATGCATTTCCTTACCATGCTCTGCGGTCCTCGTCCCAGGTTCATATTTCTATCTCTCCTGCATCATCCGGTCTTATATCCACACCTTCCTAGCACTTCTGCCTCTATAGCGTTCCTATACCATGCTCTGCTGTCCTCGTCCCTGGTTCATATTTCTACCTCCCCTGCATCATCTGGCCTTATATCCACACCCTCTTAGCACTTCTGCTTCCATGCCGTTCCTATACCATGCTCTGCTGTCCTCCTCCCTGGTTCATATTTCTACCTCCCCTGCATCATCTGGTTTTATATCCACACCCTCTTAGCACTTCCACCTCTATGCGTTCCTTTACCATGCTCTGCTGTCGTTGTCCCTGGTTCATTTTTCTACCTCCCCTGCATCATCTGGTCTTATATCCACACCATCTTAGCACTTCCGTCTCTATGCCGTTCCTATACCATGCTCTGCTGTCCTCGTCCCTGGTTCATGTTTCTACCTCCCCTGCATCATCTGGTCTTATATCCACACCCTCTTAGCACTTCCACCTCTATGCGTTCCTTTACCATGCTCTGCTGTCCTCGTCCTTGGTTCATGTTTCTACCTCCCCTGCACCATCTGGTCTTATATCCACACTCTCTTAGTACTTCTGCCTATATGCGTTCCTATACCATGCTCTGCTGTCCTCGCCCCTTGTTCATGTTTCTACCTCCCCTGCATCATCTGGTCTTATATCCACACCCTCATAGCACTTCCGCCTCTATGCGTTCCTATACCATGCTCTGCTGTCCTCGTCCCTGGTTCATGTTTCTACCTCCCCTGCATCATCTGGTCTTATATCCACACCCTCTTAGCACTTCCGCCTCTATGCGTTCCTATACCATGCTCTGCTGTCCTCGCCCCTTGTTCATGTTTCTACCTCCCCTGCATCATCTGGTCTTATATCCACACCCTCATATCACTTCCGCCTCTATGCGTTCCTATACCATGCTCTGCTGTCCTCGTCCCTGGTTCATGTTTCTACCTCCCCTGCATCATCTGGTCTTATATCCACACCCTCTTAGCACGTCCGCCTCTATGCGTTCCTATACCATACTCTGCTGTCCTCGTCCCTGGTTCATGTTTCTACCTCCCCTGCATCATCTGGTCTTATATCCACACCCTCTTAGCCCTTCCCCCTCTATGTGTTCCTATACCATGCTCTGCTGTCCTCGTCCCTGGTTCATGTTTCTACCTCCCCTGCATCATCTGGTCTTACATCCACACTCTCTTAGCACTTCTGCCTCTTTGCGTTTCCTTACCATGCTCTGCGGTCCTCGTCCCCTGCATCATCTGGTCTTAAATCCACATACTCTTAGCACTTCCACCTCTATGCGTTTCCTTACCATGCTCTGCGGTCCTCGTCCCAGGTTCATATTTCTATCTCTCCTGCATCATCTGGTCTTATATCCACACCCTCCTAGCACTTCTGCCTCTATAGCGTTCCTATACCATGCTCTGCTGTCCTCGTCCCTGGTTCATATTGCTACCTCCCCTGCATCATCTGGTCTTATATCCACACCCTTTTAGCACTTGCGCCTCTATGCGTTCCTATACTATGCTCTGCTGTCGTCCCTGGTTCATGTTTCTACCTCCCCTGCATCATCTGGTCTTATATCCACACCCTCTGAGCACTTCCGCCTCTATGCGTTCCTATACCATGCTCTGTTGTCCTCGCCCCTTGTTCATGTTTCTACTTCCCCTGCATCATCTGGTCTTATATCCACACCCTCATAGCACTTCCGCCTCTATGTGTTCCTAGACCATGCTCTGCTGTCGTTGTCCCTGGTTCATTTTTCTACCTCCCCTGCATCATCTGGTCTTATATCCACACCATCTTAGCACTTCCGTCTCTGTGCCGTTCCTATACCATGCTCTGCTGTCCTCATCCCTGGTTCATGTTTCTACCTCCCCTGCATCATCTGGTCTTATATCCACACCCTCTTAGCACTTCCACCTCTATGCGTTCCTTTACCATGCTCTGCTGTCCTCGTCCTTGGTTCATGTTTCTACCTCCCCTGCACCATCTGGTCTTATATCCACACTCTCTTAGTACTTCTGCCTCTATGCGTTCCTATACCATGCTCTGCTGTCCTCGCCCCTTGTTCATGTTTCTACCTCCCCTGCATCATCTGGTCTTATATCCACACCCTCATAGCACTTCCGCCTCTATGCGTTCCTATACCATGCTCTGCTGTCCTCGTCCCTGGTTCATGTTTCTACCTCCCCTGCATCATCTGGTCTTATATCCACACCCTCTTAGCACTTCCGCCTCTATGCGTTCCTATACCATGCTCTGCTGTCCTCGCCCCTTGTTCATGTTTCTACCTCCACTGGATCATCTGGTCTTATATCCACACCCTCATAGCACTTCCGCCTCTATGCGTTCCTATACCATGCTCTGCTGTCCTCGTCCCTCCCTGGTTCATGTTTCTACCTCCCCTGCATCATCTGGTCTTATATCCACACCCTCTTAGCACGTCCGCCTCTATGCGTTCCTATACCATACTCTGCTGTCCTCGTCCCTGGTTCATGTTTCTACCTCCCCTGCATCATCTGGTCTTATATCCACACCCTCTTAGCACTTCTGCCTCTATGTGTTCCTATACCATGCTCTGCTGTCCTCGTCCCTGGTTCATGTTTCTACCTCCCCTGCATCATCTGGTCTTACATCCACACTCTCTTAGCACTTCTGCCTCTTTGCGTTCCTATACCATGCTCTGCTGTCCTCGTCCCCTGCATCATCTGGTCTTATATCCACATACTCTTAGCACTTCCACCTCTATGCGTTTCCTTACCATGCTCTGCGGTCCTCGTCCCAGGTTCATATTTCTATCTCTCCTGCATCATCTGGTCTTATATCCACACCCTCCTAGCACTTCTGCCTCTATAGCGTTCCTATACCATGCTCTGCTGTCCTCGTCCCTGGTTCATATTTCTACCTCCCCTGCATCATCTGGCCTTATATCCACACCCTCTTAGCACTTCTGCTTCTATGCCGTTCCTATACCATGCTCTGCTGTCCTCCTCCCTGGTTCATATTGCTACCTCCCATGCATCATCTGGTCTTATATCCACACCCTTTTAGCACTTGCGCCTCTATGCGTTCCTATACAATGCTCTGCTGTCGTCCCTGGTTCATGTTTCTACCTCCCCTGCATCATCTGGTCTTATATCCACACCCTCTTAGCACTTCCACCTCTATTCATTCCTATACCATGCTCTGCTGTCCTCGCCCCTGGTTCATGTTTCTACCTCCCCTGCATCATCTGGTCTTATATCCACATCCTCTTAGCACTTCTGCCTCTTTGCGTTCCTATACTATGCTCTGCTGTCCTCATCCCCTGTATCATCTGGTCTTATATCCACACCCTCTTAGCACTTCCGCCTCTATGCGTTCCTATACCATGCTCTCCTATACTTGTCCCTGGTTCATTTTTCTACCTCCCCTGCATCATCTGGTCCTATATTCACACCCTTTTAGCACTTCTGCCTCGATGCGTTCCTATACCATGCTCTCCTCGTCCCTGGTTCACGTTTCTACCTGCCCTGCATCATCTGGTCTTATATTCACACCCTCTTAGCACTTCTGTCTCTATGCGTTCCTATACCATGCTCTGCTGTCCTCGTCCCTGGTTCATGTTTCTACCTCCCCTGCATCATCTGGTCTTATATCCACACCTTCATAGCACTTCCGCCTCTATGCGTTCCTATACCATGCTCTGCTGTCCTTGTTCCATGTTTCTACCTCCCCTGCATCATCTGGTCTTATATCCACACCCTCTTAGCATTTCCGCCTCTATGCCGTTCCTATACCATGCTCTGCTGTCCTCGTCCCATGTTTCTACCTCCCCTGCATCATCTGGTCTTATATCCACACACTCTTAGTACTTCCGTCTCTATGCGTTCCTATACCATGCTCTGCTGTCCTCGACCCTGTTTCATGTTTCTACCTCCCCTGCATCATCCGGTCTTATATCCACACCCTCTGAGCACTTCCGCCTGTATGTGTTCCTATAGCATGCTCTGCTGTCCTTGCCCCCGGTTCATGTTTCTACCTCCTCGGCATCATCTGGTCTTACATCAATACAATCAAATTCACAATGGAAGTAGGAGAACCTTCATTACATTTTTTAGATGTGAGCTTGCATATTAAGGAGGGCCACATCGAAACCACGGTGTATCATAAACCAACAGACGTGAACAATCATCTACATTTTAGCAAGTTCCATCCGAAACCTATGCTAAAAAGTCTCCCATTTAGTCAAATTGAAGAGAATTATCTCAGACCCAGCAGGCCTTGACTCAGAATGTTCACTCTTGGTTGAACGATTTGAATCCAGGGGTTATTCAGATACAGTCACAGGAGAAGCCCGTAATAGATCAGCTACCTTCACGAAGGAACAACTCCGCATTCCGAAAGTCAAGGATAAGTCCACACCACTACTTTATATCTCTAAGTACTCACGTCAGAGTTTCCAAATCAGTAAAATTTGCCTAAAAACTGGACCATTCTACACAACGACCCTGCTCTTTTGAAATTATTTCCCAAAGCACCGATGATGGCTTTCAAACGTGGGCACAATCTCAAAGACAAATTAGTGAGAGCGGAAAGACGATGCAGGGGAGGTAGAAAAATGAACCAGGGACAACGACAGCAGAGCATGGTCTAGGAACGCATAGAGGCGGAAGTGCTATGAGCGTGTGGATATAAGACCAGATGATGCAGGGGAAGTAGAAACATGAACAAGGGGCGAAGACAGCAGAGCATGGTATAGGAACGCATAGAGGCGGAAGTGCTAAGAGGGTGTGGATATAAGACCAGATGATGCAGAGGAGGTAGAAACATGAACCAGGGACGAGGACAGCAGAGCATGGTATAGGAGCGCATAGAGGCGGAAGTGCTATGAGGGTGTGGATATAAAACCAGATGATGCAGGGGAGGTAGAAACACGAACCAGGGACGAGGACAGCAGAGCATGGTATAGGAACGCATAGAGGCGGAAGTGCTATGAGGGTGTGGATATAAAACCAGATGATGCAGGGGAGGTAGAAACACGAACCAGGGACGAGGACAGCAGAGCATGGTATAGGAGCGCATAGAGGCGGAAGTGCTATGAGGGTGTGGATATAAAACCAGATGATGCAGGGGAGGTAGAAACACGAACCAGGAACGAGGACAGCAGAGCATGGTATAGGAACGCATAGAGGCGGAAGTGCTATGAGGGTGTGGATATAAAACCAGATGATGCAGGGGAGGTAGAAACACGAACCAGGGACGAGGACAGCAGAGCATGGTATAGGAACGCATAGAGGGGGAAGTGCTATGAGGGTGTGGATATAAAACCAGATGATGCAGGGGAGGTAGAAACACGAACCAGGGACGAGGAACAGCAGAGCATGGTATATGAACGCATAGAGGGGGAAGTGCTATGAGGGTGTGGATATAAAACCAGATGATGCAGGGGAGGTAGAAACACGAACCAGGGACGAGGACAGCAGAGCATGGTATAGGAACGCATAGAGGCGGAAGTGCTAGTAGGGTGTGGATATAAGACCAGATGATGCAGGGGAGATAGAAACACGAACCAGGGACGAGGACAGCAGAGCATGGTATAGGAACGCATAGAGGCGGAAGTGCTAAGAGGGTGTGGATATAAGACCAGATGATGCAGAGGAGGTAGAAACATGAACCAGGGACGAGGACAACAGAGCATGATATAGGAACGCATAGAGGCAGAAGTGCTAAGACGGTGTGGATATAAAACCAGATGTTGCAGGGGAAGTAGAAACATGAACCAGGGGCGAGGACAGCAGAGCATGGTATAGGAACGCATAGAGGCGGAAGTGCTATGAGGGTGTGGATATAAGACCAGATGATGCAGGGGAGGTGGAAACATAAACCAGGGACGAGGACAGCAGAGCATGGTATAGGAACGCATAGAGGCGGAAGTGCTAAGAGGGTGTGGATACAAGACCAGATGATGCGGGGGAGGTAGAAACATGAACCAGGGACGAGGACAGCAGAGCATGGTATAGGAACGCTTAGAGGCGGAAGTGCTAAGAGGGTGTGGATACAAGACCAGATGATGCAGGGGAGGTAGAAACATGAACCAGGGACGAGGACAGCAGAGCATGGTATAGGAACGCATAGAGGCGGAAGTGCTATGAAGGTGCGGATATAAGACCAGATGATGCAGGGGAGGTAGAAACATGAAGAGAAACGAAAGAGGACCCAAAGGTGGGGCCCTCCCGTCCCCTGCACACTAATTTCTGATGCCACAAAGGGCATTCAAACATGTAAACATAACAGTAGTTTGTCAATTGAAAGCATAACAGTTTATTTGGCAAAAGAACAACGTTTGCCTAGAGGCACATTCAGTTGCAAGAAATAATTGGTAACATTTAGCATATTAAAAACTGCGAAGAAGCAATAGATGATGCAGAAAGAATGCTGTCCAATTATGGGGTGGCCGACGCGTTTCGAGGAGTCCCTCTTCTTCAAAAGGGCCTAATTGGACTATTTTCAACAATTCAAGGAGATAGAAGAAAAAAAATCATTTCAATGCCAGTAGAACACTAACAAGCAATACATATCGCAAGATGCTGGGGCGATGGTAAAGAGCAGAATACTAAAGTCCCGGTGTAGTAAAAAGAATGAACTAATATATTCAAGATAACCACCTTGTGCTTATAAACGAACCCATTCCAAAAGAGGTGAGTTGAGTAAGGTCCACCTGTGGGGAGGGGTATACAATACGGCATGAACAAGTGTTGGACACGGAAAAATTGTGCATAGGGAGCGAATTTAAGAGTGGCAAAAAGCCGCCTATGTATGGATGTAGTTAATCAAAAGCATTATATGTGCTCAATGAGGTTTAAAAAAAAAATTCTAAATTCAAACCGGGCACGGATTAATGTATACACTCACTCAGGTTGCATGGCGAATAACCTAGGCAACTGAGGCATCCGCGTGGACGACGAATGTCGGGATGTAGCAAAGATCAGATGCAGGGCGTCAGTTGGAAACCACGTACTGCTAGCACCTAAATAAAAACACATGTATGTCTGATATTATGGTTAGCAATATGCCATGGGCCTACCGCTCGGGCAGAAAGTAACGGATTACGGTCGCTTACCTGTTCAGTTCAAGGAACAAGGTGTATGCAAACTGGACCCGGCAAACAGTGACCCAGCGCGGTCGTTACCTAGGAAACGTGCTGCGCTGGAGTCAAGCCGCCAAGAAGGAAAACAAATCGGGGTATCGACATAGAAAAGGGCGCAGATGGCGATCAGTAAGAAAATGGGCAGCCATCTTGAAAGGGTGAAGAATATAGACGCGCTCATAAGAACTAGACAGATATAGGAAAATATAAAGAAATATAGAGTGAATAGTATCCATGGTGAACCATAGAGATTCTGATGTTCACCACCGCATCGCATCATATTGCTTTAGTCCTAATGAAACAGAAATTTGTAAAGACAACAACATTCATTGTAATCATGATAGAAAATGCAAATAGCACATGTGGTTTCTCTTAGTGATACAGAACAAATCATACAGGGCCAAGTGGCTTCTCATTATATAGTCAATCAAGTTTGGTCAGTAACAAGGAGATTAAAAACAGAAATAAACAGATTGCAGTGTACCATATGACTAATACAAAGTACGAGCGGATAGAGGGTTACCTCAATTGGTCATTCACGAGCAGATACCAACAGTTAAGAGAATATATACAGGTCATATATACAGGTCATACAGAGGAAATCACACCTCCCATGAATGCATAGCAGAGTCACCATGGTTCGTAGGAGTAAAAAGGTTGAAAGACATAGATAAAAACAAGGGATGGGTTACAATCACTTACATACAGTGGTTGACGGTGTGACCTGTGATTATAGTTTAGCAGTTATCTATAAAAAGCAACTCGGAGAGAATTCCTCGTTCAAACCCTTAGGTTGAAGAGTATCCAGTGTGTGAATCCAGTACTTCTCTCGCTGTGACAGTAGGGATTGATAATTACCACCCCTGTGTGGTCGTTTGACAATTTCTACAGCTTGAAATTTTATTTGTGCAATAGTATGCTAGTGTTCGATAAAATGCCTTGCCACTGGGGATCTGAGGTTCTTACACCTGATGGTGGATTTGTGTTCAGACCATCTTTCTTTAATGGGTCTTGTTGTTTGACCTATATATAATTTCCCGCAGGGACATTTTAATGCGTAAATGACTCCTGCGGAAAGGCAGGTAGCAAAGTCTTTGATTTTCAGTTTCTTCCCAGTTTGTGGGTGAGATCTGGTCTTATATCCACACCATTTTAGCACTTCCGTCTCTATGTCGTTCCTATACCATGCTCTGCTGTCCTCGTCCCTGGTTCATGTTTCTACCTCCCCTGCATCCTCTGGTCTTATATCCACACCCTCTTAGCACTTCCACCTCTATGCGTTCCTTTACCATGCTCTGCTGTCCTCGTCCTTGGTTCATGTTTCTACCACCCCTGCACCATCTGGTCTTATATCCACACTCTCTTAGTATTTCTGCCTCTATGCGTTCCAATACCATGCTCTGCTGTCCTCGCCATTTGTTCATGTTTCTACCTCCCCTGCATCATCTGGTCTTATATCCACACCCTCATAGCACTTCCGCCTCTATGCGTTCCTATACCATGCTCTGCTGTCCTCGTCCCTCGTTCATGTTTCTACCTCCCCTGCATCATCTGGTTTTATATCCACACCCTCTTAGCACTTCCACCTCTATGCGTTCCTTTACCATGCTCTGCTGTCCTCGTCCTTGGTTCATGTTTCTACCTCCCCTGCACCATCTGGTCTTATATCCACACTCTCTTAGTACTTCTGCCTCTCTGCGTTCCTATACCATGCTCTGCTGTCCTCGCCCTTGTTCATGTTTCTACCTCCCCTGCATCATCTGGTCTTATATCCACACCCTCATAGCACTTCCGCCTCTATGCGTTCCTATACCATGCTCTGCTGTCCTTGTCCCTGGTTCATGTTTCTACCTCCCCTGCATCATCTGGTCTTATATCCACACCCTCTTAGCACTTCCGCCTCTATGCGTTCCTATACCATGCTCTGCTGTCCTCGCTCCTTGTTCATGTTTCTACCTCCACTGCATCATCTGGTCTTATATCCACACCCTCATAGCACTTCCGCCTCTATGCGTTCCTATACCATGCTCTGCTGTCCTCGTCCCTCCCTGGTTCATGTTTCTACCTCCCCTGCATCATCTGGTCTTATATCCACACCCTCTTAGTACGTCCGCCTCTATGCGTTCCTATACCATACTCTGCTGTCCTCGTCCCTGGTTCATGTTTCTACCTCCCCTGCATCATCTGGTCTTATATCCACACCCTCTTAGCACTTCTGCCTCTATGTGTTCCTATACCATGCTCTGCTGTCCTCGTCCCTGGTTCATGTTTCTACCTCCCCTGCATCATCTGGTCTTACATCCACACTCTCTTAGCACTTCTGCCTCTTTGCGTTCCTATACCATGCTCTGCTGTCCTCGTCCCCTGCATCATCTGGTCTTATATCCACATACTCTTAGCACTTCCACCTCTATGCGTTTCCTTACCATGCTCTGCGGTCCTCGTCCCAGGTTCATATTTCTATCTCTCCTGCATCATCTGGTCTTATATCCACACCCTCCTAGCACTTCTGCCTCTATAGCGTTCCTATACCATGCTCTGCTGTCCTCGTCCCTGGTTCATATTTCTACCTCCCCTGCATCATCTGGCCTTATATCCACACCCTCTTAGCACTTCTGCTTCTATGCCGTTCCTATACCATGCTCTGCTGTCCTCCTCCCTGGTTCATATTGCTACCTCCCATGCATCATCTGGTCTTATATCCACACCCTTTTAGCACTTGCGCCTCTATGCGTTCCTATACTATGCTCTGCTGTCGTCCCTGGTTCATGTTTCTACCTCCCCTGCATCATCTGGTCTTATATCCACACCCTCTTAGCACTTCCACCTCTATTCATTCCTATACCATGCTCTGCTGTCCTCGCCCCTGGTTCATGTTTCTACCTCCCCTGCATCATCTGGTCTTATATCCACATCCTCTTAGCACTTCTGCCTCTTTGCGTTCCTATACTATGCTCTGCTGTCCTCATCCCCTGTATCATCTGGTCTTATATCCACACCCTCTTAGCACTTCCGCCTCTATGCGTTCCTATACCATGCTCTCCTATCCTTGTCCCTGGTTCATTTTTCTACCTCCCCTGCATCATCTGGTCCTATATTCACACCCTTTTAGCACTTCTGCCTCGATGCGTTCCTATACCATGCTCTCCTCGTCCCTGGTTCACGTTTCTACCTCCCCTGCATCATCTGGTCTTATATTCACACCTTCATAGCACTTCCGCCTCTATGCGTTCCTATACCATGCTCTGCTGTCCTCGCCCCTTGTTCATGTTTCTACCTCCCCTGCATCATCTGGTCTTATATCCACACCCTCATAGCACTTCCGCCTCTATGCGTTCCTATACCATGCTCTGCTGTCCTCGTCCCTGGTTCATGTTTCTACCTCCCCTGCATCATCTGGTCTTATATCCACACACTCTTAGTACTTCCGTCTCTATGCGTTCCTATACCATGCTCTGCTGTCCTCGTCCCTGGTTCATGTTTCTACCTCCCCTGCATCATCTGGTCTTATATCCACACCTTCATAGCACTTCCGCCTCTATGCGTTCCTATACCATGCTCTGCTGTCCTTGTCCCATGTTTCTACCTCCCCTGCATCATCTGGTCTTATATCCACACCCTCTTAGCATTTCCGCCTCTATGCCGTTCCTATACCATGCTCTGCTGTCCTCGTCCCATGTTTCTACCTCCCCTGCATCATCTGGTCTTATATCCACACACTCTTAGTACTTCCGTCTCTATGCGTTCCTATACCATGCTCTGCTGTCCTCGACCCTGTTTCATGTTTCTACCTCCCCTGCATCATCCGGTCTTATATCCACACCCTCTGAGCACTTCTGCCTGTATGTGTTCCTATAGCATGCTCTGCTGTCCTTGCCCCCGGTTCATGTTTCTACCTCCTCGGCATCATCTGGTCTTACATCAATACAATCAAATTCACAATGGAAGTAGGAGAACCTTCATTACATTTTTTAGATGTGAGCTTGCAGATTAAGGAGGGCCACATCGAAACCACGGTGTATCATAAACCAACAGACGTGAACAATCATCTACATTTTAGCAAGTTCCATCCGAAACCTATGCTAAAAAGTCTCCCATTTAGTCAAATTGAAGAGAATTATCTCAGACCCAGCAGGCCTTGACTCAGAATGTTCACTCTTGGTTGAACGATTTGAATCCAGGGGTTATTCAGATACAGTCACAGGACAAGCCCGTAATAGATCTGCTACCTTCACGAAAGAACAACTCCGCATTCCGAAAGTCAAGGATAAGTCCACACCACTACTTTATATCTCTAAGTACTCACGTCAGAGTTTCCAAATCAGTAAAATTTGCCTAAAAACTGGACCATTCTACACAATGACCCTGCTCTTTTGAAATTATTTCCCAAAGCACCGATGATGGCTTTCAAACGTGGGCACAATCTCAAAGACAAATTAGTGAGAGCGGAAAGACGATGCAGGGGAGGTAGAAAAATGAACCAGGGACAACGACAGCAGAGCATGTTCTAGGAACGCATAGAGGCGGAAGTGCTATGAGCGTGTGGATATAAGACCAGATGATGCAGGGGAAGTAGAAACATGAACAAGGGGCGAAGACAGCAGAGCATGGTATAGGAACGCATAGAGGCGGAAGTGCTAAGAGGGTGTGGATATAAGACCAGATGATGCAGAGGAGGTAGAAACATGAACCAGGGACGAGGACAGCAGAGCATGGTATAGGAGCGCATAGAGGCGGAAGTGCTATGAGGGTGTGGATATAAAACCAGATGATGCAGGGGAGGTAGAAACACGAACCAGGGACGAGGACAGCAGAGCATGGTATAGGAACGCATAGAGGCGGAAGTGCTATGAGGGTGTGGATATAAAACCAGATGATGCAGGGGAGGTAGAAACACGAACCAGGGACGAGGACAGCAGAGCATGGTATAGGAACGCATAGAGGCGGAAGTGCTATGAGGGTGTGGATATAAAACCAGATGATGCAGGGGAGGTAGAAACACGAACCAGGGACGAGGACAGCAGAGCATGGTATAGGAACGCATAGAGGCGGAAGTGCTATGAGGGTGTGGATATAAAACCAGATGATGCAGGGGAGGTAGAAACACGAACCAGGGACGAGGACAGCAGAGCATGGTATAGGAACGCATAGAGGGGGAAGTGCTATGAGGGTGTGGATATAAAACCAGATGATGCAGGGGAGGTAGAAACACGAACCAGGGACGAGGACAGCAGAGCATGGTATATGAACGCATAGAGGGGGAAGTGCTATGAGGGTGTGGATATAAAACCAGATGATGCAGGGGAGGTAGAAACACGAACCAGGGACGAGGACAGCAGAGCATGGTATAGGAACGCATAGAGGCGGAAGTGCTAGTAGGGTGTGGATATAAGACCAGATGATGCAGGGGAGATAGAAACACGAACCAGGGACGAGGACAGCAGAGCATGGTATAGGAACGCATAGAGGCGGAAGTGCTAAGAGGGTGTGGATATAAGACCAGATGATGCAGGGGAGGTAGAAACATGAACCAGGGACGAGGACAACAGAGCATGATATAGGAACGCATAGAGGCGGAAGTGCTAAGAGGGTGTGGATATAAAACCAGATGTTGCAGGGGAAGTAGAAACATGAACCAGGGGCGAGGACAGCAGAGCATGGTATAGGAACGCATAGAGGCGGAAGTGCTATGAGGGTGTGGATATAAGACCAGATGATGCAGGGGAGGTAGAAACGTGAACCAGGGACGAGGACAGCAGAGCATGGTATAGGAACGCATAGAGGCGGAAGTGCTAAGAGGGTGTGGATACAAGACCAGATGATGCGGGGGAGGTAGAAACATGAACCAGGGACGAGGACAGCAGAGCATGGTATAGGAACGCTTAGAGGCGGAAGTGCTAAGAGGGTGTGGATACAAGACCAGATGATGCAGGGGAGGTAGAAACATGAACCAGGGACGAGGACAGCAGAGCATGGTATAGGAACGCATAGAGGCGGAAGTGCTATGAAGGTGCGGATATAAGACCAGATGATGCAGGGGAGGTAGAAACATGAAGAGAAACGAAAGAGGACCCAAAGGTGGGGCCCTCCCGTCCCCTGCACACTAATTTCTGATGCCACAAAGGGCATTCAAACATGTAAACATAACAGTAGTTTGTCAATTGAAAGCATAACAGTTTATTTGGCAAAAGAACAACGTTTGCCTAGAGGCACATTCAGTTGCAAGAAATAATTGGTAACATTTAGCATATTAAAAACTGCGAAGAAGCAATAGATGATGCAGAAAGAATGCTGTCCAATTATGGGGTGGCCGACGCGTTTGGAGGAGTCCCTCTTCTTCAAAAGGGCCTAATTGGACTATTTTCAACAATTCAAGGAGATAGAAGAAAGAAAATCATTTCAATGCCAGTAGAACACTAACAAGCAATACATATCGCAAGATGCTGGGGCGATGGTAAAGAGCAGAATACTAAAGTCCCGGTGTAGTAAAAAGAATGAACTAATATATTCAAGATAACCACCTTGTGCTTATAAACGAACCCATTCCAAAAGAGGTGAGTTGAGTAAGGTCCACCTGTGGGGAGGGGTATACAATACGGCATGAACAAGTGTTGGACACGGAAAAATTGTGCATAGGGAGCGAATTTAAGAGTGGCAAAAAGCCGCCTATGTATGGATGTAGTTAATCAAAAGCATTATATGTGCTCAATGAGATTTAAAAAAAAAATCTAAATTCAAACCGGGCACGGATTAATGTATACACTCACTCAGGTTGCATGGCGAATAACCTAGGCAACTGAGGCATCCGCGTGAACAACGAATGTCGGGATGTAGCAAAGATCAGATGCAGGGCGTCAGTTGGAAACCACGTACTGCTAGCACCTAAATAAAAACACATGTATGTCTGATATTATGGTTAGCAATATGCCATGGGCCTACCGCTCGGGCAGAGAGTAACGGATTACGGTCGCTTACCTGTTCAGTTCAAGGAACAAGGTGTATGCAAACTGGACCCGGCAAACAGTGACCCAGCGCGGTCGTTACCTAGGAAACGTGCTGCGCTGGAGTCAAGCCGCCAGGAAGGAAAACAAATCGGGGTATCGACATAGAAAAGGGCGCAGATGCCGATCAGTAAGAAAATGGGCAGCCATCTTGAAAGGGTGAAGAATATAGACGCGCTCATAAGAACTAGACAGAAATAGGAAAATATAAAGAAATATAGAGTGAATAGTATCCATGGTGAACCATAGAGATTCTGATGTTCACCACCGCATCGCATCATATTGCTTTAGTCCTAATGAAACAGAAATTTGTAAAGACAACAACATTCATTGTAATCATGATAGAAAATGCAAATAGCACATGTGGTTTCTCTTAGTGATACAGAACAAATCATACAGGGCCAAGTGGCTTCTCATTATACAGTCAATCAAGTTTGGTCAGTAACAAGGAGATTAAAAACAGAAATAAACAGATTGCAGTGTACCATATGACTAATACAAAGTACGAGCGGATAGAGGGTTACCTCAATTGGTCATTCATGAGCAGATACCAACAGTTAAGAGAATATATACAGGTCATATATACAGGTCATACAGAGGAAATCACACCTCCCATGAATGCATAGCAGAGTCACCATGGTTCGAGGGAGTAAAAAGGTTGAAAGACATAGATAAAAACAAGGGATGGGTTACAATCACTTACATACAGTGGTTGACGGTGTGACCTGTGATTATAGTTTAGCAGTTATCTATAAAAAGCAACTCGGAGAGAATTCCTCGTTCAAACCCTTAGGTTGAAGACTATCCAGTGTGCGAATCCAGTACTTCTCTCGCTGTGACAGTAGGGATTGATAATTACCACCCCTGTGTGGTCGTTTCACAATTTCTACAACTTGAAATTTCATTTGTGCAATAGTATGCTAGTGTTCGATAAAATGCCTTGCCACTGGGGATCTGAGGTTCTTACACCTGATGGTGGATTTGTGTTCAGACCATCTTTCTTTAATGGGTCTTGTTGTTTGACCTATATATAATTTCCCGCAGGGACATTTTAATGCGTAAATGACTCCTGCGGAAAGGCAGGTAGCAAAGTCTCTGATTTTCAGTTTCTTCCCAGTTTGTGGGTGAGATCTGGTCTTATATCCACACCATTTTAGCACTTGCGTCTCTATGCCGTTCCTATACCATGCTCTGCTGTCCTCGTCCCTGGTTCATGTTTCTACCTCCCCTGCATCATCTGGTCTTATATCCACACCCTCTTAGCACTTCCACCTCTATGCGTTCCTTTACCATGCTCTGCTGTCCTCGTCCTTGGTTCATGTTTCTACCACCCCTGCACCATCTGGTCTTATATCCACACTCTCTTAGTATTTCTGCCTCTATGCGTTCCAATACCATGCTCTGCTGTCCTCGCCCCTTGTTCATGTTTCTACCTCCCCTGCATCATCTGGTCTTATATCCACACCCTCATAGCACTTCCGCCTCTATGCGTTCCTATACCATGCTCTGCTGTCCTCGTCCCTCGTTCATGTTTCTACCTCCCCTGCATCATCTGGTTTTATATCCACACCCTCTTAGCACTTCCACCTCTATGCGTTCCTTTACCATGCTCTGCTGTCCTCGTCCTTGGTTCATGTTTCTACCTCCCCTGCACCATCTGGTCTTATATCCACACTCTCTTAGTACTTCTGCCTCTCTGCGTTCCTATACCATGCTCTGCTGTCCTCGCCCCTTGTTCATGTTTCTACCTCCCCTGCATCATCTGGTCTTATATCCACACCCTCATAGCACTTCCGCCTCTATGCGTTCCTATACCATGCTCTGCTGTCCTCGTCCCTGGTTCATGTTTCTACCTCCCCTGCATCATCTGGTCTTATATCCACACCCTCTGAGCACTTCCGCCTCTATGCGTTCCTATACCATGCTCTGTTGTCCTCGCCCCTTGTTCATGTTCCTTCTTCCCCTGCATCATCTGGTCTTATATCCACACCCTCATAGCACTTCCGCCTCTATGCGTTCCTAGACCATGCTCTGCTGTCGTTGTCCCTGGTTCATTTTTCTACCTCCCCTGCATCATCTGGTCTTATATCCACACCATCTTAGCACTTCCGTCTCTATGCCGTTCCTATACCATGCTCTGCTGTCCTCGTCCCTGGTTCATGTTTCTACCTCCCCTGCATCATCTGCTCTTATATCCACACCCTCTTAGCACTTCCACCTCTATGCGTTCCTTTACCATGCTCTGCTGTCCTCGTCCTTGGTTCATGTTTCTACCTCCCCTGCACCATCTGGTCTTATATCCACACCCTCATAGCACTTCTGCCTCTATGCGTTCCTATACCACGCTCTGCTGTCCTCGTCCCTCGTTCATGTTTCTACCTCCCCTGCATCATCTGGTCTTATATCCACACCCTCTTAGCACTTCCGCCTCTATGCATTCCTATACCATGCTCTGCTGTCCTCGCCTCTTGTTCATGTTTCTACTTCCCCTGCATCATCTGGTCTTATAATCACACCCTCATAGCACTTCCGCCTCTATGCGTTCCTATGCCATGCTCTGCTGTCCTTGTCCCTGGTTCATGTTTCTACCTCCCCTGCATCATCTGGTCTTATATCCACACCCTCTTAGCACTTCCGCCTCTATGCGTTCCTATACCATGCTCTGCTGTCCTCGTCCCTGGTTCATGTTTCTACCTCCCCTGCATCATCTGGTCTTATATCCACACCCTCTTAGCACTTCTGCCTCTATGTCGTCCTATACCATGCTCTGCTGTCCTCGTCCCTGGTTCATGTTTCTACCTCCCCTGCATCATCTGGTTTTATATCCACACCCTCTTAGCACTTCCACCTCTATGCGTTCCTTTACCATGCTCTGCTGTCCTCGTCCTTGGTTCATGTTTCTACCACCCCTGCACCATCTGGTCTTATATCCACACTCTCTTAGTATTTCTGCCTCTATGCGTTCCAATACCATGCTCTGCTGTCCTCGCCCCTTGTTCATGTTTCTACCTCCCCTGCATCATCTGGTCTTATATCCACACCCTCATAGCACTTCCGCCTCTATGCGTTCCTATACCATGCTCTGCTGTCCTCGTCCCTCGTTTATGTTTCTACCTCCCCTGCATCATCTGGTTTTATATCCACACCCTCTTAGCACTTCCACCTCTATGCGTTCCTTTACCATGCTCTGCTGTCCTCGTCCTTGGTTCATGTTTCTACCTCCCCTGCACCATCTGGTCTTATATCCACACTCTCTTAGTACTTCTGCCTCTCTGCGTTCCTATACCATGCTCTGCTGTCCTCGCCCCTTGTTCATGTTTCTACCTCCCCTGCATCATCTGGTCTTATATCCACACCCTCATAGCACTTCCGCCTCTATGCGTTCCTATACCATGCTCTGCTGTCCTTGTCCCTGGTTCATGTTTCTACCTCCCCTGCATCATCTGGTCTTATATCCACACCCTCTGAGCACTTCCGCCTCTATGCGTTCCTATACCATGCTCTGTTGTCCTCGCCCCTTGTTCATGTTCCTTCTTCCCCTGCATCATCTGGTCTTATATCCACACCCTCATAGCACTTCCGCCTCTATGCGTTCCTAGACCATGCTCTGCTGTCGTTGTCCCTGGTTCATTTTTCTACCTCCCCTGCATCATCTGGTCTTATATCCACACCATTTTAGCACTTCCGTCTCTATGCCGTTCCTATACCATGCTCTGCTGTCCTCGTCCCTGGTTCATGTTTCTACCTCCCCTGCATCATCTGGTCTTATATCCACACCCTCTTAGCACTTCCACCTCTATGCGTTCCTTTACCATGCTCTGCTGTCCTCGTCCTTGGTTCATGTTTCTACCTCCCCTGCACCATCTGGTCTTATATCCACACCCTCATAGCACTTCTGCCTCTATGCGTTCCTATACCACGCTCTGCTGTCCTCGTCCCTCGTTCATGTTTCTACCTCCCCTGCATCATCTGGTCTTATATCCACACCCTCTTAGCACTTCCGCCTCTATGCGTTCCTATACCATGCTCTGCTGTCCTCGCCTCTTGTTCATGTTTCTACTTCCCCTGCATCATCTGGTCTTATAATCACACCCTCATAGCACTTCCGCCTCTATGCGTTCCTATGCCATGCTCTGCTGTCCTTGTCCCTGGTTCATGTTTCTACCTCCCCTGCATCATCTGGTCTTATATCCACACACTCTTAGCACTTCCGCCTCTATGCGTTCCTATACCATGCTCTGCTGTCCTCGTCCCTGGTTCATGTTTCTACCTCCCCTGCATCATCTGGTCTTATATCCACACCCTCTTAGCACTTCTGCCTCTATGTCGTCCTATACCATGCTCTGCTGTCCTCGTCCCTGGTTCATGTTTCTACCTCCCCTGCATCATCTGGTCTTATATCCATGCCCTCTTAGCACTTCTACCTCTATGTGTTCCTATACCATGCTCTGCTGTCCTCGTCCCCTGCATCATCTGGTCTTATATCCACATACTCTTAGCACTTCCACCTCTATGCATTTCCTTACCATGCTCTGCGGTCCTCGTCCCAGGTTCATATTTCTATCTCTCCTGCATCATCCGGTCTTATATCCACACCTTCCTAGCACTTCTGCCTCTATAGCGTTCCTATACCATGCTCTGCTGTCCTCGTCCCTGGTTCATATTTCTACCTCCCCTGCATCATCTGGCCTTATATCCACACCCTCTTAGCACTTCTGCTTCCATGCCGTTCCTATACCATGCTCTGCTGTCCTCCTCCCTGGTTCATATTTCTACCTCCCCTGCATCATCTGGTTTTATATCCACACCCTCTTAGCACTTCCACCTCTATGCGTTCCTTTACCATGCTCTGCTGTCGTTGTCCCTGGTTCATTTTTCTACCTCCCCTGCATCATCTGGTCTTATATCCACACCATCTTAGCACTTCCGTCTCTATGCCGTTCCTATACCATGCTCTGCTGTCCTCGTCCCTGGTTCATGTTTCTACCTCCCCTGCATCATCTGGTCTTATATCCACACCCTCTTAGCACTTCCACCTCTATGCGTTCCTTTACCATGCTCTGCTGTCCTCGTCCTTGGTTCATGTTTCTACCTCCCCTGCACCATCTGGTCTTATATCCACACTCTCTTAGTACTTCTGCCTATATGCGTTCCTATACCATGCTCTGCTGTCCTCGCCCCTTGTTCATGTTTCTACCTCCCCTGCATCATCTGGTCTTATATCCACACCCTCATAGCACTTCCGCCTCTATGCGTTCCTATACCATGCTCTGCTGTCCTCGTCCCTGGTTCATGTTTCTACCTCCCCTGCATCATCTGGTCTTATATCCACACCCTCTTAGCACTTCCGCCTCTATGCGTTCCTATACCATGCTCTGCTGTCCTCGCCCCTTGTTCATGTTTCTACCTCCCCTGCATCATCTGGTCTTATATCCACACCCTCATATCACTTCCGCCTCTATGCGTTCCTATACCATGCTCTGCTGTCCTCGTCCCTGGTTCATGTTTCTACCTCCCCTGCATCATCTGGTCTTATATCCACACCCTCTTAGCACGTCCGCCTCTATGCGTTCCTATACCATACTCTGCTGTCCTCGTCCCTGGTTCATGTTTCTACCTCCCCTGCATCATCTGGTCTTATATCCACACCCTCTTAGCCCTTCCCCCTCTATGTGTTCCTATACCATGCTCTGCTGTCCTCGTCCCTGGTTCATGTTTCTACCTCCCCTGCATCATCTGGTCTTACATCCACACTCTCTTAGCACTTCTGCCTCTTTGCGTTTCCTTACCATGCTCTGCGGTCCTCGTCCCCTGCATCATCTGGTCTTAAATCCACATACTCTTAGCACTTCCACCTCTATGCGTTTCCTTACCATGCTCTGCGGTCCTCGTCCCAGGTTCATATTTCTATCTCTCCTGCATCATCTGGTCTTATATCCACACCCTCCTAGCACTTCTGCCTCTATAGCGTTCCTATACCATGCTCTGCTGTCCTCGTCCCTGGTTCATATTGCTACCTCCCCTGCATCATCTGGTCTTATATCCACACCCTTTTAGCACTTGCGCCTCTATGCGTTCCTATACTATGCTCTGCTGTCGTCCCTGGTTCATGTTTCTACCTCCCCTGCATCATCTGGTCTTATATCCACACCCTCTGAGCACTTCCGCCTCTATGCGTTCCTATACCATGCTCTGTTGTCCTCGCCCCTTGTTCATGTTTCTACTTCCCCTGCATCATCTGGTCTTATATCCACACCCTCATAGCACTTCCGCCTCTATGTGTTCCTAGACCATGCTCTGCTGTCGTTGTCCCTGGTTCATTTTTCTACCTCCCCTGCATCATCTGGTCTTATATCCACACCATCTTAGCACTTCCGTCTCTGTGCCGTTCCTATACCATGCTCTGCTGTCCTCATCCCTGGTTCATGTTTCTACCTCCCCTGCATCATCTGGTCTTATATCCACACCCTCTTAGCACTTCCACCTCTATGCGTTCCTTTACCATGCTCTGCTGTCCTCGTCCTTGGTTCATGTTTCTACCTCCCCTGCACCATCTGGTCTTATATCCACACTCTCTTAGTACTTCTGCCTCTATGCGTTCCTATACCATGCTCTGCTGTCCTCGCCCCTTGTTCATGTTTCTACCTCCCCTGCATCATCTGGTCTTATATCCACACCCTCATAGCACTTCCGCCTCTATGCGTTCCTATACCATGCTCTGCTGTCCTCGTCCCTGGTTCATGTTTCTACCTCCCCTGCATCATCTGGTCTTATATCCACACCCTCTTAGCACTTCCGCCTCTATGCGTTCCTATACCATGCTCTGCTGTCCTCGCCCCTTGTTCATGTTTCTACCTCCACTGGATCATCTGGTCTTATATCCACACCCTCATAGCACTTCCGCCTCTATGCGTTCCTATACCATGCTCTGCTGTCCTCGTCCCTCCCTGGTTCATGTTTCTACCTCCCCTGCATCATCTGGTCTTATATCCACACCCTCTTAGCACGTCCGCCTCTATGCGTTCCTATACCATACTCTGCTGTCCTCGTCCCTGGTTCATGTTTCTACCTCCCCTGCATCATCTGGTCTTATATCCACACCCTCTTAGCACTTCTGCCTCTATGTGTTCCTATACCATGCTCTGCTGTCCTCGTCCCTGGTTCATGTTTCTACCTCCCCTGCATCATCTGGTCTTACATCCACACTCTCTTAGCACTTCTGCCTCTTTGCGTTCCTATACCATGCTCTGCTGTCCTCGTCCCCTGCATCATCTGGTCTTATATCCACATACTCTTAGCACTTCCACCTCTATGCGTTTCCTTACCATGCTCTGCGGTCCTCGTCCCAGGTTCATATTTCTATCTCTCCTGCATCATCTGGTCTTATATCCACACCCTCCTAGCACTTCTGCCTCTATAGCGTTCCTATACCATGCTCTGCTGTCCTCGTCCCTGGTTCATATTTCTACCTCCCCTGCATCATCTGGCCTTATATCCACACCCTCTTAGCACTTCTGCTTCTATGCCGTTCCTATACCATGCTCTGCTGTCCTCCTCCCTGGTTCATATTGCTACCTCCCATGCATCATCTGGTCTTATATCCACACCCTTTTAGCACTTGCGCCTCTATGCGTTCCTATACAATGCTCTGCTGTCGTCCCTGGTTCATGTTTCTACCTCCCCTGCATCATCTGGTCTTATATCCACACCCTCTTAGCACTTCCACCTCTATTCATTCCTATACCATGCTCTGCTGTCCTCGCCCCTGGTTCATGTTTCTACCTCCCCTGCATCATCTGGTCTTATATCCACATCCTCTTAGCACTTCTGCCTCTTTGCGTTCCTATACTATGCTCTGCTGTCCTCATCCCCTGTATCATCTGGTCTTATATCCACACCCTCTTAGCACTTCCGCCTCTATGCGTTCCTATACCATGCTCTCCTATACTTGTCCCTGGTTCATTTTTCTACCTCCCCTGCATCATCTGGTCCTATATTCACACCCTTTTAGCACTTCTGCCTCGATGCGTTCCTATACCATGCTCTCCTCGTCCCTGGTTCACGTTTCTACCTGCCCTGCATCATCTGGTCTTATATTCACACCCTCTTAGCACTTCTGTCTCTATGCGTTCCTATACCATGCTCTGCTGTCCTCGTCCCTGGTTCATGTTTCTACCTCCCCTGCATCATCTGGTCTTATATCCACACCTTCATAGCACTTCCGCCTCTATGCGTTCCTATACCATGCTCTGCTGTCCTTGTTCCATGTTTCTACCTCCCCTGCATCATCTGGTCTTATATCCACACCCTCTTAGCATTTCCGCCTCTATGCCGTTCCTATACCATGCTCTGCTGTCCTCGTCCCATGTTTCTACCTCCCCTGCATCATCTGGTCTTATATCCACACACTCTTAGTACTTCCGTCTCTATGCGTTCCTATACCATGCTCTGCTGTCCTCGACCCTGTTTCATGTTTCTACCTCCCCTGCATCATCCGGTCTTATATCCACACCCTCTGAGCACTTCCGCCTGTATGTGTTCCTATAGCATGCTCTGCTGTCCTTGCCCCCGGTTCATGTTTCTACCTCCTCGGCATCATCTGGTCTTACATCAATACAATCAAATTCACAATGGAAGTAGGAGAACCTTCATTACATTTTTTAGATGTGAGCTTGCATATTAAGGAGGGCCACATCGAAACCACGGTGTATCATAAACCAACAGACGTGAACAATCATCTACATTTTAGCAAGTTCCATCCGAAACCTATGCTAAAAAGTCTCCCATTTAGTCAAATTGAAGAGAATTATCTCAGACCCAGCAGGCCTTGACTCAGAATGTTCACTCTTGGTTGAACGATTTGAATCCAGGGGTTATTCAGATACAGTCACAGGAGAAGCCCGTAATAGATCAGCTACCTTCACGAAGGAACAACTCCGCATTCCGAAAGTCAAGGATAAGTCCACACCACTACTTTATATCTCTAAGTACTCACGTCAGAGTTTCCAAATCAGTAAAATTTGCCTAAAAACTGGACCATTCTACACAACGACCCTGCTCTTTTGAAATTATTTCCCAAAGCACCGATGATGGCTTTCAAACGTGGGCACAATCTCAAAGACAAATTAGTGAGAGCGGAAAGACGATGCAGGGGAGGTAGAAAAATGAACCAGGGACAACGACAGCAGAGCATGGTCTAGGAACGCATAGAGGCGGAAGTGCTATGAGCGTGTGGATATAAGACCAGATGATGCAGGGGAAGTAGAAACATGAACAAGGGGCGAAGACAGCAGAGCATGGTATAGGAACGCATAGAGGCGGAAGTGCTAAGAGGGTGTGGATATAAGACCAGATGATGCAGAGGAGGTAGAAACATGAACCAGGGACGAGGACAGCAGAGCATGGTATAGGAGCGCATAGAGGCGGAAGTGCTATGAGGGTGTGGATATAAAACCAGATGATGCAGGGGAGGTAGAAACACGAACCAGGGACGAGGACAGCAGAGCATGGTATAGGAACGCATAGAGGCGGAAGTGCTATGAGGGTGTGGATATAAAACCAGATGATGCAGGGGAGGTAGAAACACGAACCAGGGACGAGGACAGCAGAGCATGGTATAGGAGCGCATAGAGGCGGAAGTGCTATGAGGGTGTGGATATAAAACCAGATGATGCAGGGGAGGTAGAAACACGAACCAGGGACGAGGACAGCAGAGCATGGTATAGGAACGCATAGAGGCGGAAGTGCTATGAGGGTGTGGATATAAAACCAGATGATGCAGGGGAGGTAGAAACACGAACCAGGGACGAGGACAGCAGAGCATGGTATAGGAACGCATAGAGGGGGAAGTGCTATGAGGGTGTGGATATAAAACCAGATGATGCAGGGGAGGTAGAAACACGAACCAGGGACGAGGAACAGCAGAGCATGGTATATGAACGCATAGAGGGGGAAGTGCTATGAGGGTGTGGATATAAAACCAGATGATGCAGGGGAGGTAGAAACACGAACCAGGGACGAGGACAGCAGAGCATGGTATAGGAACGCATAGAGGCGGAAGTGCTAGTAGGGTGTGGATATAAGACCAGATGATGCAGGGGAGATAGAAACACGAACCAGGGACGAGGACAGCAGAGCATGGTATAGGAACGCATAGAGGCGGAAGTGCTAAGAGGGTGTGGATATAAGACCAGATGATGCAGAGGAGGTAGAAACATGAACCAGGGACGAGGACAACAGAGCATGATATAGGAACGCATAGAGGCAGAAGTGCTAAGACGGTGTGGATATAAAACCAGATGTTGCAGGGGAAGTAGAAACATGAACCAGGGGCGAGGACAGCAGAGCATGGTATAGGAACGCATAGAGGCGGAAGTGCTATGAGGGTGTGGATATAAGACCAGATGATGCAGGGGAGGTGGAAACATAAACCAGGGACGAGGACAGCAGAGCATGGTATAGGAACGCATAGAGGCGGAAGTGCTAAGAGGGTGTGGATACAAGACCAGATGATGCGGGGGAGGTAGAAACATGAACCAGGGACGAGGACAGCAGAGCATGGTATAGGAACGCTTAGAGGCGGAAGTGCTAAGAGGGTGTGGATACAAGACCAGATGATGCAGGGGAGGTAGAAACATGAACCAGGGACGAGGACAGCAGAGCATGGTATAGGAACGCATAGAGGCGGAAGTGCTATGAAGGTGCGGATATAAGACCAGATGATGCAGGGGAGGTAGAAACATGAAGAGAAACGAAAGAGGACCCAAAGGTGGGGCCCTCCCGTCCCCTGCACACTAATTTCTGATGCCACAAAGGGCATTCAAACATGTAAACATAACAGTAGTTTGTCAATTGAAAGCATAACAGTTTATTTGGCAAAAGAACAACGTTTGCCTAGAGGCACATTCAGTTGCAAGAAATAATTGGTAACATTTAGCATATTAAAAACTGCGAAGAAGCAATAGATGATGCAGAAAGAATGCTGTCCAATTATGGGGTGGCCGACGCGTTTCGAGGAGTCCCTCTTCTTCAAAAGGGCCTAATTGGACTATTTTCAACAATTCAAGGAGATAGAAGAAAAAAAATCATTTCAATGCCAGTAGAACACTAACAAGCAATACATATCGCAAGATGCTGGGGCGATGGTAAAGAGCAGAATACTAAAGTCCCGGTGTAGTAAAAAGAATGAACTAATATATTCAAGATAACCACCTTGTGCTTATAAACGAACCCATTCCAAAAGAGGTGAGTTGAGTAAGGTCCACCTGTGGGGAGGGGTATACAATACGGCATGAACAAGTGTTGGACACGGAAAAATTGTGCATAGGGAGCGAATTTAAGAGTGGCAAAAAGCCGCCTATGTATGGATGTAGTTAATCAAAAGCATTATATGTGCTCAATGAGGTTTAAAAAAAAAATTCTAAATTCAAACCGGGCACGGATTAATGTATACACTCACTCAGGTTGCATGGCGAATAACCTAGGCAACTGAGGCATCCGCGTGGACGACGAATGTCGGGATGTAGCAAAGATCAGATGCAGGGCGTCAGTTGGAAACCACGTACTGCTAGCACCTAAATAAAAACACATGTATGTCTGATATTATGGTTAGCAATATGCCATGGGCCTACCGCTCGGGCAGAAAGTAACGGATTACGGTCGCTTACCTGTTCAGTTCAAGGAACAAGGTGTATGCAAACTGGACCCGGCAAACAGTGACCCAGCGCGGTCGTTACCTAGGAAACGTGCTGCGCTGGAGTCAAGCCGCCAAGAAGGAAAACAAATCGGGGTATCGACATAGAAAAGGGCGCAGATGGCGATCAGTAAGAAAATGGGCAGCCATCTTGAAAGGGTGAAGAATATAGACGCGCTCATAAGAACTAGACAGATATAGGAAAATATAAAGAAATATAGAGTGAATAGTATCCATGGTGAACCATAGAGATTCTGATGTTCACCACCGCATCGCATCATATTGCTTTAGTCCTAATGAAACAGAAATTTGTAAAGACAACAACATTCATTGTAATCATGATAGAAAATGCAAATAGCACATGTGGTTTCTCTTAGTGATACAGAACAAATCATACAGGGCCAAGTGGCTTCTCATTATATAGTCAATCAAGTTTGGTCAGTAACAAGGAGATTAAAAACAGAAATAAACAGATTGCAGTGTACCATATGACTAATACAAAGTACGAGCGGATAGAGGGTTACCTCAATTGGTCATTCACGAGCAGATACCAACAGTTAAGAGAATATATACAGGTCATATATACAGGTCATACAGAGGAAATCACACCTCCCATGAATGCATAGCAGAGTCACCATGGTTCGTAGGAGTAAAAAGGTTGAAAGACATAGATAAAAACAAGGGATGGGTTACAATCACTTACATACAGTGGTTGACGGTGTGACCTGTGATTATAGTTTAGCAGTTATCTATAAAAAGCAACTCGGAGAGAATTCCTCGTTCAAACCCTTAGGTTGAAGAGTATCCAGTGTGTGAATCCAGTACTTCTCTCGCTGTGACAGTAGGGATTGATAATTACCACCCCTGTGTGGTCGTTTGACAATTTCTACAGCTTGAAATTTTATTTGTGCAATAGTATGCTAGTGTTCGATAAAATGCCTTGCCACTGGGGATCTGAGGTTCTTACACCTGATGGTGGATTTGTGTTCAGACCATCTTTCTTTAATGGGTCTTGTTGTTTGACCTATATATAATTTCCCGCAGGGACATTTTAATGCGTAAATGACTCCTGCGGAAAGGCAGGTAGCAAAGTCTTTGATTTTCAGTTTCTTCCCAGTTTGTGGGTGAGATCTGGTCTTATATCCACACCATTTTAGCACTTCCGTCTCTATGTCGTTCCTATACCATGCTCTGCTGTCCTCGTCCCTGGTTCATGTTTCTACCTCCCCTGCATCCTCTGGTCTTATATCCACACCCTCTTAGCACTTCCACCTCTATGCGTTCCTTTACCATGCTCTGCTGTCCTCGTCCTTGGTTCATGTTTCTACCACCCCTGCACCATCTGGTCTTATATCCACACTCTCTTAGTATTTCTGCCTCTATGCGTTCCAATACCATGCTCTGCTGTCCTCGCCATTTGTTCATGTTTCTACCTCCCCTGCATCATCTGGTCTTATATCCACACCCTCATAGCACTTCCGCCTCTATGCGTTCCTATACCATGCTCTGCTGTCCTCGTCCCTCGTTCATGTTTCTACCTCCCCTGCATCATCTGGTTTTATATCCACACCCTCTTAGCACTTCCACCTCTATGCGTTCCTTTACCATGCTCTGCTGTCCTCGTCCTTGGTTCATGTTTCTACCTCCCCTGCACCATCTGGTCTTATATCCACACTCTCTTAGTACTTCTGCCTCTCTGCGTTCCTATACCATGCTCTGCTGTCCTCGCCCTTGTTCATGTTTCTACCTCCCCTGCATCATCTGGTCTTATATCCACACCCTCATAGCACTTCCGCCTCTATGCGTTCCTATACCATGCTCTGCTGTCCTCGTCCCTGGTTCATGTTTCTACCTACCCTGCATCATCTGGTCTTATATCCACACCCTCTGAGCACTTCCGCCTCTATGCGTTCCTATACCATGCTCTGTTGTCCTCGCCCCTTGTTCATGTTCCTACTTCCCCTGCATCATCTGGTCTTATATCCACACCCTCATAGCACTTCCGCCTCTATGCGTTCCTAGACCATGCTCTGCTGTCGTTGTCCCTGGTTCATTTTTCTACCTCCCCTGCATCATCTGGTCTTATATCCACACCATCTTAGCACTTCCGTCTCTATGCCGTTCCTATACCATGCTCTGCTGTCCTCGTCCCTCGTTCATGTTTCTACCTCCCCTGCATCATCTGGTTTTATATCCACACCCTCTTAGCACTTCCACCTCTATGCGTTCCTTTACCATGCTCTGCTGTCCTCGTCCTTGGTTCATGTTTCTACCTCCCCTGCACCATCTGGTCTTATATCCACACTCTCTTAGTACTTCTGCCTCTCTGCGTTCCTATACCATGCTCTGCTGTCCTCGCCCTTGTTCATGTTTCTACCTCCCCTGCATCATCTGGTCTTATATCCACACCCTCATAGCACTTCCGCCTCTATGCGTTCCTATACCATGCTCTGCTGTCCTCGTCCCTGGTTCATGTTTCTACCTACCCTGCATCATCTGGTCTTATATCCACACCCTCTGAGCACTTCCGCCTCTATGCGTTCCTATACCATGCTCTGTTGTCCTCGCCCCTTGTTCATGTTCCTACTTCCCCTGCATCATCTGGTCTTATATCCACACCCTCATAGCACTTCCGCCTCTATGCGTTCCTAGACCATGCTCTGCTGTCGTTGTCCCTGGTTCATTTTTCTACCTCCCCTGCATCATCTGGTCTTATATCCACACCATCTTAGCACTTCCGTCTCTATGCCGTTCCTATACCATGCTCTGCTGTCCTCGTCCCTGGTTCATGTTTCTACCTCCCCTGCATCATCTGGTCTTATATCCACACCCTCTTAGCACTTCCACCTCTATGCGTTCCTTTACCATGCTCTGCTGTCCTCGTCCTTGGTTCATGTTTCTACCTCCCCTGCACCATCTGGTCTTATATCCACACCCTCATAGCACTTCTGCCTCTATGCGTTCCTATACCATGCTCTGCTGTCCTCGTCCCTCGTTCATGTTTCTACCTCCCCTGCATCATCTGGTCTTATATCCACACCCTCTTAGCACTTCCGCCTCTATGCGTTCCTATACCATGCTCTGCTGTCCTCGCCTCTTGTTCATGTTTCTACTTCCCCTGCATCATCTGGTCTTATATCCACACCCTCATAGCACTTCCGCCTCTATGCGTTCCTATGCCATGCTCTGCTGTCCTTGTCCCTGGTTCATGTTTCTACCTCCCCTGCATCATCTGGTCTTATATCCACACCCTCTTAGCACTTCCGCCTCTATGCGTTCCTATACCATGCTCTGCTGTCCTCGTCCCTGGTTCATGTTTCTACCTCCCCTGCATCATCTGGTCTTATATCCACACCCTCTTAGCACTTCTGCCTCTATGTCGTCCTATACCATGCTCTGCTGTCCTCGTCCCTGGTTCATGTTTCTACCTCCCCTGCATCATCTGGTCTTATATCCACGCCCTCTTAGCACTTCTACCTCTATGTGTTCCTATACCATGCTCTGCTGTCCTCGTCCCCTGCATCATCTGGTCTTATATCCACATACTCTTAGCACTTCCACCTCTATGCGTTTCCTTACCATGCTCTGCGGTCCTCGTCCCAGGTTCATATTTCTATCTCTCCTGCATCATCCGGTCTTATATCCACACCTTCCTAGCACTTCTGCCTCTATAGCGTTCCTATACCATGCTCTGCTGTCCTCGTCCCTGGTTCATATTTCTACCTCCCCTGCATCATCTGGCCTTATATCCACACCCTCTTAGCACTTCTGCTTCCATGCCGTTCCTATACCATGCTCTGCTGTCCTCCTCCCTGGTTCATATTTCTACCTCCCCTGCATCATCTGGTTTTATATCCACACCCTCTTAGCACTTCCACCTCTATGCGTTCCTTTACCATGCTCTGCTGTCCTCGTCCTTGGTTCATGTTTCTACCTCCCCTGCACCATCTGGTCTTATATCCACACTCTCTTAGTACTTCTGCCTCTATGCGTTCCTATACCATGCTCTGTTGTCCTCGCCCCTTGTTCATGTTTCTACCTCCCCTGCATCATCTGGTCTTATATCCACACCCTCTTAGCACGTCCGCCTCTATGCGTTCCTATACCATACTCTGCTGTCCTCGTCCCTGGTTCATGTTTCTACCTCCCCTGCATCATCTGGTCTTATATCCACACCCTCTTAGCACTTCTGCCTCTATGTGTTCCTATACCATGCTCTGCTGTCCTCGTCCCTGGTTCATGTTTCTACCTCCCCTGCATCATCTGGTCTTACATCCACACTCTCTTAGCACTTCTGCCTCTTTGCGTTTCCTTACCATGCTCTGCGGTCCTCGTCCCCTGCATCATCTGGTCTTATATCCACATACGCTTAGCACTTCCACCTCTATGCGTTTCCTTACCATGCTCTGCGGTCCTCGTCCCAGGTTCATATTTCTATCTCTCCTGCATCATCTGGTCTTATATCCACACCCTCCTAGCACTTCTGCCTCTATAGCGTTCCTATACCATGCTCTGCTGTCCTCGTCCCTGGTTCATATTGCTACCTCCCCTGCATCATCTGGTCTTATATCCACACCCTTTTAGCACTTGCGCCTCTATGCGTTCCTATACTATGCTCTGCTGTCGTCCCTGGTTCATGTTTCTACCTCCCCTGCATCATCTGGTCTTATATCCACACCCTCTGAGCACTTCCGCCTCTATGCGTTCCTATACCATGCTCTGTTGTCCTCGCCCCTTGTTCATGTTTCTACTTCCCCTGCATCATCTGGTCTTATATCCACACCCTCATAGCACTTCCGCCTCTATGTGTTCCTAGACCATGCTCTGCTGTCGTTGTCCCTGGTTCATTTTTCTACCTCCCCTGCATCATCTGGTTTTATATCCACACCATCTTAGCACTTCCGTCTCTATGCCGTTCCTATACCATGCTCTGCTGTCCTCGTCCCTGGTTCATGTTTCTACCTCCCCTGCATCATCTGGTCTTATATCCACACCCTCTTAGCACTTCCACCTCTATGCGTTCCTTTACCATGCTCTGCTGTCCTCGTCCTTGGTTCATGTTTCTACCTCCCCTGCACCATCTGGTCTTATATCCACACTCTCTTAGTACTTCTGCCTCTATGCGTTCCTATACCATGCTCTGCTGTCCTCGCCCCTTGTTCATGTTTCTACCTCCCCTGCATCATCTGGTCTTATATCCACACCCTCATAGCACTTCCGCCTCTATGCGTTCCTATACCATGCTCTGCTGTCCTCGTCCCTGGTTCATGTTTCTACCTCCCCTGCATCATCTGGTCTTATATCCACACCCTCTTAGCACTTCCGCCTCTATGCGTTCCTATACCATGCTCTGCTGTCCTCGCCCCTTGTTCATGTTTCTACCTCCACTGCATCATCTGGTCTTATATCCACACCCTCATAGCACTTCCGCCTCTATGTGTTCCTATACCATGCTCTGCTGTCCTCGTCCCTCCCTGGTTCATGTTTCTACCTCCCCTGCATCATCTGGTCTTATATCCACACCCTCTTAGCACGTCCGCCTCTATGCGTTCCTATACCATACTCTGCTGTCCTCGTCCCTGGTTCATGTTTCTACCTCCCCTGCATCATCTGGTCTTATATCCACACCCTCTTAGCACTTCTGCCTCTATGTGTTCCTATACCATGCTCTGCTGTCCTCGTCCCTGGTTCATGTTTCTACCTCCCCTGCATCATCTGGTCTTACATCCACACTCTCTTAGCACTTCTGCCTCTTTGCGTTCCTATACCATGCTCTGCTGTCCTCGTCCCCTGCATCATCTGGTCTTATATCCACATACTCTTAGCACTTCCACCTCTATGCGTTTCCTTACCATGCTCTGCGGTCCTCGTCCCAGGTTCATATTTCTATCTCTCCTGCATCATCTGGTCTTATATCCACACCCTCCTAGCACTTCTGCCTCTATAGCGTTCCTATACCATGCTCTGCTGTCCTCGTCCCTGGTTCATATTTCTACCTCCCCTGCATCATCTGGCCTTATATCCACACCCTCTTAGCACTTCTGCTTCTATGCCGTTCCTATACCATGCTCTGCTGTCCTCCTCCCTGGTTCATATTGCTACCTCCCATGCATCATCTGGTCTTATATCCACACCCTTTTAGCACTTGCGCCTCTATGCGTTCCTATACTATGCTCTGCTGTCGTCCCTGGTTCATGTTTCTACCTCCCCTGCATCATCTGGTCTTATATCCACACCCTCTTAGCACTTCCACCTCTATTCATTCCTATACCATGCTCTGCTGTCCTCGCCCCTGGTTCATGTTTCTACCTCCCCTGCATCATCTGGTCTTATATCCACATCCTCTTAGCACTTCTGCCTCTTTGCGTTCCTATACTATGCTCTGCTGTCCTCATCCCCTGTATCATCTGGTCTTATATCCACACCCTCTTAGCACTTCCGCCTCTATGCGTTCCTATACCATGCTCTCCTATACTTGTCCCTGGTTCATTTTTCTACCTCCCCTGCATCATCTGGTCCTATATTCACACCCTTTTAGCACTTCTGCCTCGATGCGTTCCTATACCATGCTCTCCTCGTCCCTGGTTCACGTTTCTACCTCCCCTGCATCATCTGGTCTTATATTCACACCCTCTTAGCACTTCTGTCTCTATGCGTTCCTATACCATGCTCTGCTGTCCTCGTCCCTGGTTCATGTTTCTACCTCCCCTGCATCATCTGGTCTTATATCCACACCTTCATAGCACTTCCGCCTCTATGCGTTCCTATACCATGCTCTGCTGTCCTTGTCCCATGTTTCTACCTCCCCTTCATCATCTGGTCTTATATCCACACCCTCTTAGCATTTCCGCCTCTATGCCGTTCCTATACCATGCTCTGCTGTCCTCGTCCCATGTTTCTACCTCCCCTGCATCATCTGGTCTTATATCCACACACTCTTAGTACTTCCGTCTCTATGCGTTCCTATACCATGCTCTGCTGTCCTCGACCCTGTTTCATGTTTCTACCTCCCCTGCATCATCCGGTCTTATATCCACACCCTCTGAGCACTTCCGCCTGTATGTGTTCCTATAGCATGCTCTGCTGTCCTTGCCCCCGGTTCATGTTTCTACCTCCTCAGCATCATCTGGTCTTACATCAATACAATCAAATTCACAATGGAAGTAGGAGAACCTTCATTACATTTTTTAGATGTGAGCTTGCAGATTAAGGAGGGCCACATCGAAACCACGGTGTATCATAAACCAACAGACGTGAACAATCATCTACATTTTAGCAAGTTCCATCCGAAACCTATGCTAAAAAGTCTCCCATTTAGTCAAATTGAAGAGAATTATCTCAGACCCAGCAGGCCTTGACTCAGAATGTTCACTCTTGGTTGAACGATTTGAATCCAGGGGTTATTCAGATACAGTCACAGGAGAAGCCCGTAATAGATCAGCTACCTTCACGAAGGAACAACTCCGCATTCCGAAAGTCAAGGATAAGTCCACACCACTACTTTATATCTCTAAGTACTCACGTCAGAGTTTCCAAATCAGTAAAATTTGCCTAAAAACTGGACCATTCTACACAACGACCCTGCTCTTTTGAAATTATTTCCCAAAGCACCGATGATGGCTTTCAAACGTGGGCACAATCTCAAAGACAAATTAGTGAGAGCGGAAAGACGATGCAGGGGAGGTAGAAAAATGAACCAGGGACAACGACAGCAGAGCATGGTCTAGGAACGCATAGAGGCGGAAGTGCTATGAGCGTGTGGATATAAGACCAGATGATGCAGGGGAAGTAGAAACATGAACAAGGGGCGAAGACAGTAGAGCATGGTATAGGAACGCATAAAGGCGGAAGTGCTAAGAGGGTGTGGATATAAGACCAGATGATGCAGAGGAGGTAGAAACATGAACCAAGGACGAGGACAGCAGAGCATGGTAAAGGAACGCATAGAGGTGGAAGTGCTAAGAGGGTGTGGATATAAGACCAGATGATGCAGGGGAGGTAGAAAAATGAACCAGGGACAACAACAGCAGAGCATGGTCTAGGAACGCATAGAGGCGGAAGTGCTAAGACTGTGTGTATATAAGACCAGATGATGCAGGGGAGGTAGAAATATGAACCAGGGACGAGGACATCACAGCATGGTATAGGAACGCATAGAGGCGGAAGTGCTAAGAGGGTGTGGATATAAGACCAGATGATGCAGGGGACGAGGAAAGCAGAGCATGGTATAGGAACGCAAAGAGGCAGAAATGTTAGGAGGGTGTGGATATAAGACCAGACGATGCAGGGGAGGTAGAACTATGAACCAGGGACGAGGACAGCAGAGCATGGTATAGGAATGCATAGAGGCGGAAGTGCTAAGAGTGTGTGGATATAAGACCAGATGAGGCAGGGGACGAGGACAGCAGAGCATTGTATAGGAATGCAAAGAGGCAGAAGTGCAAAGAGGGTGTGGATGTAAGACCAGATGATGCAGAGGAGGTAGAAACATGAACCGGGGGCGAGGACAGCAGAGCATGGTATAGGAACACATAGAGGCGGAAGTGCTAAGAGGGTGTGGATATAAGACCAGATGATGTAGGGGAGGTAGAAACATGGGACGAGGACAGCAGAGCATGGTATAGGAACGGCATAGAGGCGGAAATGCTAAGAGGGTGTGGATATAAGACCAGATGATGCAGGGGAGGTAGAAACGTGAACCAGGGACGAGGATAGGAGAGCATGGTATAGGAACGCATCGAGGCGGAAGTGCTAAAAGGGTGTGGATATAAGACCAGATGATGCAGGGGAGGTAGAAAAATAAACCAGGGACGAGGATAGGAGAGCATGGTATAGGAACGCATAGAGGAGGAAGTGCTAAGAGGGTGTGGATATAAGACCAGATGATGCAGGGGATGAGGAGAGCAGAGCATGGTATAGGAACACAAAGAGGCAGAAGTGCTAAGAGGGTGTGGATATAAGACCATATGATGCAGGAGAGATAGAAATATGAACCAGGGACGAGGACCGCAGAGCATGGTAAGGAAACGCAGAGGTGGAAGTGCTAAGAGTGTGTGGATATTAGACCAGATGATGCAGGGGACGAGGACAGCAGAGCATGGTATAGGAACGCAAAGAGGCAGAAGTGCTAAGAGAGTGTGGATGTAAGACCAGATGATGCAGGGGAGGTAGAAACATGAACCAGGGACGAGGACAGCAGAGCATGGTATAGGAACGCATGGAGGCAGAAGTGCTAAGAGGGTGTGGATATAAGACCAGATGATGCAGGGGCGGTAGAAACATGAACGTAAGCGGAAAGTAGGCGACAAGTGGTCTGTCGTGGAGTCGTGAGACAGTCTGCTCACCATTTTTATTGTGCAAGGAGGCGGAGACTCTGGTTCCCAGAGTCCAACAGAGACTATTTGTCAGCATTTGCAGTGCAGAGTGCATGCGGAAAGTGGGCGACAAGTGGTCTTTTGTGGAGTCGTGAGACAGTCTGCTCACCATTTCATTGTGCAAGGAGTCGAAGACTCTGGTTCCCAGAGTCCAACAGAGACTATTTGACAGCATTTGCAGCGCATAGCGCGCATGGAAAGTGGGCGACAAGTGGTCTGTCGTGGTCCGTCGGGGACTGAGGGCTGAGTCGTGCCCAGAAGACACTTAAACTGAACAATTCCTCCGAACAACGTGATCGACTTCTGTGCCCCACACATAACTAGACACACGGTAAGCCACACAAGCTGAGCGCAAACATGAGCTGCAAAACACGCAGCATACTTAAAAAGCTGCGGTGGTTCTATCCCACACTTCTCTCCTTCCACACCCGTATCTCCAAGTTGAGACAATGGCGACAAAGCAAAAGTTGTCCAAATCCGTGTCCACTTGCTTTGGACACGAGAAAGATGACGGCCGCAGCCTCCGCAGCTCACGGAAAGGGGGCGGAGGTACTGCACAGGTGCTAGCCACACAAGAAATGGGAGAAACACGAGTCATTCAAGTTCCCTGTAATATCATCGAACGACCCAAAAGATCACGTGGTGCCCGCTACCGAGGGAAACCACGCTGATCGCAGAACAACGCAGCCTGTGATGCAAGAGACTTCCAAGACCACAAAAGCACAAGTGCACGCCACTCACGGAAGCTCAAAGGCACAAAGCACAGCAAACATGTCAATCCAAGTCGTCACTCTGACCAAACATCCATCTCATTAACAGCAGCCAGAAACTGCAAAAAGAGATCTAGAGAAGATTTCGAAAAGCCAGCTCAGAGCATAACTATTCAAAAAAAAAAACAAATGAAAAAAAATGTACAAATGCGGGGGAAACCCAGCACGCATAACAAGCACCTGCATCAATTCAACAAAGGTGGCTCAAACTCTAACACCAGTTGAGCGAAGAAAGAAAACTTGCAGCACCGAAGAAAACCAGCACAATGCAAATCCTGGCCGACTTTTTAGAAACCCAACTATTCACAAAAAACAGAAGATGCAGTGAACTTTCTGATGCTAAAATACTTGCCGCTGTAAAAGAAAGCTTCCCATGTGCAAAACAACGTAAACTTGACAATACGCTAGACACAACGCCTGAGCTAGTAGACGTACCTGAGCCACAGATCCTGGAGAAATCGTCAGAAGCACGGCTAGTACAAAATGTACCATCTCATCACAACACTGAGTCCGAAAATAGAGCATTTACACTCAGTCCTTCTCAACAGAAACTGTCAGGTACACCGAACAGAGGTGTGGAGACCACTGCAACGACGAATTCGGAAAAAACAACAAACCCGTTACAACATGAAGTAAGAGAGTTCACCTCCAATTCTGAAGCCAAAATACTCGACAATCATTCAGAGTCTAACAGCGACGCACCATCTCGCCAGATGACTGATAACTCCAACACACTGCTGGGCAAGCAGGCAGATTCAGAACAGCATACAGAGTGAAACCCGTAGTGCGCCTCCCTCCTCAAGGTCCGTGGAAACAGAGCAACTGATATGGAAGATCCATCCAAACGCAGTCGCACTCAACGGTGAACAACTTGCTGTAGAACAGGCAACACAAAGTAAGCACCAAGACAAAAGGAAATATTCAATAGACCTTGCCGCTAATCACTCACCATTCAAAATATCGAGTGCCGCTACCGTGTTACAAACACCAAGAAGGAGACCAAGTGATCACACACACAATGCAGGCAGGGGTCCCTCGCCACAGACTCCTGGCGCAACTCAGGACTCCTCCACAAAGAAGCCTGACATGTTAAGCATAATGTCAGCTATAACAATCGCACTCACCCCGTTTTGCAAACTTTACGAGGCGATAAATGACACAGTAAAAGACTAACAAACCATGCAAGCCTTGATCCTGACCAAAGTGTTGCATCTAGAAGGCTACATAACTGCAAAAGAGGACATTAAAAATAAACTCACCAGTGAATTGATGGACAAAATCAAAGCTACAATCGCTGTGCCAGCACCACTTGAAACTAATACTGCCATGGGGTCCGACACAAAAGACTCTGGCACACAAACGCAAGCAATCATCGACTTAACGTATGACATTAATTCGACAGTCAAACCAGGACTGCAGTCCACAGGACCTGAAAACAGTAACACAGGAAATGCGATCACTAAACAAACAAAAAACTTTGCAAAGGTGGTCTTAGTATTGGACAAAACAACTACAATCAATAAGATCGACAGTGAGGTCCCTGAAACAACATACTCAATATTTGAAAAGTCAAATTTAAAAGGCAAAGCAGTAGCAGGTGACTCCAACAGCTCAATGTCCGGCAACACAGGCCTTCAGAGAGGCAAACTCAACAGGCAATGTCCATTACCAACAGTGAGCACCGCCAAAGCGAATGGTTCAACCTCTTCACCAACTGACAAGGAGCGGCGACTCAAGCCTACACAAGCATCGCCTGGAGACAAAAGAAATAAAGACAGTTCACCAGTTTCGTCAAAGTCAGCGGTGGAGTTTGCTCTAGATGACACACTAATGAACATCAGTGTGTATCTAGATGATGCTCCAACTCAACCGCTGACTCCAGTCCTAAGTACTCAAGGGAAAGACCAGAAGTACCTATCGGTTTATGAGGTTTCTCCAATCCCGAAAAAAATTTCAACAAAAGCACTCAAAGAAAGAGACTTCGAAACACTGGAAGAAAAACGCAATCGTTTACTTAACAAAATAAATCAGAGCGAATCCAAGAAGACCCAAGTGCAGAACAACAACCAACAATGAGAGTTGAAAACAAAAACTCACAATCGAACGGACATAGGGCAAGTCACAGGTGATAGAAACAGACATCCTGAATCAGAAAGGAGAAAAGGATTCATTACAGAAAGGCGGCCAAGAGACGCTCTGGCAAAACAAGTCCAAATCAACAAACAACAGCGAGAAACAAAAGAAAAACATCAAGACTCAACAGTCGAAAGACAAGGCTCATGGGCAACAAAAAGTCACCACAACTCAGAACGTAAGCAACGACAAGAAAGAGGAAGAGGGTCAAGAGAACCACTGCCGAGATCGGGCCATGATGTTCACATGATAGTAAGATCTGAGATCAATGAGCAATCAAAACAAAAAAGAAAAGAATTTAGATGGACACTCGGAATGACACAAAGAGCCAGCAACAATGAAGATCTCATTCTAAACAGGAGATCTGTATTAACAATATTGCATCAAATCGTCAACTTAAAGGTCCTAAACTCAGAAGATATGAGTATTGTCGATCCTTGGCACAACCAACACGGAGCAGCAGCACTGCTCCACCTTCAATTAGCAACTGTATACAAACTGATTTACAAAAAAAACACGAAATCCATAAGCTTGGTTACAATTTGGAAGATACAACGAACGAGGTGGTCAATTAGAAAAGAGAGTAACTAACAGAAGTCATGAAGACATCGGCAGACACAAAGAACCCGCATTTGACAATAACAAACATGAAAAGAGAGTGTCCGCGAAAAGACAACAAAAGGAGCACGTAACAGAAAAGTACAACAAAAATGTGGAGTGTCCTCATACGTCAAACGAAACAAAAGACAACAAAGAGCTAGTAACAAAGAGAAATTTCCCCATCGAAAACAGAACAGGTCACAAAAGCCGAGAGCAAAAAGATCAGCGGACAAGAAGCAGTAAGACCACAACGACAAGAACTCTCTCACAAACGGTACACAACAGTCCAACTCAACAAAAGCCAATTCCAACCCAAGTTAACAAACCATGAATATGGGTCTGGTTACCTAAAGCATTCACAATGCAGCGAAAGAAATAGCCATCCATGAGCAGCGCCATTGAGACATCAACAACACACCAAGCAGAAGATCGTCTGCACAAAGTAAAGCTTTGCTCATGGAACACTCGAGGCAATTCACACCTGACTGTACCCGGGGAGGTCAACCTTGGAGAATACAACATCATATGTCTCCAGGAGACCTGGTTACAACATCCACCAACCATGGAAGGTTATCAAATCATTCTAGCCCCAGCAGCTAGAGGTCACGCAGGCGCCCTACCTCAGTATTCTTGATTGCGTGCCGCATTGGATGTGGAATATCCATCGAAAAGACATTAACTTCAAATCAGTCAATCCTGGCTGTTACACTATCTTGGAAAGACAAAAGCAATGATAAAGATTCACTCAACATGGCCGCAATCGTCAACACATACTGGAATCCTGATGCAATCACCGCAGAAAGATTTATTTCCCTGTGTGAGCAAACGATTGACGTGGCCACAACATCACTCCTAATGACTTCCATACTCCTATGCAGTGAATTGAACGCAGTCTGCAAAACACAGAATAATGGTCAAGCAAAAAATCTAAAATCACTGGCAGAACAACGAGGCAAAGTATGGCTCGACTTTTCCAACTCACGGGGGCTTCACAACTTGAATGATGCATATGCACAGACAAATAGAATGCCAACTTGGGAGCGAGCAAATTCGGCATCACCGATTGACTATATCTTTGTCTCATTGCCCTTTCTATGTGTCATGACCTTGTTCAACGTACGGCATACACTAGCAAGTGATCACAACTTACTAGAGACATGCTGGCAACTCCCAAACAACAAAAAGATCTGTGCAAGTCTACAAATTGACCCAAATGCTCAAGGAGCCAGGCTAAAACTAAGTGCTGCGGCAATCAAGGCCTTAATGTTAAAATATAAAGCAAAAGTTCAACCGGAAACAAGCAACGCAATTGACTACCAACCCTTGCTAACACCATACATGCATGCAAGAAAAAAGTTGAACGCCACGAGTGCCAGCACAAACCATACATACAACAAAGAATTGGTCGAAAGAAGACATGACTACAGAAAAGCGCTGAGACTAGCAAAAAAACAGCAACTAACAGACGACTATGTAAAAATTAAAGGCTTGAAATCAGAATATAAAGCCTGGGTGAGATTCCACAGAGAAAAACTGTATCAGTTGGATGCTGAAAATATCACAAAAGCGCTCGTTACAAACAACACTAGAGACTTTCGGTCTTTACTGAGAGCCATAGACAAGCCACTGGAGAATCAAATCTTGAATAACATCAACCAACTAACTTGAGAAAAGCACTTCTCAGTGGTGTTCAAAGCTGTAACAACTGAAAGCACAGGAGACCGACAACAAGGAGCGTCGAAGTGGATTAATCTGGAAAATACAGAAGACATCTTAGACACAATCAAAAAAATTAAAAACTCAAGAGCACCGGGCCCGGACGGTATCACCATCTTCGAACTCAAGTCTCATCCTAAAGAGTGGGCCGTCCTGTTGAGTGCTATCTTTCAGCGCTGTGCTGAAACAAGATCCTTACCAACATCATGGACAAAAGCTACGATAATTCCAATTTACAAAAAGGGTGACCTCAAGGATCCCTCGAACTTCTGTCCGATAGCCCTACTGGATGCCATGGGAAAGGTCTACACTACCCTGCTCTTGAAGAAATTTCAATCTTGGGCAGCAACTGCAAAATGCAATGACGATCTCCAAGCAGGCTTAAAAAAAAATGCTGGTACTACTTGTAACATTTTGGTCTACAGCATTTTAAAAAGTAAAGCCCTACAATGCAGTCAACCCTTGTTTCTAGTGTTCATAGATTTTACTCAAGTGTCTGATCGCGTTGAAAGATCTCGCTTGTGGCAGAAACTAAAAGCCTGGAATTGTCCAGAAGATATTCTAGCCCCAATTCAAGCCCTACATCATAACACCACAATGAGGGTGCGCTTGAGTCGCGAAGGTGAACTGTCGGCAGAAATTCCCAGCACACTCGGGGTGAAACATGGGTGTCCGCTAGCTTCAGCCCTCTTTCTTGCTTACACCGGGGACCTCCAAGAAAGCGAGAAGCTGTTCAAAGCTTTTCCCCAAAAATCGGAAACACAACGATTGGACGCCTCCTTTATGCCAACGACCTCACGTTATTTGATCAGACGCCAATAGGGCTGCAACGCCAACTTAACGGCCTTTTACAGTACACAAACAATAACCACCTAGAAATCAATAAAGACAAAACCAAAATCATGATTCTACAAAAACACGAAAGGAAAATCAATGACACAAATTGGCATCTGGGACAAGCAAAAATTGAGATTGTCAAAACGTTTAAATACCTAGGAGTACATCTGGACAGCTCGCTGCACGAAACCACAATGCAAGCAGAGTTGTACGCAAAGATCAACAAGCTAGCGGCCAGGCAAAGGCCATAGACAGTAAATTCGGGACATTTTCCCCTATTCCAAAAATTAACTTTTTCAAAACGAAGGTGGTGCCTGCTGTAACATATGGCACTGAAGCAATGCCAACCACCCCAAAGCAACTATGGTCTAAACTTGAAGCCTCGTTCTGGCGACAGGTGCTCAAGCTTCCCAATTCAACATCAGGAGTCGCATTAAGACGCAAATTGAGCCTCCAGTCCCTAGAATGCACCGTGAGCTGTAATTCTATCATGCTGTATAGGAAGTGTAGAATGGTGGACAGCAACAAAATCTTCAGGATGATCAAACGTGAGATGGACACAGGCAAATCCGACATGCTGACAGATTGGCAAAGGGAAAACAAAGCTCTACTTCATACTATTGCATCAGAAGAAGAAGAACTCATCCATAACCCGTGCAGAATCCTACGTAAAATCAAGGATGCTGACTGGGCAAAGACAACAGAAACAGCAGCTAAATCACCTCTTACTTCACATCTTCCAGTCAATACGAAAAAACGTAATGAGCTCCAATACCTAATAAAGACATTTCTGAATAGACAGGCTCGCAACCTAATATTGCGCGCACGTCTAAACTTGTTAAAAATGAATGAAATTCTACATATCATAGGTCTTGCGCAATCTGCCAGATGTCGATTTTGCCATGACACAGTGCCGCAGTCAAAAGAAACAGTACGACACCTAATGATGGTTTGTCCGGCAACCCGCGCAATAATATATCGATATCTATCTCATATTGCGGGAATCGACATCCTAAAAGAGGAAGAAACATGGTGGTGCAGGCTTATCGGGGGCGACAGAACAAGTTGGCAAATCGCCACGGCAAGAATCTTGGAATATATCGTCGACAATTTGCTTAACATCCACTTGTGATTAGAAGTAGAAAGGTGGTTACAAATAATAGCAAAAAGACTCGTTTATTCGAAACGTGTAACACAAGTTGATTGAGAAAGATGTGAATGGGCATCAATATTGTAAAAATCTCTTTTTTGATTAAACAATGAAAAAATAAAATTTAAAAAAAAACATGAACCAGGGGCGAGCACAGCAGAGCATGGTATAGGAACACATAGAGGCGGAAGTGCTCAGAGGGTGTGGCTTTAAGACCAGATGATGCAGGGGAGGTAGAAACATGAAACAGGGACGAGGACAACAGACCATAGTATAGGAACGCATAGAGACAGAAGTGCTAAGAGGGTGTGAATATAAGACCAGATGATGCAGGGGAGGTAGAAACATGAACCAGGGACGAGGACAGCAGAGCATGGTGTGGATATAAGACCAGATGATGCAGGGGAAGAGGACAGCAGAGCATGGTATAGGAACGCAAAGAGGCAGAAGTGCTAAGAGGGTGTGGATATAAGACCAGATGATGCAGGGGAGGTAGAAACATGAACCAGGGACGAGGACAGCAGAGCATGGTATAGGAACGCATAGAGACGGAAGTCCTAAGAGGGTGTGGATATAAGACCAGATGATGCAGGGGAGGTAGAAACATGGGACAAGGACAGCGGAGCATGGTATAGGAACGCATAGAGGCGGAAGTGCTCAGAGGGTGTGGATGTAAGACCAGATGATGCAGGGGAGGTAGAAACATGAAACAGGGACGAGGACAGCAGACCATGGTATAGGAACGCATAGAGACGGAAGTGCTAAGAGGGAGTGAATATAAGACCAGATGATGCAGGGGAGGTAGAAACATGAACCAGGGACGAGGACAGCAGAGCATGGTGTGGATATACGACCAGATGATGCAGGGGAAGAGGACAGCAGAGCATGGTATAGGAACGCAAAGAGGCAGAAGTGCTAAGAGGGTGTGGATATAACACCAGATGATGCAGGGGAGGTAGAAACATGAACCAGGGACGAGGACAGCAGAGCATGGTATAGGAACGCATAGAAACGGAAGTCCTAAGAGGATGTGGATATAAGACCAGATGATGCAGGGGAGGTAGAAACATGGGACAAGGACAGCAGAGCATGGTATAGGAACGCATAGAGGCGGAAGTGCTATGAGGGTGCGGATGTAAGACCCGATGATGCAGGGGAGGTAGAAACATGAACCAGGGACGAGGATAGGAGAGCATGGTATAGGAACGCTTAGAGGCGGAAGTGCTAAGAGGGTGTGGATATAAGACCAGATGATGTAGGGGATGAGGACAGCAGAGCATGGTATAGGAACGCGAAGAGGCAGAAGTGCTAAGAGGGTGTGGATATAAGACCAGATGATGCAGGGGAGGTAAAAACATGAACCAGGGACGACAGCAGAGCATGGTATAGGAACGCATAGAGGCGGAAGTGCTAAGAGTGTGTGGATATAAGACCAGATGATGCAGGGGTGGTAGAAACATGAACCAGGGGCGAGGACAGCAGAGCATGCCATAGGAATGGCATAGAGGCGGAAGTGCTAAGAGGGTGTGGATATAAGACCAGATGATGCAGGGGAGGTAGAAACATAAACCAGGGACGAGGACAGCAGAGCATGGTGTGGATATAAGACCAGATGATGCAGGGGATGAGGACAGCAGAGCATGGTATAGGAACGAAAAGAGGCAGAAGTGCTAAGAGGGTGTGGATATAAGACCAGATGATGCAGGGGAAGTAGAAACATGAACAGGGAGCGAGGACAGCAGAGCATGGTATAGGAACACATAGAGGCGGACGTGCTCAGAGGGTGTGGATATAAGACCAGATGATGCAGGGGAGGTAGAAAAATGAACCAGGGACGAGGATAGGAGAGCATGGTATAGGAACGCATAGAGGCTGAAGTGCTAAGAGGGTGTGGATATAAGACCAGATGATGCAGGGGAGATAGAAACATGAACCAGGGACGGGGACAGCACAGCATGGTATAGGAACGCATAGAGGCGCAAGTGCTAAGAGGGTGTCAATATAAGACCAGATGATGCAGGGGAATTAGAAACACAAACCAGGGGCGAGGACAGCAGAGCATGGTACAGGAACGCATAGAGGCGGAAGTGCTAAGAGTGTGTGGATATAAGACCAGATGATGCAGGGGAGGTAGAAACATGAACCAGAGACGACAGCAGAGCATGGTATAGGAACGCATAGAGGGGGAAGTGCTAAGAGTGTGTGGATATAATACCAGATGATGCAGGAGTGGTAGAAACATGAACCAGGGGCGAGGACAGCAGAGCATTCCATAGGAACGGCATAGAGGCGGACGTGCTAAGAGGGTGAGGATATAAGACCAGATGATGCAGGGGAGGTAGAAACATGAACCAGGGACGAGGACAGGAGAGCATGGTATAGGAACGGCATAGAGACAGAAGTGCTAAGAGTGTGTGGATATAAGACCAGATGATGCAGGGGAGGTAGAAACATAAACCAGGGAGGAGGACAGCAGAGCATGGTGTGGATATAAGACCAGATGATGCAGGGGATGAGGACAGCAGAGCATGGTATAGGAACGAAAAGAGGCAGAAGTGCTAAGAGGGTGTGGATATAAGACCAGATGATGCAGGGGAGGTAGAAACATGAACTGGGAGCGAGGACAGCAGAGCATTGTATAGGAACACATAGAGGCGGAAGTGCTCAGAGGGTATGGATATAAGACCAGATGATGCAGGGGAGGTAGAAACATGAAACAAGGACAAGGACAGCAGAGCATGGTATAGGAACGCGTAGAGATGGAAGTGCTAAGAATGTGGATGTAAAACCAGATGATGCAGGGGAGGAAGAAACATGGGACAAGGACAGCAGAGCATGGTCTAGGAACAGCATAGAGGCGCAAGTGCTAATAGGGTGTCGATATAAGACCAGATGATGCAGGGGAATTAGAAACACGAACCAGGGGCGAGGACAGCAGGGCATGGTATAGGAATGAATAGAGGTGGAACTGCTAAGAGGGTGTGGATATAAGTCCAGATGATGCAGGGGAGGTAGAAACATGAACCAGGGACGACAGCAGAGCATGGTATAGGAACGCATAGAGGCGGAAGTGCTAAGAGTGTGTGGATATAAGACCAGATCATGCAGGGGTGGTAGAAACATGAACCAGGGGCGAGGACAGCAGAGCATGCCATAGGAACAGCATAGAGGCGGAAGTGCTAAGAGGGTGTGGATATAAGACAAGATGATGCAGGGGAGGTAGAAACATGAACCAGGGACGAGGACAGGAGAGCATGGTATAGGAACGCATAGAGGCGGAAGTGCTAAGAGTGTGTGGATATAAGACCAGATGATGCAGGGGAGGTAGAAACATGAACCAGGGGCGAGGACAGCACAGCATGCCATAGGAACGGCATAGAGGCGGAAGTGCTAAGAGGGTGTGGATATAAGACCAGATGATGCAGGGGAGGTAGAAACATGAACCAGGGACGAGGACAGGAGAGCATGGTATAGGAATGGCATAGAGACAGAAGTGCTAAGAGTGTGTGGATATAAGACCAGATGATGCAGGGGAGGTAGAAACATAAACCAGGGACGAGGACAGCAGAGCATGGTGTGGATATAAGACCAGATGATGCAGGGGATGAGGACAGCAGAGCATGGTATAGGAACGAAAAGAGGCAGAAGTGCTAAGAGGGTGTGGATATAAGACGAGATGATGCAGGGGAGGTATAAACATGAACTGGGAGCGAGGAGAACAGAGCATGGTATAGGAACACATAGAGGCGGAAGTGCTCAGAGGGTGTGGATATAAGACCAGATGATGCAGGGGAGGTAGAAACATGAACCAGGGACGACATCAGAGCATGGTATAGGAACGCATAGAGGCGGAAGTGCTAAGAGTGTGTGGATATAAGACCAGATGATGCAGGGGTGGTAGAAACATGAACCAGGGGCGAGGACAGCCGAGCATGCCATAGGAACGGGATAGAGGCGGAAGTGCTAAGAGGGTGTGGATATAAGACCAGATGATGCAGGGGAGGTAGAAACATAAACCAGGGACGAGGACAGGAGAGCATGGTATAGGAACGGCATAGAGACAGAAGTGCTAAGAGTGTGTGGATATAAGACCAGATGATGCAGGGGATGAGGACAGCAGAGCATGGTATAGGAACGAAAAGAGGCAGAAGTGCTAAGAGGGTGTGGATATAAGACCAGATGATGCAGGGGAGGTAGAAACATGAACTGGGAGCGAGGACAGCAGAGCATGGTATAGGAACACACAGAGGCGGAAGTGCTCAGAGGGTGTGGATATAAAACCAGATGATGCAGGGGAGGTAGAAATATGAAACAGGGACGAGGACAGCAGAGCATGGTATAGGAACGCGGAGAGATGGAAGTGCTAAGAGTGTGTGGATTTAAGACCAGATGATGCAGGGGAGGTAGAAACATGGGACAAGGACAGCAGAGCATGGTATAGGAACAGCATAGAGGCGCAAGTGCTAAGAGGGTGTCGATATAAGACCAGATGATGCAGGGGAATTAGAAACACGAACCTGGGGCGAGGACAGTAGAGCATGGTATAGGAACGCATAGAGGCGGAAGTGCTAAGAGTGTGTGGATATAAGACCAGATGATGCAGGGGTGGTAGAAACATGAACCAGGGATGGGGACATCACAGCATGGTATAGGAACGCATAGAGGCGCAAGTGCTAAGAGGGTGTCGATATAAGACCAGATGATGAAGGGGAATTAGAAACACGAACCAGGGGCGAGGACAGCAGAGCATGGTATAGGAATGAATAGACGTGGAAGTGCTATGAGGGTGCGGATATAAGACCAGATGATGCAGGGGTGGTAGAAACATGAACCAGGGATGGGGACATCACAGCATGGTATAGGAACTCATAGAGGCGCAAGTGCTAAGAGGGTGTCGATATAAGACTAGATGATGTAGGGGAATTAGAAACACAAACCAGGGGCGAGGACAGCAGAGCATGGTATAGGAATGAATAGAGGTGGAAGTGCCAAGAGGGTGTGGATATAAGACCAGATGATGCAGGGTAGGTAGAAACATGAACCAGGGACGACAGCAGAGCATGGTATAGGAACGCATAGAGGCGGAAGGGCTAAGAGTGTGTGGATATAAGACCAGATGATGCAGGGGTGGTAGAAACATGAACCAGGGATGGGGACATCACAGCATGGTATAGGAACACATAGAGGCGCAAGTGCTAAGAGGATGTCGATATAAGACCAGATGATGAAGGGGAATTAGAAACACGAACCAGGGGCGAGGACAGCAGAGCATGGTATAGGAATGACTAGAGGTGGAAGTGCTAAGAGGGTGTGGATATAAGACCAGATGATGCAGGGGAGGAAGAAACATGAACCTTGGACGAGGACAGCAGAGCATGGTATAGGAACACATAGAGGCGGAAGTGCTAAGAGGGTGTGGATATAAGAACAGATGATGCAGAGGAGGTAGAAACATGAAGCAGGGACGAGGACAGCAGAGCATGGTATAGGAACGCATAGATGCAGAAGTGCTAAGAGGGTGTGGATATAAGACCAGATGATGCAGGGGATGAGGACAGCAGAGCAAGGTATAGGAACGCAAAGAGGCAGAAGTGCTAAAAGGGTGTGGATATAAGACCAGATGATGCAGGGGAGGTGGAAAAATGAACCAGGGACGGGGACAGCACAGCATGGTATAGGAACGCATAGAGGCGGAAGTGCTAAGAGGGTGTGGATATAAGACCAGATGATGCAAGGGAGGTAGAAACATTAACCAGGGACGAGTACAGCAGAGCATGGTACAGGAACGGCATAGAGGCGGAAGTGTTAAGAGGGTGTGCATATAGGACCAGATGATGCAGGGGAGGTAGAAACATGAACCAGGGGCGAGGACAGCAGAGCATGATGTAGGAACGCATAGAGGCAAACGTGCTAAGAGGGTGTGGATATAAGACCAGATGATGCAGGGTAGGTAGAAACATGAACCAGGGACGACAGCAGAGCATGGTATAGGAACGCATAGAGGCGGAAGGGCTAAGAGGGTGTGGATATAAGGCCAGATGATGCAGGGGAGGTGGAAACATGAACCAGGGACGGGGACAGCACAGCATGGTATAGGAACGCATAGAGGCGCAAGTGCTAAGAGGGTGTCGAAATAAGACCAGATGATGCAGGGGAATTAGAAACACGAACCAGGGGCGAGGACAGCAGAGCATGGTATAGGGATGAATAGAGGTGGAAGTGCTAAGAGGGTGTGGATATAAGACCAGATGATGCAGGGGAGGTAGAAACATGAACCAGGGACGGGGACAGCACAGCATTGTATAGGAACGCAATGAGGCGCAAGTGCTAAGAGGGTGTCAATATAAGACCAGATGATGCAGGGGAATTAGAAACACGAACCAGGGGCGAGGACAGCAGAGCATGGTATAGGAACGCATAGAGGCGGAAGTGCTAAGAGTGTGTGGATATAAGACCAGATGATGCAGGGGTGGTAGAAACATGAACCAGGGGCGAGGACAGCACAGCATGCCATAGGAACGGCATAGAGGCGGAAGTGCTAAGAGTGTGTGGATATAAGACCAGATGATGCAGGGGTGGTAGAAACATGAACCAGGGGCGAGGACAGCACAGCATGCCATAGGAACGGCATAGAGGCGGAAGTGCTAAGAGGGTGTGGATATAAGACCAGATGATGCAGGGGAGGTAGAAACATAAACCAGGGACGAGGACAGCAGAGCATGGTGTGGATATAAGACCAGATGATGCAGGGGATGAGGACAGCAGAGCATGGTATAGGAACGAAAAGAGGCAGAAGTGCTAAGAGGGTGTGGATATAAGACCAGATGATGCAGGGGAGGTAGAAACATGAACTGGGAGCGAGGACAACAGAGCATGGTATAGGAACACATAGAGGCGGAAGTGCTCAGAGGGTGTGGATATAAGACCAGATGATGCAGGGGAGGTAGAAACATGAACCAGCGACGACATCAGAGCATGGTATAGGAACGCATAGAGGCAGAAGTGCTAAGAGTGTGTGGATATAAGACCAGATGATGCAGGGGTGGTAGAAACATGAACCAGGGGCGAGGACAGCAGAGCATGCCATAGGAACGGCATAGAGGCGGAAGTGCTAAGAGGGTGTGGATATAAGACCAGATGATGCAGGGGAGGTAGAAACATAAACCAGGGACGAGGACAGGAGAGCATGGTATAGGAACGGCATAGAGACAGAAGTGCTAAGAGTGTGTGGATATAAGACCAGATGATGCAGGGGAGGTAGAAACATAAACCAGGGACGAGGACAGCAGAGCATGGTGTGTATATAAGACCAGATGATGCAGGGGATGAGGACAGCACAGCATGGTATAGGAACGAAAAGAGGCAGAAGTGCTAAGAGGGTGTGGATATAAGACCAGATGATGCAGGGGAGGTAGAAACATGAACTGGGAGCGAGGACAGCAGAGCATGGTATAGGAACACACAGAGGCGGAAGTGCTCAGAGGGTGTGGATATAAGACCAGATGATGCAGGGGAGGTAGAAACATGAAACGGGGACGAGGACAGCAGAACATGGTATAGGAACGCGGAGAGATGGAAGTGCTAAGAGTGTGTGGATTTAAGACCAGATGATGCAGGGGAGGTAGAAACATGGGACAAGGACAGCAGAGCATGGTATAGGAACAGCATAGAGGCGCAAGTGCTAAGAGGGTGTCGATATAAGACCAGATGATGCAGGGGAATTAGAAACACGAACCTGGGGCGAGGACAGCAGAGCATGGTATAGGAACGCATAGAGGCGGAAGTGCTAAGAGTGTGTGGATATAAGACCAGATGATGCAGGGGTGGTAGAAACATGAACCAGGGATGGGGACATCACAGCATGGTATAGGAATGCATAGAGGCGCAAGTGCTAAGAGGGTGTCGATATAAGACCAGATGATGAAGGGGAATTAGAAACACGAACCAGGGGCGAGGACAGCAGAGCATGGTATAGGAATGAATAGACGTGGAAGTACTATGAGGGTGCGGATATAAGACCAGATGATGCAGGGGTGGTAGAAACATGAACCAGGGATGGGGACATCACAGCATGGTATAGGAACGCATAGAGGCGCAAGTGCTAAGAGGATGTCGATATAAGACTAGATGATGTAGGGGAATTAGAAACACAAACCAGGGGCGAGGACAGCAGAGCATGGTATAGGAATGAATAGAGGTGGAAGTGCTAAGAGGGTGTGGATATAAGACCAGATGATGCAGGGTAGGTAGAAACATGAACCAGGGACGACAGCAGAGCATGGTATAGGAACGCATAGAGGTGGAAGGGCTAAGAGTGTGTGGATATAAGACCAGATGATGCAGGGGTGGTAGAAACATGAACCAGGGATGGGGACATCACAGCATGGTATAGGAACACATAGAGGCGCAAGTGCTAAGAGGGTGTCGATATAAGACCAGATGATGAAGGGGAATTAGAAACACAAACCAGGGGCGAGGACAGCAGAGCATGGTATAGGAATGAATAGAGGTGGAAGTGCTAAGAGGGTATGGATATAAGACCAGATGATGCAGGGGAGGAGGAAACATGAACCTTGGACGAGGACAGGAGAGCATGGAATAGGAACGGAATAGAGACAGAAGTGCTAAGAGGGTGTGGATGTAAGACCAGATGATGCAGGGGAGGTAGAAACATGAACCAGGGATGACATCAGAGCATGGTATAGGAACACATAGAGGCAGAAGTGCTAAGAGGGTGTGGATATAAGAACAGATGATGCAGAGGAGGTAGAAACATGAAGCAGGGACGAGGACAGCAGAGCATGGTATAGGAACGCATAGATGCAGAAGTGCTAAGAGGGTGTGGATATAAGACCAGATGATGCAGGGGATGAGGACAGCAGAGCAAGGTATAGGAACGCAAAGAGGCAGAAGTGCAAAGAGGGTGTGGATATAAGACCAGATTATGCAGGGGAGGTGGAAACATGAACCAGGGACGGGGACAGCACAGCATGGTATAGGAACGCATAGAGGCGGAAGTGCTAATAGGGTGTGGCTATAAGACCAGATGATGCAAGGGAGGTAGAAACATGAACCAGGGACGAGGACAGCAGAGCATGGTACAGGAACGGCATTGAGGCGGAAGTGTTAAGAGGGTGTGCATATAGGACCAGATGATGCAGGGGAGGTAGAAACATGAACCGGGGCGAGGACAGCAGAGCATGATATAGGAACGCATAGAGGCAAACGTGCTAAGAGGATGTGGATATAAGACCAGATGATGCAGGGGAGTTAGAAACATGAACCAGGGATGACAGCACAGCATGGTATAGGAACGCATAGAGGCGGAAGTGCTAAGAGGGTGTGGATATAAGTCCAGATGATGCATGGGAGTAGCAACATGAACCAGGGACGAGGACAGCAGAGAATGGTATAGGAGCGGCATAGAGGCGGAAGTGCTAAGAGGGCGTGCATATAAAACCAGATGATGCAGGGGAGGTAGAAACATGAACCAGGGGTGAGGACAGTAGAGCATGGTATAGTAACGCATAGAGATGGAAGTGCTAAGAGGGTTTGAATATAAGACCAGATGATGCTGGGGATGTAGAAACATGAACCTGGGACGAGGAAAGGAGAGCATGGTATAGGAACGCATAGAGGGGGAAGTGCTAAGAGGGTGTGAATATAAGACCAGATGATGCAGGGGATGAGGACAGCAGAGCAAGGTATAGGAACGCAAAGAGGCAGAAGTGCTAAGAGGGTGTGGATATAAGGCCAGATGATGCAGGGGAGGTGGAAACATGAACCAGGGACGAGGACAGCACAGCATGGTATAGGAACGCATAGAGGCGCAAGTGCTAAGAGGGTGTCGAAATAACACCAGATGATGCAGGGGAATTAGAAACACGAACCAGGGGCGAGGACAGCAGAGCATGGTATAGGGATGAATAGAGGTGGAAGTGCTAAGAGGGTGTGGATATAAGACCAGATGATGCAGGGGTGGTAGAAACATGAACCAGGGGCAAGGACAGCGAGTATGCCATAGGAACGGCATAGAGGCGGAAGTGCTAAGAGGGTGTGGTTATAAGACCAGATGATGCAAGGGAGGTAGAAACATGAACCAGGGACGAGGACAGCAGAGCATGGTATAGGAATGGCATAGAGGCGGAAGTGCTAAGAGGGTGTGGATATAAGACCAGATGATGCAGGGGAGATAGAACCATGAACCAGGGATGAGGACAGCAGAGCATTGTATAGGAGTGGCATAGAGGCAGAAGTGCTAGGAGGGTGTGGATATAAGACCAGATGATGCAGGGGAGTTAGAAACATGAACCAGGGGTGACAGCAGAGCATGGTATTGGAACACATAGAGGCGGAAGTGCTAAGAGGGTGTGGATATAAGAACAGATGATGCAGAGGAGGCAGAAACATGAACCAGGGACGAGGACAGCAGAGCATGGTATAGGAACGCATAGAGGCGCAAGTGCTAAGAGGGTGTCGAAATAAGACCAGATGATGCAGGGGAGGTAGAAACATGAACTGGGAGCGAGGACAGCAGAGCATGGTATAGGAACACATAGAGGCGGAAGTGCTCAGAGGGTGTGGATATAAGACCAGATGATGTAGAGGAGGTAGAAACATGAAACAGGGATGAGGACAGCAGAGCATGGTATAGGAACGCGTAGAGATGGAAGTGCTAAGAGTGTGTGGATTTAAGACCAGATGATGCAGGGGTGGTAGAAACATGGGACAAGGACAGCAGAGCATGGTATAGGAACAGCATAGAGGCGCAAGTGCTAAGAGGGTGTCGATATAAGACCAGATGATGCAGGGGAATTAGAAACACGAACCAGGGGCGAGGACAGCAGAGCATGGTATAGGAACGCATAGAGGCGGAAGTGCTAAGAGTGTGTGGCTATTAGACCAGATGATGCAGGGGTGGTAGAAACATGAACCAGGGGCGAGGACAGCAGAGCATGCCATAGGAACAGCATAGAGGCGGAAGTGCTAAGAGGGTGTGGATATAAGACCAGATGATGCAGGGGAGGTAGAAACATGAACCAGGGACGAGGACAGGAGATCATGGGATAAGAAAGGCATAAAGACAGAAGTACTAAGAGTATGTGGATATAAGACCAGATGATGCAGGGGAGGTAGAAACATAAACCAGGGACGAGGACAGCAGAGCATGGTGTGGATATAAGACCAGATGATGCAGGGGATGAGGACAGCAGAGCATGGTATAGGAACGAAAAGAGGCAGAAGTGCTAAGAGGGTGTGGATATAAGACCAGATGATGCAGGGGAGGTAGAAACATGAACCGGGAGCGAGGACAGCAGAGCATGGTATAGGAACACATAGAGGCGGAAGTGCTCAGAGGGTGTGGATATAAGACCAGATGATGCAGGGGAGGTAGAAACATGAAATAGGGACGAGGACAGCAGAGCATGGTATAGGACCGCGTAGAGATGGAAGTGCTAAGAGTGTGTGGATTTAAGACCAGATGATGCAGGGGAGGTAGAAACATGGGACAAGGACAGCAGAGCATGGTATAGGAACAGCATAGAGGCGCAAGTGCTAAGAGGGTGTCGATATAAGACCAGATGATGAAGGCGAATTAGAAACACGAACCAGGGGCGAGGACAGCAGAGCATGGTATAGGAATGAAAAGAGGTGGAAGTGCTATGAGGGTGTGGATATAAGAACAGATGATGCAGAGGAGGCAGAAACATGAACCAGGGACGAGGACAGCAGAGCATGGTATAGGAACGCATAGAGGCGCAAGTGCTAAGAGGGTGTCGAAATAAGACCAGATGATGCAGGGGAGGTAGAAACATGAACTGGGAGCGAGGACAGCAGAGCATGGTATAGGAACACATAGAGGCGGAAGTGCTCAGAGGGTGTGGATATAAGACCAGATGATGTAGAGGAGGTAGAAACATGAAACAGGGATGAGGACAGCAGAGCATGGTATAGGAACGCGTAGAGATGGAAGTGCTAAGAGTGTGTGGATTTAAGACCAGATGATGCAGGGGTGGTAGAAACATGGGACAAGGACAGCAGAGCATGGTATAGGAACAGCATAGAGGCGCAAGTGCTAAGAGGGTGTCGATATAAGACCAGATGATGCAGGGGAATTAGAAACACGAACCAGGGGCGAGGACAGCAGAGCATGGTATAGGAACGCATAGAGGCGGAAGTGCTAAGAGTGTGTGGCTATAAGACCAGATGATGCAGGGATGGTAGAAACATGAACCAGGGGCGAGGACAGCAGAGCATGCCATAGGAACGGCATAGAGGCGGAAGTGCTAAGAGGGTGTGGATATAAGACCAGATGATGCAGGGGAGGTAGAAACATGAACCAGGGACGACGACAGGAGAGCATGGTATAGGAACGGCATAGAGACAGAAGTACTAAGAGTATGTGGATATAAGACCAGATGATGCAGGGGAGGTAGAAACATAAACCAGGGACGAGGACAGCAGAGCATGGTGTGGATATAAGACCAGATGATGCAGGGGATGAGGACAGCAGAGCATGGTATAGGAACGAAAAGAGGCAGAAGTGCTAAGAGGGTGTGGATATAAGACCAGATGATGCAGGGGAGGTGGAAACATGAACCGGGAGCGAGGACAGCAGAGCATGGTATAGGAACACATAGAGGCGGAAGTGCTCAGAGGGTGTGGATATAAGACCAGATGATGCAGGGGAGGTAGAAACATGAAATAGGGACGAGGACAGCAGAGCATGGTATAGGAACGCGTAGAGATGGAAGTGCTAAGAGTGTGTGGATTTAAGACCAGATGATGCAGGGGAGGTAGAAACATGGGACAAGGACAGCAGAGCATGGTATAGGAACAGCATAGAGGCGCAAGTGCTAAGAGGGTGTCGATATAAGACCAGATGATGAAGGCGAATTAGAAACACGAACCAGGGGCGAGGACAGCAGAGCATGGTATAGGAATGAAAAGAGGTGGAAGTGCTATGAGGGTGCGGATATAAGACCAGATGATGAAGGGGAGGTAGAAACATGAACCAGTGACGACAGCAGAGCATGGTATAGGAACGCATAGAGGCGGAAGGGCTAAGAGTGTGTGGATATAAGACCAGATGATGCAGGGGTGGTAGAAACATGAACCAGGGATGGGAACATCACAGCATGGTATCGGAACACATAGAGGCGCAAGTGCTAAGAGGGTGTCGATATAAGACCAGATGATGAAGGGGAATTAGAAACACGAACCAGGGGCGAGGACAGCAGAGCATGGTATAGGAATGAATAGAGGTGGATGTGCTAAGAGGGTGTGGATATAAGACCAGGTGATGCAGGGGAGGAAGAAACATGAACCTTGGACGAGGACAGGAGAGCATGGTATAGGAATGGAATAGAGACAGAAGTGCTAAGAGTGTGAGAATATAAGACCAGATGATGCAGGAGAGGTAGAAACATGAACCAGGGATGACGACAGCAGAGCATTGTATAGGAGTGGCATAGAGGCAGAAGTGGTAAGAGGGTTTGGATATAAGACCAGATGATACAGGGGAGGTAGAAACATGAACCAGGGATGACAGCAGAGCATGGTATAGGAACACATAGAGGCGGAAGTGCTAAGAGGGTGTGGATATAAGAACAGACGATGCAGAGGAGGTAGAAACATGAACCAGGGACGAGGACAGCAGAGCATGGTATAGGAACGCATAGATGCAGAAGTGCTAAGAGGGCCTGGATATAAGACCAGATGATGCAGGGGAGGTAGAAACATGAACCAGGGACGACGACAGCAGAGCATGGTATAGTAATGCATAGAGGCGGAAGTGCTCAGAGGGTGTGGATATAAGACCAGATGATGCAGGGGAGGTAGAAACATGAACCAGGGACGAGGACAGCAGAGCATGGTATAGGAACGGCATAGAGGCAGAAGTGCTAAGAGGGTGTGCATATAACACCAGATGATGCAGGGGAGGTAGAAACATGAACCAGGGGCGAGGACAGCAGAGCATGATATAGGAACGCATAGAGGCAAACGTGCTAAGAGGGTGTGGATATAAGACCAGATGATGCAGGGGAGTTAGAAACATGAACCAGGGATGACAGCACAGCATGGTATAGGAACGCATAGAGGCGGAAGTGCTAAGAGGGTGTGGATATAAGTCCAGATGATGCAGGGGAGTAGAAACATATACCAGGGACGAGGACAGCATAGGATGGTATAGGAGCGGCATAGAGGCGGAAGTGCTAAGAGGGTGTGCATATAAAACCAGATGATGCAGGGGAGGTAGAAACATGAACCAGGGGCGAGGACAGTAGAGCATGGTATAGTAACGCATAGAGATGGAAGTGCTAAGAGGGTCTGAATATAAGACCAGATGATGCTGGGGATGTAGAAACATGAACCAGGGACGAGGAAAGGAGAGCATGGTATAGGAATGAATAGACGTGGAAGTGCTATGAGGGTGCGGATATAAGACCAGATGATGCAGGGGTGGTAGAAACATGAACCAGGGATGGGGACATCACAGCATGGTATAGGAACGCATAGAGGCGCAAGTGCTTAGAGGGTGTCGATATAAGACCAGATGATGAAGGCGAATTAGAAACACGAACCAGGGGCGAGGACAGCAGAGCATGGTATAGGAATGAAAAGAGGTGGAAGTGCTATGAGGGTGCGGATATAAAACCAGATGATGAAGGGGAGGTAGAAACATGAATCAGTGACGACAGCAGAGCATGGTATAGGAACGCATAGAGGCGGAAGGGCTAAGAGTGTGTGGATATAAGACCAGATGATGCAGGGGTGGTAGAAACATGAACCAGGGATGGGGACATCACAGCATGGTATCGGAACACATAGAGGCGCAAGTGCTAAGAGGGTGTCGATATAAGACCAGATGATGAAGGGGAATTAGAAACACGAACCAGGGGCGAGGACAGCAGAGCATGGTATAGGAATGAATAGAGGTGGATGTGCTAAGAGGGTGTGGATATAAGACCAGGTGATGCAGCGGAGGAAGAAACATGAACCTTGGACGAGGACAGGAGAGCATGGTATAGGAATGGAATAGAGACAGAAGTGCTAAGAGTGTGAGAATATAAGACCAGATGATGCAGGAGAGGTAGAAACATGAACCAGGGATGACGACAGCAGAGCATTGTATAGGAGTGGCATAGAGGCAGAAGTGGTAAGAGGGTTTGGATATAAGACCAGATGATGCAGGGGAGGTAGAAACATGAACCAGGGATGACAGCAGAGCATGGTATAGGAACACATAGAGGCGGAAGTGCTAAGAGGGTGTGGATATAAGAACAGACGATGCAGAGGAGGTAGAAACATGAACCAGGGACGAGGACAGCAGAGCATGGTATAGGAACGCATAGATGCAGAAGTGCTAAGAGGGCCTGGATATAAGACCAGATGATGCAGGGGAGGTAGAAACATGAACCAGGGACGACGACAGCAGAGCATGGTATAGGAACGCATAGAGGCGGAAGTGCTCAGAGGGTGTGGATATAAGACCAGATGATGCAGGGGAGGTAGAAACATGAACCAGGTACGAGGACAGCAGAGCATGGTATAGGAACGGCATAGAGGCGGAAGTGCTAAGAGGGTGTGCATATAACACCAGATGATGCAGGGGAGGTAGAAACATGAACCAGGGGCGAGGACAGCAGAGCATGATATAGGAACGCATAGAGGCAAACGTGCTAAGAGTGTGTGGATATAAGACCAGATGATGCAGGGGAGTTAGAAACATGAACCAGGGATGACAGCACAGCATGGTATAGGAACGCATAGAGGCGGAAGTGCTAAGAGGGTGTGGATATAAGTCCAGATGATGCAGGGGAGTAGAAACATGAACCAGGGACGAGGACAGCATAGGATGGTATAGGAGCGGCATAGAGGCGGAAGTGCTAAGAGGGTGTGCATATAAAACCAGATGATGCTGGGGATGTAGAAACATGAACCAGGGACGAGGAAAGGAGAGCATGGTATAGGAATGAATAGACGTGGAAGTGCTATGAGGGTGCGGATATAAGACCAGATGATGCAGGGGAGGTAGAAACATGAACCAGGAATGGGGACATCACAGCATGGTATAGGAACTCATAGAGGCGCAAGTGCTTAAGAGGGTGTCGATATAAGACTAGATGATGTACGGGAATTAGAAACACAAACCAGGGGCGAGGACAGCAGAGCGTGGTATAGGAATGAATAGAGGTGGAAGTGGTAAGAGGGTGTGGATATAAGACCAGATGATGCAGGGGAGGTAGAAACATGAACCAGGGATGACAGCAGAGCATGGTATAGGAACACATAGAGGCGGAAGTGCTAAGAGGGTGTGGATATAAGAACAGATGATGCAGAGGAGGTAGACACATGAAGCAGGGACGAGGACAGCAGAGCATGGTATAGGAACACATAGATGCAGAAGTGCTAAGAGGGTGTGGATATAAGACCAGATGATGCAGGGGATGAGGACAGCAGAGCAAGGTATAGGAACGCAAAGAGGCAGAAGTGCTAAGAGGGTGTGGATATAAGACCAGATGATGCAGGGGAGATGGAAACATGAACCAGGGACGGGGACAGCACAGCATGGTATAGGAACGCCTAGAGGCAGAAGTGCTAAGAGGGTGTGGATATAAGACCAGATGATGCAAGGGAGGTAGAAACATTAACCAGGGACGAGGACAGCAGAGCATGGTACAGGAACGGCATAGAGGCGGAAGTGTTAAGAGGGTGTGCATATAGGACCAGATGATGCAGGGGAGGTAGAAACATGAACCAGGGGCGAGGACAGCAGAGCATGATATAGGAACGCATAGAGGCAAACGTGCTAAGAGGGTGTGGATATAAGACCAGATGATGCAGGGGAGTTAGAAACATGAACCAGGGATAACAGCACAGCATGGTATAGGAACGCATAGAGGCGGAAGTGCTAAGAGGGTGTGGATATAAGTCCAGATGATGCATGGGAGTAGCAACATGAACCAGGGACGAGGACAGCAGAGAATGGTATAGGAGCGGCATAGAGGTGGAAGTGCTAAGAGGGTGTGCATATAAAACCAGATGATGCAGGTGAGGTAGAAACATAAACCAGGGACGAGGACAGGAGAGCATGGTATAGGAACGGCATAGAGACAGAAGTGCTAAGAGTGTGTGGATATAAGACCAGATGATGCAGGGGAGGTAGAAACATAAACCAGGGATGAGGACAATAGAGCATGGTGTGGATATAAAACCAGATGATGCAGGGGATGAGGACAGCACAGCATGGTATAGGAACGAAAAGAGGCAGAAGTGCTAAGAGGGTGTGGATATAAGACCAGATGATGCAGGGGAGGTAGAAACATGAACTGGGAGCGAGGACAGCAGAGCATGGTATAGGAACACACAGAGGCGGAAGTGCTCAGAGGGTGTGGATATAAGACCAGATGATGCAGGGGAGGTAGAAACATGAAACAGGGACGAGGACAGCAGAGCATGGTATAGGAACGCGGAGAGATGGAAGTGCTAAGAGTGTGTGGATTTAAGACCAGATGATGCAGGGGAGGTAGAAACATGGGACAAGGACAGCAGAGCATGGTATAGGAACAGCATAGAGGCGCAAGTGCTAAGAGGGTGTCGATATAAGACCAGATGATGCAGGGGAATTAGAAACACGAACCTGGGGCGAGGACAGCAGAGCATGGTATAGGAACGCATAGAGGCGGAAGTGCTTAGAGTGTGTGGATATAAGATCAGATGATGCAGGGGTGGTAGAAACATGAACCAGGGATGGGGACATCACAGCATGGTATAGGAACGTATAGAGGCGCAAGTGCTAAGAGGGTGTCGATATAAGACCAGATGATGAAGGGGAATTAGAAACACGAACCAGGGGCGAGGACAGCAGATCATGGTATAGGAATGAATAGACGTGGAAGTGCTATGAGGGTGCGGATATAAGACCAGATGATGCAGGGGTGGTAGAAACATGAACCAGGGATGGGGACATCACAGCATGGTATAGGAACGCATAGAGGCGCAAGTGCTAAGAGGGTGTCGATATAAGACTAGATGATGTAGGGGAATTAGAAACACAAACCAGGGGCGAGGACAGCAGAGCATGGTATAGGAATGAATAGAGGTGGAAGTGCTAAGAGGGTGTGCATATAAAACCAGATGATGCAGGGGAGGTAGAAACATGAACCAGGGGCGAGGACAGTAGAGCATGGTATAGTAACGCATAGAGATGGAAGTGCTAAGAGGGTTTGAATATAAGACCAGATGATGCTGGGGATGTAGAAACATGAACGAGGAAAGGAGAGCATGGTATAGGAACGCATAGAGGGGGAAGTGCTAAGAGGGTGTGAATATAAGACCAGATGATGCAGGGGATGAGGACAGCAGAGCAAGGTATAGGAACGCAAAGAGGCAGAAGTGCTAAGAGGGTGTGGATATAAGGCCAGATGATGCAGGGGAGGTGGAAACATGAACCAGGGACGGGGACAGCACAGCATGGTATAGGAACGCATAGAGGCGCAAGTGCTAAGAGGGTGTCGAAATAAGACCAGATGATGCAGGGGAATTAGAAACACGAACCAGGGGCGAGGACAGCAGAGCATGGTATAGGGATGAATAGAGGTGGAAGTGCTAAGAGGGTGTGGATATAAGACCAGATGATGCAGGGGAGGTAGAAACATGAACCAGGGACGGGGACAGCACAGCATGGTATAGGAACGCATAGAGGCGCAAGTGCTAAGAGGGTGTCAATATAAGACCAGATGATGCAGGGGAATTAGAAACACGAACCAGGGGCGAGGACAGCAGAGTATGGTATAGGAACGCATAGAGGCGGAAGTGCTAAGACTGTGTGGATATAAGACCAGATGATGCAGGGGAGGTAGAAACATGAACCAGGGACGACATCAGAGCATGGTATAGGAACGCATAGAGGCGGAAGTGCTAAGAGTGTGTGGATATAAGACCAGATGATGCAGGGGTGGTAGAAACATGAACCAGGGGCGAGACAGCACAGCATGCCATAGGAACGGCATAGAGGCGGAAGTGCTAAGAGGGTGTGGATATAAGACCAGATGATGCAGGGGAGGTAGAAACATGAACCAGGGACGAGGACAGGAGAGCATGGTATAGGAACGGCATAGAGACAGAAGTGCTAAGAGTGTGTGGATATAAGACCAGATGATGCAGGGGAGGTAGAAACATAAACCAGGGACGAGGACAGCAGAGCATGGTGTGGATATAAGACCAGATGATGCAGGGGATGAGGACAGCAGAGCATGGTATAGGAACAAAAAGAGGCAGAAGTGCTAAGAGGGTGTGGAAATAAGACCAGATAATGCAGGGGAGGTAGAAACATGAACTGGGAGCGAGGACAACAGAGCATGGTATAGGAACACATAGAGGCGGAAGTGCTCAGAGGGTGTGGATATAAGACCAGATGATGCAGGGGAGGTAGAAACATGAACCAGGGACGACATCAGAGCATGGTATAGGAACGCATAGAGGCGGAAGTGCTAAGAGTGTGTGGATATAAGACCAGATGATGCAGGGGAGGTAGAAACATAAACCAGGGACGAGGACAGGAGAGCATGGTATAGGAACGGCATAGAGACAGAAGTGCTAAGAGTGTGTGGATATAAGACCAGATGATGCAGGGGAGGTAGAAACATAAACCAGGGATGAGGACAGCACAGCATGGTATAGGAACGAAAAGAGGCAGAAGTGCTAAGAGGGTGTGGATATAAAACCAGATGATGCAGGGGAGGTAGAAACATGAACTGGGAGCGAGGACAGCAGAGCATGGTATAGGAACACACAGAGGCGGAAGTGCTCAGAGGGTGTGGATATAAGACCAGATGATGCAGGGGAGGTAGAAACATGAAACAGGGACGAGGACAGCAGAGCATGGTATAGGAACGCGGAGAGATGGAAGTGCTAAGAGTGTGTGGATTTAAGACCAGATGATGCAGGGGAGGTAGAAACATGGGACAAGGACAGCAGAGCATGGTATAGGAACAGCATAGAGGCGCAAGTGCTAAGAGGGTGTCGATATAAGACCAGATGATGCAGGGGAATTAGAAACACGAACCTGGGCGAGGACAGCAGAGCATGGTATAGGAACGCATAGAGGCGGAAGTGCTAAGAGTGTGTGGATATAAGACCAGATGATGCAGGGGTGGTAGTAAACATGAACCAGGGATGTGGACATCACGGCATGGTATAGGAACGCATAGCGGCGCAAGTGCTAAGAGGGTGTCGATATAAGACCTGATGATGAAGGGGAATTAGAAACACGAACCAGGGGCGAGGACAGCAGAGCATGGTATAGGAATGAATAGACGTGGAAGTGCTATGAGGGTGCGGATATAAGACCAGATGATGCAGGGGTGGTAGAAACATGAACCAGGGATGGGGACATCACAGCATGGTATAGGAACGCATAGAGGCGCAAGTGCTAAGAGGGTGTCGATATAAGACTAGATGATGTAGGGGAATTAGAAACACAAACCAGGGGCGAGGACAGCAGAGCATGGTATAGGAATGAATAGAGGTGGAAGTGCTAAGAGGGTGTGGATATAAGACCAGATGATGCAGGGTAGGTAGAAACATGAACCAGGGACGACAGCAGAGCATGGTATAGGAACGCATAGAGGTGGAAGGGCTAAGAGTGTGTGGATATAAGACCAGATGATGCAGGGGTGGTAGAAACATGAACCAGGGATGGGGACATCACAGCATGGTATAGGAACACATAGAGGCGCAAGTGCTAAGAGGGTGTCGATATAAGACCAGATGATGAAGGGGAATTAGAAACACGAACCAGGGGCGAGGACAGCAGAGCATGGTATAGGAATGAATAGAGGTGGAAGTGCTAAGAGGGTGTGGATATAAGACCAGATGATGCAGGGGAGGAAGAAACATGAACCTTGGACGAGGACAGGAGAGCATGGAATAGGAACGGAATAGATACAGAAGTGCTAAGAGGGTGTGGATATAAGACCAGATGATGCAGGGGAGGTAGAAACATGAACCAGGGATGACATCAGAGCATGGTATAGGAACACATAGAGGCGGAAGTGCTAAGAGGGTTGGATATAAGAACAGATGATGCAGAGGAGGTAGAAACATGAAGCAGGGACGAGGACAGCAGAGCATGGTATAGGAACGCATAGATGCAGAAGTGCTAAGAGGATGTGGATATAAGACCAGATGATGCAGGGGATGAGGACAGCAGAGCAAGGTATAGGAACGCAAAGAGGCAGAAGTGCTAAGAGGGTGTGGATATAAGACCAGATGATGCAGGGGAGGTGGAAACATGAACCAGGGACGGGGACAGCGCAGCATGGTATAGGAACGCATAGAGGCGTAAGTGCTAATAGGGTGTGGATATAAGACCAGATGATGCAAGGGAGGTAGAAACATGAACCAGGGACGAGGACAGCAGAGCATGGTACAGGAACGGCATAGAGGCGGAAGTGTTAAGAGGGTGTGCATATAGGACCAGATGATGCAGGGGAGGTAGAAACATGAACCAGGGGCGAGGACAGCAGAGCATGATATAGGAACGCATAGAGGCAAACGTGCTAAGAGGGTGTGGATATAAGACCAGATGATGCAGGGGAGTTAGAAACATGAACCAGGGATGACAGCACAGCATGGTATAGGAACGCATAGAGGCGGAAGTGCTAAGTGGGTGTGGATATAAGTCCAGATGATGCATGGGAGTAGCAACATGAACCAGGAACGAGGACAGCAGAGAATGGTATAGGAGCGGCATAGAGGCGGAAGTGCTAAGAGGGCGTGCATATAAAACCAGATGATGCAGGGGAGGTAGAAACATGAACCAGGGGCGAGGACAGTAGAGCATGGTATAGTAACGCATAGAGATGGAAGTGCTAAGAGGGTTTGAATATAAGACCAGATGATGCTGGGGATGTAGAAACATGAACCTGGGACGAGGAAAGGAGAGCATGGTATAGGAACGCATAGAGGGGGAAGTGCTAAGAGGGTGTGAATATAAGACCAGATGATTCAGGGGATGAGGACAGCAGAGCAAGGTATAGGAACGCAAAGAGGCAGAAGTGCTAAGAGGGTGTGGATATAAGGCCAGATGATGCAGGAGAGGTGGAAACATGAACCAGGGACGGGGACAGCAGAGCATGGTATAGGGATGAATAGAGGTGGAAGTGCTAAGAGGGTGTGGATATAAGACCAGATGATGCAGGGGTGGTAGAAACATGAACCAGGGGCAAGGACAGCAGAGCATGCCATAGGAACGGCATAGAGGCGGAAGTGCTAAGAGGGTGTGGATATAAGACCAGATGATGCAAGGGAGGTAGAAACATGAACCAGGGACGAGGACAGCAGAGCATGGTATAGGAATGGCATAGAGGCGGAAGTGCTAAGAGGGTGTGGATATAAGACCAGATGATGCAGGGGAGATAGAACCATGAACCAGGGACGAGGACAGCAGAGCATTGTATAGGAGTGGCATAGAGGCAGAAGTGCTAGGAGGGTGTGGATATAATACCTGATGATGCAGGGGAGTTAGAAACATGAACCAGGGATGACAGCAGAGCATGGTATTGGAACACATAGAGGCGGAAGTGCTAAGAGGGTGTGGATATAAGAACAGATGATGCAGAGGAGGTAGAAACATGAACCAGGGACGAGGACAGCAGAGCATGGTATAGGAATGCATAGAGGCGCAAGTGCTAAGAGGGTGTCGAAATAAGACCAGATGATGCAGGGGATTTAGAAACATGAACTGGGAGCGAGGACAGCAGAGCATGGTATAGGAACACATAGAGGCGGAAGTGCTCAGAGGGTGTGGATATAAGACCAGATGATGTAGAGGAGGTAGAAACATGAAACAGGGACGAGGACAGCAGAGCATGGTATAGGAACGCGTAGAGATGGAAGTGCTAAGAGTGTGTGGATTTAAGACCAGATGATGCAGGGGTGGTAGAAACATGGGACAAGGACAGCAGAGCATGGTATAGGAACAGCATAGAGGCGCAAGTGCTAAGAGGGTGTCGATATAAGACCAGATGATGCAGGGGAATTAGAAACACGAACCAGGGGTGAGGACAGCAGAGCATGGTATAGGAACGCATAGAGGCGGAAGTGCTAAGAGTGTGTGGATATAAGACCAGATGATGCAGGGGTGGTAGAAACATGAACCAGGGGCGAGGACAGCAGAGCATGCCATAGGAATGGCATAGAGGCGGAAGTGCTAAGAGGGTGTGGATATAAGACCAGATGATGCAGGGGAGGTAGAAACATGAACCAGGGACGAGGACAGGAGAGCATGGTATAGGAACGGCATAGAGACAGAAGTACTAAGAGTATGTGGATATAAGACCAGATGATGCAGGGGAGGTAGAAACATAAACCAGGGACGAAAACAGCAGAGCATGGTGTGGATATAAGACCAGATGATGCAGGGGATGAGGACAACAGAGCATGGTATAGGAACGAAAAGAGGCAGAAGTGCTAAGAGGGTGTGGATATAAGACCAGATGATGCAGGGGAGGTGGAAACATGAACCGGGAGCGAGGACAGCAGAGCATGGTATAGGAACACATAGAGGCGGAAGTGTTAAGAGGGTGTGGATATAGGACCAGATGATGCAGGGGAGGTAGAAACATGAACCAGGGACGGGGACAGCGCAGCATGGTATAGGAACGCATAGAGGCGTAAGTGCTAATAGGGTGTGGATATAAGACCAGATGATGCAAGGGAGGTAGAAACATGAACCAGGGACGAGGACAGCAGAGCATGGTACAGGAACGGCATAGAGGCGGAAGTGTTAAGAGGGTGTGCATATAGGACCAGATGATGCAGGGGAGGTAGAAACATGAACCAGGGGCGAGGACAGCAGAGCATGATATAGGAACGCATAGAGGCAAACGTGCTAGGAGGGTGTGGATATAAGACCAGATGATGCAGGGGAGTTAGAAACATGAACCAGGGATGACAGCACAGCATGGTATAGGAACGCATAGAGGCGGAAGTGCTAAGAGGGTGTGGATATAAGTCCAGATGATGCAGGGGAGTAGAAACATATACCAGGGACGAGGACAGCATAGGATGGTATAGGAGCGGCATAGAGGCGGAAGTGCTAAGAGGGTGTGCATATAAAACCAGATGATGCAGGGGAGGTAGAAACATGAACCAGGGGCGAGGACAGTAGAGCATGGTATAGTAACGCATAGAGATGGAAGTGCTAAGAGGGTCTGAATATAAGACCAGATGATGCTGGGGATGTAGAAACATGAACCAGGGACGAGGAAAGGAGAGCATGGTATAGGAATGAATAGACGTGGAAGTGCTATGAGGGTGCGGATATAAGACCAGATGATGCAGGGGTGGTAGAAACATGAACCAGGGATGGGGACATCACAGCATGGTATAGGAACGCATAGAGGCGCAAGTGCTTAGAGGGTGTCGATATAAGACCAGATGATGAAGGCGAATTAGAAACACGAACCAGGGGCGAGGACAGCAGAGCATGGTATAGGAATGAAAAGAGGTGGAAGTGCTATGAGGGTGCGGATATAAAACCAGATGATGAAGGGGAGGTAGAAACATGAATCAGTGACGACAGCAGAGCATGGTATAGGAACGCATAGAGGCGGAAGGGCTAAGAGTGTGTGGATATAAGACCAGATGATGCAGGGGTGGTAGAAACATGAACCAGGGATGGGGACATCACAGCATGGTATCAGAACACATAGAGGCGCAAGTGCTAAGAGGGTGTCGATATAAGACCAGATGATGAAGGGGAATTAGAAACACGAACCAGGGGCGAGGACAGCAGAGCATGGTATAGGAATGAATAGAGGTGGATGTGCTAAGAGGGTGTGGATATAAGACCAGGTGATGCAGCGGAGGAAGAAACATGAACCTTGGACGAGGACAGGAGAGCATGGTATAGGAATGGAATAGAGACAGAAGTGCTAAGAGTGTGAGAATATAAGACCAGATGATGCAGGAGAGGTAGAAACATGAACCAGGGATGACGACAGCAGAGCATTGTATAGGAGTGGCATAGAGGCAGAAGTGGTAAGAGGGTTTGGATATAAGACCAGATGATGCAGGGGAGGTAGAAACATGAACCAGGGATGACAGCAGAGCATGGTATAGGAACACATAGAGGCGGAAGTGCTAAGAGGGTGTGGATATAAGAACAGACGATGCAGAGGAGGTAGAAACATGAACCAGGGACGAGGACAGCAGAGCATGGTATAGGAACGCATAGATGCAGAAGTGCTAAGAGGGCCTGGATATAAGACCAGATGATGCAGGGGAGGTAGAAACATGAACCAGGGACGACGACAGCAGAGCATGGTATAGGAACGCATAGAGGCGGAAGTGCTCAGAGGGTGTGGATATAAGACCAGATGATGCAGGGGAGGTAGAAACATGAACCAGGTACGAGGACAGCAGAGCATGGTATAGGAACGGCATAGAGGCGGAAGTGCTAAGAGGGTGTGCATATAACACCAGATGATGCAGGGGAGGTAGAAACATGAACCAGGGGCGAGGACAGCAGAGCATGATATAGGAACGCATAGAGGCAAACGTGCTAAGAGTGTGTGGATATAAGACCAGATGATGCAGGGGAGTTAGAAACATGAACCAGGGATGACAGCACAGCATGGTATAGGAACGCATAGAGGCGGAAGTGCTAAGAGGGTGTGGATATAAGTCCAGATGATGCAGGGGAGTAGAAACATGAACCAGGGACGAGGACAGCATAGGATGGTATAGGAGCGGCATAGAGGCGGAAGTGCTAAGAGGGTGTGCATATAAAACCAGATGATGCAGGGGAGGTAGAAACATGAACCAGGGGCGAGGACAGTAGAGCATGGTATAGTAACGCATAGAGATGGAAGTGCTAAGAGGGTCTGAATATAAGACCAGATGATGCTGGGGATGTAGAAACATGAACCAGGGACGAGGAAAGGAGAGCATGGTATAGGAATGAATAGACGTGGAAGTGCTATGAGGGTGCGGATATAAGACCAGATGATGCAGGGGAGGTAGAAACATGAACCAGGGATGGGGACATCACAGCATGGTATAGGAACTCATAGAGGCGCAAGTGCTTAAGAGGGTGTCGATATAAGACTAGATGATGTACGGGAATTAGAAACACAAACCAGGGGCGAGGACAGCAGAGCGTGGTATAGGAATGAATAGAGGTGGAAGTGGTAAGAGGGTGTGGATATAAGACCAGATGATGCAGGGGAGGTAGAAACATGAACCAGGGATGACAGCAGAGCATGGTATAGGAACACATAGAGGCGGAAGTGCTAAGAGGGTGTGGATATAAGAACAGATGATGCAGAGGAGGTAGACACATGAAGCAGGGACGAGGACAGCAGAGCATGGTATAGGAACACATAGATGCAGAAGTGCTAAGAGGGTGTGGATATAAGACCAGATGATGCAGGGGATGAGGACAGCAGAGCAAGGTATAGGAACGCAAAGAGGCAGAAGTGCTAAGAGGGTGTGGATATAAGACCAGATGATGCAGGGGAGATGGAAACATGAACCAGGGACGGGGACAGCACAGCATGGTATAGGAACGCCTAGAGGCAGAAGTGCTAAGAGGGTGTGGATATAAGACCAGATGATGCAAGGGAGGTAGAAACATTAACCAGGGACGAGGACAGCAGAGCATGGTACAGGAACGGCATAGAGGCGGAAGTGTTAAGAGGGTGTGCATATAGGACCAGATGATGCAGGGGAGGTAGAAACATGAACCAGGGGCGAGGACAGCAGAGCATGATATAGGAACGCATAGAGGCAAACGTGCTAAGAGTGTGTGGATATAAGACCAGATGATGCAGGGGAGTTAGAAACATGAACCAGGGATAACAGCACAGCATGGTATAGGAACGCATAGAGGCGGAAGTGCTAAGAGGGTGTGGATATAAGTCCAGATAATGCATGGGAGTAGCAACATGAACCAGGGACGAGGACAGCAGAGAATGGTATAGGAGCGGCATAGAGGTGGAAGTGCTAAGAGGGTGTGCATATAAAACCAGATGATGCAGGTGAGGTAGAAACATAAACCAGGGACGAGGACAGGAGAGCATGGTATAGGAACGGCATAGAGACAGAAGTGCTAAGAGTGTGTGGATATAAGACCAGATGATGCAGGGGAGGTAGAAACATAAACCAGGGATGAGGACAATAGAGCATGGTGTGGATATAAGACCAGATGATGCAGGGGATGAGGACAGCACAGCATGGTATAGGAACGAAAAGAGGCAGAAGTGCTAAGAGGGTGTGGATATAAGACCAGATGATGCAGGGGAGGTAGAAACATGAACTGGGAGCGAGGACAGCAGAGCATGGTATAGGAACACACAGAGGTGGAAGTGCTCAGAGGGTGTGGATATAAGACCAGATGATGCAGGGGAGGTAGAAACATGAAACAGGGACGAGGACAGCAGAGCATGGTATAGGAACGCAGAGAGATGGAAGTGCTAAGAGTGTGTGGATTTAAGACCAGATGATGCAGGGGAGGTAGAAACATGGGACAAGGACAGCAGAGCATGGTATAGGAACAGCATAGAGGCGCAAGTGCTAAGAGGGTGTCGATATAAGACCAGATGATGCAGGGGAATTAGAAACACGAACCTGGGGCGAGGACAGCAGAGCATGGTATAGGAACGCATAGAGGCGGAAGTGCTTAGAGTGTGTGGATATAAGATCAGATGATGCAGGGGTGGTAGAAACATGAACCAGGGATGGGGACATCACAGCATGGTATAGGAACGTATAGAGGCGCAAGTGCTAAGAGGGTGTCGATATAAGACCAGATGATGAAGGGGAATTAGAAACACGAACCAGGGGCGAGGACAGCAGATCATGGTATAGGAATGAATAGACGTGGAAGTGCTATGAGGGTGCGGATATAAGACCAGATGATGCAGGGGTGGTAGAAACATGAACCAGGGATGGGGACATCACAGCATGGTATAGGAACGCATAGAGGCGCAAGTGCTAAGAGGGTGTCGATATAAGACTAGATGATGTAGGGGAATTAGAAACACAAACCAGGGGCGAGGACAGCAGAGCATGGTATAGGAATGAATAGAGGTGGAAGTGCTAAGAGGGTGTGCATATAAAACCAGATGATGCAGGGGAGGTAGAAACATGAACCAGGGGCGAGGACAGTAGAGCATGGTATAGTAACGCATAGAGATGGAAGTGCTAAGAGGGTTTGAATATAAGACCAGATGATGCTGGGGATGTAGAAACATGAACGAGGAAAGGAGAGCATGGTATAGGAACGCATAGAGGGGGAAGTGCTAAGAGGGTGTGAATATAAGACCAGATGATGCAGGGGATGAGGACAGCAGAGCAAGGTATAGGAACGCAAAGAGGCAGAAGTGCTAAGAGGGTGTGGATATAAGGCCAGATGATGCAGGGGAGGTGGAAACATGAACCAGGGACGGGGACAGCACAGCATGGTATAGGAACGCATAGAGGCGCAAGTGCTAAGAGGGTGTCGAAATAAGACCAGATGATGCAGGGGAATTAGAAACACGAACCAGGGGCGAGGACAGCAGAGCATGGTATAGGGATGAATAGAGGTGGAAGTGCTAAGAGGGTGTGGATATAAGACCAGATGATGCAGGGGAGGTAGAAACATGAACCAGGGGCGAGGACAGCAGAGCATGGTATAGGAATGAATAGAGGTGGAAGTGCTAAGAGGGTGTGGATATAAGACCAGATGATGCAGGGGAGGAAGAAACATGAACCTTGGACGAGGACAGGAGAGCATGGAATAGGAACGGAATAGAGACAGAAGTGCTAAGAGGGTGTGGATATAAGACCAGATGATGCAGGGGAGGTAGAAACATGAACCAGGGATGACATCAGAGCATGGTATAGGAACACATAGAGGCGGAAGTGCTAAGAGGGTTGGATATAAGAACAGATGATGCAGAGGAGGTAGAAACATGAAGCAGGGACGAGGACAGCAGAGCATGGTATAGGAACGCATAGATGCAGAAGTGCTAAGAGGATGTGGATATAAGACCAGATGATGCAGGGGATGAGGACAGCAGAGCAAGGTATAGGAACGCAAAGAGGCAGAAGTGCTAAGAGGGTGTGGATATAAGACCAGATGATGCAGGGGAGGTGGAAACATGAACCAGGGACGGGGACAGCGCAGCATGGTATAGGAACGCATAGAGGCGTAAGTGCTAATAGGGTGTGGATATAAGACCAGATGATGCAGGGGAGGTAGAAACATGAACTGGGAGCGAGGACAGCAGAGCATGGTATAGGAACACACAGAGGCGGAAGTGCTCAGAGGGTGTGGATATAAGACCAGATGATGCAGGGGAGGTAGAAACATGAAACAGGGACGAGGACAGCAGAGCATGGTATAGGAACGCGGAGAGATGGAAGTGCTAAGAGTGTGTGGATTTAAGACCAGATGATGCAGGGGAGGTAGAAACATGGGACAAGGACAGCAGAGCATGGTATAGGAACAGCATAGAGGCGCAAGTGCTAAGAGGGTGTCGATATAAGACCAGATGATGCAGGGGAATTAGAAACACAAACCTGGGCGAGGACAGCAGAGCATGGTATAGGAACGCATAGAGGCGGAAGTGCTAAGAGTGTGTGGATATAAGACCAGATGATGCAGGGGTGGTAGTAAACATGAACCAGGGATGTGGACATCACGGCATGGTATAGGAACGCATAGCGGCGCAAGTGCTAAGAGGGTGTCGATATAAGACCTGATGATGAAGGGGAATTAGAAACACGAACCAGGGGCGAGGACAGCAGAGCATGGTATAGGAATGAATAGACGTGGAAGTGCTATGAGGGTGCGGATATAAGACCAGATGATGCAGGGGTGGTAGAAACATGAACCAGGGATGGGGACATCACAGCATGGTATAGGAACGCATAGAGGCGCAAGTGCTAAGAGGGTGTCGATATAAGACTAGATGATGTAGGGGAATTAGAAACACAAACCAGGGGCGAGGACAGCAGAGCATGGTATAGGAATGAATAGAGGTGGAAGTGCTAAGAGGGTGTGGATATAAGACCAGATGATGCAGGGTAGGTAGAAACATGAACCAGGGACGACAGCAGAGCATGGTATAGGAACGCATAGAGGTGGAAGGGCTAAGAGTGTGTGGATATAAGACCAGATGATGCAGGGGTGGTAGAAACATGAACCAGGGATGGGGACATCACAGCATGGTATAGGAACACATAGAGGCGCAAGTGCTAAGAGGGTGTCGATATAAGACCAGATGATGAAGGGGAATTAGAAACACGAACCAGGGGCGAGGACAGCAGAGCATGGTATAGGAATGAATAGAGGTGGAAGTGCTAAGAGAGTGTGGATATAAGACCAGATGATGCAGGGGAGGAAGAAACATGAACCTTGGACGAGGACAGGAGAGCATGGAATAGGAACGGAATAGAGACAGAAGTGCTAAGAGGGTGTGGATATAAGACCAGATGATGCAGGGGAGGTAGAAACATGAACCAGGGATGACATCAGAGCATGGTATAGGAACACATAGAGGCGGAAGTGCTAAGAGGGTTGGATATAAGAACAGATGATGCAGAGGAGGTAGAAACATGAAGCAGGGACGAGGACAGCAGAGCATGGTATAGGAACGCATAGATGCAGAAGTGCTAAGAGGATGTGGATATAAGACCAGATGATGCAGGGGATGAGGACAGCAGAGCAAGGTATAGGAACGCAAAGAGGCAGAAGTGCTAAGAGGGTGTGGATATAAGACCAGATGATGCAGGGGAGGTGGAAACATGAACCAGGGACGGGGACAGCGCAGCATGGTATAGGAACGCATAGAGGCGTAAGTGCTAATAGGGTGTGGATATAAGACCAGATGATGCAAGGGAGGTAGAAACATGAACCAGGGACGAGGACAGCAGAGCATGGTACAGGAACGGCATAGAGGCGGAAGTGTTAAGAGGGTGTGCATATAGGACCAGATGATGCAGGGGAGGTAGAAACATGAACCAGGGGCGAGGACAGCAGAGCATGATATAGGAACGCATAGAGGCAAACGTGCTAAGAGGGTGTGGATATAAGACCAGATGATGCAGGGGAGTTAGAAACATGAACCAGGGATGACAGCACAGCATGGTATAGGAACGCATAGAGGCGGAAGTGCTAAGTGGGTGTGGATATAAGTCCAGATGATGCATGGGAGTAGCAACATGAACCAGGAACGAGGACAGCAGAGAATGGTATAGGAGCGGCATAGAGGCGGAAGTGCTAAGAGGGCGTGCATATAAAACCAGATGATGCAGGGGTGGTAGAAACATGAACCAGGGGCGAGGACAGTAGAGCATGGTATAGTAACGCATAGAGATGGAAGTGCTAAGAGGGTTTGAATATAAGACCAGATGATGCTGGGGATGTAGAAACATGAACCTGGGACGAGGAAAGGAGAGCATGGTATAGGAACGCATAGAGTGGGAAGTGCTAAGAGGGTGTGAATATAAGACCAGATGATGCAGGGGATGAGGACAGCAGAGCAAGGTATAGGAACGCAAAGAGGCAGAAGTGCTAAGAGGGTGTGGATATAAGGCCAGATGATGCAGGAGAGGTGGAAACATGAACCAGGGACGGGGACAGCAGAGCATGGTATAGGGATGAATAGAGGTGGAAGTGCTAAGAGGGTGTGGATATAAGACCAGATGATGCAGGGGTGGTAGAAACATGAACCAGGGGCAAGGACAGCAGAGCATGCCATAGGAACGGCATAGAGGCGGAAGTGCTAAGAGGGTGTGGATATAAGACCAGATGATGCAAGGGAGGTAGAAACATGAACCAGGGACGAGGACAGCAGAGCATGGTATAGGAATGGCATAGAGGCGGAAGTGCTAAGAGGGTGTGGATATAAGACCAGATGATGCAGGGGAGATAGAACCATGAACCAGGGACGAGGACAGCAGAGCATTGTATAGGAGTGGCATAGAGGCAGAAGTGCTAGGAGGGTGTGGATATAATACCTGATGATGCAGGGGAGTTAGAAACATGAACCAGGGATGACAGCAGAGCATGGTATTGGAACACATAGAGGCGGAAGTGCTAAGAGGGTGTGGATATAAGAACAGATGATGCAGAGGAGGTAGAAACATGAACCAGGGACGAGGACAGCAGAGCATGGTATAGGAATGCATAGAGGCGCAAGTGCTAAGAGGGTGTCGAAATAAGACCAGATGATGCAGGGGATTTAGAAACATGAACTGGGAGCGAGGACAGCAGAGCATGGTATAGGAACACATAGAGGCGGAAGTGCTCAGAGGGTGTGGATATAAGACCAGATGATGTAGAGGAGGTAGAAACATGAAACAGGGACGAGGACAGCAGAGCATGGTATAGGAACGCGTAGAGATGGAAGTGCTAAGAGTGTGTGGATTTAAGACCAGATGATGCAGGGGTGGTAGAAACATGGGACAAGGACAGCAGAGCATGGTATAGGAACAGCATAGAGGCGCAAGTGCTAAGAGGGTGTCGATATAAGACCAGATGATGCAGGGGAATTAGAAACACGAACCAGGGGTGAGGACAGCAGAGCATGGTATAGGAACGCATAGAGGCGGAAGTGCTAAGAGTGTGTGGATATAAGACCAGATGATGCAGGGGTGGTAGAAACATGAACCAGGGGCGAGGACAGCAGAGCATGCCATAGGAACGGCATAGAGGCGGAAGTGCTAAGAGGGTGTGGATATAAGACCAGATGATGCAGGGGAGGTAGAAACATGAACCAGGGACGAGGACAGGAGAGCATGGTATAGGAACGGCATAGAGACAGAAGTACTAAGAGTATGTGGATATAAGACCAGATGATGCAGGGGAGGTAGAAACATAAACCAGGGACGAGGACAGCAGAGCATGGTGTGGATATAAGACCAGATGATGCAGGGGATGAGGACAGCAGAGCATGGTATAGGAACGAAAAGAGGCAGAAGTGCTAAGAGGGTGTGGATATAAGACCAGATGATGCAGGGGAGGTGGAAACATGAACCGGGAGCGAGGACAGCAGAGCATGGTATAGGAACACATAGAGGCGGAAGTGTTAAGAGGGTGTGCATATAGGACCAGATGATGCAGGGGAGGTAGAAACATGAACCAGGGACGGGGACAGCGCAGCATGGTATAGGAACGCATAGAGGCGTAAGTGCTAATAGGGTGTGGATATAAGACCAGATGATGCAAGGGAGGTAGAAACATGAACCAGGGACGAGGACAGCAGAGCATGGTACAGGAACGGCATAGAGGCGGAAGTGTTAAGAGGGTGTGCATATAGGACCAGATGATGCAGGGGAGGTAGAAACATGAACCAGGGGCGAGGACAGCAGAGCATGATATAGGAACGCATAGAGGCAAACGTGCTAAGAGGGTGTGGATATAAGACCAGATGATGCAGGGGAGTTAGAAACATGAACCAGGGATGACAGCACAGCATGGTATAGGAACGCATAGAGGCGGAAGTGCTAAGAGGGTGTGGATATAAGTCCAGATGATGCAGGGGAGTAGAAACATATACCAGGGACGAGGACAGCATAGGATGGTATAGGAGCGGCATAGAGGCGGAAGTGCTAAGAGGGTGTGCATATAAAACCAGATGATGCAGGGGAGGTAGAAACATGAACCAGGGGCGAGGACAGTAGAGCATGGTATAGTAACGCATAGAGATGGAAGTGCTAAGAGGGTCTGAATATAAGACCAGATGATGCTGGGGATGTAGAAACATGAACCAGGGACGAGGAAAGGAGAGCATGGTATAGGAATGAATAGACGTGGAAGTGCTATGAGGGTGCGGATATAAGACCAGATGATGCAGGGGTGGTAGAAACATGAACCAGGGATGGGGACATCACAGCATGGTATAGGAACGCATAGAGGCGCAAGTGCTTAGAGGGTGTCGATATAAGACCAGATGATGAAGGCAAATTAGAAACACGAACCAGGGGCGAGGACAGCAGAGCATGGTATAGGAATGAAAAGAGGTGGAAGTGCTATGAGGGTGCGGATATAAAACCAGATGATGAAGGGGAGGTAGAAACATGAATCAGTGACGACAGCAGAGCATGGTATAGGAACGCATAGAGGCGGAAGGGCTAAGAGTGTGTGGATATAAGACCAGATGATGCAGGGGTGGTAGAAACATGAACCAGGGATGGGGACATCACAGCATGGTATCGGAACACATAGAGGCGCAAGTGCTAAGAGGGTGTCGATATAAGACCAGATGATGAAGGGGAATTAGAAACACGAACCAGGGGCGAGGACAGCAGAGCATGGTATAGGAATGAATAGAGGTGGATGTGCTAAGAGGGTGTGGATATAAGACCAGGTGATGCAGCGGAGGAAGAAACATGAACCGTGGACGAGGACAGGAGAGCATGGTATAGGAATGGAATAGAGACAGAAGTGCTAAGAGTGTGAGAATATAAGACCAGATGATGCAGGAGAGGTAGAAACATGAACCAGGGATGACGACAGCAGAGCATTGTATAGGAGTGGCATAGAGGCAGAAGTGGTAAGAGGGTTTGGATATAAGACCAGATGATGCAGGGGAGGTAGAAACATGAACCAGGGATTACAGCAGAGCATGGTATAGGAACACATAGAGGCGGAAGTGCTAAGAGGGTGTGGATATAAGAACAGACGATGCAGAGGAGGTAGAAACATGAACCAGGGACGAGGACAGCAGAGCATGGTATAGGAACGCATAGATGCAGAAGTGCTAAGAGGGCCTGGATATAAGACCAGATGATGCAGGGGAGGTAGAAACATGAACCAGGGACGACGACAGCAGAGCATGGTATAGGAACGCATAGAGGCGGAAGTGCTCAGAGGGTGTGGATATAAGACCAGATGATGCAGGGGAGGTAGAAACATGAACCAGGTACGAGGACAGCAGAGCATGGTATAGGAACGGCATAGAGGCGGAAGTGCTAAGAGGGTGTGCATATAACACCAGATGATGCAGGGGAGGTAGAAACATGAACCAGGGGCGAGGACAGCAGAGCATGATATAGGAACGCATAGAGGCAAACGTGCTAAGAGTGTGTGGATATAAGACCAGATGATGCAGGGGAGTTAGAAACATGAACCAGGGATGACAGCACAGCATGGTATAGGAACGCATAGAGGCGGAAGTGCTAAGAGGGTGTGGATATAAGTCCAGATGATGCAGGGGAGTAGAAACATGAACCAGGGACGAGGACAGCATAGGATGGTATAGGAGCGGCATAGAGGCGGAAGTGCTAAGAGGGTGTGCATATAAAACCAGATGATGCAGGGGAGGTAGAAACATGAACCAGGGGCGAGGACAGTAGAGCATGGTATAGTAACGCATAGAGATGGAAGTGCTAAGAGGGTCTGAATATAAGACCAGATGATGCTGGGGATGTAGAAACATGAACCAGGGACGAGGAAAGGAGAGCATGGTATAGGAATGAATAGACGTGGAAGTGCTATGAGGGTGCGGATATAAGACCAGATGATGCAGGGGAGGTAGAAACATGAACCAGGGATGGGGACATCACAGCATGGTATAGGAACTCATAGAGGCGCAAGTGCTTAAGAGGGTGTCGATATAAGACTAGATGATGTACGGGAATTAGAAACACAAACCAGGGGCGAGGACAGCAGAGCGTGGTATAGGAATGAATAGAGGTGGAAGTGGTAAGAGGGTGTGGATATAAGACCAGATGATGCAGGGGAGGTAGAAACATGAACCAGGGATGACAGCAGAGCATGGTATAGGAACACATAGAGGCGGAAGTGCTAAGAGGGTGTGGATATAAGAACAGATGATGCAGAGGAGGTAGACACATGAAGCAGGGACGAGGACAGCAGAGCATGGTATAGGAACACATAGATGCAGAAGTGCTAAGAGGGTGTGGATATAAGACCAGATGATGCAGGGGATGAGGACAGCAGAGCAAGGTATAGGAACGCAAAGAGGCAGAAGTGCTAAGAGGGTGTGGATATAAGACCAGATGATGCAGGGGAGATGGAAACATGAACCAGGGACGGGGACAGCACAGCATGGTATAGGAACGCCTAGAGGCAGAAGTGCTAAGAGGGTGTGGATATAAGACCAGATGATGCAAGGGAGGTAGAAACATTAACCAGGGACGAGGACAGCAGAGCATGGTACAGGAACGGCATAGAGGCGGAAGTGTTAAGAGGGTGTGCATATAGGACCAGATGATGCAGGGGAGGTAGAAACATGAACCAGGGGCGAGGACAGCAGAGCATGATATAGGAACGCATAGAGGCAAACGTGCTAAGAGGGTGTGGATATAAGACCAGATGATGCAGGGGAGTTAGAAACATGAACCAGGGATAACAGCACAGCATGGTATAGGAACGCATAGAGGCGGAAGTGCTAAGAGGGTGTGGATATAAGTCCAGATGATGCATGGGAGTAGCAACATGAACCAGGGACGAGGACAGCAGAGAATGGTATAGGAGCGGCATAGAGGTGGAAGTGCTAAGAGGGTGTGCATATAAAACCAGATGATGCAGGTGAGGTAGAAACATAAACCAGGGACGAGGACAGGAGAGCATGGTATAGGAACGGCATAGAAACAGAAGTGCTAAGAGTGTGTGGATATAAGACCAGATGATGCAGGGGAGGTAGAAACATAAACCAGGGATGAGGACAATAGAGCATGGTGTGGATATAAGACCAGATGATGCAGGGGATGAGGACAGCACAGCATGGTATAGGAACGAAAAGAGGCAGAAGTGCTAAGAGGGTGTGGATATAAGACCAGATGATGCAGGGGAGGTAGAAACATGAACTGGGAGCGAGGACAGCAGAGCATGGTATAGGAACACACAGAGGCGGAAGTGCTCAGAGGGTGTGGATATAAGACCAGATGATGCAGGGGAGGTAGAAACATGAAACAGGGACGAGGACAGCAGAGCATGGTATAGGAACGCGGAGAGATGGAAGTGCTAAGAGTGTGTGGATTTAAGACCAGATGATGCAGGGGAGGTAGAAACATGGGACAAGGACAGCAGAGCATGGTATAGGAACAGCATAGAGGCGCAAGTGCTAAGAGGGTGTCGATATAAGACCAGATGATGCAGGGGAATTAGAAACACGAACCTGGGGCGAGGACAGCAGAGCATGGTATAGGAACGCATAGAGGCGGAAGTGCTTAGAGTGTGTGGATATAAGATCAGATGATGCAGGGGTGGTAGAAACATGAACCAGGGATGGGGACATCACAGCATGGTATAGGAACGTATAGAGGCGCAAGTGCTAAGAGGGTGTCGATATAAGACCAGATGATGAAGGGGAATTAGAAACACGAACCAGGGGCGAGGACAGCAGATCATGGTATAGGAATGAATAGACGTGGAAGTGCTATGAGGGTGCGGATATAAGACCAGATGATGCAGGGGTGGTAGAAACATGAACCAGGGATGGGGACATCACAGCATGGTATAGGAACGCATAGAGGCGCAAGTGCTAAGAGGGTGTCGATATAAGACTAGATGATGTAGGGGAATTAGAAACACAAACCAGGGGCGAGGACAGCAGAGCATGGTATAGGAATGAATAGAGGTGGAAGTGCTAAGAGGGTGTGCATATAAAACCAGATGATGCAGGGGAGGTAGAAACATGAACCAGGGGCGAGGACAGTAGAGCATGGTATAGTAACGCATAGAGATGGAAGTGCTAAGAGGGTTTGAATATAAGACCAGATGATGCTGGGGATGTAGAAACATGAACGAGGAAAGGAGAGCATGGTATAGGAACGCATAGAGGGGGAAGTGCTAAGAGGGTGTGAATATAAGACCAGATGATGCAGGGGATGAGGACAGCAGAGCAAGGTATAGGAACGCAAAGAGGCAGAAGTGCTAAGAGGGTGTGGATATAAGGCCAGATGATGCAGGGGAGGTGGAAACATGAACCAGGGACGGGGACAGCACAGCATGGTATAGGAACGCATAGAGGCGCAAGTGCTAAGAGGGTGTCGAAATAAGACCAGATGATGCAGGGGAATTAGAAACACGAACCAGGGGCGAGGACAGCAGAGCATGGTATAGGGATGAATAGAGGTGGAAGTGCTAAGAGGGTGTGGATATAAGACCAGATGATGCAGGGGAGGTAGAAACATGAACCAGGGACGGGGACAGCACAGCATGGTATAGGAACGCATAGAGGCGCAAGTGCTAAGAGGGTGTCAATATAAGACCAGATGATGCAGGGGAATTAGAAACACGAACCAGGGGCGAGGACAGCAGAGCATGGTATAGGAACGCATAGAGGCGGAAGTGCTAAGACTGTGTGGATATAAGACCAGATGATGCAGGGGAGGTAGAAACATGAACCAGGGACGACATCAGAGCATGGTATAGGAACGCATAGAGGCGGAAGTGCTAAGAGTGTGTGGATATAAGACCAGATGATGCAGGGGTGGTAGAAACATGAACCAGGGGCGAGACAGCACAGCATGCCATAGGAACGGCATAGAGGCGGAAGTGCTAAGAGGGTGTGGATATAAGACCAGATGATGCAGGGGAGGTAGAAACATGAACCAGGGACGAGGACAGGAGAGCATGGTATAGGAACGGCATAGAGACAGAAGTGCTAAGAGTGTGTGGATATAAGACCAGATGATGCAGGGGAGGTAGAAACATAAACCAGGGACGAGGACAGCAGAGCATGGTGTGGATATAAGACCAGATGATGCAGGGGATGAGGACAGCAGAGCATGGTATAGGAACAAAAAGAGGCAGAAGTGCTAAGAGGGTGTGGAAATAAGACCAGATAATGCAGGGGAGGTAGAAACATGAACTGGGAGCGAGGACAACAGAGCATGGTATAGGAACACATAGAGGCGGAAGTGCTCAGAGGGTGTGGATATAAGACCAGATGATGCAGGGGAGGTAGAAACATGAACCAGGGACGACATCAGAGCATGGCATAGGAACGCATAGAGGCGGAAGTGCTAAGAGTGTGTGGATATAAGACCAGATGATGCAGGGGTGGTAGAAACATGAACCAGGGGCGAGGACAGCAGAGCATGCCATAGGAACGGCATAGAGGCGGAAGTGCTAAGAGGGTGTGGATATAAGACCAGATGATGCAGGGGAGGTAGAAACATAAACCAGGGACGAGGACAGGAGAGCATGGTATAGGAACGGCATAGAGACAGAAGTGCTAAGAGTGTGTGGATATAAGACCAGATGATGCAGGGGAGGTAGAAACATAAACCAGGGACGAGGACAGCAGAGCATGGTGTGGATATAAGACCAGATGATGCAGGGGATGAGGACAGCACAGCATGGTATAGGAACGAAAAGAGGCAGAAGTGCTAAGAGGGTGTGGATATAAAACCAGATGATGCAGGGGAGGTAGAAACATGAACTGGGAGCGAGGACAGCAGAGCATGGTATAGGAACACACAGAGGCGGAAGTGCTCAGAGGGTGTGGATATAAGACCAGATGATGCAGGGGAGGTAGAAACATGAAACAGGGACGAGGACAGCAGAGCATGGTATAGGAACGCGGAGAGATGGAAGTGCTAAGAGTGTGTGGATTTAAGACCAGATGATGCAGGGGAGGTAGAAACATGGGACAAGGACAGCAGAGCATGGTATAGGAACAGCATAGAGGCGCAAGTGCTAAGAGGGTGTCGATATAAGACCAGATGATGCAGGGGAATTAGAAACACGAACCTGGGCGAGGACAGCAGAGCATGGTATAGGAACGCATAGAGGCGGAAGTGCTAAGAGTGTGTGGATATAAGACCAGATGATGCAGGGGTGGTAGTAAACATGAACCAGGGATGTGGACATCACGGCATGGTATAGGAACGCATAGCGGCGCAAGTGCTAAGAGGGTGTCGATATAAGACCTGATGATGAAGGGGAATTAGAAACACGAACCAGGGGCGAGGACAGCAGAGCATGGTATAGGAATGAATAGACGTGGAAGTGCTATGAGGGTGCGGATATAAGACCAGATGATGCAGGGGTGGTAGAAACATGAACCAGGGATGGGGACATCACAGCATGGTATAGGAACGCATAGAGGCGCAAGTGCTAAGAGGGTGTCGATATAAGACTAGATGATGTAGGGGAATTAGAAACACAAACCAGGGGCGAGGACAGCAGAGCATGGTATAGGAATGAATAGAGGTGGAAGTGCTAAGAGGGTGTGGATATAAGACCAGATGATGCAGGGTAGGTAGAAACATGAACCAGGGACGACAGCAGAGCATGGTATAGGAACGCATAGAGGTGGAAGGGCTAAGAGTGTGTGGATATAAGACCAGATGATGCAGGGGTGGTAGAAACATGAACCAGGGATGGGGACATCACAGCATGGTATAGGAACACATAGAGGCGCAAGTGCTAAGAGGGTGTCGATATAAGACCAGATGATGAAGGGGAATTAGAAACACGAACCAGGGGCGAGGACAGCAGAGCATGGTATAGGAATGAATAGAGGTGGAAGTGCTAAGAGGGTGTGGATATAAGACCAGATGATGCAGGGGAGGAAGAAACATGAACCTTGGACGAGGACAGGAGAGCATGGAATAGGAACGGAATAGAGACAGACGTGCTAAGAGGGTGTGGATATAAGACCAGATGATGCAGGGGAGGTAGAAACATGAACCAGGGATGACATCAGAGCATGGTATAGGAACACATAGAGGCGGAAGTGCTAAGAGGGTTGGATATAAGAACAGATGATGCAGAGGAGGTAGAAACATGAAGCAGGGACGAGGACAGCAGAGCATGGTATAGGAACGCATAGATGCAGAAGTGCTAAGAGGATGTGGATATAAGACCAGATGATGCAGGGGATGAGGACAGCAGAGCAAGGTATAGGAACGCAAAGAGGCAGAAGTGCTAAGAGGGTGTGGATATAAGACCAGATGATGCAGGGGAGGTGGAAACATGAACCAGGGACGGGGACAGCGCAGCATGGTATAGGAACGCATAGAGGCGTAAGTGCTAATAGGGTGTGGATATAAGACCAGATGATGCAAGGGAGGTAGAAACATGAACCAGGGACGAGGACAGCAGAGCATGGTACAGGAACGGCATAGAGGCGGAAGTGTTAAGAGGGTGTGCATATAGGACCAGATGATGCAGGGGAGGTAGAAACATGAACCAGGGGCGAGGACAGCAGAGCATGATATAGGAACGCATAGAGGCAAACGTGCTAAGAGGGTGTGGATATAAGACCAGATGATGCAGGGGAGTTAGAAACATGAACCAGGGATGACAGCACAGCATGGTATAGGAACGCATAGAGGCGGAAGTGCTAAGTGGGTGTGGATATAAGTCCAGATGATGCATGGGAGTAGCAACATGAACCAGGAACGAGGACAGCAGAGAATGGTATAGGAGCGGCATAGAGGCGGAAGTGCTAAGAGGGCGTGCATATAAAACCAGATGATGCAGGGGAGGTAGAAACATGAACCAGGGGCGAGGACAGTAGAGCATGGTATAGTAACGCATAGAGATGGAAGTGCTAAGAGGGTTTGAATATAAGACCAGATGATGCTGGGGATGTAGAAACATGAACCTGGAACGAGGAAAGGAGAGCATGGTATAGGAACGCATAGAGGGGGAAGTGCTAAGAGGGTGTGAATATAAGACCAGATGATGCAGGGGATGAGGACAGCAGAGCAAGGTATAGGAACGCAAAGAGGCAGAAGTGCTAAGAGGGTGTGGATATAAGGCCAGATGATGCAGGAGAGGTGGAAACATGAACCAGGGACGGGGACAGCAGAGCATGGTATAGGGATGAATAGAGGTGGAAGTGCTAAGAGGGTGTGGATATAAGACCAGATGATGCAGGGGTGGTAGAAACATGAACCAGGGGCAAGGACAGCAGAGCATGCCATAGGAACGGCATAGAGGCGGAAGTGCTAAGAGGGTGTGGATATAAGACCAGATGATGCAAGGGAGGTAGAAACATGAACCAGGGACGAGGACAGCAGAGCATGGTATAGGAATGGCATAGAGGCGGAAGTGCTAAGAGGGTGTGGATATAAGACCAGATGATGCAGGGGAGATAGAACCATGAACCAGGGACGAGGACAGCAGAGCATTGTATAGGAGTGGCATAGAGGCAGAAGTGCTAGGAGGGTGTGGATATAATACCTGATGATGCAGGGGAGTTAGAAACATGAACCAGGGATGACAGCAGAGCATGGTATTGGAACACATAGAGGCGGAAGTGCTAAGAGGGTGTGGATATAAGAACAGATGATGCAGAGGAGGTAGAAACATGAACCAGGGACGAGGACAGCAGAGCATGGTATAGGAATGCATAGAGGCGCAAGTGCTAAGAGGGTGTCGAAATAAGACCAGATGATGCAGGGGATTTAGAAACATGAACTGGGAGCGAGGACAGCAGAGCATGGTATAGGAACACATAGAGGCGGAAGTGCTCAGAGGGTGTGGATATAAGACCAGATGATGTAGAGGAGGTAGAAACATGAAACAGGGACGAGGACAGCAGAGCATGGTATAGGAACGCGTAGAGATGGAAGTGCTAAGAGTGTGTGGATTTAAGACCAGATGATGCAGGGGTGGTAGAAACATGGGACAAGGACAGCAGAGCATGGTATAGGAACAGCATAGAGGCGCAAGTGCTAAGAGGGTGTCGATATAAGACCAGATGATGCAGGGGAATTAGAAACACGAACCAGGGGTGAGGACAGCAGAGCATGGTATAGGAACGCATAGAGGCGGAAGTGCTAAGAGTGTGTGGATATAAGACCAGATGATGCAGGGGTGGTAGAAACATGAACCAGGGGCGAGGACAGCAGAGCATGCCATAGGAACGGCATAGAGGCGGAAGTGCTAAGAGGGTGTGGATATAAGACCAGATGATGCAGGGGAGGTAGAAACATGAACCAGGGACGAGGACAGGAGAGCATGGTATAGGAACGGCATAGAGACAGAAGTACTAAGAGTATGTGGATATAAGACCAGATGATGCAGGGGAGGTAGAAACATAAACCAGGGACGAGGACAGCAGAGCATGGTGTGGATATAAGACCAGATGATGCAGGGGATGAGGACAGCAGAGCATGGTATAGGAACGAAAAGAGGCAGAAGTGCTAAGAGGGTGTGGATATAAGACCAGATGATGCAGGGGAGGTGGAAACATGAACCGGGAGCGAGGACAGCAGAGCATGGTATAGGAACACATAGAGGCGGAAGTGTTAAGAGGGTGTGCATATAGGACCAGATGATGCAGGGGAGGTAGAAACATGAACCAGGGACGGGGACAGCGCAGCATGGTATAGGAACGCATAGAGGCGTAAGTGCTAATAGGGTGTGGATATAAGACCAGATGATGCAAGGGAGGTAGAAACATGAACCAGGGACGAGGACAGCAGAGCATGGTACAGGAACGGCATAGAGGCGGAAGTGTTAAGAGGGTGTGCATATAGGACCAGATGATGCAGGGGAGGTAGAAACATGAACCAGGGGCGAGGACAGCAGAGCATGATATAGGAACGCATAGAGGCAAACGTGCTAAGAGGGTGTGGATATAAGACCAGATGATGCAGGGGAGTTAGAAACATGAACCAGGGATGACAGCACAGCATGGTATAGGAACGCATAGATGCAGAAGTGCTAAGAGGGCCTGGATATAAGACCAGATGATGCAGGGGAGGTAGAAACATGAACCAGGGACGACGACAGCAGAGCATGGTATAGGAACGCATAGAGGCGGAAGTGCTCAGAGGGTGTGGATATAAGACCAGATGATGCAGGGGAGGTAGAAACATGAACCAGGTACGAGGACAGCAGAGCATGGTATAGGAACGGCATAGAGGCGGAAGTGCTAAGAGGGTGTGGATATAAGTCCAGATGATGCAGGGGAGTAGAAACATATACCAGGGACGAGGACAGCATAGGATGGTATAGGAGCGGCATAGAGGCGGAAGTGCTAAGAGGGTGTGGATATAAGTCCAGATGATGCAGGGGAGTAGAAACATATACCAGGGACGAGGACAGCATAGGATGGTATAGGAGCGGCATAGAGGCGGAAGTGCTAAGAGGGTGTGGATATAAGACCAGATGATGCAGGGGAGGTAGAAACATGAACCAGGGACGAGGACAGGAGAGCATGGTATAGGAACGGCATAGAGACAGAAGTACTAAGAGTATGTAGATATAAGACCAGATGATGCAGGGGAGGTAGAAACATAAACCAGGGACGAGGACAGCAGAGCATGGTGTGGATATAAGACCAGATGATGCAGGGGATGAGGACAGCAGAGCATGGTATAGGAACGAAAAGAGGCAGAAGTGCTAAGAGGGTGTGGATATAAGACCAGATGATGCAGGGGAGGTGGAAACATGAACCGGGAGCGAGGACAGCAGAGCATGGTATAGGAACACATAGAGGCGGAAGTGTTAAGAGGGTGTGCATATAGGACCAGATGATGCAGGGGAGGTAGAAACATGAACCAGGGACGGGGACAGCGCAGCATGGTATAGGAACGCATAGAGGCGTAAGTGCTAATAGGGTGTGGATATAAGACCAGATGATGCAAGGGAGGTAGAAACATGAACCAGGGACGAGGACAGCAGAGCATGGTACAGGAACGGCATAGAGGCGGAAGTGTTAAGAGGGTGTGCATATAGGACCAGATGATGCAGGGGAGGTAGAAACATGAACCAGGGGCGAGGACAGCAGAGCATGATATAGGAACGCATAGAGGCAAACGTGCTAAGAGGGTGTGGATATAAGACCAGATGATGCAGGGGAGTTAGAAACATGAACCAGGGATGACAGCACAGCATGGTATAGGAACGCATAGAGGCGGAAGTGCTAAGAGGGTGTGGATATAAGTCCAGATGATGCAGGGGAGTAGAAACATATACCAGGGACGAGGACAGCATAGGATGGTATAGGAGCGGCATAGAGGCGGAAGTGCTAAGAGGGTGTGCATATAAAACCAGATGATGCAGGGGAGGTAGAAACATGAACCAGGGGCGAGGACAGTAGAGCATGGTATAGTAACGCATAGAGATGGAAGTGCTAAGAGGGTCTGAATATAAGACCAGATGATGCTGGGGATGTAGAAACATGAACCAGGGACGAGGAAAGGAGAGCATGGTATAGGAATGAATAGACGTGGAAGTGCTATGAGGGTGCGGATATAAGACCAGATGATGCAGGGGTGGTAGAAACATGAACCAGGGATGGGGACATCACAGCATGGTATAGGAACGCATAGAGGCGCAAGTGCTTAGAGGGTGTCGATATAAGACCAGATGATGAAGGCGAATTAGAAACACGAACCAGGGGCGAGGACAGCAGAGCATGGTATAGGAATGAAAAGAGGTGGAAGTGCTATGAGGGTGCGGATATAAAACCAGATGATGAAGGGGAGGTAGAAACATGAATCAGTGACGACAGCAGAGCATGGTATAGGAACGCATAGAGGCGGAAGGGCTAAGAGTGTGTGGATATAAGACCAGATGATGCAGGGGTGGTAGAAACATGAACCAGGGATGGGGACATCACAGCATGGTATCGGAACACATAGAGGCGCAAGTGCTAAGAGGGTGTCGATATAAGACCAGATGATGAAGGGGAATTAGAAACACGAACCAGGGGCGAGGACAGCAGAGCATGGTATAGGAATGAATAGAGGTGGATGTGCTAAGAGGGTGTGGATATAAGACCAGGTGATGCAGCGGAGGAAGAAACATGAACCTTGGACGAGGACAGGAGAGCATGGTATAGGAATGGAATAGAGACAGAAGTGCTAAGAGTGTGAGAATATAAGACCAGATGATGCAGGAGAGGTAGAAACATGAACCAGGGATGACTACAGCAGAGCATTGTATAGGAGTGGCATAGAGGCAGAAGTGGTAAGAGGGTTTGGATATAAGACCAGATGATGCAGGGGAGGTAGAAACATGAACCAGGGATGACAGCAGAGCATGGTATAGGAACACAGAGAGGCGGAAGTTCTAAGAGGGTGTGGATATAAGAACAGACGATGCAGAGGAGGTAGAAACATGAACCAGGGACGAGGACAGCAGAGCATGGTATAGGAACGCATAGATGCAGAAGTGCTAAGAGGGCCTGGATATAAGACCAGATGATGCAGGGGAGGTAGAAACATGAACCAGGGACGACGACAGCAGAGCATGGTATAGGAACGCATAGAGGCGGAAGTGCTCAGAGGGTGTGGATATAAGACCAGATGATGCAGGGGAGGTAGAAACATGAACCAGGTACGAGGACAGCAGAGCATGGTATAGGAACGGCATAGAGGCGGAAGTGCTAAGAGGGTGTGCATATAACACCAGATGATGCAGGGGAGGTAGAAACATGAACCAGGGGCGAGGACAGCAGAGCATGATATAGGAACGCATAGAGGCAAACGTGCTAAGAGTGTGTGGATATAAGACCAGATGATGCAGGGGAGTTACAAACATGAACCAGGGATGACAGCACAGCATGGTATAGGAACGCATAGAGGCGGAAGTGCTAAGAGGGTGTGGATATAAGTCCAGATGATGCAGGGGAGTAGAAACATGAACCAGGGACGAGGACAGCATAGGATGGTATAGGAGCGGCATAGAGGCGGAAGTGCTAAGAGGGTGTGCATATAAAACCAGATGATGCAGGGGAGGTAGAAACATGAACCAGGGGCGAGGACAGTAGAGCATGGTATAGTAACGCATAGAGATGGAAGTGCTAAGAGGGTTTGAATATAAGACCAGATGATGCTGGGGATGTAGAAACATGAACCAGGGACGAGGAAAGGAGAGCATGGTATAGGAATGAATAGACGTGGAAGTGCTATGAGGGTGCGGATATAAGACCAGATGATGCAGGGGAGGTAGAAACATGAACCAGGGATGGGGACATCACAGCATGGTATAGGAACTCATAGAGGCGCAAGTGCTTAAGAGGGTGTCGATATAAGACTAGATGATGTACGGGAATTAGAAACACAAACCAGGGGCGAGGACAGCAGAGCGTGGTATAGGAATGAATAGAGGTGGAAGTGGTAAGAGGGTGTGGATATAAGACCAGATGATGCAGGGGAGGTAGAAACATGAACCAGGGATGACAGCAGAGCATGGTATAGGAACACATAGAGGCGGAAGTGCTAAGAGGGTGTGGATATAAGAACAGATGATGCAGAGGAGGTAGACACATGAAGCAGGGACGAGGACAGCAGAGCATGGTATAGGAACACATAGATGCAGAAGTGCTAAGAGGGTGTGGATATAAGACCAGATGATGCAGGGGATGAGGACAGCAGAGCAAGGTATAGGAACGCAAAGAGGCAGAAGTGCTAAGAGGGTGTGGATATAAGACCAGATGATGCAGGGGAGATGGAAACATGAACCAGGGACGGGGACAGCACAGCATGGTATAGGAACGCCTAGAGGCAGAAGTGCTAAGAGGGTGTGGATATAAGACCAGAGGATGCAAGGGAGGTAGAAACATTAACCAGGGACGAGGACAGCAGAGCATGGTACAGGAACGGCATAGAGGCGGAAGTGTTAAGAGGGTGTGCATATAGGACCAGATGATGCAGGGGAGGTAGAAACATGAACCAGGGGCGAGGACAGCAGAGCATGATATAGGAACGCATAGAGGCAAACGTGCTAAGAGGGTGTGGATATAAGACCAGATGATGCAGGGGAGTTAGAAACATGAACCAGGGATAACAGCACAGCATGGTATAGGAACGCATAGAGGCGGAAGTGCTAAGAGGGTGTGGATATAAGTCCAGATGATGCATGGGAGTAGCAACATGAACCAGGGACGAGGACAGCAGAGAATGGTATAGGAGCGGCATAGAGGTGGAAGTGCTAAGAGGGTGTGCATATAAAACCAGATGATGCAGGTGAGGTAGAAACATAAACCAGGGACGAGGACAGGAGAGCATGGTATAGGAACGGCATAGAAACAGAAGTGCTAAGAGTGTGTGGATATAAGACCAGATGATGCAGGGGAGGTAGAAACATAAACCAGGGATGAGGACAATAGAGCATGGTGTGGATATAAGACCAGATGATGCAGGGGATGAGGACAGCACAGCATGGTATAGGAACGAAAAGAGGCAGAAGTGCTAAGAGGGTGTGGATATAAGACCAGATGATGCAGGGGAGGTAGAAACATGAACTGGGAGCGAGGACAGCAGAGCATGGTATAGGAACACACAGAGGCGGAAGTGCTCAGAGGGTGTGGATATAAGACCAGATGATGCAGGGGAGGTAGAAACATGAAACAGGGACGAGGACAGCAGAGCATGGTATAGGAACGCGGAGAGATGGAAGTGCTAAGAGTGTGTGGATTTAAGACCAGATGATGCAGGGGAGGTAGAAACATGGGACAAGGACAGCAGAGCATGGTATAGGAACAGCATAGAGGCGCAAGTGCTAAGAGGGTGTCGATATAAGACCAGATGATGCAGGGGAATTAGAAACACGAACCTGGGGCGAGGACAGCAGAGCATGGTATAGGAACGCATAGAGGCGGAAGTGCTTAGAGTGTGTGGATATAAGATCAGATGATGCAGGGGTGGTAGAAACATGAACCAGGGATGGGGACATCACAGCATGGTATAGGAACGTATAGAGGCGCAAGTGCTAAGAGGGTGTCGATATAAGACCAGATGATGAAGGGGAATTAGAAACACGAACCAGGGGCGAGGACAGCAGATCATGGTATAGGAATGAATAGACGTGGAAGTGCTATGAGGGTGCGGATATAAGACCAGATGATGCAGGGGTGGTAGAAACATGAACCAGGGATGGGGACATCACAGCATGGTATAGGAACGCATAGAGGCGCAAGTGCTAAGAGGGTGTCGATATAAGACTAGATGATGTAGGGGAATTAGAAACACAAACCAGGGGCGAGGACAGCAGAGCATGGTATAGGAATGAATAGAGGTGGAAGTGCTAAGAGGGTGTGCATATAAAACCAGATGATGCAGGGGAGGTAGAAACATGAACCAGGGGCGAGGACAGTAGAGCATGGTATAGTAACGCATAGAGATGGAAGTGCTAAGAGGGTTTGAATATAAGACCAGATGATGCTGGGGATGTAGAAACATGAACGAGGAAAGGAGAGCATGGTATAGGAACGCATAGAGGGGGAAGTGCTAAGAGGGTGTGAATATAAGACCAGATGATGCAGGGGATGAGGACAGCAGAGCAAGGTATAGGAACGCAAAGAGGCAGAAGTGCTAAGAGGGTGTGGATATAAGGCCAGATGATGCAGGGGAGGTGGAAACATGAACCAGGGACGGGGACAGCACAGCATGGTATAGGAACGCATAGAGGCGCAAGTGCTAAGAGGGTGTCGAAATAAGACCAGATGATGCAGGGGAATTAGAAACACGAACCAGGGGCGAGGACAGCAGAGCATGGTATAGGGATGAATAGAGGTGGAAGTGCTAAGAGGGTGTGGATATAAGACCAGATGATGCAGGGGAGGTAGAAACATGAACCAGGGACGGGGACAGCACAGCATGGTATAGGAACGCATAGAGGCGCAAGTGCTAAGAGGGTGTCAATATAAGACCAGATGATGCAGGGGAATTAGAAACACGAACCAGGGGCGAGGACAGCAGAGCATGGTATAGGAACGCATAGAGGCGGAAGTGCTAAGACTGTGTGGATATAAGACCAGATGATGCAGGGGAGGTAGAAACATGAACCAGGGACGACATCAGAGCATGGTATAGGAACGCATAGAGGCGGAAGTGCTAAGAGTGTGTGGATATAAGACCAGATGATGCAGGGGTGGTAGAAACATGAACCAGGGGCGAGACAGCACAGCATGCCATAGGAACGGCATAGAGGCGGAAGTGCTAAGAGGGTGTGGATATAAGACCAGATGATGCAGGGGAGGTAGAAACATGAACCAGGGACGAGGACAGGAGAGCATGGTATAGGAACGGCATAGAGACAGAAGTGCTAAGAGTGTGTGGATATAAGACCAGATGATGCAGGGGAGGTAGAAACATAAACCAGGGACGAGGACAGCAGAGCATGGTGTGGATATAAGACCAGATGATGCAGGGGATGAGGACAGCAGAGCATGGTATAGGAACAAAAAGAGGCAGAAGTGCTAAGAGGGTGTGGAAATAAGACCAGATAATGCAGGGGAGGTAGAAACATGAACTGGGAGCGAGGACAACAGAGCATGGTATAGGAACACATAGAGGCGGAAGTGCTCAGAGGGTGTGGATATAAGACCAGATGATGCAGGGGAGGTAGAAACATGAACCAGGGACGACATCAGAGCATGGTATAGGAACGCATAGAGGCGGAAGTGCTAAGAGTGTGTGGATATAAGACCAGATGATGCAGGGGTGGTAGAAACATGAACCAGGGGCGAGGACAGCAGAGCATGCCATAGGAACGGCATAGAGGCGGAAGTGCTAAGAGGGTGTGGATATAAGACCAGATGATGCAGGGGAGGTAGAAACATAAACCAGGGACGAGGACAGGAGAGCATGGTATAGGAACGGCATAGAGACAGAAGTGCTAAGAGTGTGTGGATATAAGACCAGATGATGCAGGGGAGGTAGAAACATAAACCAGGGACGAGGACAGCAGAGCATGGTGTGGATATAAGACCAGATGATGCAGGGGATGAGGACAGCACAGCATGGTATAGGAACGAAAAGAGGCAGAAGTGCTAAGAGGGTGTGGATATAAAACCAGATGATGCAGGGGAGGTAGAAACATGAACTGGGAGCGAGGACAGCAGAGCATGGTATAGGAACACACAGAGGCGGAAGTGCTCAGAGGGTGTGGATATAAGACCAGATGATGCAGGGGAGGTAGAAACATGAAACAGGGACGAGGACAGCAGAGCATGGTATAGGAACGCGGAGAGATGGAAGTGCTAAGAGTGTGTGGATTTAAGACCAGATGATGCAGGGGAGGTAGAAACATGGGACAAGGACAGCAGAGCATGGTATAGGAACAGCATAGAGGCGCAAGTGCTAAGAGGGTGTCGATATAAGACCAGATGATGCAGGGGAATTAGAAACACGAACCTGGGCGAGGACAGCAGAGCATGGTATAGGAACGCATAGAGGCGGAAGTGCTAAGAGTGTGTGGATATAAGACCAGATGATGCAGGGGTGGTAGTAAACATGAACCAGGGATGTGGACATCACGGCATGGTATAGGAACGCATAGCGGCGCAAGTGCTAAGAGGGTGTCGATATAAGACCTGATGATGAAGGGGAATTAGAAACACGAACCAGGGGCGAGGACAGCAGAGCATGGTATAGGAATGAATAGACGTGGAAGTGCTATGAGGGTGCGGATATAAGACCAGATGATGCAGGGGTGGTAGAAACATGAACCAGGGATGGGGACATCACAGCATGGTATAGGAACGCATAGAGGCGCAAGTGCTAAGAGGGTGTCGATATAAGACTAGATGATGTAGGGGAATTAGAAACACAAACCAGGGGCGAGGACAGCAGAGCATGGTATAGGAATGAATAGAGGTGGAAGTGCTAAGAGGGTGTGGATATAAGACCAGATGATGCAGGGTAGGTAGAAACATGAACCAGGGACGACAGCAGAGCATGGTATAGGAACGCATAGAGGTGGAAGGGCTAAGAGTGTGTGGATATAAGACCAGATGATGCAGGGGTGGTAGAAACATGAACCAGGGATGGGGACATCACAGCATGGTATAGGAACACATAGAGGCGCAAGTGCTAAGAGGGTGTCGATATAAGACCAGATGATGAAGGGGAATTAGAAACACGAACCAGGGGCGAGGACAGCAGAGCATGGTATAGGAATGAATAGAGGTGGAAGTGCTAAGAGGGTGTGGATATAAGACCAGATGATGCAGGGGAGGAAGAAACATGAACCTTGGACGAGGACAGGAGAGCATGGAATAGGAACGGAATAGAGACAGAAGTGCTAAGAGGGTGTGGATATAAGACCAGATGATGCAGGGGAGGTAGAAACATGAACCAGGGATGACATCAGAGCATGGTATAGGAACACATAGAGGCGGAAGTGCTAAGAGGGTTGGATATAAGAACAGATGATGCAGAGGAGGTAGAAACATGAAGCAGGGACGAGGACAGCAGAGCATGGTATAGGAACGCATAGATGCAGAAGTGCTAAGAGGATGTGGATATAAGACCAGATGATGCAGGGGATGAGGACAGCAGAGCAAGGTATAGGAACGCAAAGAGGCAGAAGTGCTAAGAGGGTGTGGATATAAGACCAGATGATGCAGGGGAGGTGGAAACATGAACCAGGGACGGGGACAGCGCAGCATGGTATAGGAACGCATAGAGGCGTAAGTGCTAATAGGGTGTGGATATAAGACCAGATGATGCAAGGGAGGTAGAAACATGAACCAGGGACGAGGACAGCAGAGCATGGTACAGGAACGGCATAGAGGCGGAAGTGTTAAGAGGGTGTGCATATAGGACCAGATGATGCAGGGGAGGTAGAAACATGAACCAGGGGCGAGGACAGCAGAGCATGATATAGGAACGCATAGAGGCAAACGTGCTAAGAGGGTGTGGATATAAGACCAGATGATGCAGGGGAGTTAGAAACATGAACCAGGGATGACAGCACAGCATGGTATAGGAACGCATAGAGGCGGAAGTGCTAAGTGGGTGTGGATATAAGTCCAGATGATGCATGGGAGTAGCAACATGAACCAGGAACGAGGACAGCAGAGAATGGTATAGGAGCGGCATAGAGGCGGAAGTGCTAAGAGGGCGTGCATATAAAACCAGATGATGCAGGGGAGGTAGAAACATGAACCAGGGGCGAGGACAGTAGAGCATGGTATAGTAACGCATAGAGATGGAAGTGCTAAGAGGGTTTGAATATAAGACCAGATGATGCTGGGGATGTAGAAACATGAACCTGGGACGAGGAAAGGAGAGCATGGTATAGGAACGCATAGAGGGGGAAGTGCTAAGAGGGTGTGAATATAAGACCAGATGATGCAGGGGATGAGGACAGCAGAGCAAGGTATAGGAACGCAAAGAGGCAGAAGTGCTAAGAGGGTGTGGATATAAGGCCAGATGATGCAGGAGAGGTGGAAACATGAACCAGGGACGGGGACAGCAGAGCATGGTATAGGGATGAATAGAGGTGGAAGTGCTAAGAGGGTGTGGATATAAGACCAGATGATGCAGGGGTGGTAGAAACATGAACCAGGGGCAAGGACAGCAGAGCATGCCATAGGAACGGCATAGAGGCGGAAGTGCTAAGAGGGTGTGGATATAAGACCAGATGATGCAAGGGAGGTAGAAACATGAACCAGGGACGAGGACAGCAGAGCATGGTATAGGAATGGCATAGAGGCGGAAGTGCTAAGAGGGTGTGGATATAAGACCAGATGATGCAGGGGAGATAGAACCATGAACCAGGGACGAGGACAGCAGAGCATTGTATAGGAGTGGCATAGAGGCAGAAGTGCTAGGAGGGTGTGGATATAATACCTGATGATGCAGGGGAGTTAGAAACATGAACCAGGGATGACAGCAGAGCATGGTATTGGAACACATAGAGGCGGAAGTGCTAAGAGGGTGTGGATATAAGAACAGATGATGCAGAGGAGGTAGAAACATGAACCAGGGACGAGGACAGCAGAGCATGGTATAGGAATGCATAGAGGCGCAAGTGCTAAGAGGGTGTCGAAATAAGACCAGATGATGCAGGGGATTTAGAAACATGAACTGGGAGCGAGGACAGCAGAGCATGGTATAGGAACACATAGAGGCGGAAGTGCTCAGAGGGTGTGGATATAAGACCAGATGATGTAGAGGAGGTAGAAACATGAAACAGGGACGAGGACAGCAGAGCATGGTATAGGAACGCGTAGAGATGGAAGTGCTAAGAGTGTGTGGATTTAAGACCAGATGATGCAGGGGTGGTAGAAACATGGGACAAGGACAGCAGAGCATGGTATAGGAACAGCATAGAGGCGCAAGTGCTAAGAGGGTGTCGATATAAGACCAGATGATGCAGGGGAATTAGAAACACGAACCAGGGGTGAGGACAGCAGAGCATGGTATAGGAACGCATAGAGGCGGAAGTGCTAAGAGTGTGTGGATATAGGACCAGATGATGCAGGGGTGGTAGAAACATGAACCAGGGGCGAGGACAGCAGAGCATGCCATAGGAACGGCATAGAGGCGGAAGTGCTAAGAGGGTGTGGATATAAGACCAGATGATGCAGGGGAGGTAGAAACATGAACCAGGGACGAGGACAGGAGAGCATGGTATAGGAACGGCATAGAGACAGAAGTACTAAGAGTATGTGGATATAAGACCAGATGATGCAGGGGAGGTAGAAACATAAACCAGGGACGAGGACAGCAGAGCATGGTGTGGATATAAGACCAGATGATGCAGGGGATGAGGACAGCAGAGCATGGTATAGGAACGAAAAGAGGCAGAAGTGCTAAGAGGGTGTGGATATAAGACCAGATGATGCAGGGGAGGTGGAAACATGAACCGGGAGCGAGGACAGCAGAGCATGGTATAGGAACACATAGAGGCGGAAGTGTTAAGAGGGTGTGCATATAGGACCAGATGATGCAGGGGAGGTAGAAACATGAACCAGGGACGGGGACAGCGCAGCATGGTATAGGAACGCATAGAGGCGTAAGTGCTAATAGGGTGTGGATATAAGACCAGATGATGCAAGGGAGGTAGAAACATGAACCAGGGACGAGGACAGCAGAGCATGGTACAGGAACGGCATAGAGGCGGAAGTGTTAAGAGGGTGTGCATATAGGACCAGATGATGCAGGGGAGGTAGAAACATGAACCAGGGGCGAGGACAGCAGAGCATGATATAGGAACGCATAGAGGCAAACGTGCTAAGAGGGTGTGGATATAAGACCAGATGATGCAGGGGAGTTAGAAACATGAACCAGGGATGACAGCACAGCATGGTATAGGAACGCATAGAGGCGGAAGTGCTAAGAGGGTGTGGATATAAGTCCAGATGATGCAGGGGAGTAGAAACATATACCAGGGACGAGGACAGCATAGGATGGTATAGGAGCGGCATAGAGGCGGAAGTGCTAAGAGGGTGTGCATATAAAACCAGATGATGCAGGGGAGGTAGAAACATGAACCAGGGGCGAGGACAGTAGAGCATGGTATAGTAACGCATAGAGATGGAAGTGCTAAGAGGGTCTGAATATAAGACCAGATGATGCTGGGGATGTAGAAACATGAACCAGGGACGAGGAAAGGAGAGCATGGTATAGGAATGAATAGACGTGGAAGTGCTATGAGGGTGCGGATATAAGACCAGATGATGCAGGGGTGGTAGAAACATGAACCAGGGATGGGGACATCACAGCATGGTATAGGAACGCATAGAGGCGCAAGTGCTTAGAGGGTGTCGATATAAGACCAGATGATGAAGGCGAATTAGAAACACGAACCAGGGGCGAGGACAGCAGAGCATGGTATAGGAATGAAAAGAGGTGGAAGTGCTATGAGGGTGCGGATATAAAACCAGATGATGAAGGGGAGGTAGAAACATGAATCAGTGACGACAGCAGAGCATGGTATAGGAACGCATAGAGGCGGAAGGGCTAAGAGTGTGTGGATATAAGACCAGATGATGCAGGGGTGGTAGAAACATGAACCAGGGATGGGGACATCACAGCATGGTATCGGAACACATAGAGGCGCAAGTGCTAAGAGGGTGTCGATATAAGACCAGATGATGAAGGGGAATTAGAAACACGAACCAGGGGCGAGGACAGCAGAGCATGGTATAGGAATGAATAGAGGTGGATGAGCTAAGAGGGTGTGGATATAAGACCAGGTGATGCAGCGGAGGAAGAAACATGAACCTTGGACGAGGACAGGAGAGCATGGTATAGGAATGGAATAGAGACAGAAGTGCTAAGAGTGTGAGAATATAAGACCAGATGATGCAGGAGAGGTAGAAACATGAACCAGGGATGACTACAGCAGAGCATTGTATAGGAGTGGCATAGAGGCAGAAGTGGTAAGAGGGTTTGGATATAAGACCAGATGATGCAGGGGAGGTAGAAACATGAACCAGGGATGACAGCAGAGCATGGTATAGGAACACATAGAGGCGGAAGTGCTAAGAGGGTGTGGATATAAGAACAGACGATGCAGAGGAGGTAGAAACATGAACCAGGGACGAGGACAGCAGAGCATGGTATAGGAACGCATAGATGCAGAAGTGCTAAGAGGGCCTGGATATAAGACCAGATGATGCAGGGGAGGTAGAAACATGAACCAGGGACGACGACAGCAGAGCATGGTATAGGAAGGCATAGAGGCGGAAGTGCTCAGAGGGTGTGGATATAAGACCAGATGATGCAGGGGAGGTAGAAACATGAACCAGGTACGAGGACAGCAGAGCATGGTATAGGAACGGCATAGAGGCGGAAGTGCTAAGAGGGTGTGCATATAACACCAGATGATGCAGGGGAGGTAGAAACATGAACCAGGGGCGAGGACAGCAGAGCATGATATAGGAACGCATAGAGGCAAACGTGCTAAGAGTGTGTGGATATAAGACCAGATGATGCAGGGGAGTTACAAACATGAACCAGGGATGACAGCACAGCATGGTATAGTAACGCATAGAGATGGAAGTGCTAAGAGGGTCTGAATATAAGACCAGATGATGCTGGGGATGTAGAAACATGAACCAGGGACGAGGAAAGGAGAGCATGGTATAGGAATGAATAGACGTGGAAGTGCTATGAGGGTGCGGATATAAGACCAGATGATGCAGGGGAGGTAGAAACATGAACCAGGGATGGGGACATCACAGCATGGTATAGGAACTCATAGAGGCGCAAGTGCTTAAGAGGGTGTCGATATAAGACTAGATGATGTACGGGAATTAGAAACACAAACCAGGGGCGAGGACAGCAGAGCGTGGTATAGGAATGAATAGAGGTGGAAGTGGTAAGAGGGTGTGGATATAAGACCAGATGATGCAGGGGAGGTAGAAACATGAACCAGGGATGACAGCAGAGCATGGTATAGGAACACATAGAGGCGGAAGTGCTAAGAGGGTGTGGATATAAGAACAGATGATGCAGAGGAGGTAGACACATGAAGCAGGGACGAGGACAGCAGAGCATGGTATAGGAACACATAGATGCAGAAGTGCTAAGAGGGTGTGGATATAAGACCAGATGATGCAGGGGATGAGGACAGCAGAGCAAGGTATAGGAACGCAAAGAGGCAGAAGTGCTAAGAGGGTGTGGATATAAGACCAGATGATGCAGGGGAGATGGAAACATGAACCAGGGACGGGGACAGCACAGCATGGTATAGGAACGCCTAGAGGCAGAAGTGCTAAGAGGGTGTGGATATAAGACCAGATGATGCAAGGGAGGTAGAAACATTAACCAGGGACGAGGACAGCAGAGCATGGTACAGGAACGGCATAGAGGCGGAAGTGTTAAGAGGGTGTGCATATAGGACCAGATGATGCAGGGGAGGTAGAAACATGAACCAGGGGCGAGGACAGCAGAGCATGATATAGGAACGCATAGAGGCAAACGTGCAAAGAGGGTGTGGATATAAGACCAGATGATGCAGGGGAGTTAGAAACATGAACCAGGGATAACAGCACAGCATGGTATAGGAACGCATAGAGGCGGAAGTGCTAAGAGGGTGTGGATATAAGTCCAGATGATGCATGGGAGTAGCAACATGAACCAGGGACGAGGACAGCAGAGAATGGTATAGGAGCGGCATAGAGGTGGAAGTGCTAAGAGGGTGTGCATATAAAACCAGATGATGCAGGTGAGGTAGAAACATAAACCAGGGACGAGGACAGGAGAGCATGGTATAGGAACGGCATAGAGACAGAAGTGCTAAGAGTGTGTGGATATAAGACCAGATGATGCAGGGGAGGTAGAAACATAAACCAGGGACGAGGACAATAGAGCATGGTGTGGATATAAGACCAGATGATGCAGGGGATGAGGACAGCACAGCATGGTATAGGAACGAAAAGAGGCAGAAGTGCTAAGAGGGTGTGGATATAAGACCAGATGATGCAGGGGAGGTAGAAACATGAACTGGGAGCGAGGACAGCAGAGCATGGTATAGGAACACACAGAGGCGGAAGTGCTCAGAGGGTGTGGATATAAAACCAGATGATGCAGGGGAGGTAGAAACATGAAACAGGGACGAGGACAGCAGAGCATGGTATAGGAACGCGGAGAGATGGAAGTGCTAAGAGTGCGTGGATTTAAGACCAGATGATGCAGGGGAGGTAGAAACATGGGACAAGGACAGCAGAGCATGGTATAGGAACAGCATAGAGGCGCAAGTGCTAAGAGGGTGTCGATATAAGACCAGATGATGCAGGGGAATTAGAAACACGAACCTGGGGCGAGGACAGTAGAGCATGGTATAGGAACGCAGAGAGGCGGAAGTGCTAAGAGTGTGTGGATATAAGACCAGATGATGCAGGGGTGGTAGAAACATGAACCAGGGATGGGGACATCACAGCATGGTATAGGAACGCATAGAGGCGCAAGTGCTAAGAGGGTGTCGATATAAGACCAGATGATGAAGGGGAATTAGAAACACGAACCAGGGGCGAGGACAGCAGAGCATGGTATTGGAATGAATAGACGTGGAAGTGCTATGAGGGTGCGGATATAAGACCAGATGATGCAGGGGTGGTAGAAACATGAACCAGGGATGGGGACATCACAGCATGGTATAGGAACTCATAGAGGCGCAAGTGCTAAGAGGGTGTCGATATAAGACTAGATGATGTAGGGGAATTAGAAACACAAACCAGGGGCGAGGACAGCAGAGCATGGTATAGGAATGAATAGAGGTGGAAGTGCCAAGAGGGTGTGGATATAAGACCAGATGATGCAGGGTAGGTAGAAACATGAACCAGGGACGACAGCAGAGCATGGTATAGGAACGCATAGAGGCGGAAGGGCTAAGAGTGTGTGGATATAAGACCAGATGATGCAGGGGTGGTAGAAACATGAACCAGGGATGGGGACATCACAGCATGGTATAGGAACACATAGAGGCGCAAGTGCTAAGAGGGTGTCGATATAAGACCAGATGATGCAGGGGAATTAGAAACACAAACCAGGGGCGAGGACAGCAGAGCATGGTATAGGAATGAATAGAGGTGGAAGTGCTAAGAGGGTGTGGATATAAGACCAGATGATGCAAGGGAGGAAGAAACATGAACCTTGGACGAGGACAGCAGAGCATGGTATAGGAACACATAGAGGCGGAAGTGCTAAGAGGGTGTGGATATAAGAACAGATGATGCAGAGGAGGTAGAAACATGAAGCAGGGACGAGGACAGCAGAGCATGGTATAGGAACGCATAGATGCAGAAGTGCTAAGAGGGTGTGGATATAAGACCAGATGATGCAGGGGATGAGGACAGCAGAGCAAGGTATAGGAACGCAAAGAGGCAGAAGTGCTAAGAGGGTGTGGATATAAGACCAGATGATGCAGGGGAGGTGGAAAAATGAACCAGGGACGGGGACAGCACAGCATGGTATAGGAACGCATAGAGGCGGAAGTGCTAAGAGGGTGTGGATATAAGACCAGATGATGCAAGGGAGGAAGAAACATTAACCAGGGACGAGTACAGCAGAGCATGGTACAGGAACGGCATAGAGGCGGAAGTGTTAAGAGGGTGTGCATATAGGACCAGATGATGCAGGGGAGGTAGAAACATGAACCAGGGGCGAGGACAGCAGAGCATGATATAGGAACGCATAGAGGCAAACGTGCTAAGAGGGTGTGGATATAAAACCAGATGATGCAGGGGAGTTAGAAACATGAACCAGGGATGACAGCACAGCATGGTATAGGAACGCATAGAGGAGGAAGTGCTAAGAGGGTGTGGATATAAATCCAGATGATGCATGGGAGTAGCAACATGAACCAGGGACGAGGACAGCAGAGAATGGTATAGGAGCGGCATAGAGGCGGAAGTGCTAAGAGGGTGTGCATATAAAACCAGATGATGCAGGGGAGGTAGAAACATGAACCAGGGGCGAGGACAGTAGAGCATGGTATAATAACACATAGAGATGGAAGTGCTAAGAGGGTTTGAATATAAGACCAGATGATGTTGGGGATGTAGAAACATGAACGAGGAAAGGAGAGCATGGTATAGGAACGCATAGAGGGGGAAGTGCTAAGAGGGTGTGAATATAAGACCAGATGATGCAGGGGATGAGGTCAGCAGAGCAAGGTATAGGAACGCAAAGAGGCAGAAGTGCTAAGAGGGTGTGGATATAAATCCAGATGATGCATGGGAGTAGCAACATGAACCAGGGACGAGGACAGCAGAGAATGGTATAGGAGCGGCATAGAGGCGGAAGTGCTAAGAGGGTGTGCATATAAAACCAGATGATGCAGGGGAGGTAGAAACATGAACCAGGGGCGAGGACAGTAGAGCATGGTATAATAACACATAGAGATGGAAGTGCTAAGAGGGTTTGAATATAAGACCAGATGATGTTGGGGATGTAGAAACATGAACGAGGAAAGGAGAGCATGGTATAGGAACGCATAGAGGGGGAAGTGCTAAGAGGGTGTGAATATAAGACCAGATGATGCAGGGGATGAGGTCAGCAGAGCAAGGTATAGGAACGCAAAGAGGCAGAAGTGCTAAGAGGGTGTGGATATAAGGCCAGATGATGCAGGGGAGGTGGAAACATGAACCAGGGATGGGGACAGCACAGCATGGTATAGGAACGCATAGAGGCGCAAGTGCTAAGAGGGTGTCGAAATAAGACCAGATGATGCAGGGGAATTAGAAACACGAACCAGGGGCGAGGACAGCAGAGCATGGTATAGGGATGAATAGAGGTGGAAGTGCTAAGAGGGTGTGGATATAAGACCAGATGATGCAGGGGAGGTAGAAACATGAACCAGGGACGGGGACAGCACAGCATAGTATAGGAACGCATAGAGGCGCAAGTGCTAAGAGGGTGTCAATATAAGACCAGATGATGCAGGGGAATTAGAAACACGAACCAGGGGCGAGGACAACAGAGCATGGTATAGGAACGCATAGAGGCGGAAGTGCTAAGAGTGTGTGGATATAAGACCAGATGATGCAGGGGTGGTAGAAACATGAACCAGGGGCGAGGACAGCACAGCATGCCATAGGAACGGCATAGAGGCGGAAGTGCTAAGAGGGTGTGGATATAAGACCAGATGATGCAGGGGAGGTAGAAACATAAACCAGGGACGAGGACAGCAGAGCATGGTGTGGATATAAGACCAGATGATGCAGGGGATGAGGACAGCAGAGCATGGTATAGGAACGAAAAGAGGCAGAAGTGCTAAGAGGGTGTGGATATAAGACCAGATGATGCAGGGGAGGTAGAAACATGAACTGGGAGCGAGGACAACAGAGCATGGTATAGGAACACATAGAGGCGGAAGTGCTCAGAGGGTGTGGATATAAGACCAGATGATGCAGGGGAGGTAGAAACATGAACCAGCGACATCAGAGCATGGTATAGGAACGCATAGAGGCGGAAGTGCTAAGAGTGTGTGGATATAAGACCAGATGATGCAGGGGTGGTAGAAACATGAACCAGGGGCGAGGACAGCAGAGCATGCCATAGGAACGGCATAGAGGCGGAAGTGCTAAGAGGGTGTGGATATAAGACCAGATGATGCAGGGGAGGTAGAAACATAAACCAGGGACGAGAACAGGAGAGCATGGTATAGGAACGGCATAGAGACAGAAGTGCTAAGAGTGTGTGGATATAAGACCAGATGATGCAGGGGAGGTAGAAACATAAACCAGGGACGAGGACAGCAGAGCATGGTGTGGATATAAGACCAGATGATGCAGGGGATGAGGACAGCACAGCATGGTATAGGAACGAAAAGAGGCAGAAGTGCTAAGAGGGTGTGGATATAAGACCAGATGATGCAGGGGAGGTAGAAACATGAACTGGGAGCGAGGACAGCAGAGCATGGTATAGGAACACACAGAGGCGGAAGTGCTCAGAGGGTGTGGATATAAGACCAGATGATGCAGGGGAGGTAGAAACATGAAACAGGGACGAGGACAGCAGAACATGGTATAGGAACGCGGAGAGATGGAAGTGCTAAGAGTGTGTGGATTTAAGACCAGATGATGCAGGGGAGGTAGAAACATGGGACAAGGACAGCAGAGCATGGTATAGGAACAGCATAGAGGCGCAAGTGCTAAGAGGGTGTCGATATAAGACCAGATGATGCAGGGGAATTAGAAACACGAACCTGGGGCGAGGACAGCAGAGCATGGTATAGGAACGCATAGAGGCGGAAGTGCTAAGAGTGTGTGGATATAAGACCAGATGATGCAGGGGTGGTAGAAACATGAACCAGGGATGGGGACATCACAGCATGGTATAGGAACACATAGAGGCGCAAGTGCTAAGAGGGTGTCGATATAAGACCAGATGATGAAGGGGAATTAGAAACACGAACCAGGGGCGAGGACAGCAGAGCATGGTATAGGAATGAATAGAGGTGGAAGTGCTAAGAGGGTGTGGATATAAGACCAGATGATGCAGGGGAGGAAGAAACATGAACCTTGGACGAGGACAGGAGAGCGTGGAATAGGAACGGAATAGAGACAGAAGTGCTAAGAGGGTGTGGATATAAGACCAAATGATGCAGGGGAGGTAGAAACATGAACCAGGGATGACATCAGAGCATGGTATAGGAACACATAGAGGCGGAAGTGCTAAGAGGGTTGGATATAAGAACAGATGATGCAGAGGAGGTAGAAACATGAAGCAGGGACGAGGACAGCAGAGCATGGTATAGGAACGCATAGATGCAGAAGTGCTAAGAGGATGTGGATATAAGACCAGATGATGCAGGGGATGAGGACAGCAGAGCAAGGTATAGGAACGCAAAGAGGCAGAAGTGCTAAGAGGGTGTGGATATAAGACCAGATGATGCAGGGGAGGTGGAAACATGAACCAGGGACGGGGACAGCGCAGCATGGTATAGGAACGCATAGAGGCGTAAGTGCTAATAGGGTGTGGATATAAGACCAGATGATGCAGGGGAGGTAGAAACATGAACTGGGAGCGAGGACAGCAGAGCATGGTATAGGAACACACAGAGGCGGAAGTGCTCAGAGGGTGTGGATATAAGACCAGATGATGCAGGGGAGGTAGAAACATGAAACAGGGACGAGGACAGCAGAGCATGGTATAGGACCGCGGAGAGATGGAAGTGCTAAGAGTGTGTGGATTTAAGACCAGATGATGCAGGGGAGGTAGAAACATGGGACAAGGACAGCAGAGCATGGTATAGGAACAGCATAGAGGCGCAAGTGCTAAGAGGGTGTCGATATAAGACCAGATGATGCAGGGGAATTAGAAACACGAACCTGGGCGAGGACAGCAGAGCATGGTATAGGAACGCATAGAGGCGGAAGTGCTAAGAGTGTGTGGATATAAGACCAGATGATGCAGGGGTGGTAGTAAACATGAACCAGGGATGTGGACATCACGGCATGGTATAGGAACGCATAGCGGCGCAAGTGCTAAGAGGGTGTCGATATAAGACCTGATGATGAAGGGGAATTAGAAACACGAACCAGGGGCGAGGACAGCAGAGCATGGTATAGGAATGAATAGACGTGGAAGTGCTATGAGGGTGCGGATATAAGACCAGATGATGCAGGGGTGGTAGAAACATGAACCAGGGATGGGGACATCACAGCATGGTATAGGAACGCATAGAGGCGCAAGTGCTAAGAGGGTGTCGATATAAGACTAGATGATGTAGGGGAATTAGAAACACAAACCAGGGGCGAGGACAGCAGAGCATGGTATAGGAATGAATAGAGGTGGAAGTGCTAAGAGGGTGTGGATATAAGACCAGATGATGCAGGGTAGGTAGAAACATGAACCAGGGACGACAGCAGAGCATGGTATAGGAACGCATAGAGGTGGAAGGGCTAAGAGTGTGTGGATATAAGACCAGATGATGCAGGGGTGGTAGAAACATGAACCAGGGATGGGGACATCACAGCATGGTATAGGAACACATAGAGGCGCAAGTGCTAAGAGGGTGTCGATATAAGACCAGATGATGAAGGGGAATTAGAAACACGAACCAGGGGCGAGGACAGCAGAGCATGGTATAGGAATGAATAGAGGTGGAAGTGCTAAGAGGGTGTGGATATAAGACCAGATGATGCAGGGGAGGAAGAAACATGAACCTTGGACGAGGACAGGAGAGCATGGAATAGGAACGGAATAGAGACAGAAGTGCTAAGAGGGTGTGGATATAAGACCAGATGATGCAGGGGAGGTAGAAACATGAACCAGGGATGACATCAGAGCATGGTATAGGAACACATAGAGGCGGAAGTGCTAAGAGGGTTGGATATAAGAACAGATGATGCAGAGGAGGTAGAAACATGAAGCAGGGACGAGGACAGCAGAGCATGGTATAGGAACGCATAGATGCAGAAGTGCTAAGAGGATGTGGATATAAGACCAGATGATGCAGGGGATGAGGACAGCAGAGCAAGGTATAGGAACGCAAAGAGGCAGAAGTGCTAAGAGGGTGTGGATATAAGACCAGATGATGCAGGGGAGGTGGAAACATGAACCAGGGACGGGGACAGCGCAGCATGGTATAGGAACGCATAGAGGCGTAAGTGCTAATAGGGTGTGGATATAAGACCAGATGATGCAAGGGAGGTAGAAACATGAACCAGGGACGAGGACAGCAGAGCATGGTACAGGAACGGCATAGAGGCGGAAGTGTTAAGAGGGTGTGCATATAGGACCAGATGATGCAGGGGAGGTAGAAACATGAACCAGGGGCGAGGACAGCAGAGCATGATATAGGAACTCATAGAGGCAAACGTGCTAAGAGGGTGTGGATATAAGACCAGATGATGCAGGGGAGTTAGAAACATGAACCAGGGATGACAGCACAGCATGGTATAGGAACGCATAGAGGCGGAAGTGCTAAGTGGGTGTGGATATAAGTCCAGATGATGCATGGGAGTAGCAACATGAACCAGGAACGAGGACAGCAGAGAATGGTATAGGAGCGGCATAGAGGCGGAAGTGCTAAGAGGGCGTGCATATAAAACCAGATGATGCAGGGGAGGTAGAAACATGAACCAGGGGCGAGGACAGTAGAGCATGGTATAGTAACGCATAGAGATGGAAGTGCTAAGAGGGTTTGAATATAAGACCAGATGATGCTGGGGATGTAGAAACATGAACCTGGGACGAGGAAAGGAGAGCATGGTATAGGAACGCATAGAGGGGGAAGTGCTAAGAGGGTGTGAATATAAGACCAGATGATGCAGGGGATGAGGACAGCAGAGCAAGGTATAGGAACGCAAAGAGGCAGAAGTGCTAAGAGGGTGTGGATATAAGGCCAGATGATGCAGGAGAGGTGGAAACATGAACCAGGGACGGGGACAGCAGAGCATGGTATAGGGATGAATAGAGGTGGAAGTGCTAAGAGGGTGTGGATATAAGACCAGATGATGCAGGGGTGGTAGAAACATGAACCAGGGGCAAGGACAGCAGAGCATGCCATAGGAACGGCATAGAGGCGGAAGTGCTAAGAGGGTGTGGATATAAGACCAGATGATGCAAGGGAGGTAGAAACATGAACCAGGGACGAGGACAGCAGAGCATGGTATAGGAATGGCATAGAGGCGGAAGTGCTAAGAGGGTGTGGATATAAGACCAGATGATGCAGGGGAGATAGAACCATGAACCAGGGATGACAGCAGAGCATGGTATTGGAACACATAGAGGCGGAAGTGCTAAGAGGGTGTGGATATAAGAACAGATGATGCAGAGGAGGTAGAAACATGAACCAGGGACGAGGACAGCAGAGCATGGTATAGGAATGCATAGAGGCGCAAGTGCTAAGAGGGTGTCGAAATAAGACCAGATGATGCAGGGGATTTAGAAACATGAACTGGGAGCGAGGACAGCAGAGCATGGTATAGGAACACATAGAGGCGGAAGTGCTCAGAGGGTGTGGATATAAGACCAGATGATGTAGAGGAGGTAGAAACATGAAACAGGGACGAGGACAGCAGAGCATGGTATAGGAACGCGTAGAGATGGAAGTGCTAAGAGTGTGTGGATTTAAGACCAGATGATGCAGGGGTGGTAGAAACATGGGACAAGGACAGCAGAGCATGGTATAGGAACAGCATAGAGGCGCAAGTGCTAAGAGGGTGTCGATATAAGACCAGATGATGCAGGGGAATTAGAAACACGAACCAGGGGTGAGGACAGCAGAGCATGGTATAGGAACGCATAGAGGCGGAAGTGCTAAGAGTGTGTGGATATAAGACCAGATGATGCAGGGGTGGTAGAAACATGAACCAGGGGCGAGGACAGCAGAGCATGCCATAGGAACGGCATAGAGGCGGAAGTGCTAAGAGGGTGTGGATATAAGACCAGATGATGCAGGGGAGGTAGAAACATGAACCAGGGACGAGGACAGGAGAGCATGGTATAGGAACGGCATAGAGACAGAAGTACTAAGAGTATGTGGATATAAGACCAGATGATGCAGGGGAGGTAGAAACATAAACCAGGGACGAGGACAGCAGAGCATGGTGTGGATATAAGACCAGATGATGCAGGGGATGAGGACAGCAGAGCATGGTATAGGAACGAAAAGAGGCAGAAGTGCTAAGAGGGTGTGGATATAAGACCAGATGATGCAGGGGAGGTGGAAACATGAACCGGGAGCGAGGACAGCAGAGCATGGTATAGGAACACATAGAGGCGGAAGTGTTAAGAGGGTGTGCATATAGGACCAGATGATGCAGGGGAGGTAGAAACATGAACCAGGGACGGGGACAGCGCAGCATGGTATAGGAACGCATAGAGGCGTAAGTGCTAATAGGGTGTGGATATAAGACCAGATGATGCAAGGGAGGTAGAAACATGAACCAGGGACGAGGACAGCAGAGCATGGTACAGGAACGGCATAGAGGCGGAAGTGTTAAGAGGGTGTGCATATAGGACCAGATGATGCAGGGGAGGTAGAAACATGAACCAGGGGCGAGGACAGCAGAGCATGATATAGGAACGCATAGAGGCAAACGTGCTAAGAGGGTGTGGATATAAGACCAGATGATGCAGGGGAGTTAGAAACATGAACCAGGGATGACAGCACAGCATGGTATAGGAACGCATAGAGGCGGAAGTGCTAAGAGGGTGTGGATATAAGTCCAGATGATGCAGGGGAGTAGAAACATATACCAGGGACGAGGACAGCATAGGATGGTATAGGAGCGGCATAGAGGCGGAAGTGCTAAGAGGGTGTGCATATAAAACCAGATGATGCAGGGGAGGTAGAAACATGAACCAGGGGCGAGGACAGTAGAGCATGGTATAGTAACGCATAGAGATGGAAGTGCTAAGAGGGTCTGAATATAAGACCAGATGATGCTGGGGATGTAGAAACATGAACCAGGGACGAGGAAAGGAGAGCATGGTATAGGAATGAATAGACGTGGAAGTGCTATGAGGGTGCGGATATAAGACCAGATGATGCAGGGGTGGTAGAAACATGAACCAGGGATGGGGACATCACAGCATGGTATAGGAACGCATAGAGGCGCAAGTGCTTAGAGGGTGTCGATATAAGACCAGATGATGAAGGCGAATTAGAAACACGAACCAGGGGCGAGGACAGCAGAGCATGGTATAGGAATGAAAAGAGGTGGAAGTGCTATGAGGGTGCGGATATAAAACCAGATGATGAAGGGGAGGTAGAAACATGAATCAGTGACGACAGCAGAGCATGGTATAGGAACGCATAGAGGCGGAAGGGCTAAGAGTGTGTGGATATAAGACCAGATGATGCAGGGGTGGTAGAAACATGAACCAGGGATGGGGACATCACAGCATGGTATCGGAACACATAGAGGCGCAAGTGCTAAGAGGGTGTCGATATAAGACCAGATGATGAAGGGGAATTAGAAACACGAACCAGGGGCGAGGACAGCAGAGCATGGTATAGGAATGAATAGAGGTGGATGTGCTAAGAGGGTGTGGATATAAGACCAGGTGATGCAGCGGAGGAAGAAACATGAACCTTGGACGAGGACAGGAGAGCATGGTATAGGAATGGAATAGAGACAGAAGTGCTAAGAGTGTGAGAATATAAGACCAGATGATGCAGGAGAGGTAGAAACATGAACCAGGGATGACGACAGCAGAGCATTGTATAGGAGTGGCATAGAGGCAGAAGTGGTAAGAGGGTTTGGATATAAGACCAGATGATGCAGGGGAGGTAGAAACATGAACCAGGGATGACAGCAGAGCATGGTATAGGAACACATAGAGGCGGAAGTGCTAAGAGGGTGTGGATATAAGAACAGACGATGCAGAGGAGGTAGAAACATGAACCAGGGACGAGGACAGCAGAGCATGGTATAGGAACGCATAGATGCAGAAGTGCTAAGAGGGCCTGGATATAAGACCAGATGATGCAGGGGAGGTAGAAACATGAACCAGGGACGACGACAGCAGAGCATGGTATAGGAACGCATAGAGGCGGAAGTGCTCAGAGGGTGTGGATATAAGACCAGATGATGCAGGGGAGGTAGAAACATGAACCAGGTACGAGGACAGCAGAGCATGGTATAGGAACGGCATAGAGGCGGAAGTGCTAAGAGGGTGTGCATATAACACCAGATGATGCAGGGGAGGTAGAAACATGAACCAGGGGCGAGGACAGCAGAGCATGATATAGGAACGCATAGAGGCAAACGTGCTAAGAGTGTGTGGATATAAGACCAGATGATGCAGGGGAGTTAGAAACATGAACCAGGGATGACAGCACAGCATGGTATAGGAACTCATAGAGGCGGAAGTGCTAAGAGGGTGTGGATATAAGTCCAGATGATGCAGGGGAGTAGAAACATGAACCAGGGACGAGGACAGCATAGGATGGTATAGGAGCGGCATAGAGGCGGAAGTGCTAAGAGGGTGTGCATATAAAACCAGATGATGCAGGGGAGGTAGAAACATGAACCAGGGGCGAGGACAGTAGAGCATGGTATAGTAACGCATAGAGATGGAAGTGCTAAGAGGGTCTGAATATAAGACCAGATGATGCTGGGGATGTAGAAACATGAACCAGGGACGAGGAAAGGAGAGCATGGTATAGGAATGAATAGACGTGGAAGTGCTATGAGGGTGCGGATATAAGACCAGATGATGCAGGGGAGGTAGAAACATGAACCAGGGATGGGGACATCACAGCATGGTATAGGAACTCATAGAGGCGCAAGTGCTTAAGAGGGTGTCGATATAAGACTAGATGATGTACGGGAATTAGAAACACAAACCAGGGGCGAGGACAGCAGAGCGTGGTATAGGAATGAATAGAGGTGGAAGTGGTAAGAGGGTGTGGATATAAGACCAGATGATGCAGGGGAGGTAGAAACATGAACCAGGGATGACAGCAGAGCATGGTATAGGAACACATAGAGGCGGAAGTGCTAAGAGGGTGTGGATATAAGAACAGATGATGCAGAGGAGGTAGACACATGAAGCAGGGACGAGGACAGCAGAGCATGGTATAGGAACACATAGATGCAGAAGTGCTAAGAGGGTGTGGATATAAGACCAGATGATGCAGGGGATGAGGACAGCAGAGCAAGGTATAGGAACGCAAAGAGGCAGAAGTGCTAAGAGGGTGTGGATATAAGACCAGATGATGCAGGGGAGATGGAAACATGAACCAGGGACGGGGACAGCACAGCATGGTATAGGAACGCCTAGAGGCAGAAGTGCTAAGAGGGTGTGGATATAAGACCAGATGATGCAAGGGAGGTAGAAACATTAACCAGGGACGAGGACAGCAGAGCATGGTACAGGAACGGCATAGAGGCGGAAGTGTTAAGAGGGTGTGCATATAGGACCAGATGATGCAGGGGAGGTAGAAACATGAACCAGGGGCGAGGACAGCAGAGCATGATATAGGAACGCATAGAGGCAAACGTGCTAAGAGGGTGTGGATATAAGACCAGATGATGCAGGGGAGTTAGAAACATGAACCAGGGATAACAGCACAGCATGGTATAGGAACGCATAGAGGCGGAAGTGCTAAGAGGGTGTGGATATAAGTCCAGATGATGCATGGGAGTAGCAACATGAACCAGGGACGAGGACAGCAGAGAATGGTATAGGAGCGGCATAGAGGTGGAAGTGCTAAGAGGGTGTGCATATAAAACCAGATGATGCAGGTGAGGTAGAAACATAAACCAGGGACGAGGACAGGAGAGCATGGTATAGGAACGGCATAGAGACAGAAGTGCTAAGAGTGTGTGGATATAAGACCAGATGATGCAGGGGAGGTAGAAACATAAACCAGGGACGAGGACAATAGAGCATGGTGTGGATATAAGACCAGATGATGCAGGGGATGAGGACAGCACAGCATGGTATAGGAACGAAAAGAGGCAGAAGTGCTAAGAGGGTGTGGATATAAGACCAGATGATGCAGGGGAGGTAGAAACATGAACTGGGAGCGAGGACAGCAGAGCATGGTATAGGAACACACAGAGGCGGAAGTGCTCAGAGGGTGTGGATATAAAACCAGATGGTGCAGGGGAGGTAGAAACATGAAACAGGGACGAGGACAGCAGAGCATGGTATAGGAACGCGGAGAGATGGAAGTGCTAAGAGTGCGTGGATTTAAGACCAGATGATGCAGGGGAGGTAGAAACATGGGACAAGGACAGCAGAGCATGGTATAGGAACAGCATAGAGGCGCAAGTGCTAAGAGGGTGTCGATATAAGACCAGATGATGCAGGGGAATTAGAAACACGAACCTGGGGCGAGGACAGTAGAGCATGGTATAGGAACGCAGAGAGGCGGAAGTGCTAAGAGTGTGTGGATATAAGACCAGATGATGCAGGGGTGGTAGAAACATGAACCAGGGATGGGGACATCACAGCATGGTATAGGAACGCATAGAGGCGCAAGTGCTAAGAGGGTGTCGATATAAGACCAGATGATGAAGGGGAATTAGAAACACGAACCAGGGGCGAGGACAGCAGAGCATGGTATTGGAATGAATAGACGTGGAAGTGCTATGAGGGTGCGGATATAAGACCAGATGATGCAGGGGTGGTAGAAACATGAACCAGGGATGGGGACATCACAGCATGGTATAGGAACTCATAGAGGCGCAAGTGCTAAGAGGGTGTCGATATAAGACTAGATGATGTAGGGGAATTAGAAACACAAACCAGGGGCGAGGACAGCAGAGCATGGTATAGGAATGAATAGAGGTGGAAGTGCCAAGAGGGTGTGGATATAAGACCAGATGATGCAGGGTAGGTAGAAACATGAACCAGGGACGACAGCAGAGCATGGTATAGGAACGCATAGAGGCGGAAGGGCTAAGAGTGTGTGGATATAAGACCAGATGATGCAGGGGTGGTAGAAACATGAACCAGGGATGGGGACATCACAGCATGGTATAGGAACACATAGAGGCGCAAGTGCTAAGAGGGTGTCGATATAAGACCAGATGATGCAGGGGAATTAGAAACACAAACCAGGGGCGAGGACAGCAGAGCATGGTATAGGAATGAATAGAGGTGGAAGTGCTAAGAGGGTGTGGATATAAGACCAGATGATGCAGGGGAGGAAGAAACATGAACCTTGGACGAGGACAGCAGAGCATGGTATAGGAACACATAGAGGCGGAAGTGCTAAGAGGGTGTGGATATAAGAACAGATGATGCAGAGGAGGTAGAAACATGAAGCAGGGACGAGGACAGCAGAGCATGGTATAGGAACGCATAGATGCAGAAGTGCTAAGAGGGTGTGGATATAAGACCAGATGATGCAGGGGATGAGGACAGCAGAGCAAGGTATAGGAACGCAAAGAGGCAGAAGTGCTAAGAGGGTGTGGATATAAGACCAGATGATGCAGGGGAGGTGGAAAAATGAACCAGGGACGGGGACAGCACAGCATGGTATAGGAACGCATAGAGGCGGAAGTGCTAATAGGGTGTGGATATAAGACCAGATGATGCAAGGGAGGTAGAAACATTAACCAGGGACGAGTACAGCAGAGCATGGTACAGGAACGGCATAGAGGCGGAAGTGTTAAGAGGGTGTGCATATAGGACCAGATGATGCAGGGGAGGTAGAAACATGAACCAGGGGCGAGGACAGCAGAGCATGATATAGGAACGCATAGAGGCAAACGTGCTAAGAGGGTGTGGATATAAAACCAGATGATGCAGGGGAGTTAGAAACATGAACCAGGGATGACAGCACAGCATGGTATAGGAACGCATAGAGGAGGAAGTGCTAAGAGGGTGTGGATATAAGTCCAGATGATGCATGGGAGTAGCAACATGAACCAGGGACGAGGACAGCAGAGAATGGTATAGGAGCGGCATAGAGGCGGAAGTGCTAAGAGGGTGTGCATATAAAACCAGATGATGCAGGGGAGGTAGAAACATGAACCAGGGGCGAGGACAGTAGAGCATGGTATAATAACACATAGAGATGGAAGTGCTAAGAGGGTTTGAATATAAGACCAGATGATGTTGGGGATGTAGAAACATGAACGAGGAAAGGAGAGCATGGTATAGGAACGCATAGAGGGGGAAGTGCTAAGAGGGTGTGAATATAAGACCAGATGATGCAGGGGATGAGGTCAGCAGAGCAAGGTATAGGAACGCAAAGAGGCAGAAGTGCTAAGAGGGTGTGGATATAAGGCCAGATGATGCAGGGGAGGTGGAAACATGAACCAGGGATGGGGACAGCACAGCATGGTATAGGAACGCATAGAGGCGCAAGTGCTAAGAGGGTGTCGAAATAAGACCAGATGATGCAGGGGAATTAGAAACACGAACCAGGGGCGAGGACAGCAGAGCATGGTATAGGGATGAATAGAGGTGGAAGTGCTAAGAGGGTGTGGATATAAGACCAGATGATGCAGGGGAGGTAGAAACATGAACCAGGGACGGGGACAGCACAGCATGGTATAGGAACGCATAGAGGCGCAAGTGCTAAGAGGGTGTCAATATAAGACCAGATGATGCAGGGGAATTAGAAACACGAACCAGGGGCGAGGACAGCAGAGCATGGTATAGGAACGCATAGAGGCGGAAGTGCTAAGACTGTGTGGATATAAGACCAGATGATGCAGGGGAGGTAGAAACATGAACCAGGGACGACATCAGAGCATGGTATAGGAACGCATAGAGGCGGAAGTGCTAAGAGTGTGTGGATATAAGACCAGATGATGCAGGGGTGGTAGAAACATGAACCAGGGGCGAGACAGCACAGCATGCCATAGGAACGGCATAGAGGCGGAAGTGCTAAGAGGGTGTGGATATAAGACCAGATGATGCAGGGGAGGTAGAAACATGAACCAGGGACGAGGACAGGAGAGCATGGTATAGGAACGGCATAGAGACAGAAGTGCTAAGAGTGTGTGGATATAAGACCAGATGATGCAGGGGAGGTAGAAACATAAACCAGGGACGAGGACAGCAGAGCATGGTGTGGATATAAGACCAGATGATGCAGGGGATGAGGACAGCAGAGCATGGTATAGGAACAAAAAGAGGCAGAAGTGCTAAGAGGGTGTGGAAATAAGACCAGATAATGCAGGGGAGGTAGAAACATGAACTGGGAGCGAGGACAACAGAGCATGGTATAGGAACACATAGAGGCGGAAGTGCTCAGAGGGTGTGGATATAAGACCAGATGATGCAGGGGAGGTAGAAACATGAACCAGGGACGACATCAGAGCATGGTATAGGAACGCATAGAGGCGGAAGTGCTAAGAGTGTGTGGATATAAGACCAGATGATGCAGGGGTGGTAGAAACATGAACCAGGGGCGAGGACAGCAGAGCATGCCATAGGAACGGCATAGAGGCGGAAGTGCTAAGAGGGTGTGGATATAAGACCAGATGATGCAGGGGAGGTAGAAACATAAACCAGGGACGAGGACAGGAGAGCATGGTATAGGAACGGCATAGAGACAGAAGTGCTAAGAGTGTGTGGATATAAGACCAGATGATGCAGGGGAGGTAGAAACATAAACCAGGGACGAGGACAGCAGAGCATGGTGTGGATATAAGACCAGATGATGCAGGGGATGAGGACAGCACAGCATGGTATAGGAACGAAAAGAGGCAGAAGTGCTAAGAGGGTGTGGATATAAAACCAGATGATGCAGGGGAGGTAGAAACATGAACTGGGAGCGAGGACAGCAGAGCATGGTATAGGAACACACAGAGGCGGAAGTGCTCAGAGGGTGTGGATATAAGACCAGATGATGCAGGGGAGGTAGAAACATGAAACAGGGACGAGGACAGCAGAGCATGGTATAGGAACGCGGAGAGATGGAAGTGCTAAGAGTGTGTGGATTTAAGACCAGATGATGCAGGGGAGGTAGAAACATGGGACAAGGACAGCAGAGCATGGTATAGGAACAGCATAGAGGCGCAAGTGCTAAGAGGGTGTCGATATAAGACCAGATGATGCAGGGGAATTAGAAACACGAACCTGGGCGAGGACAGCAGAGCATGGTATAGGAACGCATAGAGGCGGAAGTGCTAAGAGTGTGTGGATATAAGACCAGATGATGCAGGGGTGGTAGTAAACATGAACCAGGGATGTGGACATCACGGCATGGTATAGGAACGCATAGCGGCGCAAGTGCTAAGAGGGTGTCGATATAAGACCTGATGATGAAGGGGAATTAGAAACACGAACCAGGGGCGAGGACAGCAGAGCATGGTATAGGAATGAATAGACGTGGAAGTGCTATGAGGGTGCGGATATAAGACCAGATGATGCAGGGGTGGTAGAAACATGAACCAGGGATGGGGACATCACAGCATGGTATAGGAACGCATAGAGGCGCAAGTGCTAAGAGGGTGTCGATATAAGACTAGATGATGTAGGGGAATTAGAAACACAAACCAGGGGCGAGGACAGCAGAGCATGGTATAGGAATGAATAGAGGTGGAAGTGCTAAGAGGGTGTGGATATAAGACCAGATGATGCAGGGTAGGTAGAAACATGAACCAGGGACGACAGCAGAGCATGGTATAGGAACGCATAGAGGTGGAAGGGCTAAGAGTGTGTGGATATAAGACCAGATGATGCAGGGGTGGTAGAAACATGAACCAGGGATGGGGACATCACAGCATGGTATAGGAACACATAGAGGCGCAAGTGCTAAGAGGGTGTCGATATAAGACCAGATGATGAAGGGGAATTAGAAACACGAACCAGGGGCGAGGACAGCAGAGCATGGTATAGGAATGAATAGAGGTGGAAGTGCTAAGAGGGTGTGGATATAAGACCAGATGATGCAGGGGAGGAAGAAACATGAACCTTGGACGAGGACAGGAGAGCATGGAATAGGAACGGAATAGAGACAGAAGTGCTAAGAGGGTGTGGATATAAGACCAGATGATGCAGGGGAGGTAGAAACATGAACCAGGGATGACATCAGAGCATGGTATAGGAACACATAGAGGCGGAAGTGCTAAGAGGGTTGGATATAAGAACAGATGATGCAGAGGAGGTAGAAACATGAAGCAGGGACGAGGACAGCAGAGCATGGTATAGGAACGCATAGATGCAGAAGTGCTAAGAGGATGTGGATATAAGACCAGATGATGCAGGGGATGAGGACAGCAGAGCAAGGTATAGGAACGCAAAGAGGCAGAAGTGCTAAGAGGGTGTGGATATAAGACCAGATGATGCAGGGGAGGTGGAAACATGAACCAGGGACGGGGACAGCGCAGCATGGTATAGGAACGCATAGAGGCGTAAGTGCTAATAGGGTGTGGATATAAGACCAGATGATGCAAGGGAGGTAGAAACATGAACCAGGGACGAGGACAGCAGAGCATGGTACAGGAACGGCATAGAGGCGGAAGTGTTAAGAGGGTGTGCATATAGGACCAGATGATGCAGGGGAGGTAGAAACATGAACCAGGGGCGAGGACAGCAGAGCATGATATAGGAACGCATAGAGGCAAACGTGCTAAGAGGGTGTGGATATAAGACCAGATGATGCAGGGGAGTTAGAAACATGAACCAGGGATGACAGCACAGCATGGTATAGGAACGCATAGAGGCGGAAGTGCTAAGTGGGTGTGGATATAAGTCCAGATGATGCATGGGAGTAGCAACATGAACCAGGAACGAGGACAGCAGAGAATGGTATAGGAGCGGCATAGAGGCGGAAGTGCTAAGAGGGCGTGCATATAAAACCAGATGATGCAGGGGAGGTAGAAACATGAACCAGGGGCGAGGACAGTAGAGCATGGTATAGTAACGCATAGAGATGGAAGTGCTAAGAGGGTTTGAATATAAGACCAGATGATGCTGGGGATGTAGAAACATGAACCTGGGACGAGGAAAGGAGAGCATGGTATAGGAACGCATAGAGAGGGAAGTGCTAAGAGGGTGTGAATATAAGACCAGATGATGCAGGGGATGAGGACAGCAGAGCAAGGTATAGGAACGCAAAGAGGCAGAAGTGCTAAGAGGGTGTGGATATAAGGCCAGATGATGCAGGAGAGGTGGAAACATGAACCAGGGACGGGGACAGCAGAGCATGGTATAGGGATGAATAGAGGTGGAAGTGCTAAGAGGGTGTGGATATAAGACCAGATGATGCAGGGGTGGTAGAAACATGAACCAGGGGCAAGGACAGCAGAGCATGCCATAGGAACGGCATAGAGGCGGAAGTGCTAAGAGGGTGTGGATATAAGACCAGATGATGCAAGGGAGGTAGAAACATGAACCAGGGACGAGGACAGCAGAGCATGGTATAGGAATGGCATAGAGGCGGAAGTGCTAAGAGGGTGTGGATATAAGACCAGATGATGCAGGGGAGATAGAACCATGAACCAGGGACGAGGACAGCAGAGCATTGTATAGGAGTGGCATAGAGGCAGAAGTGCTAGGAGGGTGTGGATATAATACCTGATGATGCAGGGGAGTTAGAAACATGAACCAGGGATGACAGCAGAGCATGGTATTGGAACACATAGAGGCGGAAGTGCTAAGAGGGTGTGGATATAAGAACAAATGATGCAGAGGAGGTAGAAACATGAACCAGGGACGAGGACAGCAGAGCATGGTATAGGAATGCATAGAGGCGCAAGTGCTAAGAGGGTGTCGAAATAAGACCAGATGATGCAGGGGATTTAGAAACATGAACTGGGAGCGAGGACAGCAGATCATGGTATAGGAACACATAGAGGCGGAAGTGCTCAGAGGGTGTGGATATAAGACCAGATGATGTAGAGGAGGTAGAAACATGAAACAGGGACGAGGACAGCAGAGCATGGTATAGGAACGCGTAGAGATGGAAGTGCTAAGAGTGTGTGGATTTAAGACCAGATGATGCAGGGGTGGTAGAAACATGGGACAAGGACAGCAGAGCATGGTATAGGAACAGCATAGAGGCGCAAGTGCTAAGAGGGTGTCGATATAAGACCAGATGATGCAGGGGAATTAGAAACACGAACCAGGGGTGAGGACAGCAGAGCATGGTATAGGAACGCATAGAGGCGGAAGTGCTAAGAGTGTGTGGATATAAGACCAGATGATGCAGGGGTGGTAGAAACATGAACCAGGGGCGAGGACAGCAGAGCATGCCATAGGAACGGCATAGAGGCGGAAGTGCTAAGAGGGTGTGGATATAAGACCAGATGATGCAGGGGAGGTAGAAACATGAACCAGGGATGAGGACAGGAGAGCATGGTATAGGAACGGCATAGAGACAGAAGTACTAAGAGTATGTGGATATAAGACCAGATGATGCAGGGGAGGTAGAAACATAAACCAGGGACGAGGACAGCAGAGCATGGTGTGGATATAAGACCAGATGATGCAGGGGATGAGGACAGCAGAGCATGGTATAGGAACGAAAAGAGGCAGAAGTGCTAAGAGGGTGTGGATATAAGACCAGATGATGCAGGGGAGGTGGAAACATGAACCGGGAGCGAGGACAGCAGAGCATGGTATAGGAACACATAGAGGCGGAAGTGTTAAGAGGGTGTGCATATAGGACCAGATGATGCAGGGGAGGTAGAAACATGAACCAGGGACGGGGACAGCGCAGCATGGTATAGGAACGCATAGAGGCGTAAGTGCTAATAGGGTGTGGATATAAGACCAGATGATGCAAGGGAGGTAGAAACATGAACCAGGGACGAGGACAGCAGAGCATGGTACAGGAACGGCATAGAGGCGGAAGTGTTAAGAGGGTGTGCATATAGGACCAGATGATGCAGGGGAGGTAGAAACATGAACCAGGGGCGAGGACAGCAGAGCATGATATAGGAACGCATAGAGGCAAACGTGCTAAGAGGGTGTGGATATAAGACCAGATGATGCAGGGGAGTTAGAAACATGAACCAGGGATGACAGCACAGCATGGTATAGGAACGCATAGAGGCGGAAGTGCTAAGAGGGTGTGGATATAAGTCCAGATGATGCAGGGGAGTAGAAACATATACCAGGGACGAGGACAGCATAGGATGGTATAGGAGCGGCATAGAGGCGGAAGTGCTAAGAGGGTGTGCATATAAAACCAGATGATGCAGGGGAGGTAGAAACATGAACCAGGGGCGAGGACAGTAGAGCATGGTATAGTAACGCATAGAGATGGAAGTGCTAAGAGGGTCTGAATATAAGACCAGATGATGCTGGGGATGTAGAAACATGAACCAGGGACGAGGAAAGGAGAGCATGGTATAGGAATGAATAGACGTGGAAGTGCTATGAGGGTGCGGATATAAGACCAGATGATGCAGGGGTGGTAGAAACATGAACCAGGGATGGGGACATCACAGCATGGTATAGGAACGCATAGAGGCGCAAGTGCTTAGAGGGTGTCGATATAAGACCAGATGATGAAGGCGAATTAGAAACACGAACCAGGGGCGAGGACAGCAGAGCATGGTATAGGAATGAAAAGAGGTGGAAGTGCTATGAGGGTGCGGATATAAAACCAGATGATGAAGGGGAGGTAGAAACATGAATCAGTGACGACAGCAGAGCATGGTATAGGAACGCATAGAGTCGGAAGGGCTAAGAGTGTGTGGATATAAGACCAGATGATGCAGGGGTGGTAGAAACATGAACCAGGGATGGGGACATCACAGCATGGTATCGGAACACATAGAGGCGCAAGTGCTAAGAGGGTGTCGATATAAGACCAGATGATGAAGGGGAATTAGAAACACGAACCAGGGGCGAGGACAGCAGAGCATGGTATAGGAATGAATAGAGGTGGATGTGCTAAGAGGGTGTGGATATAAGACCAGGTGATGCAGCGGAGGAAGAAACATGAACCTTGGACGAGGACAGGAGAGCATGGTATAGGAATGGAATAGAGACAGAAGTGCTAAGAGTGTGAGAATATAAGACCAGATGATGCAGGAGAGGTAGAAACATGAACCAGGGATGACTACAGCAGAGCATTGTATAGGAGTGGCATAGAGGCAGAAGTGGTAAGAGGGTTTGGATATAAGACCAGATGATGCAGGGGAGGTAGAAACATGAACCAGGGATGACAGCAGAGCATGGTATAGGAACACATAGAGGCGGAAGTGCTAAGAGGGTGTGGATATAAGAACAGACGATGCAGAGGAGGTAGAAACATGAACCAGGGACGAGGACAGCAGAGCATGGTATAGGAACGCATAGATGCAGAAGTGCTAAGAGGGCCTGGATATAAGACCAGATGATGCAGGGGAGGTAGAAACATGAACCAGGGACGACGACAGCAGAGCATGGTATAGGAACGCATAGAGGCGGAAGTGCTCAGAGGGTGTGGATATAAGACCAGATGATGCAGGGGAGGTAGAAACATGAACCAGGTACGAGGACAGCAGAGCATGGTATAGGAACGGCATAGAGGCGGAAGTGCTAAGAGGGTGTGCATATAACACCAGATGATGCAGGGGAGGTAGAAACATGAACCAGGGGCGAGGACAGCAGAGCATGATATAGGAACGCATAGAGGCAAACGTGCTAAGAGTGTGTGGATATAAGACCAGATGATGCAGGGGAGTTACAAACATGAACCAGGGATGACAGCACAGCATGGTATAGGAACGCATAGAGGCGGAAGTGCTAAGAGGGTGTGGATATAAGTCCAGATGATGCAGGGGAGTAGAAACATGAACCAGGGACGAGGACAGCATAGGATGGTATAGGAGCGGCATAGAGGCGGAAGTGCTAAGAGGGTGTGCATATAAAACCAGATGATGCAGGGGAGGTAGAAACATGAACCAGGGGCGAGGACAGTAGAGCATGGTATAGTAACGCATAGAGATGGAAGTGCTAAGAGGGTCTGAATATAAGACCAGATGATGCTGGGGATGTAGAAACATGAACCAGGGACGAGGAAAGGAGAGCATGGTATAGGAATGAATAGACGTGGAAGTGCTATGAGGGTGCGGATATAAGACCAGATGATGCAGGGGAGGTAGAAACATGAACCAGGGATGGGGACATCACAGCATGGTATAGGAACTCATAGAGGCGCAAGTGCTTAAGAGGGTGTCGATATAAGACTAGATGATGTACGGGAATTAGAAACACAAACCAGGGGCGAGGACAGCAGAGCGTGGTATAGGAATGAATAGAGGTGGAAGTGGTAAGAGGGTGTGGATATAAGACCAGATGATGCAGGGGAGGTAGAAACATGAACCAGGGATGACAGCAGAGCATGGTATAGGAACACATAGAGGCGGAAGTGCTAAGAGGGTGTGGATATAAGAACAGATGATGCAGAGGAGGTAGACACATGAAGCAGGGACGAGGACAGCAGAGCATGGTATAGGAACACATAGATGCAGAAGTGCTAAGAGGGTGTGGATATAAGACCAGATGATGCAGGGGATGAGGACAGCAGAGCAAGGTATAGGAACGCAAAGAGGCAGAAGTGCTAAGAGGGTGTGGATATAAGACCAGATGATGCAGGGGAGATGGAAACATGAACCAGGGACGGGGACAGCACAGCATGGTATAGGAACGCCTAGAGGCAGAAGTGCTAAGAGGGTGTGGATATAAGACCAGATGATGCAAGGGAGGTAGAAACATTAACCAGGGACGAGGACAGCAGAGCATGGTACAGGAACGGCATAGAGGCGGAAGTGTTAAGAGGGTGTGCATATAGGACCAGATGATGCAGGGGAGGTAGAAACATGAACCAGGGGCGAGGACAGCAGAGCATGATATAGGAACGCATAGAGGCAAACGTGCTAAGAGGGTGTGGATATAAGACCAGATGATGCAGGGGAGTTAGAAACATGAACCAGGGATAACAGCACAGCATGGTATAGGAACGCATAGAGGCGGAAGTGCTAAGAGGGTGTGGATATAAGTCCAGATGATGCATGGGAGTAGCAACATGAACCAGGGACGAGGACAGCAGAGAATGGTATAGGAGCGGCATAGAGGTGGAAGTGCTAAGAGGGTGTGCATATAAAACCAGATGATGCAGGTGAGGTAGAAACATAAACCAGGGACGAGGACAGGAGAGCATGGTATAGGAACGGCATAGAGACAGAAGTGCTAAGAGTGTGTGGATATAAGACCAGATGATGCAGGGGAGGTAGAAACATAAACCAGGGACGAGGACAATAGAGCATGGTGTGGATATAAGACCAGATGATGCAGGGGATGAGGACAGCACAGCATGGTATAGGAACGAAAAGAGGCAGAAGTGCTAAGAGGGTGTGGATATAAGACCAGATGATGCAGGGGAGGTAGAAACATGAACTGGGAGCGAGGACAGCAGAGCATGGTATAGGAACACACAGAGGCGGAAGTGCTCAGAGGGTGTGGATATAAAACCAGATGATGCAGGGGAGGTAGAAACATGAAACAGGGACGAGGACAGCAGAGCATGGTATAGGAACGCGGAGAGATGGAAGTGCTAAGAGTGCGTGGATTTAAGACCAGATGATGCAGGGGAGGTAGAAACATGGGACAAGGACAGCAGAGCATGGTATAGGAACAGCATAGAGGCGCAAGTGCTAAGAGGGTGTCGATATAAGACCAGATGATGCAGGGGAATTAGAAACACGAACCTGGGGCGAGGACAGTAGAGCATGGTATAGGAACGCAGAGAGGCGGAAGTGCTAAGAGTGTGTGGATATAAGACCAGATGATGCAGGGGTGGTAGAAACATGAACCAGGGATGGGGACATCACAGCATGGTATAGGAACGCATAGAGGCGCAAGTGCTAAGAGGGTGTCGATATATGACCAGATGATGAAGGGGAATTAGAAACACGAACCAGGGGCGAGGACAGCAGAGCATGGTATTGGAATGAATAGACGTGGAAGTGCTATGAGGGTGCGGATATAAGACCAGATGATGCAGGGGTGGTAGAAACATGAACCAGGGATGGGGACATCACAGCATGGTATAGGAACTCATAGAGGCGCAAGTGCTAAGAGGGTGTCGATATAAGACTAGATGATGTAGGGGAATTAGAAACACAAACCAGGGGCGAGGACAGCAGAGCATGGTATAGGAATGAATAGAGGTGGAAGTGCCAAGAGGGTGTGGATATAAGACCAGATGATGCAGGGTAGGTAGAAACATGAACCAGGGACGACAGCAGAGCATGGTATAGGAACGCATAGAGGCGGAAGGGCTAAGAGTGTGTGGATATAAGACCAGATGATGCAGGGGTGGTAGAAACATGAACCAGGGATGGGGACATCACAGCATGGTATAGGAACACATAGAGGCGCAAGTGCTAAGAGGGTGTCGATATAAGACCAGATGATGCAGGGGAATTAGAAACACAAACCAGGGGCGAGGACAGCAGAGCATGGTATAGGAATGAATAGAGGTGGAAGTGCTAAGAGGGTGTGGATATAAGACCAGATGATGCAAGGGAGGAAGAAACATGAACCTTGGACGAGGACAGCAGAGCATGGTATAGGAACACATAGAGGCGGAAGTGCTAAGAGGGTGTGGATATAAGAACAGATGATGCAGAGGAGGTAGAAACATGAAGCAGGGACGAGGACAGCAGAGCATGGTATAGGAACGCATAGATGCAGAAGTGCTAAGAGGGTGTGGATATAAGACCAGATGATGCAGGGGATGAGGACAGCAGAGCAAGGTATAGGAACGCAAAGAGGCAGAAGTGCTAAGAGGGTGTGGATATAAGACCAGATGATGCAGGGGAGGTGGAAAAATGAACCAGGGACGGGGACAGCACAGCATGGTATAGGAACGCATAGAGGCGGAAGTGCTAAGAGGGTGTGGATATAAGACCAGATGATGCAAGGGAGGAAGAAACATTAACCAGGGACGAGTACAGCAGAGCATGGTACAGGAACGGCATAGAGGCGGAAGTGTTAAGAGGGTGTGCATATAGGACCAGATGATGCAGGGGAGGTAGAAACATGAACCAGGGGCGAGGACAGCAGAGCATGATATAGGAACGCATAGAGGCAAACGTGCTAAGAGGGTGTGGATATAAAACCAGATGATGCAGGGGAGTTAGAAACATGAACCAGGGATGACAGCACAGCATGGTATAGGAACGCATAGAGGAGGAAGTGCTAAGAGGGTGTGGATATAAATCCAGATGATGCATGGGAGTAGCAACATGAACCAGGGACGAGGACAGCAGAGAATGGTATAGGAGCGGCATAGAGGCGGAAGTGCTAAGAGGGTGTGCATATAAAACCAGATGATGCAGGGGAGGTAGAAACATGAACCAGGGGCGAGGACAGTAGAGCATGGTATAATAACACATAGAGATGGAAGTGCTAAGAGGGTTTGAATATAAGACCAGATGATGTTGGGGATGTAGAAACATGAACGAGGAAAGGAGAGCATGGTATAGGAACGCATAGAGGGGGAAGTGCTAAGAGGGTGTGAATATAAGACCAGATGATGCAGGGGATGAGGTCAGCAGAGCAAGGTATAGGAACGCAAAGAGGCAGAAGTGCTAAGAGGGTGTGGATATAAGGCCAGATGATGCAGGGGAGGTGGAAACATGAACCAGGGATGGGGACAGCACAGCATGGTATAGGAACGCATAGAGGCGCAAGTGCTAAGAGGGTGTCGAAATAAGACCAGATGATGCAGGGGAATTAGAAACACGAACCAGGGGCGAGGACAGCAGAGCATGGTATAGGGATGAATAGAGGTGGAAGTGCTAAGAGGGTGTGGATATAAGACCAGATGATGCAGGGGAGGTAGAAACATGAACCAGGGACGGGGACAGCACAGCATAGTATAGGAACGCATAGAGGCGCAAGTGCTAAGAGGGTGTCAATATAAGACCAGATGATGCAGGGGAATTAGAAACACGAACCAGGGGCGAGGACAACAGAGCATGGTATAGGAACGCATAGAGGCGGAAGTGCTAAGAGTGTGTGGATATAAGACCAGATGATGCAGGGGTGGTAGAAACATGAACCAGGGGCGAGGACAGCACAGCATGCCATAGGAACGGCATAGAGGCGGAAGTGCTAAGAGGGTGTGGATATAAGACCAGATGATGCAGGGGAGGTAGAAACATGAACCAGGGACGAGGACAGGAGAGTATGGTATAGGAACGACATAGAGACAGAAGTGCTAAGAGTGTGTGGATATAAGACCAGATGATGCAGGGGAGGTAGAAACATAAACCAGGGACGAGGACAGCAGAGCATGGTGTGGATATAAGACCAGATGATGCAGGGGATGAGGACAGCAGAGCATGGTATAGGAACGAAAAGAGGCAGAAGTGCTAAGAGGGTGTGGATATAAGACCAGATGATGCAGGGGAGGTAGAAACATGAACTGGGAGCGAGGACAACAGAGCATGGTATAGGAACACATAGAGGCGGAAGTGCTCAGAGGGTGTGGATATAAGACCAGATGATGCAGGGGAGGTAGAAACATGAACCAGCGACATCAGAGCATGGTATAGGAACGCATAGAGGCGGAAGTGCTAAGAGTGTGTGGATATAAGACCAGATGATGCAGGGGTGGTAGAAACATGAACCAGGGGCGAGGACAGGAGAGCATGCCATAGGAACGGCATAGAGGCGGAAGTGCTAAGAGGGTGTGGATATAAGACCAGATGATGCAGGGGAGGTAGAAACATAAACCAGGGACGAGAACAGGAGAGCATGGTATAGGAACGGCATAGAGACAGAAGTGCTAAGAGTGTGTGGATATAAGACCAGATGATGCAGGGGAGGTAGAAACATAAACCAGGGACGAGGACAGCAGAGCATGGTGTGGATATAAGACCAGATGATGCAGGGGATGAGGACAGCACAGCATGGTATAGGAACGAAAAGAGGCAGAAGTGCTAAGAGGGTGTGGATATAAGACCAGATGATGCAGGGGAGGTAGAAACATGAACTGGGAGCGAGGACAGCAGAGCATGGTATAGGAACACACAGAGGCGGAAGTGCTCAGAGGGTGTGGATATAAGACCAGATGATGCAGGGGAGGTAGAAACATGAAACAGGGACGAGGACAGCAGAACATGGTATAGGAACAGCATAGAGGCGCAAGTGCTAAGAGGGTGTCGATATAAGACCAGATGATGCAGGGGAATTAGAAACACGAACCTGGGGCGAGGACAGCAGAGCATGGTATAGGAACGCATAGAGGCGGAAGTGCTAAGAGTGTGTGGATATAAGACCAGATGATGCAGGGGTGGTAGAAACATGAACCAGGGATGGGGACATCACAGCATGGTATAGGAACACATAGAGGCGCAAGTGCTAAGAGGGTGTCGATATAAGACCAGATGATGAAGGGGAATTAGAAACACGAACCAGGGGCGAGGACAGCAGAGCATGGTATAGGAATGAATAGAGGTGGAAGTGCTAAGAGGGTGTGGATATAAGACCAGATGATGCAGGGGAGGAAGAAACATGAACCTTGGACGAGGACAGGAGAGCGTGGAATAGGAACGGAATAGAGACAGAAGTGCTAAGAGGGTGTGGATATAAGACCAAATGATGCAGGGGAGGTAGAAACATGAACCAGGGATGACATCAGAGCATGGTATAGGAACACATAGAGGCGGAAGTGCTAAGAGGGTTGGATATAAGAACAGATGATGCAGAGGAGGTAGAAACATGAAGCAGGGACGAGGACAGCAGAGCATGGTATAGGAACGCATAGATGCAGAAGTGCTAAGAGGATGTGGATATAAGACCAGATGATGCAGGGGATGAGGACAGCAGAGCAAGGTATAGGAACGCAAAGAGGCAGAAGTGCTAAGAGGGTGTGGATATAAGACCAGATGATGCAGGGGAGGTGGAAACATGAACCAGGGACGGGGACAGCGCAGCATGGTATAGGAACGCATAGAGGCGTAAGTGCTAATAGGGTGTGGATATAAGACCAGATGATGCAGGGGAGGTAGAAACATGAACTGGGAGCGAGGACAGCAGAGCATGGTATAGGAACACACAGAGGCGGAAGTGCTCAGAGGGTGTGGATATAAGACCAGATGATGCAGGGGAGGTAGAAACATGAAACAGGGACGAGGACAGCAGAGCATGGTATAGGACCGCGGAGAGATGGAAGTGCTAAGAGTGTGTGGATTTAAGACCAGATGATGCAGGGGAGGTAGAAACATGGGACAAGGACAGCAGAGCATGGTATAGGAACAGCATAGAGGCGCAAGTGCTAAGAGGGTGTCGATATAAGACCAGATGATGCAGGGGAATTAGAAACACGAACCTGGGCGAGGACAGCAGAGCATGGTATAGGAACGCATAGAGGCGGAAGTGCTAAGAGTGTGTGGATATAAGACCAGATGATGCAGGGGTGGTAGTAAACATGAACCAGGGATGTGGACATCACGGCATGGTATAGGAACGCATAGCGGCGCAAGTGCTAAGAGGGTGTCGATATAAGACCTGATGATGAAGGGGAATTAGAAACACGAACCAGGGGCGAGGACAGCAGAGCATGGTATAGGAATGAATAGACGTGGAAGTGCTATGAGGGTGCGGATATAAGACCAGATGATGCAGGGGTGGTAGAAACATGAACCAGGGATGGGGACATCACAGCATGGTATAGGAACGCATAGAGGCGCAAGTGCTAAGAGGGTGTCGATATAAGACTAGATGATGTAGGGGAATTAGAAACACAAACCAGGGGCGAGGACAGCAGAGCATGGTATAGGAATGAATAGAGGTGGAAGTGCTAAGAGGGTGTGGATATAAGACCAGATGATGCAGGGTAGGTAGAAACATGAACCAGGGACGACAGCAGAGCATGGTATAGGAACGCATAGAGGTGGAAGGGCTAAGAGTGTGTGGATATAAGACCAGATGATGCAGGGGTGGTAGAAACATGAACCAGGGATGGGGACATCACAGCATGGTATAGGAACACATAGAGGCGCAAGTGCTAAGAGGGTGTCGATATAAGACCAGATGATGAAGGGGAATTAGAAACACGAACCAGGGGCGAGGACAGCAGAGCATGGTATAGGAATGAATAGAGGTTGAAGTGCTAAGAGGGTGTGGATATAAGACCAGATGATGCAGGGGAGGAAGAAACATGAACCTTGGACGAGGACAGGAGAGCATGGAATAGGAACGGAATAGAGACAGAAGTGCTAAGAGGGTGTGGATATAAGACCAGATGATGCAGGGGAGGTAGAAACATGAACCAGGGATGACATCAGAGCATGGTATAGGAACACATAGAGGCGGAAGTGCTAAGAGGGTTGGATATAAGAACAGATGATGCAGAGGAGGTAGAAACATGAAGCAGGGACGAGGACAGCAGAGCATGGTATAGGAACGCATAGAGGCGGAAGTGCTAAGAGGATGTGGATATAAGACCAGATGATGCAGGGGATGAGGACAGCAGAGCAAGGTATAGGAACGCAAAGAGGCAGAAGTGCTAAGAGGGTGTGGATATAAGACCAGATGATGCAGGGGAGGTGGAAACATGAACCAGGGACGGGGACAGCGCAGCATGGTATAGGAACGCATAGAGGCGTAAGTGCTAATAGGGTGTGGATATAAGACCAGATGATGCAAGGGAGGTAGAAACATGAACCAGGGACGAGGACAGCAGAGCATGGTACAGGAACGGCATAGAGGCGGAAGTGTTAAGAGGGTGTGCATATAGGACCAGATGATGCAGGGGAGGTAGAAACATGAACCAGGGGCGAGGACAGCAGAGCATGATATAGGAACTCATAGAGGCAAACGTGCTAAGAGGGTGTGGATATAAGACCAGATGATGCAGGGGAGTTAGAAACATGAACCAGGGATGACAGCACAGCATGGTATAGGAACGCATAGAGGCGGAAGTGCTAAGTGGGTGTGGATATAAGTCCAGATGATGCATGGGAGTAGCAACATGAACCAGGAACGAGGACAGCAGAGAATGGTATAGGAGCGGCATAGAGGCGGAAGTGCTAAGAGGGCGTGCATATAAAACCAGATGATGCAGGGGAGGTAGAAACATGAACCAGGGGCGAGGACAGTAGAGCATGGTATAGTAACGCATAGAGATGGAAGTGCTAAGAGGGTTTGAATATAAGACCAGATGATGCTGGGGATGTAGAAACATGAACCTGGGACGAGGAAAGGAGAGCATGGTATAGGAACGCATAGAGGGGGAAGTGCTAAGAGGGTGTGAATATAAGACCAGATGATGCAGGGGATGAGGACAGCAGAGCAAGGTATAGGAACGCAAAGAGGCAGAAGTGCTAAGAGGGTGTGGATATAAGGCCAGATGATGCAGGAGAGGTGGAAACATGAACCAGGGACGGGGACAGCAGAGCATGGTATAGGGATGAATAGAGGTGGAAGTGCTAAGAGGGTGTGGATATAAGACCAGATGATGCAGGGGTGGTAGAAACATGAACCAGGGGCAAGGACAGCAGAGCATGCCATAGGAACGGCATAGAGGCGGAAGTGCTAAGAGGGTGTGGATATAAGACCAGATGATGCAAGGGAGGTAGAAACATGAACCAGGGACGAGGACAGCAGAGCATGGTATAGGAATGGCATAGAGGCGGAAGTGCTAAGAGGGTGTGGATATAAGACCAGATGATGCAGGGGAGATAGAACCATGAACCAGGGATGACAGCAGAGCATGGTATTGGAACACATAGAGGCGGAAGTGCTAAGAGGGTGTGGATATAAGAACAGATGATGCAGAGGAGGTAGAAACATGAACCAGGGACGAGGACAGCAGAGCATGGTATAGGAATGCATAGAGGCGCAAGTGCTAAGAGGGTGTCGAAATAAGACCAGATGATGCAGGGGATTTAGAAACATGAACTGGGAGCGAGGACAGCAGAGCATGGTATAGGAACACATAGAGGCGGAAGTGCTCAGAGGGTGTGGATATAAGACCAGATGATGTAGAGGAGGTAGAAACATGAAACAGGGACGAGGACAGCAGAGCATGGTATAGGAACGCGTAGACATGGAAGTGCTAAGAGTGTGTGGATTTAAGACCAGATGATGCAGGGGTGGTAGAAACATGGGACAAGGACAGCAGAGCATGGTATAGGAACAGCATAGAGGCGCAAGTGCTAAGAGGGTGTCGATATAAGACCAGATGATGCAGGGGAATTAGAAACACGAACCAGGGGTGAGGACAGCAGAGCATGGTATAGGAACGCATAGAGGCGGAAGTGCTAAGAGTGTGTGGATATAAGACCAGATGATGCAGGGGTGGTAGAAACATGAACCAGGGGCGAGGACAGCAGAGCATGCCATAGGAACGGCATAGAGGCGGAAGTGCTAAGAGGGTGTGGATATAAGACCAGATGATGCAGGGGAGGTAGAAACATGAACCAGGGACGAGGACAGGAGAGCATGGTATAGGAACGGCATAGAGACAGAAGTACTAAGAGTATGTGGATATAAGACCAGATGATGCAGGGGAAGTAGAAACATAAACCAGGGACGAGGACAGCAGAGCATGGTGTGGATATAAGACCAGATGATGCAGGGGATGAGGACAGCAGAGCATGGTATAGGAACGAAAAGAGGCAGAAGTGCTAAGAGGGTGTGGATATAAGACCAGATGATGCAGGGGAGGTGGAAACATGAACCGGGAGCGAGGACAGCAGAGCATGGTATAGGAACACATAGAGGCGGAAGTGTTAAGAGGGTGTGCATATAGGACCAGATGATGCAGGGGAGGTAGAAACATGAACCAGGGACGGGGACAGCGCAGCATGGTATAGGAACGCATAGAGGCGTAAGTGCTAATAGGGTGTGGATATAAGACCAGATGATGCAAGGGAGGTAGAAACATGAACCAGGGACGAGGACAGCAGAGCATGGTACAGGAACGGCATAGAGGCGGAAGTGTTAAGAGGGTGTGCATATAGGACCAGATGATGCAGGGGAGGTAGAAACATGAACCAGGGGCGAGGACAGCAGAGCATGATATAGGAACGCATAGAGGCAAACGTGCTAAGAGGGTGTGGATATAAGACCAGATGATGCAGGGGAGTTAGAAACATGAACCAGGGATGACAGCACAGCATGGTATAGGAACGCATAGAGGCGGAAGTGCTAAGAGGGTGTGGATATAAGTCCAGATGATGCAGGGGAGTAGAAACATATACCAGGGACGAGGACAGCATAGGATGGTATAGGAGCGGCATAGAGGCGGAAGTGCTAAGAGGGTGTGCATATAAAACCAGATGATGCAGGGGAGGTAGAAACATGAACCAGGGGCGAGGACAGTAGAGCATGGTATAGTAACGCATAGAGATGGAAGTGCTAAGAGGGTCTGAATATAAGACCAGATGATGCTGGGGATGTAGAAACATGAACCAGGGACGAGGAAAGGAGAGCATGGTATAGGAATGAATAGACGTGGAAGTGCTATGAGGGTGCGGATATAAGACCAGATGATGCAGGGGTGGTAGAAACATGAACCAGGGATGGGGACATCACAGCATGGTATAGGAACGCATAGAGGCGCAAGTGCTTAGAGGGTGTCGATATAAGACCAGATGATGAAGGCGAATTAGAAACACGAACCAGGGGCGAGGACAGCAGAGCATGGTATAGGAATGAAAAGAGGTGGAAGTGCTATGAGGGTGCGGATATAAAACCAGATGATGAAGGGGAGGTAGAAACATGAATCAGTGACGACAGCAGAGCATGGTATAGGAACGCATAGAGGCGGAAGGGCTAAGAGTGTGTGGATATAAGACCAGATGATGCAGGGGTGGTAGAAACATGAACCAGGGATGGGGACATCACAGCATGGTATCGGAACACATAGAGGCGCAAGTGCTAAGAGGGTGTCGATATAAGACCAGATGATGAAGGGGAATTAGAAACACGAACCAGGGGCGAGGACAGCAGAGCATGGTATAGGAATGAATAGAGGTGGATGTGCTAAGAGGGTGTGGATATAAGACCAGGTGATGCAGCGGAGGAAGAAACATGAACCTTGGACGAGGACAGGAGAGCATGGTATAGGAATGGAATAGAGACAGAAGTGCTAAGAGTGTGAGAATATAAGACCAGATGATGCAGGAGAGGTAGAAACATGAACCAGGGATGACGACAGCAGAGCATTGTATAGGAGTGGCATAGAGGCAGAAGTGGTAAGAGGGTTTGGATATAAGACCAGATGATGCAGGGGAGGTAGAAACATGAACCAGGGATGACAGCAGAGCATGGTATAGGAACACATAGAGGCGGAAGTGCTAAGAGGGTGTGGATATAAGAACAGACGATGCAGAGGAGGTAGAAACATGAACCAGGGACGAGGACAGCAGAGCATGGTATAGGAACGCATAGATGCAGAAGTGCTAAGAGGGCCTGGATATAAGACCAGATGATGCAGGGGAGGTAGAAACATGAACCAGGGACGACGACAGCAGAGCATGGTATAGGAACGCATAGAGGCGGAAGTGCTCAGAGGGTGTGGATATAAGACCAGATGATGCAGGGGAGGTAGAAACATGAACCAGGTACGAGGACAGCAGAGCATGGTATAGGAACGGCATAGAGGCGGAAGTGCTAAGAGGGTGTGCATATAACACCAGATGATGCAGGGGAGGTAGAAACATGAACCAGGGGCGAGGACAGCAGAGCATGATATAGGAACGCATAGAGGCAAACGTGCTAAGAGTGTGTGGATATAAGACCAGATGATGCAGGGGAGTTAGAAACATGAACCAGGGATGACAGCACAGCATGGTATAGGAACTCATAGAGGCGGAAGTGCTAAGAGGGTGTGGATATAAGTCCAGATGATGCAGGGGAGTAGAAACATGAACCAGGGACGAGGACAGCATAGGATGGTATAGGAGCGGCATAGAGGCGGAAGTGCTAAGAGGGTGTGCATATAAAACCAGATGATGCAGGGGAGGTAGAAACATGAACCAGGGGCGAGGACAGTAGAGCATGGTATAGTAACGCATAGAGATGGAAGTGCTAAGAGGGTCTGAATATAAGACCAGATGATGCTGGGGATGTAGAAACATGAACCAGGGACGAGGAAAGGAGAGCATGGTATAGGAATGAATAGACGTGGAAGTGCTATGAGGGTGCGGATATAAGACCAGATGATGCAGGGGAGGTAGAAACATGAACCAGGGATGGGGACATCACAGCATGGTATAGGAACTCATAGAGGCGCAAGTGCTTAAGAGGGTGTCGATATAAGACTAGATGATGTACGGGAATTAGAAACACAAACCAGGGGCGAGGACAGCAGAGCGTGGTATAGGAATGAATAGAGGTGGAAGTGGTAAGAGGGTGTGGATATAAGACCAGATGATGCAGGGGAGGTAGAAACATGAACCAGGGATGACAGCAGAGCATGGTATAGGAACACATAGAGGCGGAAGTGCTAAGAGGGTGTGGATATAAGAACAGATGATGCAGAGGAGGTAGACACATGAAGCAGGGACGAGGACAGCAGAGCATGGTATAGGAACACATAGATGCAGAAGTGCTAAGAGGGTGTGGATATAAGACCAGATGATGCAGGGGATGAGGACAGCAGAGCAAGGTATAGGAACGCAAAGAGGCAGAAGTGCTAAGAGGGTGTGGATATAAGACCAGATGATGCAGGGGAGATGGAAACATGAACCAGGGACGGGGACAGCACAGCATGGTATAGGAACGCCTAGAGGCAGAAGTGCTAAGAGGGTGTGGATATAAGAACAGATGATGCAAGGGAGGTAGAAACATTAACCAGGGACGAGGACAGCAGAGCATGGTACAGGAACGGCATAGAGGCGGAAGTGTTAAGAGGGTGTGCATATAGGACCAGATGATGCAGGGGAGGTAGAAACATGAACCAGGGGCGAGGACAGCAGAGCATGATATAGGAACGCATAGAGGCAAACGTGCTAAGAGGGTGTGGATATAAGACCAGATGATGCAGGGGAGTTAGAAACATGAACCAGGGATAACAGCACAGCATGGTATAGGAACGCATAGAGGCGGAAGTGCTAAGAGGGTGTGGATATAAGTCCAGATGATGCATGGGAGTAGCAACATGAACCAGGGACGAGGACAGCAGAGAATGGTATAGGAGCGGCATAGAGGTGGAAGTGCTAAGAGGGTGTGCATATAAAACCAGATGATGCAGGTGAGGTAGAAACATAAACCAGGGACGAGGACAGGAGAGCATGGTATAGGAACGGCATAGAGACAGAAGTGCTAAGAGTGTGTGGATATAAGACCAGATGATGCAGGGGAGGTAGAAACATAAACCAGGGACGAGGACAATAGAGCATGGTGTGGATATAAGACCAGATGATGCAGGGGATGAGGACAGCACAGCATGGTATAGGAACGAAAAGAGGCAGAAGTGCTAAGAGGGTGTGGATATAAGACCAGATGATGCAGGGGAGGTAGAAACATGAACTGGGAGCGAGGACAGCAGAGCATGGTATAGGAACACACAGAGGCGGAAGTGCTCAGAGGGTGTGGATATAAAACCAGATGATGCAGGGGAGGTAGAAACATGAAACAGGGACGAGGACAGCAGAGCATGGTATAGGAACGCGGAGAGATGGAAGTGCTAAGAGTGCGTGGATTTAAGACCAGATGATGCAGGGGAGGTAGAAACATGGGACAAGGACAGCAGAGCATGGTATAGGAACAGCATAGAGGCGCAAGTGCTAAGAGGGTGTCGATATAAGACCAGATGATGCAGGGGAATTAGAAACACGAACCTGGGGCGAGGACAGTAGAGCATGGTATAGGAACGCAGAGAGGCGGAAGTGCTAAGAGTGTGTGGATATAAGACCAGATGATGCAGGGGTGGTAGAAACATGAACCAGGGATGGGGACATCACAGCATGGTATAGGAACGCATAGAGGCGCAAGTGCTAAGAGGGTGTCGATATAAGACCAGATGATGAAGGGGAATTAGAAACACGAACCAGGGGCGAGGACAGCAGAGCATGGTATTGGAATGAATAGACGTGGAAGTGCTATGAGGGTGCGGATATAAGACCAGATGATGCAGGGGTGGTAGAAACATGAACCAGGGATGGGGACATCACAGCATGGTATAGGAACTCATAGAGGCGCAAGTGCTAAGAGGGTGTCGATATAAGACTAGATGATGTAGGGGAATTAGAAACACAAACCAGGGGCGAGGACAGCAGAGCATGGTATAGGAATGAATAGAGGTGGAAGTGCCAAGAGGGTGTGGATATAAGACCAGATGATGCAGGGTAGGTAGAAACATGAACCAGGGACGACAGCAGAGCATGGTATAGGAACGCATAGAGGCGGAAGGGCTAAGAGTGTGTGGATATAAGACCAGATGATGCAGGGGTGGTAGAAACATGAACCAGGGATGGGGACATCACAGCATGGTATAGGAACACATAGAGGCGCAAGTGCTAAGAGGGTGTCGATATAAGACCAGATGATGCAGGGGAATTAGAAACACAAACCAGGGACGAGGACAGCAGAGCATGGTATAGGAATGAATAGAGGTGGAAGTGCTAAGAGGGTGTGGATATAAGACCAGATGATGCAGGGGAGGAAGAAACATGAACCTTGGACGAGGACAGCAGAGCATGGTATAGGAACACATAGAGGCGGAAGTGCTAAGAGGGTGTGGATATAAGAACAGATGATGCAGAGGAGGTAGAAACATGAAGCAGGGACGAGGACAGCAGAGCATGGTATAGGAACGCATAGATGCAGAAGTGCTAAGAGGGTGTGGATATAAGACCAGATGATGCAGGGGATGAGGACAGCAGAGCAAGGTATAGGAACGCAAAGAGGCAGAAGTGCTAAGAGGGTGTGGATATAAGACCAGATGATGCAGGGGAGGTGGAAAAATGAACCAGGGACGGGGACAGCACAGCATGGTATAGGAACGCATAGAGGCGGAAGTGCTAATAGGGTGTGGATATAAGACCAGATGATGCAAGGGAGGTAGAAACATTAACCAGGGACGAGTACAGCAGAGCATGGTACAGGAACGGCATAGAGGCGGAAGTGTTAAGAGGGTGTGCATATAGGACCAGATGATGCAGGGGAGGTAGAAACATGAACCAGGGGCGAGGACAGCAGAGCATGATATAGGAACGCATAGAGGCAAACGTGCTAAGAGGGTGTGGATATAAAACCAGATGATGCAGGGGAGTTAGAAACATGAACCAGGGATGACAGCACAGCATGGTATAGGAACGCATAGAGGAGGAAGTGCTAAGAGGGTGTGGATATAAGTCCAGATGATGCATGGGAGTAGCAACATGAACCAGGGACGAGGACAGCAGAGAATGGTATAGGAGCGGCATAGAGGCGGAAGTGCTAAGAGGGTGTGCATATAAAACCAGATGATGCAGGGGAGGTAGAAACATGAACCAGGGGCGAGGACAGTAGAGCATGGTATAATAACACATAGAGATGGAAGTGCTAAGAGGGTTTGAATATAAGACCAGATGATGTTGGGGATGTAGAAACATGAACGAGGAAAGGAGAGCATGGTATAGGAACGCATAGAGGGGGAAGTGCTAAGAGGGTGTGAATATAAGACCAGATGATGCAGGGGATGAGGTCAGCAGAGCAAGGTATAGGAACGCAAAGAGGCAGAAGTGCTAAGAGGGTGTGGATATAAGGCCAGATGATGCAGGGGAGGTGGAAACATGAACCAGGGATGGGGACAGCACAGCATGGTATAGGAACGCATAGAGGCGCAAGTGCTAAGAGGGTGTCGAAATAAGACCAGATGATGCAGGGGAATTAGAAACACGAACCAGGGGCGAGGACAGCAGAGCATGGTATAGGGATGAATAGAGGTGGAAGTGCTAAGAGGGTGTGGATATAAGACCAGATGATGCAGGGGAGGTAGAAACATGAACCAGGGACGGGGACAGCACAGCATAGTATAGGAACGCATAGAGGCGCAAGTGCTAAGAGGGTGTCAATATAAGACCAGATGATGCAGGGGAATTAGAAACACGAACCAGGGGCGAGGACAACAGAGCATGGTATAGGAACGCATAGAGGCGGAAGTGCTAAGAGTGTGTGGATATAAGACCAGATGATGCAGGGGTGGTAGAAACATGAACCAGGGGCGAGGACAGCACAGCATGCCATAGGAACGGCATAGAGGCGGAAGTGCTAAGAGGGTGTGGATATAAGACCAGATGATGCAGGGGAGGTAGAAACATGAACCAGGGACGAGGACAGGAGAGTATGGTATAGGAACGACATAGAGACAGAAGTGCTAAGAGTGTGTGGATATAAGACCAGATGATGCAGGGGAGGTAGAAACATAAACCAGGGACGAGGACAGCAGAGCATGGTGTGGATATAAGACCAGATGATGCAGGGGATGAGGACAGCAGAGCATGGTATAGGAACGAAAAGAGGCAGAAGTGCTAAGAGGGTGTGGATATAAGACCAGATGATGCAGGGGAGGTAGAAACATGAACTGGGAGCGAGGACAACAGAGCATGGTATAGGAACACATAGAGGCGGAAGTGCTCAGAGGGTGTGGATATAAGACCAGATGATGCAGGGGAGGTAGAAACATGAACCAGCGACATCAGAGCATGGTATAGGAACGCATAGAGGCGGAAGTGCTAAGAGTGTGTGGATATAAGACCAGATGATGCAGGGGTGGTAGAAACATGAACCAGGGGCGAGGACAGCAGAGCATGCCATAGGAACGGCATAGAGGCGGAAGTGCTAAGAGGGTGTGGATATAAGACCAGATGATGCAGGGGAGGTAGAAACATAAACCAGGGACGAGAACAGGAGAGCATGGTATAGGAACGGCATAGAGACAGAAGTGCTAAGAGTGTGTGGATATAAGACCAGATGATGCAGGGGAGGTAGAAACATAAACCAGGGACGAGGACAGCAGAGCATGGTGTGGATATAAGACCAGATGATGCAGGGGATGAGGACAGCACAGCATGGTATAGGAACGAAAAGAGGCAGAAGTGCTAAGAGGGTGTGGATATAAGACCAGATGATGCAGGGGAGGTAGAAACATGAACTGGGAGCGAGGACAGCAGAGCATGGTATAGGAACACACAGAGGCGGAAGTGCTCAGAGGGTGTGGATATAAGACCAGATGATGCAGGGGAGGTAGAAACATGAAACAGGGACGAGGACAGCAGAACATGGTATAGGAACGCGGAGAGATGGAAGTGCTAAGAGTGTGTGGATTTAAGACCAGATGATGCAGGGGAGGTAGAAACATGGGACAAGGACAGCAGAGCATGGTATAGGAACAGCATAGAGGCGCAAGTGCTAAGAGGGTGTCGATATAAGACCAGATGATGCAGGGGAATTAGAAACACGAACCTGGGGCGAGGACAGCAGAGCATGGTATAGGAACGCATAGAGGCGGAAGTGCTAAGAGTGTGTGGATATAAGACCAGATGATGCAGGGGTGGTAGAAACATGAACCAGGGATGGGGACATCACAGCATGGTATAGGAACGCATAGAGGTGCAAGTGCTAAGAGGGTGTCGATATAAGACCAGATGATGAAGGGGAATTAGAAACACGAACCAGGGGCGAGCACAGCAGAGCATGGTATAGGAATGAATAGATGTGGAAGTACTATGAGGGTGCGGATATAATACCAGATGATGCAGGGGTGGTAGAAACATGAACCAGGGATGGGGACATCACAGCATGGTATAGGAACGCATAGAGGCGCAAGTGCTAAGAGGGTGTCGATATAAGACTAGATGATGTAGGGGAATTAGAAACACAAACCAGGGGCGAGGACAGCAGAGCATGGTATAGGAATGAATAGAGGTGGAAGTGCTAAGAGGGTGTGGGTATAAGACCAGATGATGCAGGGTAGGTAGAAACATGAAGCAGGGACGACAGCAGAGCATGGTATAGGAACGCATAGAGGTGGAAGGGCTAAGAGTGTGTGGATATAAGACCAGATGATGCAGGGGTGGTAGAAACATGAACCAGGGATGGGGACATCACAGCATGGTATAGGAACACATAGAGGCGCAAGTGCTAAGAGGGTGTCGATATAAGACCAGATGATGAAGGGGAATTAGAAACACAAACCAGGGGCGAGGACAGCAGAGCATGGTATAGGAATGAATAGAGGTGGAAGTGCTAAGAGGGTGTGGATATAAGACCAGATGATGCAGGGGAGGAAGAAACATGAACCTTGGACGAGGACAGGAGAGCATGGAATAGGAACGGAATAGAGACAGAAGTGCTAAGAGGGTGTGGATGTAAGACCAGATGATGCAGGGGAGGTAGAAACATGAACCAGGGATGACATCAGAGCATGGTATAGGAACACATAGAGGCAGAAGTGCTAAGAGGGTGTGGATATAAGAACAGATGATGCAGAGGAGGTAGAAACATGAAGCAGGGACGAGGACAGCAGAGCATGGTATAGGAACGCATAGATGCAGAAGTGCTAAGAGGGTGTGGATATAAGACCAGATGATGCAGGGGATGAGGACAGCAGAGCAAGGTATAGGAACGCAAAGAGGCAGAAGTGCTAAGAGGGTGTGGATATAAGACCAGATTATGCAGGTGAGGTGGAAACATGAACCAGGGACGGGGACAGCACAGCATGGTATAGGAACGCATAGAGGCGGAAGTGCTAATAGGGTGTGGATATAAGACCAGATGATGCAAGGGAGGTAGAAACATGAACCAAGGACGAGGACAGCAGAGCATGGTACAGGAACGGCATAGAGGCGGAAGTGTTAAGAGGGTGTGCATATAGGACCAGATGATGCAGGGGAGGTAGAAACATGAACCGGGGCGAGGACAGCAGAGCATGGTACAGGAACGGCATAGAGGCGGAAGTGTTACGAGGGTGTGCATATAGGACCTGATGATGCAGGGGAGGTAGAAACATGAACCGGGGCGAGGACAGCAGAGCATGATATAGGAACGCATGGAGGCAAACGTGCTAAGAGGATGTGGATATAAGACCAGATGATGCAGGGGAGTTAGAAACATGAACCAGGGATGACAGCACAGCATGGTAAAGGAACGCATAGAGGCGGAAGTGCTAAGAGGGTGTGGATATAAGTCCAGATGATGCATGGGAGTAGCAACATGAACCAGGGACGAGGACAGCAGAGAATGGTATAGGAGCGGCATAGAGGCGGAAGTGCTAAGAGGGCGTGCATATAAAACCAGATGATGCAGGGGAGGTAGAAACATGAACCAAGGGCGAGGACAGTAGAGCATGGTATAGTAACGCATAGAGATGGAAGTGCTAAGAGGGTTTGAATATAAGACCAGATGATGCTGGGGATGTAGAAACATGAACCTGGGACGAGGAAAGCAGAGCATGGTATAGGAACGCATAGAGGGGGAAGTGCTAAAAGGGTGTGAATATAAGACCAGATGATGCAGGGGATGAGGACAGCAGAGCAAGGTATAGGAACGCAAAGAGGCAGAAGTGCTAAGAGGGTGTGGATATAAGGCCAGATGATGCAGGGGAGGTGGAAACATGAACCAGGGACGAGGACAGCACAGCATGGTATAGGAACGCATAGAGGCGCAAGTGCTAAGAGGGTGTCGAAATAAGACCAGATGATGCAGGGGAATTAGAAACACGAACCAGGGGCGAGGACAGCAGAGCATGGTATAGGGATGAATAGAGGTGGAAGTGCTAAGAGGGTGTGGATATAAGACCAGATGATGCAGGGGTGGTAGAAACATGAACCAGGGGCAAGGACAGCGAGTATGCCATAGGAACGGCATAGAGGCGGAAGTGCTAAGAGGGTGTGGATATAAGACCAGATGATGCAAGGGAGGTAGAAACATGAACCAGGGACGAGGACAGCAGAGCATGGTATAGGAATGGCATAGAGGCGGAAGTGCTAAGAGGGTGTGGATATAAGACCAGATGATGCAGGGGAGATAGAACCATGAACCAGGGATGAGGACAGCAGAGCATTGTATAGGAGTGGCATAGAGGCAGAAGTGCTAGGAGGGTGTGGATATAAGACCAGATGATGCAGGGGAGTTAGAAACATGAACCAGGGGTGACAGCAGAGCATGGTATTGGAACACATAGAGGCGGAAGTGCTAAGAGGGTGTGGATATAAGAACAGATGATGCAGAGGAGGCAGAAACATGAACCAGGGACGAGGACAGCAGAGCATGGTATAGGAACGCATAGAGGCGCAAGTGCTAAGAGGGTGTCGAAATAAGACCAGATGATGCAGGGGAGGTAGAAACATGAACTGGGAGCGAGGACAGCAGAGCATGGTATAGGAACACATAGAGGCGGAAGTGCTCAGAGGGTGTGGATATAAGACCAGATGATGTAGAGGAGGTAGAAACATGAAACAGGGACGAGGACAGCAGAGCATGGTATAGGAACGCGTAGAGATGGAAGTGCTAAGAGTGTGTGGATTTAAGACCAGATGATGCAGGGGTGGTAGAAACATGGGACAAGGACAGCAGAGCATGGTATAGGAACAGCATAGAGGCGCAAGTGCTAAGAGGGTGTCGATATAAGACCAGATGATGCAGAGGAATTAGAAACACGAACCAGGGGCGAGGACAGCAGAGCATGGTATAGGAACGCATAGAGGCGGAAGTGCTAAGAGTGTGTGGCTATAAGACCAGATGATGCAGGGGTGGTAGAAACATGAACCAGGGGCGAGGACAGCAGAGCATGCCATAGGAACGGCATAGAGGCGGAAGTGCTAAGAGGGTGTGGATATAAGACCAGATGATGCAGGGGAGGTAGAAACATGAACCAGGGACGAGGACAGGAGAGCATGGTATAGGAACGGCATAGAGACAGAAGTACTAAGAGTATGTGGATATAAGACCAGATGATGCAGGGGAGGTAGAAACATAAACCAGGGACGAGGACAGCAGAGCATGGTGTGGATATAAGACCAGATGATGCAGGGGATGAGGACAGCAGAGCATGGTATAGGAACGAAAAGAGGCAGAAGTGCTAAGAGGGTGTGGATATAAGACCAGATGATGCAGGGGAGGTGGAAACATGAACCGGGAGCGGGGACAGCAGAGCATGGTATAGGAACACATAGAGGCGGAAGTGCTCAGAGGGTGTGGATATAAGACCAGATGATGCAGGGGAGGTAGAAACATGAAATAGGGACGAGGACAGCAGAGCATGGTATAGGAACGCGTAGAGATGGAAGTGCTAAGAGTGTGTGGATTTAAGACCAGATGATGCAGGGGAGGTAGAAACATGGGACAAGGACAGCAGAGCATGGTATAGGAACAGCATAGAGGCGCAAGTGCTAAGAGGGTGTCGATATAAGACAAGATGATGCAGGGGAATTAGAAACACGAACCAGGGGCGAGGACAGCAGAGCATGGTATAGGAATGAATAGAGGTGGAAGTGCTAAGAGGGTGTGGATATAAGACCAGATGATGCAGGGGAGGTAGAAACATGAACCAGGGACGACAGCAGAGCATGGTATAGGAACGCATAGAGGCGGAAGGGCTAAGAGTGTGTGGATATAAGACCAGATGATGCAGGGGTGGTAGAAACATGAACCAGGGATGGGGACATCACAGCATGGTATAGGAACGCATAGAGGCGCAAGTGCTTAGAGGGTGTCGATATAAGACCAGATGATGAAGGCGAATTAGAAACACGAACCAGGGGCGAGGACAGCAGAGCATGGTATAGGAATGAAAAGAGGTGGAAGTGCTATGAGGGTGCGGATATAAGACCAGATGATGAAGGGGAGGTAGAAACATGAACCAGTGACGACAGCAGAGCATGGTATAGGAACGCATAGAGGCGGAAGGGCTAAGAGTGTGTGGATATAAGACCAGATGATGCAGGGGTGGTAGAAACATGAACCAGGGATGGGGACATCACAGCATGGTATCGGAACACATAGAGGCGCAAGTGCTAAGAGGGTGTCGATATAAGACCAGATGATGAAGGGGAATTAGAAACACGAACCAGGGGCGAGGACAGCAGAGCATGGTATAGGAATGAATAGAGGTGGATGTGCTAAGAGGGTGTGGATATAAGACCAGGTGATGCAGGGGAGGAAGAAACATGAACCTTGGACGAGGACAGGAGAGCATGGTATAGGAATGGAATAGAGACAGAAGTGCTAAGAGTGTGAGAATATAAGACCAGATGATGCAGGAGAGGTAGAAACATGAACCAGGGATGACGACAGCAGAGCATTGTATAGGAGTGGCATAGAGGCAGAAGTGGTAAGAGGGTTTGGATATAAGACCAGATGATGCAGGGGAAGTAGAAACAAGAACCAGGGATGACAGCAGAGCATGGTATAGGAACACATAGAGGCGGAAGTGCTAAGAGGGTGTGGATATAAGAACAGACGATGCAGAGGAGGTAGAAACATGAACCAGGGACGAGGACAGCAGAGCATGGTATAGGAACGCATAGATGCAGAAGTGCTAAGAGGGCCTGGATATAAGACCAGATGATGCAGGGGAGGTAGAAACATGAACCAGGGACGACGACAGCAGAGCATGGTATAGGAACGCATAGAGGCGGAAGTGCTCAGAGGGTGTGGATATAAGACCAGATGATGCAGGGGAGGTAGAAACATGAACCAGGGACGAGGACAGCAGAGCATGGTATAGGAACGGCATAGAGGCGGAAGTGCTAAGAGGGTGTGCATATAACACCAGATGATGCAGGGGAGGTAGAAACATGAACCAGGGGCGAGGACAGCAGAGCATGATATAGGAACGCATAGAGGCAAACGTGCTAAGAGGGTGTGGATATAAGACCAGATGATGCAGGGGAGTTAGAAACATAAACCAGGGATGACAGCACAGCATGGTATAGGAACGCACAGAGGCGGAAGTGCTAAGAGGGTGTGGATATAAGTCCAGATGATGCAGGGGAGTAGAAACATGAACCAGGGACGAGGACAGCATAGGATGGTATAGGAGCGGCATAGAGGCGGAAGTGCTAAGAGGGTGTGCATATAAAACCAGATGATGCAGGGGAGGTAGAAACATGAACCAGGGGCGAGGACAGGAGAGCATGGTATAGTAACGCATAGAGATGGAAGTGCTAAGAGGGTCTGAATATAAGACCAGATGATCCTGGGGATGTAGAAACATGAACCAGGGACGAGGAAAGGAGAGCATGGTATAGGAATGAATAGACGTGGAAGTGCTATGAGGGTGCGGATATAAGACCAGATGATGCAGGGGTGGTAGAAACATGAACCAGGGATGGGGACATCACAGCATGGTATAGGAACGCATAGAGGCGCAAGTGCTTAGAGGGTGTCGATATAAGATCAGATGATGAAGGCGAATTAGAAACACGAACCAGGGGCGAGGACAGCAGAGCATGGTATAGGAATGAAAAGAGGTGGAAGTGCTATGAGGGTGCGGATATAAGACCAGATGATGAAGGGGAGGTAGAAACATGAACCAGTGACGACAGCAGAGCATGGTATAGGAACGCATAGAGGCGGAAGGGCTAAGAGTGTGTGGATATAAGACCAGATGATGCAGGGGTGGTAGAAACATGAACCAGGGATGGGGACATCACAGCATGGTATCGGAACACATAGAGGCGCAAGTGCTAAGAGGGTGTCGATATAAGACCAGATGATGAAGGGGAATTAGAAACACGAACCAGGGGCGAGGACAGCAGAGCATGGTATAGGAATGAATAGAGGTGGATGTGCTAAGAGGGTGTGGATATAAGACCAGGTGATGCAGGGGAGGAAGAAACATGAACCTTGGACGAGGACAGGAGAGCATGGTATAGGAATGGAATAGAGACAGAAGTGCTAAGAGTGTGAGAATATAAGACCAGATGATGCAGGAGAGGTAGAAACATGAACCAGGGATGACGACAGCAGAGCATTGTATAGGAGTGGCATAGAGGCAGAAGTGGTAAGAGGGTTTGGATATAAGACCAGATGATCCAGGGGAGGTAGAAACATGAACCAGGGATGACAGCAGAGCATGGTATAGGAACACATAGAGGCGGAAGTGCTAAGAGGGTGTGGATATAAGAACAGACGATGCAGAGGAGGTAGAAACATGAACCAGGGACGAGGACAGCAGAGCATGGTATAGGAACGCATAGATGCAGAAGTGCTAAGAGGGCCTGCATATAAGACCAGATGATGCAGGGGAGGTAGAAACATGAACCAGGGACGACGACAGCAGAGCATGGTATAGGAACGCATAGAGGCGGAAGTGCTCAGAGGGTGTGGATATAAGACCAGATGATGCAGGGGAGGTAGAAACATGAACCAGGGACGAGGACAGCAGAGCATGGTATAGGAACGGCATAGAGGCGGAAGTGCTAAGAGGGTGTGCATATAACACCAGATGATGCAGGGGAGGTAGAAACATGAACCAGGGGCGAGGACAGCAGAGCATGATATAGGAACGCATAGAGGCAAACGTGCTAAGAGGGTGTGGATATAAGACCAGATGATGCAGGGGAGTTAGAAACATGAACCAGGGATGACAGCACAGCATGGTATAGGAACGCATAGAGGCGGAAGTGCTAAGAGGGTGTCGATATAAGTCCAGATGATGCAGGGGAGTAGAAACATGAACCAGGGACGAGGACAGCATAGGATGGTATAGGAGCGGCATAGAGGCGGAAGTGCTAAGAGGGTGTGCATATAAAACCAGATGATGCAGGGGAGGTAGAAACATGAACCAGGGACGAGGAAAGGAGAGCATGGTATAGGAATGAATAGACGTGGAAGTGCTATGAGGGTGCGGATATAAGACCAGATGATGCAGGGGTGGTAGAAACATGAACCAGGGATGGGGACATCACAGCATGGTATAGGAACTCATAGAGGCGCAAGTGCTAAGAGGGTGTCGATATAAGACTAGATGATGTAGGGGAATTAGAAACACAAACCAGGGGCGAGGACAGCAGAGCCTGGTATAGGAATGAATAGAGGTGGAAGTGGTAAGAGGGTGTGGATATAAGACCAGATGATGCAGGGTAGGTAGAAACATGAACCTTGGACGAGGACAGGAGAGCATGGTATAGGAACGGAATAGAGACAGAAGTGCTAAGAGGGTGTGGATATAAGACCAGATGATGCAGGGGAGGTAGAAACATGAACCAGGGATGACAGCAGAGCATGGTATAGGAACACATAGAGGCGGAAGTGCTAAGAGGGTGTGGATATAAGAACAGATGATGCAGAGGAGGTAGAAACATGAAGCAGGGACGAGGACAGCAGAGCATGGTATAGGAACACATAGATGCAGAAGTGCTAAGAGGGTGTGGATATAAGACCAGATGATGCAGGGGATGAGGACAGCAGAGCAAGGTATAGGAACGCAAAGAGGCAGAAGTGCTAAGAGGGTGTGGATATAAGACCAGATGATGCAGGGGAGATGGAAACATGAACCAGGGACGGGGACAGCACAGCATGGTATAGGAACGCCTAGAGGCGGAAGTGCTAAGAGGGTGTGGATATAAGACCAGATGATGCAAGGGAGGTAGAAACATTAACCAGGGACGAGGACAGCAGAGCATGGTACAGGAACGGCATAGAGGCGGAAGTGTTAAGAGGGTGTGCATATAGGACCAGATGATGCAGGGGAGGTAGAAACATGAACCAGGGGCGAGGACAGCAGAGCATGATATAGGAACGCATAGAGGCAAACGTGCTAAGAGGGTGTGGATATAAGACCAGATGATGCAGGGGAGTTAGAAACATGAACCAGGGATGACAGCACAGCATGGTATAGGAACGCATAGAGGCGGAAGTGCTAAGAGGGTGTGGATATAAGTCCAGATGATGCATGGGAGTAGCAACATGAACCAGGGACGAGGACAGCAGAGAATGGTATAGGAGCGGCATAGAGGCGGAAGTGCTAAGAGGGTGTGCATATAAAACCAGATGATGCAGGTGAGGTAGAAACATAAACCAGGGACGAGGACAGGAGAGCATGGTATAGGAACGGCATAGAGACAGAAGTGCTAAGAGTGTGTGGATATAAGACCAGATGATGCAGGGGAGGTAGAAACATAAACCAGGGATGAGGACAATAGAGCATGGTGTGGATATAAGACCAGATGATGCAGGGGATGAGGACAGCACAGCATGGTATAGGAACGAAAAGAGGCAGAAGTGCTAAGAGGGTGTGGATATAAGACCAGATGATGCAGGGGAGGTAGAAACATGAACTGGGAGCGAGGACAGCAGAGCATGGTATAGGAACACACAGAGGCGGAAGTGCTCAGAGGGTGTGGATATAAGACCAGATGATGCAGGGGAGGTAGAAACATGAAACAGGGACGAGGACAGCAGAGCATGGTATAGGAACGCGGAGAGATGGAAGTGCTAAGAGTGTGTGGATTTAAGACCAGATGATGCAGGGGAGGTAGAAACATGGGACAAGGACAGCAGAGCATGGTATAGGAACAGCATAGAGGCGCAAGTGCTAAGAGGGTGTCGATATAAGACCAGATGATGCAGGGGAATTAGAAACACGAACCTGGGGCGAGGACAGCAGAGCATGGTATAGGAACGCATAGAGGCGGAAGTGCTTAGAGTGTGTGGATATAAGATCAGATGATGCAGGGGTGGTAGAAACATGAACCAGGGATGGGGACATCACAGCATGGTATAGGAACGTATAGAGGCGCAAGTGCTAAGAGGGTGTCGATATAAGACCAGATGATGAAGGGGAATTAGAAACACGAACCAGGGGCGAGGACAGCAGATCATGGTATAGGAATGAATAGACGTGGAAGTGCTATGAGGGTGCGGATATAAGACCAGATGATGCAGGGGTGGTAGAAACATGAACCAGGGATGGGGACATCACAGCATGGTATAGGAACGCATAGAGGCGCAAGTGCTAAGAGGGTGTCGATATAAGACTAGATGATGTAGGGGAATTAGAAACACAAACCAGGGGCGAGGACAGCAGAGCATGGTATAGGAATGAATAGAGGTGGAAGTGCTAAGAGGGTGTGCATATAAAACCAGATGATGCAGGGGAGGTAGAAACATGAACCAGGGGCGAGGACAGTAGAGCATGGTATAGTAACGCATAGAGATGGAAGTGCTAAGAGGGTTTGAATATAAGACCAGATGATGCTGGGGATGTAGAAACATGAACGAGGAAAGGAGAGCATGGTATAGGAACGCATAGAGGGGGAAGTGCTAAGAGGGTGTGAATATAAGACCAGATGATGCAGGGGATGAGGACAGCAGAGCAAGGTATAGGAACGCAAAGAGGCAGAAGTGCTAAGAGGGTGTGGATATAAGGCCAGATGATGCAGGGGAGGTGGAAACATGAACCAGGGACGGGGACAGCACAGCATGGTATAGGAACGCATAGAGGCGCAAGTGCTAAGAGGGTGTCGAAATAAGACCAGATGATGCAGGGGAATTAGAAACACGAACCAGGGGCGAGGACAGCAGAGCATGGTATAGGGATGAATAGAGGTGGAAGTGCTAAGAGGGTGTGGATATAAGACCAGATGATGCAGGGGAGGTAGAAACATGAACCAGGGACGGGGACAGCACAGCATGGTATAGGAACGCATAGAGGCGCAAGTGCTAAGAGGGTGTCAATATAAGACCAGATGATGCAGGGGAATTAGAAACACGAACCAGGGGCGAGGACAGCAGAGCATGGTATAGGAACGCATAGAGGCGGAAGTGCTAAGACTGTGTGGATATAAGACCAGATGATGCAGGGGAGGTAGAAACATGAACCAGGGACGACATCAGAGCATGGTATAGGAACGCATAGAGGCGGAAGTGCTAAGAGTGTGTGGATATAAGACCAGATGATGCAGGGGTGGTAGAAACATGAACCAGGGGCGAGACAGCACAGCATGCCATAGGAACGGCATAGAGGCGGAAGTGCTAAGAGGGTGTGGATATAAGACCAGATGATGCAGGGGAGGTAGAAACATGAACCAGGGACGAGGACAGGAGAGCATGGTATAGGAACGGCATAGAGACAGAAGTGCTAAGAGTGTGTGGATATAAGACCAGATGATGCAGGGGAGGTAGAAACATAAACCAGGGACGAGGACAGCAGAGCATGGTGTGGATATAAGACCAGATGATGCAGGGGATGAGGACAGCAGAGCATGGTATAGGAACAAAAAGAGGCAGAAGTGCTAAGAGGGTGTGGAAATAAGACCAGATAATGCAGGGGAGGTAGAAACATGAACTGGGAGCGAGGACAACAGAGCATGGTATAGGAACACATAGAGGCGGAAGTGCTCAGAGGGTGTGGATATAAGACCAGATGATGCAGGGGAGGTAGAAACATGAACCAGGGACGACATCAGAGCATGGTATAGGAACGCATAGAGGCGGAAGTGCTAAGAGTGTGTGGATATAAGACCAGATGATGCAGGGGTGGTAGAAACATGAACCAGGGGCGAGGACAGCAGAGCATGCCATAGGAACGGCATAGAGGCGGAAGTGCTAAGAGGGTGTGGATATAAGACCAGATGATGCAGGGGAGGTAGAAACATAAACCAGGGACGAGGACAGGAGAGCATGGTATAGGAACGGCATAGAGACAGAAGTGCTAAGAGTGTGTGGATATAAGACCAGATGATGCAGGGGAGGTAGAAACATAAACCAGGGACGAGGACAGCAGAGCATGGTGTGGATATAAGACCAGATGATGCAGGGGATGAGGACAGCACAGCATGGTATAGGAACGAAAAGAGGCAGAAGTGCTAAGAGGGTGTGGATATAAAACCAGATGATGCAGGGGAGGTAGAAACATGAACTGGGAGCGAGGACAGCAGAGCATGGTATAGGAACACACAGAGGCGGAAGTGCTCAGAGGGTGTGGATATAAGACCAGATGATGCAGGGGAGGTAGAAACATGAAACAGGGACGAGGACAGCAGAGCATGGTATAGGAACGCGGAGAGATGGAAGTGCTAAGAGTGTGTGGATTTAAGACCAGATGATGCAGGGGAGGTAGAAACATGGGACAAGGACAGCAGAGCATGGTATAGGAACAGCATAGAGGCGCAAGTGCTAAGAGGGTGTCGATATAAGACCAGATGATGCAGGGGAATTAGAAACACGAACCTGGGCGAGGACAGCAGAGCATGGTATAGGAACGCATAGAGGCGGAAGTGCTAAGAGTGTGTGGATATAAGACCAGATGATGCAGGGGTGGTAGTAAACATGAACCAGGGATGTGGACATCACGGCATGGTATAGGAACGCATAGCGGCGCAAGTGCTAAGAGGGTGTCGATATAAGACCTGATGATGAAGGGGAATTAGAAACACGAACCAGGGGCGAGGACAGCAGAGCATGGTATAGGAATGAATAGACGTGGAAGTGCTATGAGGGTGCGGATATAAGACCAGATGATGCAGGGGTGGTAGAAACATGAACCAGGGATGGGGACATCACAGCATGGTATAGGAACGCATAGAGGCGCAAGTGCTAAGAGGGTGTCGATATAAGACTAGATGATGTAGGGGAATTAGAAACACAAACCAGGGGCGAGGACAGCAGAGCATGGTATAGGAATGAATAGAGGTGGAAGTGCTAAGAGGGTGTGGATATAAGACCAGATGATGCAGGGTAGGTAGAAACATGAACCAGGGACGACAGCAGAGCATGGTATAGGAACGCATAGAGGTGGAAGGGCTAAGAGTGTGTGGATATAAGACCAGATGATGCAGGGGTGGTAGAAACATGAACCAGGGATGGGGACATCACAGCATGGTATAGGAACACATAGAGGCGCAAGTGCTAAGAGGGTGTCGATATAAGACCAGATGATGAAGGGGAATTAGAAACACGAACCAGGGGCGAGGACAGCAGAGCATGGTATAGGAATGAATAGAGGTGGAAGTGCTAAGAGGGTGTGGATATAAGACCAGATGATGCAGGGGAGGAAGAAACATGAACCTTGGACGAGGACAGGAGAGCATGGAATAGGAACGGAATAGAGACAGAAGTGCTAAGAGGGTGTGGATATAAGACCAGATGATGCAGGGGAGGTAGAAACATGAACCAGGGATGACATCAGAGCATGGTATAGGAACACATAGAGGCGGAAGTGCTAAGAGGGTTGGATATAAGAACAGATGATGCAGAGGAGGTAGAAACATGAAGCAGGGACGAGGACAGCAGAGCATGGTATAGGAACGCATAGATGCAGAAGTGCTAAGAGGATGTGGATATAAGACCAGATGATGCAGGGGATGAGGACAGCAGAGCAAGGTATAGGAACGCAAAGAGGCAGAAGTGCTAAGAGGGTGTGGATATAAGACCAGATGATGCAGGGGAGGTGGAAACATGAACCAGGGACGGGGACAGCGCAGCATGGTATAGGAACGCATAGAGGCGTAAGTGCTAATAGGGTGTGGATATAAGACCAGATGATGCAAGGGAGGTAGAAACATGAACCAGGGACGAGGACAGCAGAGCATGGTACAGGAACGGCATAGAGGCGGAAGTGTTAAGAGGGTGTGCATATAGGACCAGATGATGCAGGGGAGGTAGAAACATGAACCAGGGGCGAGGACAGCAGAGCATGATATAGGAACGCATAGAGGCAAACGTGCTAAGAGGGTGTGGATATAAGACCAGATGATGCAGGGGAGTTAGAAACATGAACCAGGGATGACAGCACAGCATGGTATAGGAACGCATAGAGGCGGAAGTGCTAAGTGGGTGTGGATATAAGTCCAGATGATGCATGGGAGTAGCAACATGAACCAGGAACGAGGACAGCAGAGAATGGTATAGGAGCGGCATAGAGGCGGAAGTGCTAAGAGGGCGTGCATATAAAACCAGATGATGCAGGGGAGGTAGAAACATGAACCAGGGGCGAGGACAGTAGAGCATGGTATAGTAACGCATAGAGATGGAAGTGCTAAGAGGGTTTGAATATAAGACCAGATGATGCTGGGGATGTAGAAACATGAACCTGGGACGAGGAAAGGAGAGCATGGTATAGGAACGCATAGAGGGGGAAGTGCTAAGAGGGTGTGAATATAAGACCAGATGATGCAGGGGATGAGGACAGCAGAGCAAGGTATAGGAACGCAAAGAGGCAGAAGTGCTAAGAGGGTGTGGATATAAGGCCAGATGATGCAGGAGAGGTGGAAACATGAACCAGGGACGGGGACAGCAGAGCATGGTATAGGGATGAATAGAGGTGGAAGTGCTAAGAGGGTGTGGATATAAGACCAGATGATGCAGGGGTGGTAGAAAAATGAACCAGGGGCAAGGACAGCAGAGCATGCCATAGGAACGGCATAGAGGCGGAAGTGCTAAGAGGGTGTGGATATAAGACCAGATGATGCAAGGGAGGTAGAAACATGAACCAGGGACGAGGACAGCAGAGCATGGTATAGGAATGGCATAGAGGCGGAAGTGCTAAGAGGGTGTGGATATAAGACCAGATGATGCAGGGGAGATAGAACCATGAACCAGGGACGAGGACAGCAGAGCATTGTATAGGAGTGGCATAGAGGCAGAAGTGCTAGGAGGGTGTGGATATAATACCTGATGATGCAGGGGAGTTAGAAACATGAACCAGGGATGACAGCAGAGCATGGTATTGGAACACATGGAGGCGGAAGTGCTAAGAGGGTGTGGATATAAGAACAGATGATGCAGAGGAGGTAGAAACATGAACCAGGGACGAGGACAGCAGAGCATGGTATAGGAATGCATAGAGGCGCAAGTGCTAAGAGGGTGTCGAAATAAGACCAGATGATGCAGGGGATTTAGAAACATGAACTGGGAGCGAGGACAGCAGAGCATGGTATAGGAACACATAGAGGCGGAAGTGCTCAGAGGGTGTGGATATAAGACCAGATGATGTAGAGGAGGTAGAAACATGAAACAGGGACGAGGACAGCAGAGCATGGTATAGGAACGCGTAGAGATGGAAGTGCTAAGAGTGTGTGGATTTAAGACCAGATGATGCAGGGGTGGTAGAAACATGGGACAAGGACAGCAGAGCATGGTATAGGAACAGCATAGAGGCGCAAGTGCTAAGAGGGTGTCGATATAAGACCAGATGATGCAGGGGAATTAGAAACACGAACCAGGGGTGAGGACAGCAGAGCATGGTATAGGAACGCATAGAGGCGGAAGTGCTAAGAGTGTGTGGATATAAGACCAGATGATGCAGGGGTGGTAGAAACATGAACCAGGGGCGAGGACAGCAGAGCATGCCATAGGAACGGCATAGAGGCGGAAGTGCTAAGAGGGTGTGGATATAAGACCAGATGATGCAGGGGAGGTAGAAACATGAACCAGGGACGAGGACAGGAGAGCATGGTATAGGAACGGCATAGAGACAGAAGTACTAAGAGTATGTGGATATAAGACCAGATGATGCAGGGGAGGTAGAAACATAAACCAGGGACGAGGACAGCAGAGCATGGTGTGGATATAAGACCAGATGATGCAGGGGATGAGGACAGCAGAGCATGGTATAGGAACGAAAAGAGGCAGAAGTGCTAAGAGGGTGTGGATATAAGACCAGATGATGCAGGGGAGGTGGAAACATGAACCGGGAGCGAGGACAGCAGAGCATGGTATAGGAACACATAGAGGCGGAAGTGTTAAGAGGGTGTGCATATAGGACCAGATGATGCAGGGGAGGTAGAAACATGAATCAGGGGCGAGGACAGCAGAGCATGATATAGGAACGCATAGAGGCAAACGTGCTAAGAGGGTGTGGATATAAGACCAGATGATGCAGGGGAGTTAGAAACATGAACCAGGGATGACAGCACAGCATGGTATAGGAACGCATAGAGGCGGAAGTGCTAAGTGGGTGTGGATATAAGTCCAGATGATGCATGGGAGTAGCAACATGAACCAGGAACGAGGACAGCAGAGAATGGTATAGGAGCGGCATAGAGGCGGAAGTGCTAAGAGGGCGTGCATATAAAACCAGATGATGCAGGGGAGGTAGAAACATGAACCAGGGGCGAGGACAGTAGAGCATGGTATAGTAACGCATAGAGATGGAAGTGCTAAGAGGGTTTGAATATAAGACCAGATGATGCTGGGGATGTAGAAACATGAACCTGGGACGAGGAAAGGAGAGCATGGTATAGGAACGCATAGAGGGGGAAGTGCTAAGAGGGTGTGAATATAAGACCAGATGATGCAGGGGATGAGGACAGCAGAGCAAGGTATAGGAACGCAAAGAGGCAGAAGTGCTAAGAGGGTGTGGATATAAGGCCAGATGATGCAGGAGAGGTGGAAACATGAACCAGGGACGGGGACAGCAGAGCATGGTATAGGGATGAATAGAGGTGGAAGTGCTAAGAGGGTGTGGATATAAGACCAGATGATGCAGGGGTGGTAGAAACATGAACCAGGGGCAAGGACAGCAGAGCATGCCATAGGAATGGCATAGAGGCGGAAGTGCTAAGAGGGTGTGGATATAAGACCAGATGATGCAAGGGAGGTAGAAACATGAACCAGGGACGAGGACAGCAGAGCATGGTATAGGAATGGCATAGAGGCGGAAGTGCTAAGAGGGTGTGGATATAAGACCAGATGATGCAGGGGAGATAGAACCATGAACCAGGGACGAGGACAGCAGAGCATTGTATAGGAGTGGCATAGAGGCAGAAGTGCTAGGAGGGTGTGGATATAATACCTGATGATGCAGGGGAGTTAGAAACATGAACCAGGGATGACAGCAGAGCATGGTATTGGAACACATAGAGGCGGAAGTGCTAAGAGGGTGTGGATATAAGAACAGATGATGCAGAGGAGGTAGAAACATGAACCAGGGACGAGGACAGCAGAGCATGGTATAGGAATGCATAGAGGCGCAAGTGCTAAGAGGGTGTCGAAATAAGACCAGATAATGCAGGGGATTTAGAAACATGAACTGGGAGCGAGGACAGCAGAGCATGGTATAGGAACACATAGAGGCGGAAGTGCTCAGAGGGTGTGGATATAAGACCAGATGATGTAGAGGAGGTAGAAACATGAAACAGGGACGAGGACAGCAGAGCATGGTATAGGAACGCGTAGAGATGGAAGTGCTAAGAGTGTGTGGATTTAAGACCAGATGATGCAGGGGTGGTAGAAACATGGGACAAGGACAGCAGAGCATGGTATAGGAACAGCATAGAGGCGCAAGTGCTAAGAGGGTGTCGATATAAGACCAGATGATGCAGGGGAATTAGAAACACGAACCAGGGGTGAGGACAGCAGAGCATGGTATAGGAACGCATAGAGGCGGAAGTGCTAAGAGTGTGTGGATATAAGACCAGATGATGCAGGGGTGGTAGAAACATGAACCAGGGGCGAGGACAGCAGAGCATGCCATAGGAACGGCATAGAGGCGGAAGTGCTAAGAGGGTGTGGATATAAGACCAGATGATGCAGGGGAGGTAGAAACATGAACCAGGGACGAGGACAGGAGAGCATGGTATAGGAACGGCATAGAGACAGAAGTACTAAGAGTATGTGGATATAAGACCAGATGATGCAGGGGAGGTAGAAACATAAACCAGGGACGAGGACAGCAGAGCATGGTGTGGATATAAGACCAGATGATGCAGGGGATGAGGACAGCAGAGCATGGTATAGGAACGAAAAGAGGCAGAAGTGCTAAGAGGGTGTGGATATAAGACCAGATGATGCAGGGGAGGTGGAAACATGAACCGGGAGCGAGGACAGCAGAGCATGGTATAGGAACGAAAAGAGGCAGAAGTGCTCAGAGGGTGTGGATATAAGACCAGATGATGCAGGGGAGGTAGAAACATGAAATAGGGACGAGGACAGCAGAGCATGGTATAGGAACGCGTAGAGATGGAAGTGCTAAGAGTGTGTGGATTTAAGACCAGATGATGCAGGGGAGGTAGAAACATGGGACAAGGACAGCAGAGCATGGTATAGGAACAGCATAGAGGCGCAAGTGCTAAGAGGGTGTCGATATAAGACCAGATGATGCAGGGGAATTAGAAACACGAACCAGGGGCGAGGACAGCAGAGCATGGTATAGGAATGAATAGAGGTGGAAGTGCTAAGAGGGTGTGGATATAAGACCAGATGATGCAGGGGAGGTAGAAACATGAACCAGGGACGACAGCAGAGCATTGTATAGGAACGCATAGAGGCGGAAGTGCTAAGAGTGTGTGGATATAAGACCAGATGATGCAGGGGTGGTAGAAACATGAACCAGGGATGGGGACATCACAGCATGGTATAGGAACGCATAGAGGCGCAAGTGCTAAGAGGGTGTCGATATAAGACCAGATGATGAAGGCGAATTAGAAACACGAACCAGGGGCGAGGACAGCAGAGCATGGTATAGGAATGAATAGAGGTGGAAGTGCTATGAGGGTGCGGATATAAGACCAGATGATGAAGGGGAGGTAGAAACATGAACCAGTGACGACAGCAGAGCATGGTATAGGAACTCATAGAGGCGGAAGGGCTAAGAGTGTGTGGATATAAAACCAGATGATGCAGGGGTGGTAGAAACATGAACCAGGGATGGGGACATCACAGCATGGTATCGGAACACATAGAGGCGCAAGTGCTAAGAGGGTGTCGATATAAGACCAGATGATGAAGGGAATTAGAAACACGAACCAGGGGCGAGGACAGCAGAGCATGGTATAGGAATGAATAGAGGTGGAAGTGCTAAGAGGGTGTGGATATAAGACCAGATGATGCAGGGGAGGAAGAAACATGAACCTTGGACGAGGACAGGAGAGCATGGTATAGGAATGGAATAGAGACAGAAGTGCTAAGAGTGTGTGAATATAAGACCAGATGATGCAGGAGAGGTAGAAACATGAACCAGGGATGACGATAGCAGAGCATTGTATAGGAGTGGCATAGAGGCAGAAGTGCTAAGAGGGTTTGGATATAAGACCAGATGATGCAGGGGAGGTAGAAACATGAACCAGGGATGACAGCAGAGCATGGTCTAGGAACACATAGAGGCGGAAGTGCTAAGAGGGTGTGGATATAAGAACAGACGATGCAGAGGAGGTAGAAATATGAACCAGGGACGAGGACAGCAGAGCATGGTATAGGAACGCATAGATGCAGAAGTGCTAAGAGGGCCTGGATATAAGACCAGATGATGCAGGGGAGGTAGAAACATGAACCAGGGACGACGACAGCAGAGCATGGTATAGGAACGCATAGAGTCGGAAGTGCTCAGAGGGTGTGGATATAAGACCAGATGATGCAGGGGAGTTAGAAACATGAACCAGGGACGAGGACAGCAGAGCATGGTATAGGAACGGCATAGAGGCGGAAGTGCTAAGAGGGTGTGCATATAACACCAGATGATGCATGGAGGTAGAAACATGAACCAGGGGCGAGGACAGCAGAGCATGATATAGGAACGCATAGAGGCAAACGTGCTAAGAGGGTGTGGATATAAGACCAGATGATGCAGGGGAGTTAGAAACATGAACCAGGGATGACAGCACAGCATGGTATAGGAACGCATAGAGGCGGAAGTGCTAAGAGGGTGTGGATATAAGTCCAGATGATGCAGGGGAGTAGAAACATGAACCAGGGACGAAGACAGCATAGGATGGTATAGGAGCGGCATAGAGGCGGAAGTGCAAAGAGGGTGTGCATATAAAACCAGATGATGCAGGGGAGGTAGAAACATGAACCAGGGGCGAGGACAGTAGAGCATGGTATAGTAACGCATAGAGATGGAAGTGCTAAGAGGGTCTGAATATAAGACCAGATGATGCTGGGGATGTAGAAACATGAACCAGGGACGAGGAAAGGAGAGCATGGTATAGGAACGCATAGAGGTGGAAGTGCTAAGACGGTGTGAATATAAGACCAGATGATGCAGGGGATGAGGACAGCAGAGCAAGGTATAGGAACGCAAAGAGGCAGAAGTGCTAAGAGGGTGTGGATATAAGACCAGATGATGCAGGGGAGGTGGAAACATGAGCCAGGGACGGGGACAGCACAGCATGGTATAGGAACGCATAGAGGCGGAAGTGCTAAGAGGGTGTGGATATAAGTCCAGATGATGCAGGGGAGTAGAAACATGAACCAGGGACGAGGACAGCAGAGGATGGTATAGGAGCGGCATAGAGGCGGAACTGCTAAGAGGGTGTGCATATAAAACCAGATGATGCAGGGGAGGTAGAAACATGAACCAGGGGCGAGGACAGTAGAGCATGGTATAGTAACGCATAGAGATGGAAGTGCTAAGAGGGTCGGAATATAAGACCAGATGATGCTGGGGATGTAGAAACATCAACCAGGGACGAGGAAAGGAGAGCATGGTATAGGAACGCATAGAGGGGGAAGTGCTAAGAGGGTGTGAATATAAGACCAGATGATGCAGGGGATGAGGACAGCAGAGCATGGTATAGGAACGCAAAGAGGAAGAAGTGCTAAGAGGGTGTGGATATAAGACCAAATGATGCAGGGGAGGTGGAAACATGAACCAGGGACGGGGACAGCACAGCATGGTATAGGAACGCATAGAGGCGCAAGTGCTAAGAGGGTGTCGAAATAAGACCAGATGATGCAGGGATCGTAGAAACATGAACCAGGGGCAAGGACAGCAGAGCATGCCATAGGAACGGCATAGAGGCGTAAGTGCTAGGAGGGTGTGGATATAAGACCAGATGATGCAAGGGAGGTAGAAACATGAACCAGGGACTAGGACAGCAGAGCATGGTATAGGAATGGCATAGAGGCGGAAGTGCTAAGAGGGTGTGGATATAAGACCAGATGATGCAGGGGAGGTAGAACCATGAACCAGGGACGAGGACAGCAGAGCATTGAATAGAAGTGGCATAGAGGCAGAAGTCCTAAGAGGGTGTGGATATAAGACCAGATGATGCAGGGGAGTTAGAAACATGAACCAGGGATGACAGCACAGCATGGTATAGGAACGCATAGAGACAGAAGTGCTAAGAGGGTGTGGCTATAAAACCAGATGATGCAGGGGAGGTAGAAACATGAACCAGGGATGACAACAGAGCATGGTATAGGAACACATAGAGGCGGAAGTGCTAAAAGGGTGTAGATATAAGAACAGATGATGCAGAGGAGGTAGAAACATGAACCAGGGACGAGGACAGCAGAGCATGGTATAGGCACGGCATAGAGCTGGAAGTGCTAAGAGGGTGTGCATATAAGACCAGATGATGCAGGGGAGGTAGAAACATGAACCAGGGGCGAGGACAGCAGAGAATGGTATAGGAACGCATAGAGGCAAACGTGCTAAGAGGGTGTGGATATAAGACCAGATGATGCAGGGGAGTTAGAAACATGAACCAGGGATGACAGCACAACATGGTATAGGAACGCATAGAGGCGGAAGTGCTAAGAGGATGTGGATATAAGTCCAGATGATGCAGAGGAGTAGAAACATGAACCAGGGACGAGGACAGCAGAGCATGGTATAGGAGCGGCATAGAAGCGGAAGTGCTAAGAGGGTGTGTAAATAAGACCAGATGATGCATGGGAATTAGAAACACGAACCAAGGGCGAGGACAGCAGAGCATGGTATAGGAATCAATAGAGGTGGAAGTGCTAAGAGGGTGTGGATATAAGACCAGATGATGCAGGGGTGGTAGAAATATGAACCAGGGGCGAGGACAGCAGAGCATGCCATAGGAATGGCATAGAGGCGGAAGTGCTCAGAGGGTGTGGATGTAAGACCAGATGATGCAGGGGAGGTAGAAACATGAACCAGGGATGAGGACAGCAGAGCATGGTATAGGAACGGCATAGAGGCGGAATTGATAAGAGGGTGTGGATATAAGACCAGATGATGCAGCAGAGGTAGAAACATGAACCAGGGACGAGGACAGCAGAGCAAGTTATAGGAACGCAAAGAGGCAGAGGTGCTAAGAGGGTGTGGATGTAAGACCAGATGATGCAGGGGAGGTAGAAACATGAACCAGGGACGGGGACAGCAGAGCATGTTATAGGAACGCATAGAGGAAAACGTGCTAAGAGGGTGTGGATATAAGACCAGATGATGCATGGGAGTTAGAAACATGAACCAGGGATGACAGCACAGCATCGTATAGGAGCGCATAGAGGCGGAAGTGCTAAGAGGGTGTGGATATGAGACCAGATGATTCAGGAGTGGTAGAAACATGAACCAGGGGCGAGGACAGCAGAGCATGCCATAGAAACGGCATAGAGGCGGAAGTGCTAAGAGGGTGTGAATATAAGACCAGATGATGCTGGGGAGTTAGAAACATGAACCAGGGACGATGACAGGAGAGCATGGCATAGGAACGCATAGAGGCGGAAGTGCTAAGAGGGTGTGGATATAAGACCAGATAATGCAGGGGAGGTAGAAACATGAACCAGGGACGAGGACAGCAGAGCATGGTATAGGAACGGCATAGTGGCGGAAGTGATAAGAGGGTGTGGATATAAGACCAGATGATACAGCAGAGGTAGAAACATGAACCAGGGACGAGGACAGCAGAGCATGGTATAGGAGCGGCATAGAGGCAGAAGTGCTAAGAGGGTGTGGATATAAGACCAGATGATGCAGGGGAGGTAGAAACATGAACCAGGGGTGAGGACAGCAGAGCATGTTATAGGAACGCATAGAGGCAAACGTGCTAAGAGGGTGTGGATATAAGACCAGATGATGCAGGGGAGTTAGAAACATGAACCAGGGATGACAGCACAGCATCGTATAGGAACGCATAGAGGCGGAAGTGCTAAGAGGGTGTGGCTATAAGACCAGATGATGCAGAGGAGGTAGAAACATGAACCAGGGATGAGGACAGCATAGCATGGTATAGGAACGCATAGAGGCGGAAGTGCTAAGAGGGTGTGGATATAAGACCAGATGATGCAGGGAAGGTAGAAACATGAACCAGGGACGACAACAGCAGAGCATGGTATAGGAACGCATAGAGGCGGAAGTGCTAAGAGGGTGTGGATATAAGACCAGATGATGCAGGGGAGGTAGAAACATGAACCAGGGACGATGACAGCAGAGCATGGTATAGGAACGGCATAGAGGTGGAAGTTCTAAGAGGGTGTGCATATTAGACCAGATGATGCAGGGCAGGTAGAAACATGAACCAGGGGCGAGGACAGCAGAGCATGGTATAGGAACGCATAGAGGCAAACGTGCTAAGAGTGTGTGAATATAAGACCAGATGATGCAGGGGAGGTAGAAACATGAACCAGGGACGAGGACAGGAGAGTATGGTATAGGAACGACATAGAGACAGAAGTGCTAAGAGTGTGTGGATATAAGACCAGATGATGCAGGGGAGGTAGAAACATAAACCAGGGACGAGGACAGCAGAGCATGGTGTGGATATAAGACCAGATGATGCAGGGGATGAGGACAGCAGAGCATGGTATAGGAACGAAAAGAGGCAGAAGTGCTAAGAGGGTGTGGATATAAGACCAGATGATGCAGGGGAGGTAGAAACATGAACTGGGAGCGAGGACAACAGAGCATGGTATAGGAACACATAGAGGCGGAAGTGCTCAGAGGGTGTGGATATAAGACCAGATGATGCAGGGGAGGTAGAAACATGAACCAGCGACATCAGAGCATGGTATAGGAACGCATAGAGGCGGAAGTGCTAAGAGTGTGTGGATATAAGACCAGATGATGCAGGGGTGGTAGAAACATGAACCAGGGGCGAGGACAGCAGAGCATGCCATAGGAACGGCATAGAGGCGGAAGTGCTAAGAGGGTGTGGATATAAGACCAGATGATGCAGGGGAGGTAGAAACATAAACCAGGGACGAGAACAGGAGAGCATGGTATAGGAACGGCATAGAGACAGAAGTGCTAAGAGTGTGTGGATATAAGACCAGATGATGCAGGGGAGGTAGAAACATAAACCAGGGACGAGGACAGCAGAGCATGGTGTGGATATAAGACCAGATGATGCAGGGGATGAGGACAGCACAGCATGGTATAGGAACGAAAAGAGGCAGAAGTGCTAAGAGGGTGTGGATATAAGACCAGATGATGCAGGGGAGGTAGAAACATGAACTGGGAGCGAGGACAGCAGAGCATGGTATAGGAACACACAGAGGCGGAAGTGCTCAGAGGGTGTGGATATAAGACCAGATGATGCAGGGGAGGTAGAAACATGAAACAGGGACGAGGACAGCAGAACATGGTATAGGAACGCGGAGAGATGGAAGTGCTAAGAGTGTGTGGATTTAAGACCAGATGATGCAGGGGAGGTAGAAACATGGGACAAGGACAGCAGAGCATGGTATAGGAACAGCATAGAGGCGCAAGTGCTAAGAGGGTGTCGATATAAGACCAGATGATGCAGGGGAATTAGAAACACGAACCTGGGGCGAGGACAGCAGAGCATGGTATAGGAACGCATAGAGGCGGAAGTGCTAAGAGTGTGTGGATATAAGACCAGATGATGCAGGGGTGGTAGAAACATGAACCAGGGATGGGGACATCACAGCATGGTATAGGAACGCATAGAGGTGCAAGTGCTAAGAGGGTGTCGATATAAGACCAGATGATGAAGGGGAATTAGAAACACGAACCAGGGGCGAGCACAGCAGAGCATGGTATAGGAATGAATAGATGTGGAAGTACTATGAGGGTGCGGATATAATACCAGATGATGCAGGGGTGGTAGAAACATGAACCAGGGATGGGGACATCACAGCATGGTATAGGAACGCATAGAGGCGCAAGTGCTAAGAGGGTGTCGATATAAGACTAGATGATGTAGGGGAATTAGAAACACAAACCAGGGGCGAGGACAGCAGAGCATGGTATAGGAATGAATAGAGGTGGAAGTGCTAAGAGGGTGTGGGTATAAGACCAGATGATGCAGGGTAGGTAGAAACATGAAGCAGGGACGACAGCAGAGCATGGTATAGGAACGCATAGAGGTGGAAGGGCTAAGAGTGTGTGGATATAAGACCAGATGATGCAGGGGTGGTAGAAACATGAACCAGGGATGGGGACATCACAGCATGGTATAGGAACACATAGAGGCGCAAGTGCTAAGAGGGTGTCGATATAAGACCAGATGATGAAGGGGAATTAGAAACACAAACCAGGGGCGAGGACAGCAGAGCATGGTATAGGAATGAATAGAGGTGGAAGTGCTAAGAGGGTGTGGATATAAGACCAGATGATGCAGGGGAGGAAGAAACATGAACCTTGGACGAGGACAGGAGAGCATGGAATAGGAACGGAATAGAGACAGAAGTGCTAAGAGGGTGTGGATGTAAGACCAGATGATGCAGGGGAGGTAGAAACATGAACCAGGGATGACATCAGAGCATGGTATAGGAACACATAGAGGCAGAAGTGCTAAGAGGGTGTGGATATAAGAACAGATGATGCAGAGGAGGTAGAAACATGAAGCAGGGACGAGGACAGCAGAGCATGGTATAGGAACGCATAGATGCAGAAGTGCTAAGAGGGTGTGGATATAAGACCAGATGATGCAGGGGATGAGGACAGCAGAGCAAGGTATAGGAACGCAAAGAGGCAGAAGTGCTAAGAGGGTGTGGATATAAGACCAGATTATGCAGGTGAGGTGGAAACATGAACCAGGGACGGGGACAGCACAGCATGGTATAGGAACGCATAGAGGCGGAAGTGCTAATAGGGTGTGGATATAAGACCAGATGATGCAAGGGAGGTAGAAACATGAACCAAGGACGAGGACAGCAGAGCATGGTACAGGAACGGCATAGAGGCGGAAGTGTTAAGAGGGTGTGCATATAGGACCAGATGATGCAGGGGAGGTAGAAACATGAACCGGGGCGAGGACAGCAGAGCATGGTACAGGAACGGCATAGAGGCGGAAGTGTTACGAGGGTGTGCATATAGGACCTGATGATGCAGGGGAGGTAGAAACATGAACCGGGGCGAGGACAGCAGAGCATGATATAGGAACGCATGGAGGCAAACGTGCTAAGAGGATGTGGATATAAGACCAGATGATGCATGGGAGTAGCAACATGAACCAGGGACGAGGACAGCAGAGAATGGTATAGGAGCGGCATAGAGGCGGAAGTGCTAAGAGGGCGTGCATATAAAACCAGATGATGCAGGGGAGGTAGAAACATGAACCAAGGGCGAGGACAGTAGAGCATGGTATAGTAACGCATAGAGATGGAAGTGCTAAGAGGGTTTGAATATAAGACCAGATGATGCTGGGGATGTAGAAACATGAACCTGGGACGAGGAAAGCAGAGCATGGTATAGGAACGCATAGAGGGGGAAGTGCTAAAAGGGTGTGAATATAAGACCAGATGATGCAGGGGATGAGGACAGCAGAGCAAGGTATAGGAACGCAAAGAGGCAGAAGTGCTAAGAGGGTGTGGATATAAGGCCAGATGATGCAGGGGAGGTGGAAACATGAACCAGGGACGAGGACAGCACAGCATGGTATAGGAACGCATAGAGGCGCAAGTGCTAAGAGGGTGTCGAAATAAGACCAGATGATGCAGGGGAATTAGAAACACGAACCAGGGGCGAGGACAGCAGAGCATGGTATAGGGATGAATAGAGGTGGAAGTGCTAAGAGGGTGTGGATATAAGACCAGATGATGCAGGGGTGGTAGAAACATGAACCAGGGGCAAGGACAGCGAGTATGCCATAGGAACGGCATAGAGGCGGAAGTGCTAAGAGGGTGTGGATATAAGACCAGATGATGCAAGGGAGGTAGAAACATGAACCAGGGACGAGGACAGCAGAGCATGGTATAGGAATGGCATAGAGGCGGAAGTGCTAAGAGGGTGTGGATATAAGACCAGATGATGCAGGGGAGATAGAACCATGAACCAGGGATGAGGACAGCAGAGCATTGTATAGGAGTGGCATAGAGGCAGAAGTGCTAGGAGGGTGTGGATATAAGACCAGATGATGCAGGGGAGTTAGAAACATGAACCAGGGGTGACAGCAGAGCATGGTATTGGAACACATAGAGGCGGAAGTGCTAAGAGGGTGTGGATATAAGAACAGATGATGCAGAGGAGGCAGAAACATGAACCAGGGACGAGGACAGCAGAGCATGGTATAGGAACGCATAGAGGCGCAAGTGCTAAGAGGGTGTCGAAATAAGACCAGATGATGCAGGGGAGGTAGAAACATGAACTGGGAGCGAGGACAGCAGAGCATGGTATAGGAACACATAGAGGCGGAAGTGCTCAGAGGGTGTGGATATAAGACCAGATGATGTAGAGGAGGTAGAAACATGAAACAGGGACGAGGACAGCAGAGCATGGTATAGGAACGCGTAGAGATGGAAGTGCTAAGAGTGTGTGGATTTAAGACCAGATGATGCAGGGGTGGTAGAAACATGGGACAAGGACAGCAGAGCATGGTATAGGAACAGCATAGAGGCGCAAGTGCTAAGAGGGTGTCGATATAAGACCAGATGATGCAGAGGAATTAGAAACACGAACCAGGGGCGAGGACAGCAGAGCATGGTATAGGAACGCATAGAGGCGGAAGTGCTAAGAGTGTGTGGCTATAAGACCAGATGATGCAGGGGTGGTAGAAACATGAACCAGGGGCGAGGACAGCAGAGCATGCCATAGGAACGGCATAGAGGCGGAAGTGCTAAGAGGGTGTGGATATAAGACCAGATGATGCAGGGGAGGTAGAAACATGAACCAGGGACGAGGACAGGAGAGCATGGTATAGGAACGGCATAGAGACAGAAGTACTAAGAGTATGTGGATATAAGACCAGATGATGCAGGGGAGGTAGAAACATAAACCAGGGACGAGGACAGCAGAGCATGGTGTGGATATAAGACCAGATGATGCAGGGGATGAGGACAGCAGAGCATGGTATAGGAACGAAAAGAGGCAGAAGTGCTAAGAGGGTGTGGATATAAGACCAGATGATGCAGGGGAGGTGGAAACATGAACCGGGAGCGGGGACAGCAGAGCATGGTATAGGAACACATAGAGGCGGAAGTGCTCAGAGGGTGTGGATATAAGACCAGATGATGCAGGGGAGGTAGAAACATGAAATAGGGACGAGGACAGCAGAGCATGGTATAGGAACGCGTAGAGATGGAAGTGCTAAGAGTGTGTGGATTTAAGACCAGATGATGCAGGGGAGGTAGAAACATGGGACAAGGACAGCAGAGCATGGTATAGGAACAGCATAGAGGCGCAAGTGCTAAGAGGGTGTCGATATAAGACAAGATGATGCAGGGGAATTAGAAACACGAACCAGGGGCGAGGACAGCAGAGCATGGTATAGGAATGAATAGAGGTGGAAGTGCTAAGAGGGTGTGGATATAAGACCAGATGATGCAGGGGAGGTAGAAACATGAACCAGGGACGACAGCAGAGCATGGTATAGGAACGCATAGAGGCGGAAGGGCTAAGAGTGTGTGGATATAAGACCAGATGATGCAGGGGTGGTAGAAACATGAACCAGGGATGGGGACATCACAGCATGGTATAGGAACGCATAGAGGCGCAAGTGCTTAGAGGGTGTCGATATAAGACCAGATGATGAAGGCGAATTAGAAACACGAACCAGGGGCGAGGACAGCAGAGCATGGTATAGGAATGAAAAGAGGTGGAAGTGCTATGAGGGTGCGGATATAAGACCAGATGATGAAGGGGAGGTAGAAACATGAACCAGTGACGACAGCAGAGCATGGTATAGGAACGCATAGAGGCGGAAGGGCTAAGAGTGTGTGGATATAAGACCAGATGATGCAGGGGTGGTAGAAACATGAACCAGGGATGGGGACATCACAGCATGGTATCGGAACACATAGAGGCGCAAGTGCTAAGAGGGTGTCGATATAAGACCAGATGATGAAGGGGAATTAGAAACACGAACCAGGGGCGAGGACAGCAGAGCATGGTATAGGAATGAATAGAGGTGGATGTGCTAAGAGGGTGTGGATATAAGACCAGGTGATGCAGGGGAGGAAGAAACATGAACCTTGGACGAGGACAGGAGAGCATGGTATAGGAATGGAATAGAGACAGAAGTGCTAAGAGTGTGAGAATATAAGACCAGATGATGCAGGAGAGGTAGAAACATGAACCAGGGATGACGACAGCAGAGCATTGTATAGGAGTGGCATAGAGGCAGAAGTGGTAAGAGGGTTTGGATATAAGACCAGATGATGCAGGGGAAGTAGAAACAAGAACCAGGGATGACAGCAGAGCATGGTATAGGAACACATAGAGGCGGAAGTGCTAAGAGGGTGTGGATATAAGAACAGACGATGCAGAGGAGGTAGAAACATGAACCAGGGACGAGGACAGCAGAGCATGGTATAGGAACGCATAGATGCAGAAGTGCTAAGAGGGCCTGGATATAAGACCAGATGATGCAGGGGAGGTAGAAACATGAACCAGGGACGACGACAGCAGAGCATGGTATAGGAACGCATAGAGGCGGAAGTGCTCAGAGGGTGTGGATATAAGACCAGATGATGCAGGGGAGGTAGAAACATGAACCAGGGACGAGGACAGCAGAGCATGGTATAGGAACGGCATAGAGGCGGAAGTGCTAAGAGGGTGTGCATATAACACCAGATGATGCAGGGGAGGTAGAAACATGAACCAGGGGCGAGGACAGCAGAGCATGATATAGGAACGCATAGAGGCAAACGTGCTAAGAGGGTGTGGATATAAGACCAGATGATGCAGGGGAGTTAGAAACATAAACCAGGGATGACAGCACAGCATGGTATAGGAACGCACAGAGGCGGAAGTGCTAAGAGGGTGTGGATATAAGTCCAGATGATGCAGGGGAGTAGAAACATGAACCAGGGACGAGGACAGCATAGGATGGTATAGGAGCGGCATAGAGGCGGAAGTGCTAAGAGGGTGTGCATATAAAACCAGATGATGCAGGGGAGGTAGAAACATGAACCAGGGGCGAGGACAGGAGAGCATGGTATAGTAACGCATAGAGATGGAAGTGCTAAGAGGGTCTGAATATAAGACCAGATGATCCTGGGGATGTAGAAACATGAACCAGGGACGAGGAAAGGAGAGCATGGTATAGGAATGAATAGACGTGGAAGTGCTATGAGGGTGCGGATATAAGACCAGATGATGCAGGGGTGGTAGAAACATGAACCAGGGATGGGGACATCACAGCATGGTATAGGAACGCATAGAGGCGCAAGTGCTTAGAGGGTGTCGATATAAGATCAGATGATGAAGGCGAATTAGAAACACGAACCAGGGGCGAGGACAGCAGAGCATGGTATAGGAATGAAAAGAGGTGGAAGTGCTATGAGGGTGCGGATATAAGACCAGATGATGAAGGGGAGGTAGAAACATGAACCAGTGACGACAGCAGAGCATGGTATAGGAACGCATAGAGGCGGAAGGGCTAAGAGTGTGTGGATATAAGACCAGATGATGCAGGGGTGGTAGAAACATGAACCAGGGATGGGGACATCACAGCATGGTATCGGAACACATAGAGGCGCAAGTGCTAAGAGGGTGTCGATATAAGACCAGATGATGAAGGGGAATTAGAAACACGAACCAGGGGCGAGGACAGCAGAGCATGGTATAGGAATGAATAGAGGTGGATGTGCTAAGAGGGTGTGGATATAAGACCAGGTGATGCAGGGGAGGAAGAAACATGAACCTTGGACGAGGACAGGAGAGCATGGTATAGGAATGGAATAGAGACAGAAGTGCTAAGAGTGTGAGAATATAAGACCAGATGATGCAGGAGAGGTAGAAACATGAACCAGGGATGACGACAGCAGAGCATTGTATAGGAGTGGCATAGAGGCAGAAGTGGTAAGAGGGTTTGGATATAAGACCAGATGATCCAGGGGAGGTAGAAACATGAACCAGGGATGACAGCAGAGCATGGTATAGGAACACATAGAGGCGGAAGTGCTAAGAGGGTGTGGATATAAGAACAGACGATGCAGAGGAGGTAGAAACATGAACCAGGGACGAGGACAGCAGAGCATGGTATAGGAACGCATAGATGCAGAAGTGCTAAGAGGGCCTGCATATAAGACCAGATGATGCAGGGGAGGTAGAAACATGAACCAGGGACGACGACAGCAGAGCATGGTATAGGAACGCATAGAGGCGGAAGTGCTCAGAGGGTGTGGATATAAGACCAGATGATGCAGGGGAGGTAGAAACATGAACCAGGGACGAGGACAGCAGAGCATGGTATAGGAACGGCATAGAGGCGGAAGTGCTAAGAGGGTGTGCATATAACACCAGATGATGCAGGGGAGGTAGAAACATGAACCAGGGGCGAGGACAGCAGAGCATGATATAGGAACGCATAGAGGCAAACGTGCTAAGAGGGTGTGGATATAAGACCAGATGATGCAGGGGAGTTAGAAACATGAACCAGGGATGACAGCACAGCATGGTATAGGAACGCATAGAGGCGGAAGTGCTAAGAGGGTGTCGATATAAGTCCAGATGATGCAGGGGAGTAGAAACATGAACCAGGGACGAGGACAGCATAGGATGGTATAGGAGCGGCATAGAGGCGGAAGTGCTAAGAGGGTGTGCATATAAAACCAGATGATGCAGGGGAGGTAGAAACATGAACCAGGGACGAGGAAAGGAGAGCATGGTATAGGAATGAATAGACGTGGAAGTGCTATGAGGGTGCGGATATAAGACCAGATGATGCAGGGGTGGTAGAAACATGAACCAGGGATGGGGACATCACAGCATGGTATAGGAACTCATAGAGGCGCAAGTGCTAAGAGGGTGTCGATATAAGACTAGATGATGTAGGGGAATTAGAAACACAAACCAGGGGCGAGGACAGCAGAGCCTGGTATAGGAATGAATAGAGGTGGAAGTGGTAAGAGGGTGTGGATATAAGACCAGATGATGCAGGGTAGGTAGAAACATGAACCTTGGACGAGGACAGGAGAGCATGGTATAGGAACGGAATAGAGACAGAAGTGCTAAGAGGGTGTGGATATAAGACCAGATGATGCAGGGGAGGTAGAAACATGAACCAGGGATGACAGCAGAGCATGGTATAGGAACACATAGAGGCGGAAGTGCTAAGAGGGTGTGGATATAAGAACAGATGATGCAGAGGAGGTAGAAACATGAAGCAGGGACGAGGACAGCAGAGCATGGTATAGGAACACATAGATGCAGAAGTGCTAAGAGGGTGTGGATATAAGACCAGATGATGCAGGGGATGAGGACAGCAGAGCAAGGTATAGGAACGCAAAGAGGCAGAAGTGCTAAGAGGGTGTGGATATAAGACCAGATGATGCAGGGGAGATGGAAACATGAACCAGGGACGGGGACAGCACAGCATGGTATAGGAACGCCTAGAGGCGGAAGTGCTAAGAGGGTGTGGATATAAGACCAGATGATGCAAGGGAGGTAGAAACATTAACCAGGGACGAGGACAGCAGAGCATGGTACAGGAACGGCATAGAGGCGGAAGTGTTAAGAGGGTGTGCATATAGGACCAGATGATGCAGGGGAGGTAGAAACATGAACCAGGGGCGAGGACAGCAGAGCATGATATAGGAACGCATAGAGGCAAACGTGCTAAGAGGGTGTGGATATAAGACCAGATGATGCAGGGGAGTTAGAAACATGAACCAGGGATGACAGCACAGCATGGTATAGGAACGCATAGAGGCGGAAGTGCTAAGAGGGTGTGGATATAAGTCCAGATGATGCATGGGAGTAGCAACATGAACCAGGGACGAGGACAGCAGAGAATGGTATAGGAGCGGCATAGAGGCGGAAGTGCTAAGAGGGTGTGCATATAAAACCAGATGATGCAGGTGAGGTAGAAACATAAACCAGGGACGAGGACAGGAGAGCATGGTATAGGAACGGCATAGAGACAGAAGTGCTAAGAGTGTGTGGATATAAGACCAGATGATGCAGGGGAGGTAGAAACATAAACCAGGGATGAGGACAATAGAGCATGGTGTGGATATAAGACCAGATGATGCAGGGGATGAGGACAGCACAGCATGGTATAGGAACGAAAAGAGGCAGAAGTGCTAAGAGGGTGTGGATATAAGACCAGATGATGCAGGGGAGGTAGAAACATGAACTGGGAGCGAGGACAGCAGAGCATGGTATAGGAACACACAGAGGCGGAAGTGCTCAGAGGGTGTGGATATAAGACCAGATGATGCAGGGGAGGTAGAAACATGAAACAGGGACGAGGACAGCAGAGCATGGTATAGGAACGCGGAGAGATGGAAGTGCTAAGAGTGTGTGGATTTAAGACCAGATGATGCAGGGGAGGTAGAAACATGGGACAAGGACAGCAGAGCATGGTATAGGAACAGCATAGAGGCGCAAGTGCTAAGAGGGTGTCGATATAAGACCAGATGATGCAGGGGAATTAGAAACACGAACCTGGGGCGAGGACAGCAGAGCATGGTATAGGAACGCATAGAGGCGGAAGTGCTTAGAGTGTGTGGATATAAGATCAGATGATGCAGGGGTGGTAGAAACATGAACCAGGGATGGGGACATCACAGCATGGTATAGGAACGTATAGAGGCGCAAGTGCTAAGAGGGTGTCGATATAAGACCAGATGATGAAGGGGAATTAGAAACACGAACCAGGGGCGAGGACAGCAGATCATGGTATAGGAATGAATAGACGTGGAAGTGCTATGAGGGTGCGGATATAAGACCAGATGATGCAGGGGTGGTAGAAACATGAACCAGGGATGGGGACATCACAGCATGGTATAGGAACGCATAGAGGCGCAAGTGCTAAGAGGGTGTCGATATAAGACTAGATGATGTAGGGGAATTAGAAACACAAACCAGGGGCGAGGACAGCAGAGCATGGTATAGGAATGAATAGAGGTGGAAGTGCTAAGAGGGTGTGCATATAAAACCAGATGATGCAGGGGAGGTAGAAACATGAACCAGGGGCGAGGACAGTAGAGCATGGTATAGTAACGCATAGAGATGGAAGTGCTAAGAGGGTTTGAATATAAGACCAGATGATGCTGGGGATGTAGAAACATGAACGAGGAAAGGAGAGCATGGTATAGGAACGCATAGAGGGGGAAGTGCTAAGAGGGTGTGAATATAAGACCAGATGATGCAGGGGATGAGGACAGCAGAGCAAGGTATAGGAACGCAAAGAGGCAGAAGTGCTAAGAGGGTGTGGATATAAGGCCAGATGATGCAGGGGAGGTGGAAACATGAACCAGGGACGGGGACAGCACAGCATGGTATAGGAACGCATAGAGGCGCAAGTGCTAAGAGGGTGTCGAAATAAGACCAGATGATGCAGGGGAATTAGAAACACGAACCAGGGGCGAGGACAGCAGAGCATGGTATAGGGATGAATAGAGGTGGAAGTGCTAAGAGGGTGTGGATATAAGACCAGATGATGCAGGGGAGGTAGAAACATGAACCAGGGACGGGGACAGCACAGCATGGTATAGGAACGCATAGAGGCGCAAGTGCTAAGAGGGTGTCAATATAAGACCAGATGATGCAGGGGAATTAGAAACACGAACCAGGGGCGAGGACAGCAGAGCATGGTATAGGAACGCATAGAGGCGGAAGTGCTAAGACTGTGTGGATATAAGACCAGATGATGCAGGGGAGGTAGAAACATGAACCAGGGACGACATCAGAGCATGGTATAGGAACGCATAGAGGCGGAAGTGCTAAGAGTGTGTGGATATAAGACCAGATGATGCAGGGGTGGTAGAAACATGAACCAGGGGCGAGACAGCACAGCATGCCATAGGAACGGCATAGAGGCGGAAGTGCTAAGAGGGTGTGGATATAAGACCAGATGATGCAGGGGAGGTAGAAACATGAACCAGGGACGAGGACAGGAGAGCATGGTATAGGAACGGCATAGAGACAGAAGTGCTAAGAGTGTGTGGATATAAGACCAGATGATGCAGGGGAGGTAGAAACATAAACCAGGGACGAGGACAGCAGAGCATGGTGTGGATATAAGACCAGATGATGCAGGGGATGAGGACAGCAGAGCATGGTATAGGAACAAAAAGAGGCAGAAGTGCTAAGAGGGTGTGGAAATAAGACCAGATAATGCAGGGGAGGTAGAAACATGAACTGGGAGCGAGGACAACAGAGCATGGTATAGGAACACATAGAGGCGGAAGTGCTCAGAGGGTGTGGATATAAGACCAGATGATGCAGGGGAGGTAGAAACATGAACCAGGGACGACATCAGAGCATGGTATAGGAACGCATAGAGGCGGAAGTGCTAAGAGTGTGTGGATATAAGACCAGATGATGCAGGGGTGGTAGAAACATGAACCAGGGGCGAGGACAGCAGAGCATGCCATAGGAACGGCATAGAGGCGGAAGTGCTAAGAGGGTGTGGATATAAGACCAGATGATGCAGGGGAGGTAGAAACATAAACCAGGGACGAGGACAGGAGAGCATGGTATAGGAACGGCATAGAGACAGAAGTGCTAAGAGTGTGTGGATATAAGACCAGATGATGCAGGGGAGGTAGAAACATAAACCAGGGACGAGGACAGCAGAGCATGGTGTGGATATAAGACCAGATGATGCAGGGGATGAGGACAGCACAGCATGGTATAGGAACGAAAAGAGGCAGAAGTGCTAAGAGGGTGTGGATATAAAACCAGATGATGCAGGGGAGGTAGAAACATGAACTGGGAGCGAGGACAGCAGAGCATGGTATAGGAACACACAGAGGCGGAAGTGCTCAGAGGGTGTGGATATAAGACCAGATGATGCAGGGGAGGTAGAAACATGAAACAGGGACGAGGACAGCAGAGCATGGTATAGGAACGCGGAGAGATGGAAGTGCTAAGAGTGTGTGGATTTAAGACCAGATGATGCAGGGGAGGTAGAAACATGGGACAAGGACAGCAGAGCATGGTATAGGAACAGCATAGAGGCGCAAGTGCTAAGAGGGTGTCGATATAAGACCAGATGATGCAGGGGAATTAGAAACACGAACCTGGGCGAGGACAGCAGAGCATGGTATAGGAACGCATAGAGGCGGAAGTGCTAAGAGTGTGTGGATATAAGACCAGATGATGCAGGGGTGGTAGTAAACATGAACCAGGGATGTGGACATCACGGCATGGTATAGGAACGCATAGCGGCGCAAGTGCTAAGAGGGTGTCGATATAAGACCTGATGATGAAGGGGAATTAGAAACACGAACCAGGGGCGAGGACAGCAGAGCATGGTATAGGAATGAATAGACGTGGAAGTGCTATGAGGGTGCGGATATAAGACCAGATGATGCAGGGGTGGTAGAAACATGAACCAGGGATGGGGACATCACAGCATGGTATAGGAACGCATAGAGGCGCAAGTGCTAAGAGGGTGTCGATATAAGACTAGATGATGTAGGGGAATTAGAAACACAAACCAGGGGCGAGGACAGCAGAGCATGGTATAGGAATGAATAGAGGTGGAAGTGCTAAGAGGGTGTGGATATAAGACCAGATGATGCAGGGTAGGTAGAAACATGAACCAGGGACGACAGCAGAGCATGGTATAGGAACGCATAGAGGTGGAAGGGCTAAGAGTGTGTGGATATAAGACCAGATGATGCAGGGGTGGTAGAAACATGAACCAGGGATGGGGACATCACAGCATGGTATAGGAACACATAGAGGCGCAAGTGCTAAGAGGGTGTCGATATAAGACCAGATGATGAAGGGGAATTAGAAACACGAACCAGGGGCGAGGACAGCAGAGCATGGTATAGGAATGAATAGAGGTGGAAGTGCTAAGAGGGTGTGGATATAAGACCAGATGATGCAGGGGAGGAAGAAACATGAACCTTGGACGAGGACAGGAGAGCATGGAATAGGAACGGAATAGAGACAGAAGTGCTAAGAGGGTGTGGATATAAGACCAGATGATGCAGGGGAGGTAGAAACATGAACCAGGGATGACATCAGAGCATGGTATAGGAACACATAGAGGCGGAAGTGCTAAGAGGGTTGGATATAAGAACAGATGATGCAGAGGAGGTAGAAACATGAAGCAGGGACGAGGACAGCAGAGCATGGTATAGGAACGCATAGATGCAGAAGTGCTAAGAGGATGTGGATATAAGACCAGATGATGCAGGGGATGAGGACAGCAGAGCAAGGTATAGGAACGCAAAGAGGCAGAAGTGCTAAGAGGGTGTGGATATAAGACCAGATGATGCAGGGGAGGTGGAAACATGAACCAGGGACGGGGACAGCGCAGCATGGTATAGGAACGCATAGAGGCGTAAGTGCTAATAGGGTGTGGATATAAGACCAGATGATGCAAGGGAGGTAGAAACATGAACCAGGGACGAGGACAGCAGAGCATGGTACAGGAACGGCATAGAGGCGGAAGTGTTAAGAGGGTGTGCATATAGGACCAGATGATGCAGGGGAGGTAGAAACATGAACCAGGGGCGAGGACAGCAGAGCATGATATAGGAACGCATAGAGGCAAACGTGCTAAGAGGGTGTGGATATAAGACCAGATGATGCAGGGGAGTTAGAAACATGAACCAGGGATGACAGCACAGCATGGTATAGGAACGCATAGAGGCGGAAGTGCTAAGTGGGTGTGGATATAAGTCCAGATGATGCATGGGAGTAGCAACATGAACCAGGAACGAGGACAGCAGAGAATGGTATAGGAGCGGCATAGAGGCGGAAGTGCTAAGAGGGCGTGCATATAAAACCAGATGATGCAGGGGAGGTAGAAACATGAACCAGGGGCGAGGACAGTAGAGCATGGTATAGTAACGCATAGAGATGGAAGTGCTAAGAGGGTTTGAATATAAGACCAGATGATGCTGGGGATGTAGAAACATGAACCTGGGACGAGGAAAGGAGAGCATGGTATAGGAACGCATAGAGGGGGAAGTGCTAAGAGGGTGTGAATATAAGACCAGATGATGCAGGGGATGAGGACAGCAGAGCAAGGTATAGGAACGCAAAGAGGCAGAAGTGCTAAGAGGGTGTGGATATAAGGCCAGATGATGCAGGAGAGGTGGAAACATGAACCAGGGACGGGGACAGCAGAGCATGGTATAGGGATGAATAGAGGTGGAAGTGCTAAGAGGGTGTGGATATAAGACCAGATGATGCAGGGGTGGTAGAAACATGAACCAGGGGCAAGGACAGCAGAGCATGCCATAGGAACGGCATAGAGGCGGAAGTGCTAAGAGGGTGTGGATATAAGACCAGATGATGCAAGGGAGGTAGAAACATGAACCAGGGACGAGGACAGCAGAGCATGGTATAGGAATGGCATAGAGGCGGAAGTGCTAAGAGGGTGTGGATATAAGACCAGATGATGCAGGGGAGATAGAACCATGAACCAGGGACGAGGACAGCAGAGCATTGTATAGGAGTGGCATAGAGGCAGAAGTGCTAGGAGGGTGTGGATATAATACCTGATGATGCAGGGGAGTTAGAAACATGAACCAGGGATGACAGCAGAGCATGGTATTGGAACACATGGAGGCGGAAGTGCTAAGAGGGTGTGGATATAAGAACAGATGATGCAGAGGAGGTAGAAACATGAACCAGGGACGAGGACAGCAGAGCATGGTATAGGAATGCATAGAGGCGCAAGTGCTAAGAGGGTGTCGAAATAAGACCAGATGATGCAGGGGATTTAGAAACATGAACTGGGAGCGAGGACAGCAGAGCATGGTATAGGAACACATAGAGGCGGAAGTGCTCAGAGGGTGTGGATATAAGACCAGATGATGTAGAGGAGGTAGAAACATGAAACAGGGACGAGGACAGCAGAGCATGGTATAGGAACGCGTAGAGATGGAAGTGCTAAGAGTGTGTGGATTTAAGACCAGATGATGCAGGGGTGGTAGAAACATGGGACAAGGACAGCAGAGCATGGTATAGGAACAGCATAGAGGCGCAAGTGCTAAGAGGGTGTCGATATAAGACCAGATGATGCAGGGGAATTAGAAACACGAACCAGGGGTGAGGACAGCAGAGCATGGTATAGGAACGCATAGAGGCGGAAGTGCTAAGAGTGTGTGGATATAAGACCAGATGATGCAGGGGTGGTAGAAACATGAACCAGGGGCGAGGACAGCAGAGCATGCCATAGGAACGGCATAGAGGCGGAAGTGCTAAGAGGGTGTGGATATAAGACCAGATGATGCAGGGGAGGTAGAAACATGAACCAGGGACGAGGACAGGAGAGCATGGTATAGGAACGGCATAGAGACAGAAGTACTAAGAGTATGTGGATATAAGACCAGATGATGCAGGGGAGGTAGAAACATAAACCAGGGACGAGGACAGCAGAGCATGGTGTGGATATAAGACCAGATGATGCAGGGGATGAGGACAGCAGAGCATGGTATAGGAACGAAAAGAGGCAGAAGTGCTAAGAGGGTGTGGATATAAGACCAGATGATGCAGGGGAGGTGGAAACATGAACCGGGAGCGAGGACAGCAGAGCATGGTATAGGAACACATAGAGGCGGAAGTGTTAAGAGGGTGTGCATATAGGACCAGATGATGCAGGGGAGGTAGAAACATGAACCAGGGGCGAGGACAGCAGAGCATGATATAGGAACGCATAGAGGCAAACGTGCTAAGAGGGTGTGGATATAAGACCAGATGATGCAGGGGAGTTAGAAACATGAACCAGGGATGACAGCACAGCATGGTATAGGAACGCATAGAGGCGGAAGTGCTAAGTGGGTGTGGATATAAGTCCAGATGATGCATGGGAGTAGCAACATGAACCAGGAACGAGGACAGCAGAGAATGGTATAGGAGCGGCATAGAGGCGGAAGTGCTAAGAGGGCGTGCATATAAAACCAGATGATGCAGGGGAGGTAGAAACATGAACCAGGGGCGAGGACAGTAGAGCATGGTATAGTAACGCATAGAGATGGAAGTGCTAAGAGGGTTTGAATATAAGACCAGATGATGCTGGGGATGTAGAAACATGAACCTGGGACGAGGAAAGGAGAGCATGGTATAGGAACGCATAGAGGGGGAAGTGCTAAGAGGGTGTGAATATAAGACCAGATGATGCAGGGGATGAGGACAGCAGAGCAAGGTATAGGAACGCAAAGAGGCAGAAGTGCTAAGAGGGTGTGGATATAAGGCCAGATGATGCAGGAGAGGTGGAAACATGAACCAGGGACGGGGACAGCAGAGCATGGTATAGGGATGAATAGAGGTGGAAGTGCTAAGAGGGTGTGGATATAAGACCAGATGATGCAGGGGTGGTAGAAACATGAACCAGGGGCAAGGACAGCAGAGCATGCCATAGGAATGGCATAGAGGCGGAAGTGCTAAGAGGGTGTGGATATAAGACCAGATGATGCAAGGGAGGTAGAAACATGAACCAGGGACGAGGACAGCAGAGCATGGTATAGGAATGGCATAGAGGCGGAAGTGCTAAGAGGGTGTGGATATAAGACCAGATGATGCAGGGGAGATAGAACCATGAACCAGGGACGAGGACAGCAGAGCATTGTATAGGAGTGGCATAGAGGCAGAAGTGCTAGGAGGGTGTGGATATAATACCTGATGATGCAGGGGAGTTAGAAACATGAACCAGGGATGACAGCAGAGCATGGTATTGGAACACATAGAGGCGGAAGTGCTAAGAGGGTGTGGATATAAGAACAGATGATGCAGAGGAGGTAGAAACATGAACCAGGGACGAGGACAGCAGAGCATGGTATAGGAATGCATAGAGGCGCAAGTGCTAAGAGGGTGTCGAAATAAGACCAGATAATGCAGGGGATTTAGAAACATGAACTGGGAGCGAGGACAGCAGAGCATGGTATAGGAACACATAGAGGCGGAAGTGCTCAGAGGGTGTGGATATAAGACCAGATGATGTAGAGGAGGTAGAAACATGAAACAGGGACGAGGACAGCAGAGCATGGTATAGGAACGCGTAGAGATGGAAGTGCTAAGAGTGTGTGGATTTAAGACCAGATGATGCAGGGGTGGTAGAAACATGGGACAAGGACAGCAGAGCATGGTATAGGAACAGCATAGAGGCGCAAGTGCTAAGAGGGTGTCGATATAAGACCAGATGATGCAGGGGAATTAGAAACACGAACCAGGGGTGAGGACAGCAGAGCATGGTATAGGAACGCATAGAGGCGGAAGTGCTAAGAGTGTGTGGATATAAGACCAGATGATGCAGGGGTGGTAGAAACATGAACCAGGGGCGAGGACAGCAGAGCATGCCATAGGAACGGCATAGAGGCGGAAGTGCTAAGAGGGTGTGGATATAAGACCAGATGATGCAGGGGAGGTAGAAACATGAACCAGGGACGAGGACAGGAGAGCATGGTATAGGAACGGCATAGAGACAGAAGTACTAAGAGTATGTGGATATAAGACCAGATGATGCAGGGGAGGTAGAAACATAAACCAGGGACGAGGACAGCAGAGCATGGTGTGGATATAAGACCAGATGATGCAGGGGATGAGGACAGCAGAGCATGGTATAGGAACGAAAAGAGGCAGAAGTGCTAAGAGGGTGTGGATATAAGACCAGATGATGCAGGGGAGGTGGAAACATGAACCGGGAGCGAGGACAGCAGAGCATGGTATAGGAACGAAAAGAGGCAGAAGTGCTCAGAGGGTGTGGATATAAGACCAGATGATGCAGGGGAGGTAGAAACATGAAATAGGGACGAGGACAGCAGAGCATGGTATAGGAACGCGTAGAGATGGAAGTGCTAAGAGTGTGTGGATTTAAGACCAGATGATGCAGGGGAGGTAGAAACATGGGACAAGGACAGCAGAGCATGGTATAGGAACAGCATAGAGGCGCAAGTGCTAAGAGGGTGTCGATATAAGACCAGATGATGCAGGGGAATTAGAAACACGAACCAGGGGCGAGGACAGCAGAGCATGGTATAGGAATGAATAGAGGTGGAAGTGCTAAGAGGGTGTGGATATAAGACCAGATGATGCAGGGGAGGTAGAAACATGAACCAGGGACGACAGCAGAGCATTGTATAGGAACGCATAGAGGCGGAAGTGCTAAGAGTGTGTGGATATAAGACCAGATGATGCAGGGGTGGTAGAAACATGAACCAGGGATGGGGACATCACAGCATGGTATAGGAACGCATAGAGGCGCAAGTGCTAAGAGGGTGTCGATATAAGACCAGATGATGAAGGCGAATTAGAAACACGAACCAGGGGCGAGGACAGCAGAGCATGGTATAGGAATGAATAGAGGTGGAAGTGCTATGAGGGTGCGGATATAAGACCAGATGATGAAGGGGAGGTAGAAACATGAACCAGTGACGACAGCAGAGCATGGTATAGGAACTCATAGAGGCGGAAGGGCTAAGAGTGTGTGGATATAAAACCAGATGATGCAGGGGTGGTAGAAACATGAACCAGGGATGGGGACATCACAGCATGGTATCGGAACACATAGAGGCGCAAGTGCTAAGAGGGTGTCGATATAAGACCAGATGATGAAGGGAATTAGAAACACGAACCAGGGGCGAGGACAGCAGAGCATGGTATAGGAATGAATAGAGGTGGAAGTGCTAAGAGGGTGTGGATATAAGACCAGATGATGCAGGGGAGGAAGAAACATGAACCTTGGACGAGGACAGGAGAGCATGGTATAGGAATGGAATAGAGACAGAAGTGCTAAGAGTGTGTGAATATAAGACCAGATGATGCAGGAGAGGTAGAAACATGAACCAGGGATGACGATAGCAGAGCATTGTATAGGAGTGGCATAGAGGCAGAAGTGCTAAGAGGGTTTGGATATAAGACCAGATGATGCAGGGGAGGTAGAAACATGAACCAGGGATGACAGCAGAGCATGGTCTAGGAACACATAGAGGCGGAAGTGCTAAGAGGGTGTGGATATAAGAACAGACGATGCAGAGGAGGTAGAAATATGAACCAGGGACGAGGACAGCAGAGCATGGTATAGGAACGCATAGATGCAGAAGTGCTAAGAGGGCCTGGATATAAGACCAGATGATGCAGGGGAGGTAGAAACATGAACCAGGGACGACGACAGCAGAGCATGGTATAGGAACGCATAGAGTCGGAAGTGCTCAGAGGGTGTGGATATAAGACCAGATGATGCAGGGGAGTTAGAAACATGAACCAGGGACGAGGACAGCAGAGCATGGTATAGGAACGGCATAGAGGCGGAAGTGCTAAGAGGGTGTGCATATAACACCAGATGATGCATGGAGGTAGAAACATGAACCAGGGGCGAGGACAGCAGAGCATGATATAGGAACGCATAGAGGCAAACGTGCTAAGAGGGTGTGGATATAAGACCAGATGATGCAGGGGAGTTAGAAACATGAACCAGGGATGACAGCACAGCATGGTATAGGAACGCATAGAGGCGGAAGTGCTAAGAGGGTGTGGATATAAGTCCAGATGATGCAGGGGAGTAGAAACATGAACCAGGGACGAAGACAGCATAGGATGGTATAGGAGCGGCATAGAGGCGGAAGTGCAAAGAGGGTGTGCATATAAAACCAGATGATGCAGGGGAGGTAGAAACATGAACCAGGGGCGAGGACAGTAGAGCATGGTATAGTAACGCATAGAGATGGAAGTGCTAAGAGGGTCTGAATATAAGACCAGATGATGCTGGGGATGTAGAAACATGAACCAGGGACGAGGAAAGGAGAGCATGGTATAGGAACGCATAGAGGTGGAAGTGCTAAGACGGTGTGAATATAAGACCAGATGATGCAGGGGATGAGGACAGCAGAGCAAGGTATAGGAACGCAAAGAGGCAGAAGTGCTAAGAGGGTGTGGATATAAGACCAGATGATGCAGGGGAGGTGGAAACATGAGCCAGGGACGGGGACAGCACAGCATGGTATAGGAACGCATAGAGGCGGAAGTGCTAAGAGGGTGTGGATATAAGTCCAGATGATGCAGGGGAGTAGAAACATGAACCAGGGACGAGGACAGCAGAGGATGGTATAGGAGCGGCATAGAGGCGGAACTGCTAAGAGGGTGTGCATATAAAACCAGATGATGCAGGGGAGGTAGAAACATGAACCAGGGGCGAGGACAGTAGAGCATGGTATAGTAACGCATAGAGATGGAAGTGCTAAGAGGGTCGGAATATAAGACCAGATGATGCTGGGGATGTAGAAACATCAACCAGGGACGAGGAAAGGAGAGCATGGTATAGGAACGCATAGAGGGGGAAGTGCTAAGAGGGTGTGAATATAAGACCAGATGATGCAGGGGATGAGGACAGCAGAGCATGGTATAGGAACGCAAAGAGGAAGAAGTGCTAAGAGGGTGTGGATATAAGACCAAATGATGCAGGGGAGGTGGAAACATGAACCAGGGACGGGGACAGCACAGCATGGTATAGGAACGCATAGAGGCGCAAGTGCTAAGAGGGTGTCGAAATAAGACCAGATGATGCAGGGATCGTAGAAACATGAACCAGGGGCAAGGACAGCAGAGCATGCCATAGGAACGGCATAGAGGCGTAAGTGCTAGGAGGGTGTGGATATAAGACCAGATGATGCAAGGGAGGTAGAAACATGAACCAGGGACTAGGACAGCAGAGCATGGTATAGGAATGGCATAGAGGCGGAAGTGCTAAGAGGGTGTGGATATAAGACCAGATGATGCAGGGGAGGTAGAACCATGAACCAGGGACGAGGACAGCAGAGCATTGAATAGAAGTGGCATAGAGGCAGAAGTCCTAAGAGGGTGTGGATATAAGACCAGATGATGCAGGGGAGTTAGAAACATGAACCAGGGATGACAGCACAGCATGGTATAGGAACGCATAGAGACAGAAGTGCTAAGAGGGTGTGGCTATAAAACCAGATGATGCAGGGGAGGTAGAAACATGAACCAGGGATGACAACAGAGCATGGTATAGGAACACATAGAGGCGGAAGTGCTAAAAGGGTGTAGATATAAGAACAGATGATGCAGAGGAGGTAGAAACATGAACCAGGGACGAGGACAGCAGAGCATGGTATAGGCACGGCATAGAGCTGGAAGTGCTAAGAGGGTGTGCATATAAGACCAGATGATGCAGGGGAGGTAGAAACATGAACCAGGGGCGAGGACAGCAGAGAATGGTATAGGAACGCATAGAGGCAAACGTGCTAAGAGGGTGTGGATATAAGACCAGATGATGCAGGGGAGTTAGAAACATGAACCAGGGATGACAGCACAACATGGTAAAGGAACGCATAGAGGCGGAAGTGCTAAGAGGATGTGGATATAAGTCCAGATGATGCAGAGGAGTAGAAACATGAACCAGGGACGAGGACAGCAGAGCATGGTATAGGAGCGGCATAGAAGCGGAAGTGCTAAGAGGGTGTGTAAATAAGACCAGATGATGCATGGGAATTAGAAACACGAACCAAGGGCGAGGACAGCAGAGCATGGTATAGGAATCAATAGAGGTGGAAGTGCTAAGAGGGTGTGGATATAAGACCAGATGATGCAGGGGTGGTAGAAATATGAACCAGGGGCGAGGACAGCAGAGCATGCCATAGGAATGGCATAGAGGCGGAAGTGCTCAGAGGGTGTGGATGTAAGACCAGATGATGCAGGGGAGGTAGAAACATGAACCAGGGATGAGGACAGCAGAGCATGGTATAGGAACGGCATAGAGGCGGAATTGATAAGAGGGTGTGGATATAAGACCAGATGATGCAGCAGAGGTAGAAACATGAACCAGGGACGAGGACAGCAGAGCAAGTTATAGGAACGCAAAGAGGCAGAGGTGCTAAGAGGGTGTGGATGTAAGACCAGATGATGCAGGGGAGGTAGAAACATGAACCAGGGGCGAGGACAGCAGAGCATGGTATAGGAACACATAGAGGGAAACGTGCTAAGAGGGTGTGGATATAAGACCAGATGATGCAGGGGAGGTAGAACCATGAACCAGGGACGAGGACAGCAGAGCATGGTATAGGAACGCATAGAGGCGCAAGTGCTAACAGGGTGTGGATATAAGACCAGATGATGCAGAGGAGGTAGAAACATGAATCAGGGATGAGGACAGCAGAGCATGGTATAGGAACGGCATAGAGGCGTAAGTGCTAAGAGGGTGTGGATATAAGACCAGATGATGCAGGGGAGGTAGAAACATGAACCAGGGACGAGGACACGAGAGCATGGTATAGGAACGGCATAGAGGCGGAAGTGCTAAGTTTAGAATGATGGGATGGGGGATAAGTGCTGCGGGGTTGCTGTAGAGAGCTAGAGGGAGAGGAGAACAGGGAGTTGTGGTGGCATAGAATGCAATGAAAGTGGTCCTTCAGAAAGTAGGAGATCTAGGAGGTTGGGTGTAAATGGGGATAGAGTTGGAGTAGTGCACAGAGGGAGAGGAAGATCATTCCATATTAAGGGAGAGAGTGCAAACAAGTGGGGGCACGAGAGGTGGCAAGGACGAGAGCTGAGGATGATTGTAGGGAGCGAGGGGGGAGAGTAGGGAGTGAGGTGGGTCCATAGATAGGATGGGGGAAGTCCATTAATAGTTTTGAAGATGATGAGAAGGAGTTTATACTTTACCCTCTGTCTTATAGATAACCAGCCTAACTGGCATAGGGCTGGGTGGGTGAGGTTCAAATCGGTGGAGGAGTAGGGGGCTTGCCTTGGGTTTAAATCCAGAGTGTGTCATAACCCACAACAGGCAGGTGAGATGAGGCAACATATGTCAGGTTGTCCAATGTCAAACATTAGATACTGCCCACCAATTCTGCCCTCCAGCCTTGCTCCACCCTGTAAATCTGCTACTTGAAGATCCGCATTTTCTTAGAAGAAATTAAACTTCTCTATTGGCTGTGGTAGAGGAAAGGGGCATGAAGTAAAAAAATAAAAAGTAAAAAATTAAAAGACTGGCAGAAACTCTCATATCTTCCATCAGGACAATATAGTCGTTCTGGTTCTGCATGTTTATTCAGAGGTAATTTTTCATGTGAACTAAACAATCCAAGTTATTTCATTTCCCCAAATTGCTAGTGGGCAATCTCCTCATTACAGCACCCCTAGTACGTCTGACTAAGGAATGCCCCATGGCAGTGGTCAGGGGTGGACTGGCCTATAGGGAACTCTGGAGTTTTCCCGGTGGGCCTCTGCACCCTGGGCCTCTTTTGTGTGGTAGTTCCATATTTTCTCATAGGAAAAGCATTGAGCTTGCTGAAAATGTGTCATATGGGACCACTTTGAAAATTATTTCCAGGGCCTCTTTTGGTCCCCAGTAATTATTTCCAGGGCCTCTTTTAGGTCCCAGTCCACCCCTGGCAGTGGTTCACAACGACGTAGATTGAGATCTGTCCTTCGTTTCCCCATTAGCAAAGGGGGTTGGTTCATGTAGACCGCAATCTGTGATAAGTTATCCTCTAACAGGAGTATATTGGCAGAATTTGTGCACATTATAAACCGGTCCATACGTTTTATTCCCTCTTCATATCACTAATGTGTGCCATGATAGCTTGGCATGATCATTATTTTATTGAATACCTCAGAAGGATGATGTCCTTTCTACCAAGAGTCATAACTGTGACTTAAAGAACACATACACACACCTCTCTCTCTCTCTCTCTCTCTCTCTTTTTCTCTCTCTCTTTTTCTCTCTCTTTCTCTCTCTCTTGAAGGAGACCCTAAACTCACTGATTAATGGTGCCATCAGAGCCTTGCATTTTATGCGACATACATTTGTATGTTCTTGAACGCAGCTCACTAATAAATTGCTAGATTATATTTTTTAGCTGGTGAGGGGCAATCCGATTGTTACAAACCATTGGATTGGCCCTCGCCGGGTCATTACCTGGCCGGGTAAGACTTAACCGAGTGCTCTGTTCAGAGGGCGGGTCCCAGAGTTCCATCCCTTTCTTCCCCGGGCACCATGGAAAGGGAGAAGGGACTACATGTAGTTCCTTCTCACGTTCCATGGCGGCCACTTTGTTTACCTTTTTTTCAATGGCCGCCTTTGAAAAGGAAAAGGGACTACGTGTGGTTCCTTTTCCCAATCCCTGGCGGGCATTTTATTTCTGCTTTTTTTTCTCAAGCTGAGAAAAATTCCTATTAATACCCCGGTACAATGTGCTGGGGTACTATCAGCAATTGAACCCTCGGAGAGGGGGCATTAACGGTCGAGTACTGCCCCAGGACTAAGTTAAGGCCCTTCCTTCACTCAGGCTTTTAACTATCGCCTATCACTCTCATGAGATCTTCCGGTAATGCCCCCCCCCCCTCCGAGGGTTCTATTGCTTCAGTAGACATATGTATTTTTTGACCATGTTTGTCTATGTCACAAATAGTTGCAGTAAATGAGTGCAGATCACTGATATTAATAAATACCCTGTTGTTTCTCTTGCTTGCATTGTAATGTAGTGACCGACAGATCCATGTTTAATCGATGCTACTTTGCTGGTTTACCTTGTACTCATTTTTAAGATAGACATTCTCTGTTGTGCCTTTTTTCACTTTCAAAACGAATCATACCTGCTTGTTGTTAATGTGCTCTAATACTTATATTTGTGCTGTGAGTAATGTTCTCTGTTCTTAACATGAATATTGGTCTATTACATTTTGTTACATTATCAAAAATGTGATCATAACGTATACATATATTCATAGCAAATAGGTGTACACAGGGAGAGCGAGAGGCAGAGGCAGGGAAAGAGAAAAAGTGAGGGCGATCTACTTCGTAAAGCTATGTAGATTTCATGCTACAACATACTTTTACAGCTGTCTTTCCAATTGCTCTTGTTCTGCTCTGTTGTATTGAGGATCTAGGCTAATTCACTAACGAACATATTTCTTTTTAGCGCTTACAGCCACTGAAAGTGATGGCACGTTATTGATGGAACAGTACATCCCCTGCCACATATGCTCATCTTGCAGCACTGACCAAGAGGAGACGGGTAGGAAAGTCGAGGGGGCCCACTACTTCAACGTGGAGGACTGTGTCCTTAATGCCATTGAACAGGATCACATGGCCTGCCCAAACCACCCAACCATCCCTGTGCCACTGCGAGAACTGGTTCCAGAGCTCTTTATGACCGATTTCCCTGCAAGGTAATGGAATGGTTAATGGAGAAGTCGGAGAGTTATGAGTAAATGTTGGTAGTTGGAGAAGACGTAAACTAGGATTGGTAAGAAATAATATTGTTATCTTCAATGTTATAATCGTTACAGTTCGGACATTGTTGGATAAAACTAATGCCATATCAAGGATATCCAATATCTATAAGAGTCGGATGAAAGCTCATCCAGGGTCACGCTCACCATTAGGTAGTGCCTTCCAACTCCTCCACCACTCATCTTCGTTTGTTCTACTGCCCTTTTCACTTATTTTCATCATTGCCTCAGCATATGCTTGTGTGTCATTTTCAGTAAATGTTTGGTGTGTTTTCACTAGCATCAGGTTTATGTACTGTTTCCTTTTATCTATCTATCTATCTATCTATCTATCTATCTATCTATCTATCTATCTATCTATCTATCTATCTATCTATATAAAACGCTTAGGTTTACGCACTGTACACCCTCTTGTGGCACCGCCGTTTCACCACGAGCAAGTTCGGCAGAAGCACTTCGCCGCAGAGGCTGATTTGGCACAGGAGACTTTCTGGCGCGGCTGATTTGGCACGAGGGACGTTTGGACGTGGCTCACATTGTAGCCACGTCTAAACTCCATGACGCCAAATTCAAAAGCATCATTCTTTGCAAATGCAGCACGTTGAGGTACTGTGCCTGCTAACGTTTGCATTTGGAAAGAACGATTTTTATGTTTTTATGAAGAATTGTGCATGAGACAGTACTGAACAGTTGCCCTCGATGGTTCGCTTTACGAAAAGGTGCAAACTATGTAACCCTTACTGATCAAAGCCAGTGCAATCACCACATGCAACACAAACAGGAAAAGCCAGCATGGATTGGCTCAATCTCAAATAGCTTCTTTAATGGTCTGGAGAATGCCTACAGTAACACAAAGTAATGATGAAAGCGATAATAGTTCTGTCACTATCTTGGAACCCCAATCTACCTAAAACCGATGGTCCATTTCCAGTACACAGTGAATAAAAGAAAATTCCCTGTTCTCTTACCCTTCTAACCCCTTGACCCTAGTACTCGAAATGTATAAGGAAACCCCACCACCACCACCGATTTCCCAAAAGAAATCGGGCAGGCAATCCCCTTGGGCTAGTCAACCAATATAAGTTTCAACTTCCGAAGACTCCAGCTGCTCTTAAACACTATGCAGCATTGTCTATTGCCTCTGCATCCATGTAAAAAAATGTGTTAAAGTGAATCTTCACCAGCTGTGTTGAAGTACATGAAACTATGGAATCTAAAATTATGGCTTTACCAAATTGCGGTCTATGCTTGGTGGTCAGTATACTTCCTGTTATTCGAAACGTGTGGTCAGGCCCCATTGTTCCACGATAAGAACGGTTCAGGGCAGGCGCCATTTTCTTTAGAACTAAAATGCGTTTTTAGTGCAGGTAGTGGAGGGATATGACCCGGCCACGCACAGATCGGCACGCAGAGTGCCTAATGCACAAAACTGTACATTCATGGTTCTCGAGTGGCATTTCCCTGCAAGTTGCATGGCATCTCTGGGTGAAAAAGCTGGGAAGATGAGTTGAGTTGAAGGATGGTTCCGTCCCTTTTTCCCTTTATTCCTTTATATTTTTATTTATTTGCTTACCTTCTTTGGGGTGGCCAATGCATCATCACTTTACAATCAGCCGGAAATCCCAGATTGTTGTTTTAGGGGGCCAAAGTTGAATGGTTTGGGCTAGTCAACTCCTCTGGGATGAAGGTCATTGATGTGTAATGTTCCACTGGTTCACAAAAGTGAATCTGTGTGCCCTTGTGGCTGTGCGCATGCAGATTCGCTATTGTGAACCCGTACCCGTGTAAAGCCCCGTTAAGTCCCGCTTTGCCGTGGACGCTTCTCCAGTGCTTTTACGGTCAACAAAGGATTTGCTGCTGTACTCACTACAAGATCCAGCAGGCTTTGCTGCATCAAGGGCTGGGTGGAGCTATATAAGCTCAGGATCGCGCGCACCGCGCGCGCGCACCCGTGTAAAGCCCCGTTAAGTCCCGCTTTGCCGTGGACGCTTCTCCAGTGCTTTTACGGTCAACAAAGGATTTGCTGCTGTACTCACTACAAGATCCAGCAGGTGAAAGGAAGAGTGAACTGTGCACTATATGGAGAAATTATAGCCAAAAAACAGACTATATAACATACTTTTCTCTTATTTAGGCTTTGCTGCATCAAGGGCTGGGTGGAGCTATATAAGCTCAGGATCGCGCGCACCGCGCGCGCGCACCCGTGTAAAGCCCCGTTAAGTCCCGCTTTGCCGCTTCGCCGCGGCAACGCGGCTAGTGCTGGTTATTTAAGCTGGTGTTTTGTTTTACAGTTGGATTTTAGGGAAGCACATTGTATTTAGGTGCTATTAAAACTTGTGACGTCCGGAAAGAGGCACCCCAGTGCTAAGATGTTTACACTTCGTACTGGCATGCCTTGCACCGAACGAGTTCATGCCTTAATGGAGTCCACTTCAAGAGACAGTCCAGCGTTGTTTACAAAAATGGTACGACCCTCTGCCAAAAGTGCACCGTGGGACAAGCGAATAAAGAAGAGAAGCTCACGACTGGATTTCGTCATGGGCGACTTAAGGAACTTTGGGTTCAACAGTTGTCGGACATCACGCTCTGTAGCTAGAATGCCTGAACTTAACAATCTAAGTGTATCGAATATAGAAGCGCAGCCCCTTTATAATGACGTAGGGGCGTGCTCTGCTCAGCAATCTGTGGTGAATTCACAAGTGACACAGGTCACAGATGGTGACAAGGAAGTGGAAGAACAGCCATGTAACATTTCACTGTCTGATTCAATGATACTCCAAAATGCCCGTTCAGGGGTTGTTAGCTCAGCTCCCCTTCCGATAGAAAGCCAGGATGTTGGTGTTGCTAAAGATGCTGTAATCATTGAGCTGGAGTCATTGGACTCTTGCTTTGTGGCCAAGGACGACACTTTTGATCTTTCCAAGTCGCCAGCATTGTTTAATGCTGGAGACATTTCAGAATCTGAAAGTTCGATCTCATTTATTCCGCCGACTCCCAGGAGACCAAATGGAAATAGCTTGATTATAAGTCCGGATCTCGTGTTAAAAAAAGATGATCCTATAACACTGGAAAAAATGAACATGGCTTTGATGTCTTTAGCTAGACTTTTTGAAACTTTAGACTCCAAAATCAATGTAATACAAGATAATGTTGATAACTTCCAGAGATCTCAGAAGGCATTTAGTTTGTCCTTGGCCCGAAAGCAAGAGGCTGATGTTGATCAGGCAGCCCATTTTTCTAAACAACTGGGTATGTTGTTATTAACCTGCCAAAACATTGATGACCAGCTAAATGGCAAACTGAACCCAGTTACAGTTGGGGGAAATATACAAAGTGTTAACACTGTTGTGCCCTTTGTTGAGGGCATTATAAGAGAAGTGACAGCTAGGGAGACAATGAATGTACCAATGGGGCTACAATCTGACCCAAGAATTGAAATAATCAAATCTGTTCACGGTGGGAAGGGAGGAAAGTCTGTGAAGTCTGTGGAGATGACACTGGTGAATCCCTTACCCGATCAGTTGATACTGAGGGAAGAGGTGGCAAGGGTTCCTATGGTTGATGATTCAAAAATCAGAGAAACACAGCAGTTAAAAGGGGCGTACACGATATTTACAAAAAAATCTAAGGGCCCCTCCAATCAATCAATGTTAAATCCAAAGAAGTCAAAAAATCAGAAGTCCAAAACAACGGCTGTGAGTGGGTCTACGAAACAATTCTTTAAATCCCTGTCTAAACCAAATAGATGCTCAATGTTAGCTTCTAGTGCTATCACAAAAAAATATCAAAATCTATCTCAGGAAAGACAAAGAATGTTGAACAAGGGCAAGGGTCCCAACCATAGGACTCTCCCTTATGCTCCCCTAGATGAGTTGGTGCATGTTGCGCAGGAGCTGGGGAGCGGATCTACTAATGTAACGGCCCCAACCCAAGTGCCACCTGTACCGAAGAACAAGCGAGTGAAAGCTAACCCAATGCCCAATGTCACAGTCAATACGCAGGACCTTAGGAAAGCTGTGGATGAGTATATGAGTCAATACCATCCTAAGCCATATGTGACTCACCCTCTGTCTCAGACTTTTAACCCATCACTGGAGGAACCTGAATTAGGGGATGTTGAAAACACTAATGGCGAAAGGACCCTCCCTATTCAGGAAGTAAAGTCCTCTAAGAATGACCTACTAATAAATAAAACAATTGTGGATGCGCAAGACAACCTACAAAATAATATTCTATGCACAATTAAAGACTGTTTAGTTGCTTTGACCACGGAACAAAAAAGTCTTAAATCTTCCTTGAAGGCAATGAGGAGTGGCCACTCTGGTGTGGGAAACCCATCTCATGAAGAATGTATCTCTAAGAATGTAACGTTTAAATCCCCATTGGAGGAGATCCAATCTTACAAGAATAGAGATTCACTTAGTAAACGGAATCATTCTGATGTTAAGGTACCACACAAGAGTAAAAAGCCTACCCAATTGTTTTCCCTGTTCCTCAGTTGTCGGGGGGGGTTCCTTTCCAACATACATAATGAACAGAGGAAGCATCATGCAAATATTTGCAGATATTCCAAACTTGGAGGATATCTCCTCAGGTGATGTAGTACAAGTGGAGTTCCCCGATGATAATGATCCAACGGTGTCCTGTATGTGGTTAAGTTCTCGCATCATTTACAATATCATTTGGTCCGCTAGATCTGAATTTTTTGATTTGGGCTTTGATTTAATTCCAACTACTAAGGAATCCCAGCCGGTGGAAGCTATCACTGAACCAGCTAGTCAGGTAATCAGTGGTGAGCATACCTCAGGTAGGGGATGCAGCTGTGGGAAAGCATAACTAGGAACTGATGACCCTGATGTTCGAGGTCAGAAATTGGTAGTCATGAGCTGGAACACGAGGGGATATAAACATTTGTTAAATAATGCTAAGTGTGATCTCAAAGGTTGTGATCTAGCCCTTTTGCAAGAAACCTGGTTTACTGTCCCTCTATCGTGGAACAATCATTATGTCCATTTAGTTCCAGCAATTAAGGGACAGAAAGGTAGACCAATGTCTGGGTTGATGACTATCTCTAATATGTCCACGATAGCTATTATCTCTGAGGGGCCCAACCCAAACTCCTATTTGCAATGTTCAGTAATTATGTTCCAAAAGCTGAAATTTTTAGTCATAAATATATATTGGAACCCAATTGCAATTTCAACCTCTACTCTCCTTAATGATTTGAATACATTAATGGAAGACAATATAATTATCCCGGACATTGCGCATGTAATATTAGCCGGGGATTTGAATATGCATTTGCTGGCATCATCTAAGAAAAGGAGTTTGGATCGGGTTTCGCCGTGGAGAACTTTTATTACTACGTGGGACCTGATTATGTTAAATGGGGCAGTGGAAACTGATAACCCTCCATCATACACGTGGTCTTGTGGTGCTCAAAATGCTATAATTGACTATATGTATGTTGATAGAAGGCTGTTTGAGAAAATCTCTGAGTTTAGGGTAGTTCCCACCTTAGCGAGTGATCATTGGATTTTGAGAGCTGAGTTTGTGATCCAAACCAAGGAAGAACTTCGCTCCAGTCCAAATCAATTGAGTGGTCTAACTATAAACGCCCAACGAAACAGACTTCATTGGTCAAGCGATGCACTGCAAACATTTGCACGCAGTGTAACGAATGACCAACAGCGACTGATAAGAGGTATGGATGTTGCTGATTATCATGATAAAATGCATCTCTTTGCCCCTGCTTCAACCACAGAAACTAACAAGAGCAGGCAGCAGCATATCCATATGTTTGATTTGGCCATTAGAGATCGAAAGAGGCAATACCGAAAACAGAAAAGACAGATTTCTAACTTACCGGTACAGTATCGTGAACTGGCTCTACGCAAATTGAAGACCAAATATAGAAATTGGATTCGAGGTCACAAAGCTAATATGTTCCAACATGATGGGGAAAAATGGTTACAGATGGTCCAAACTAAAAATACATCACAGATCTGGAAAATGATAAATAATGGAGCAGGCGCTCCGCAGTTAACGGCACAACTTAATGGCGTGTCGGAAAAAAGTTGGGTCGCCTACTTCACTAGTATCTACGCTCTTCCGGCGAATAGTACCTCAAAGCTGAATCTAGAAATATTGAATTCAGCCTTTCAGATTAGTTTTGACCGTGAAGATGTTTTGTTTTATATCAACAAAGCTAGCTCTTCAAGAGCTCCTGGCCCTGACGGTTTATCAAATGATGTCCTAAAACAGAATCCGGAGTTATGGGCATCTATTCTCTGTGCTATCTTCCAGGTCCTGCAAACAAAACAAGCAGTTCCTTCGTCGTGGTGCAAGGCCATCACAGTGCCAATTTATAAGAAAGGCGACCGAACAAATCCGGCCAGTTACCGTCCGATTTCTCTTCTTGACGCCCCTGGCAAGATTTTCAGCAGAATTGTTTTAAGAGACCTTGACAATTGGGCTTCAGAAGAGAATCGGCGAGATCCATTTCAAACTGGTTTTGTGCGAGGTCTTGGCACAAGCATCAATATAACGACCCTCAATGCAATCAAAGAGTTATACGCCACAAGAAATCAACCAATATATCTGGCGTATGTTGACTTTCGAGTGGCCTTTGACTCGGTAGATCGGAACCTATTGTTGGAGAAGTTGCTGAAATTTGGCTGCCCACCCTCACTTGTGCATTTGATTCATTTACTTCATTCGAACACTTCAATGAAAGTTAAATTGAATCTAGAAGGGCTGCTATCAGATGAAATACCAACCAAACGCGGCCTAAAACAAGGCTGCATCTTAGCCTCTACATTGTTTAATTTGTTTATATTTGATCTTGGCAATGAATTCAACAATGTTGTGAATGACGCCCCGAAACTTGGCAACCAGGTCATTGCATGGCTCCTGTATGCAGATGATCTAGTTCTTATCTCGCAAACACCGAGAGGCCTAGAAAATATGCTTGATAAACTTGATCAGTATGTTGCCAAAAACAACTTGACCTTAAATTTGGAGAAAACACAGGTGATGGAACTGGGGAGACTTGGACTTAGATCAAAGAAACAGTATTGTTGGCTTTTGAACAAACAGAGGTTGAAAATAGTCAATGAATACAAATACTTAGGAGTCATATTTAGCAACTCCTCCACTAATATACCCCAAAGAGATGGTATAGAGAGTAAATTGTCCACTCTAATCTCGCAAGCGAGAGTCTTGCAATATAAGTATGGTAAGTTCTCGTGCAAACACATTCTCACCTTCTATCAACAAAAAGTAATCCCCATTGTTACCTATGGTTCAGAAGCCTGGTCACCTCCACAGGCTGGTAATTGGAACAAAATTGAGGCTAGGTTCTGGAAGAAAGTTCTGAATCTTCCAAACTCTTGCCCAAACGCACTGCTTTGTTTCGAGTTGGGAATTCTCTCAGTGAACATACAAGTGTCCTGGAAGAGATTCTGCTTATTTCGGAAATGTGTGATGGGCTTATCCAGCAATAGTGTGCTAAGAATTCTGGCAGACTACTTATTGCGGTCAGAACATTTATTCCCATTAAATTGGAGAGCGGCTGTTTTGTCGGATCTAACAGAAGCTAATATCACATTAGATCTATTACTATCCAATCCTACCAAAGCTAAAACCAAATTGTATCATTTAGATAGGCACATAACGCAACAGAACTGTATGAAGCTAAAAGATTTTGATAGAGCTATGTTTGGGCATAAAAAATTCCAAGGAACTGCTGATTATCTATTAAAATGTCCTTCCCATAAATTGAGAAATCAAATATTGCGATTTCGTTTGAATCTATGGCCAACGAAACAAGTTCTGCTAAGGAGGGGTATTATTAAGAGAGACTGTCTTTTTTGTCGATTCTGCAATGATGCAAAAGTCGAAGAAACATTGAAACATCTATTGATAGAATGTGCTGCATTACAATCACAGAGAAAGGGCTTGGTTGACAAACTAACAAGGCATCATTACATAAGACGCTCTAATGATGAGCTATGGTATGAGCTGTTCGCAACTCCAAAGATAACAATAAGAATAGCCACTATCCATTTCCTAAACAAAATATTATGTCCCATACTCAAGTGAGTAACCAATTTGCCCATTGGAAGAAATGGAAGAAATGGGTTAGTACTTGGCTCTCTATATATATCTTGATTGTGGTATGGTTGTATCTGATTTTAACATGTGATTGCAGGCTAATTTACAGGACTAGATTCGCTAACTGAAAGTAGCTGTGCAGAGGGCTCTACTCTAATTATTAGTCAAGCAAATGCTATGTAATTCCTTTTATTCATCTTACACAATTCCTTTTTCTTTGTTTTTTAATGATGTATCTATCTTGTTTTAAACTTCGTTTTGAAAGGTTGATTTATCAGCCATCCAAAATAAAAAAAAAAATAAAAAAAAAAGAATGTGGCCAGGTGGCCTCTTGAGGGAGGGACTGTCGCAGATGAAAGTGCATGCCGGATTCAGAGGGGGATAAGCTCCCACCCTATTGCCACACTCGTTCATCTGCGCGTGGTCTCCCGCAGATGAAAGTGCATGCCGGATTCACAGGGGGATAAGCTCCCACCCTATTGCCACACTCGTTCATCTGCGCGTGGTCTCCCGCAGATGAAAGTGCATGCCGGATTCACAGGGGGATAAGCTCCCACCCTATTGCCACACTCGTTCACCTGCGCGTGGTCTCCCGCAGATGAAAGCGCATGCAGGATTCACATAAGCTCCCACCCTATTGCCACACTCGTTCATCTGCGCGTGGTCTCCCGCAGATGAAAGCGCATGCCGGATTCACAGGGGGATAAGCTCCCACCCTATTGCCACACTCGTTCATCTGCGCGTGGTCTCCCGCAGATGAAAGCGCATGCCGGATTCACAGGGGGATAAGCTCCCACCCTATTGCCACACTCATTCTTCTGCGCGTGGTCTCCCGCAGATGAAAGCGCATGCCGGATTCACAGGGGGATAAGCTCCCACCCTATTGCCACACTCATTCACCTGCGCGTGGTCTCCCGCAGATGAAAGCGCATGCAGGATTCACATAAGCTCCCACCCTATTGCCACACTCGTTCAGCTGCGCGTGGTCTCCCGCAGATGAAAGCGCATGCCGGATTCACAGGGGGATAAGCTCCCACCCTATTGCCACACTCGTTCAGCTGCGCGTGGTCTCCCGCAGATGAAAGCGCATGCCGGATTCACAGGGGGATAAGCTCCCACCCTATTGCCACACTCATTCATCTGCGCGTGGTCTCCCCTGTCAGGACTTGGGGGTGGGGGAGAGCAGAGAGTGAACAGTGCTGCTAGGGCTAGGAGTCTTGCAAACAAAACCGAACATTCAGGTGCACTCAGAATTCAAAAACTACATCAGACAATCGAATCGAGAATTGCTTGAGAACTTATTCACAACTTTTAAACTTTCAATGTATTCACGGTGCTAGGAGAAAAAATTGTTTTCTAGCTAAAACCAAGATTAATTGAACCTAAGCAATTACCAACAGATTCTCTCTTGTTATTCTCCTGCACTCTAATCCAGTAACAACACTCTTTTGTGGGACCTTCTAAATCTTTTTGTGTGCAGGAGGATAACAAGAGAGAGTCGCAGTCTCAGTCTCAGTACATGTGTGAGCTGCTCTCTCTTCAGGGGTGTCCTGCATCTGTCATTCTAAGTCACTGGCTATGTTGTGTGTTTCTCTGATGTAATATGTTTGAGAATTTCCAACCCATTGGACCATGTAAAATAGTTGGAAAGCAACATTGCAAGTTCCTGGCCTTTGTTAACCTACTGCTGTGGCATGATCTCTCTAGAGAAGAGGGCATGGGTCATTTTTGGAGAATGGATGATGGAGCATTGGGGTGGTGGGGATGGTGACCACGCGGCTTTCAGAGACACGCATGGTTATTTATTGTGAGACTGCCTTCCTGTCTACCATCTTAAGGCAGGTTCTGGCACTCTCTGGGTTAATCAAATACCAGTGCTGTTCCATGTTTTCTTTCTTTATACCCCCCTCTCCAAAACACATGGAAGGTCTTGAGCAGGCCGGCAAAAGCATGAAGAAATAAATACCTTTTGACATCTTGGTGTCGAAAGCAGACCCTGATGTTCAAGAGCGTCACAATGATGTTGCAGGGAATCAGGACCCACTGGTTGACTTGTCCTGTGATGACACAAGGATGAAAGTCCATTATGAGTTGTCAAGGTTCTTCAAACTCTCTCTCTTGTAAGCCCTGCACTGTGTTCAGTTGGTGCACCTGCTGATCAGAGTCAATGTTTTCAGACTGTGTACACTGAATAGTGTCGGTGTTACAACGGAGGGTGCATTGTCCAGAACCCAAGAGTGTTAGTGATGAGTTTCCCGTCTGCATTTTAGCTGGGTTCTGGAATGTTGCCACCATTGTCGTAGTGGGGCTATCTTTCCTGGTTTATATTATAAAACTGGAGATAACTGCATTTAATCAGTGGGCGCTGCAGCCACAGACCTGTACCCTATGTCACAGTAGGCCTTTATGCACTACATACACAGCTCAAGGATCAGCATAATTGTGGGGTCTACTGTCCACACTATCATATCTTCTAGAGTGACATCAAACACATTTAGACATGGTTTCTAGGAGATAACCTAGCAGACCGATCAGGTTTCTTCTTATAGGATTCTCATTTGTGTAGTATCTTAAATTGTCCACCTATGATATTTTTTGCACAGAAAATGCAACTGAAAACACGGCAGCCGCCGAATCTTAGTTTATTGATTATAAGTCCTGGTCAGTCAACATAGAAAGCATGTCCTATGCTTGCTGCTCATTGGCTCATGAGTAGTTCAGGATAACAGAGCGCATAGAGAGCATGTGTAGGGTAATCTGAGAAGTGACAAGTTAAGGAAGCTTTGTGTAGGTTTGCTGCTCATTGGCTCATGAGTAGTTCAGGATAACAGAGCGCATAGAGAGCATGTGTAGGGTAATCTGGGACGTGGCAAGTTAAGTAAGCTTTGTGTAGGTTTGCTGCTCATTGGCTCATGAGTAGTTCAGGATAACAGAGCGCATAGAGAGCATGTGTAGGGTAATCTGGGACGTGGCAAGTTAAGTAAGCTTTGTGTAGGCTTGCTGCTCATTGGCTCATGAGTAGTTCAGGATAACAAAGGACATAGAGAGCATGTGTAGGGTAGTCTGAGAAGTGCCAAGTTAAGTAAGCTTTGTCCAGGCTTGCTGCTCATTGACTCATGAGTAGTTCAGGATAACAAAGGACATAGAGAGCATATGTAGGGTAATCTGAGAAGTGCCAAGTTAAGTAAGCTTTGTCCAGGCTTGCTGCTCATTGACTCATGAGTAGTTCAGGATAACAAAGGGCATAGAGAGCATGTGTAGGGTAGTCTGAGAAGTGCCAAGTTAAGGAAGCTTTGTCCAGGTTTGCTAAACTTCCCCTTGACTCTTTGCAGACTCTTCCTGGAGGACAGGCACCTGGAATACACCGAAAGCGAGAACAACATACTTGGCCAAGGTGGAAGTGGAACAGTCATCTATCGAGCCCATTACCAAGGCAAGCCGGTGGCCGTGAAGAGATTCCTCATCAAGAAATGCAGGAGCTCCAATGACGCGTCCATAGGTATGTAGAGCTCGCAATCAGCATTACATCATCTCTTCCTCCGCTGTATTACAGGTTTTACTCCAAAAGTACAATTTAAGGAATTCTGCATACACTAGTAACCAAAAGTGATGAGTGGGTTGCTATAAACTCTGGTATCATTCTAAGAAAAACTTATTAAGCATATTGTACAAAAAGCACAGCTATTTTATAATAGTATCTAACCTCTCTAGACACTGCATTTCTTCCCCATACGATAGGTTGTTGTTCACTGAGTGAGTCCTAGAAGCAAGTTTGGGGTGCGCTTTAGCACAGATTAATGTTTACAGTGTTCATCACCGGGTCTTTGGGGACCCCACCTATGACAGCTTAAGTTCTGAGAAGAAATACGAAGGGCTTCTCCTTTCGGCTCCTGCAGACGCCAAATGGTGGGACTGTCTTAGTTGTTGTGGGTACTTCCTATTCGCTCTGTGAGATACATAGTTTGATAGAATGGTGCATTCGGTACTGATTAGCGAGTAATGCAAATGGAAGGGGAACAGGGTTGCACATTTCCAGAAAGGCAATCCTAATTGGGGGTATTCAGAATGCAAAAAAACAAAGACCAATAATTATTGTCTAAGCAAAAAGTAGAGCATATCCGCCTGAGGTAGAGAAGAGTGTTCCTCGGGCCATCTGCATGGAGAAAGCTGGGGGCAGCACCAGAACCACCAATTCAAAAAAGAAAGAAAAGGCAACCACCATTTGACTAGTTCTGAGCACTTTCTTGCTATTCTGAACTTATAGTAATTCACATTGAAAACACAAATTATTATCATTATGTATTGCTTCTAATGCGCCACATGCCGGCAGGCCTCAGTGCGCACACATAACCTGGACAAGACGAACATTCAAGAAGGGTGAGATCAAGAAGACTGAAACAGCGTGGCAGGTGAAAATTAACCTGGTCCTATATTGAAGAGATTGGTTTTGATAGCTTTCTTGAAGGAAAGCAGAGATGGCAAGGGTCGAAGAGAAAGTGGAAGGGCGTTCCAAGCCCTGGGAGCTCGGACATCAAAGCTTGAACCACCAAACTCTTCAAGCTTGAAGCGTGGTTGCAGGAATTTTTGGTCATTGTCAGAGCGCAGGAGTCTTCTAGATTGTGCAGATGCCAAAGGATCCATCATGTATTGCGGTGCCTTACATGATTGACATTTATATTTCAATGAAAGAAGCTTATGGGAGATCCTTTGTTCCACCAGGAGCCAATGCCGGGCACGTCTGAAAGATGTAATGTGGTCATGTTTAGCAAGACCAAAGACTGCCCTCACTGCCCTGTTCTGCACAGTTTGAAGAGCCTGCAAATTAGCCAAGAGGTTCCTACCCAAATGCTATTTCAGTAGTCTAATCTTGAGTTGATTGATGCAGTAGCAAGAAAGGATCTATTTTCCACAGAAAGATAAGGTATAATTTGCTTAAGCGACCTCGTAACGTAGAAGCAGGATGTGCAGATGTGAGAGACATGAGGTTTCATTGACAATTCTGAGCCCAGATAAACTCCCAGTGTCTTTACCTGTTTAGCAACCAGAATCGTACAGCATAAGATGGAAAAATAACAGAATCATTTTTCTTAGTCGTGGCCCTGATCCGACAACAGGCAGCTCTGTTTTATCGTCATTGAAGGCCAGAGAATTAAAGGCCATCCATGATTGGATCATATAATAGACTGTGCACAAAGCCTCAAAGTCTTGTGCATAATTACACGATGGCTCAAAAATAATCTGTGTATAGTCGGATAGTTTGTGTACTACAAGTCAAGGCTATCTAAAAGATCGAACAATGGTCTGGTGTAGACATTGAACAGCGTAGGCAATAAACAAGAGCAGTGCCAAAGGGGAGTGCTTGAGAAGTGTCCACTGCCCCCTTTGAGGATCGTGGGCCAATAAAGGACTTTATCTACTGAGCGGTGCTCGTGGAACATTGCACAATTTCCACAAGCCTACTAGTAAGGAATGCATGGTCCACAAGGTTGAATGCTGCTGATAAATCGAGAAGCATCAGCAGTGCTGGATGCCCCTTCTCGATGATAATGAGAAATTTTGGATTTTAAGTCCAGTAAAGCTGTTTCTGTACCATGCATGGTGCTGAAGCCCGATTGACAAGTGGCAGGAATGCTTTTTCACCCCACAAATACCTGAAACTGATGGTATGCAATGCGATCAATAATCTTCAGCAGATGAGGCAGATTCGTGATATCTGGCGATAATTGTTGGCTACTGCAGGGGTCAGGCTACTTTTTAGGAAGGGGTACTCCAGGCTTCCTTAACGCAAGATGGCACTTGACAGTCCCTGAAAGAAGCATTGGTAATCTTAGTGATCCATGGAATCAGAAAATATAATGACTCCTTGACAATGGTGGCTGGGCAGGTATCCCGTATACTGGAGGTTGGTTTCAGGCTTTCAACGATCTTCAGTGCTTCAGCTTTGTCATCTGCCTAAAGACACATTTAGGCAGATCGGTCTTGGAGTTGGAGCCAGACGCGGGATAAGAGGTTCCCATGAGCAAAGAATTATCTTTCAATAGGGACTGCCGCGATTCCATAGATTGCTGGTGCATGGAAACTTTCCTGATGAATTCATCCTGACCTATTTGGCACCATGATGAATGAATCTCTACTCTGGAGGGCTGGGTAGATTTTCCCTCTCGTTCTTTTACAATTTGAAAGTGTTCTCTGCAACTCAATGTTTTTTTTGTTTTCTATCCTGGTGTGAAAATCAGTATATTCAGCCAGGTTAATAGTTTGTTTAAAGCTCAACACAGACGCCTTATTAGCTGATAGTGTGAGGGCACAGGGATTCTTTCTCCAAACACGTTCACATGACCATTTGTGCTTTTTTAGGACAAACAATGTCATAATTGAACCAAGTGTTCTTTTTTGTCTCCGGTTTAATTGTTTTTGTACTCTGATGAATCCCGCACAGTCCTCACAGAACCCCTGCCTAAAGTCTCCTCCCCGGGGGCCAGGGGAAGGCAGGTGCTACCTGAACCCTGGGGGTGGTATTAGCCGAGAGGATCACCTGGGAGGAGAAGGGTCCCAAGGGACTAGGACGGCTCCGTTAGGAGAGATGCAATATTTATCCTCTTCAGGGGGAGATTTCCATGATGCCAGAATATTTAATGACTTGCTGTCAGAGTAAGGCTTCCCTTCCCAAAACGACCCACCTCGTTGGTAGTGAAAACCGTTGTGATCAGTATGGGAATAATATATTTCGGAATCAGAGCATTATTGGCTTCTGATGAATATGATTCTCCCTAAGTTTGAGTTCTTAAGTTAAGAACCAACCATAAAGCCCTCTGACATGCTTCCCTAAAGGTGTATTCATTAAACAGAGCGAATTCAATAACGTTGAAGGCTGTATTTGTGATCCAAAAAGGAATCAGAACATTGGGGACTTCAAGTCCCACAATGCCCTAAGTACTGGGAGGAGGAGTGGCTCAGAGGCACAGAACTGCAGTATGCAGTCCAGTGGTTCCAATGACCCACAGCTGAGTGGGACATTTTAATATTTTTATACCCCTCAGGTGCAGGCCATTAGAACAAGAAGGTGGAGCAGTAGCAGGAATTGCCAGCCCCATTTGCAGCAGCAGAGAAACAAAGACGCCAGAGCTGCCTATGTCGGTCTTGAGAGGGTTGTCATAGTTGAAACCTGAAGTGCAGAGGTCGTATAGTGGAAATCAGTATTTTGACAGGCTGTCCCGTGGGAGAGAGAAGCTTGCCTGGTCCTAGTGCCTGGACGAGCACTGGAGTGCAGGAGGAGTAAGACAGGCATCTTTCCAGAACGTCCCGGGCTGTAGGAATACTACTGCAGTTGTCAGACGTTCAGGAATCAACAAAAGATGCAGCGGTTCAGGCGAATGCCTGTAGAGAGACCAGTGAGTTGCCTGTATTAAGTTACCCCGTAATGCTTCATAGCAAACGCTGACTGCTAGCAAATATTTTGAATACCGAACTAATGCGCGAAAGTCACATTGGCGATACACTCACTTTGATGGAAGGCCAGAAAAGGAAGGTTAGGACTATCATTGCCAAGATAAGGAGGGGGCATTATTGAACCAAAATAGAAACCTGCATTGTTAAAATAAAGAGGGGGCAATACTGAAGAAAAACTATAACCACCATTGCCAAAGTAAAGAGGGGCAATACTTCAGAAAGTATATTACCCACATTGACCAAGTAACAAGAGAACAATATTGCAGAAAGATTGTAACCATTATTCCCAGAGTGAGGAAGAGGCAATAGCTGAGCAAGACACCAAGAAGCAATGCCTCAACCAAAGAAGGGCAAGTGTAATAAAGATACATTGGGCCTCATCACAAGTATGGCGGTAAGGTAACAACGGCGCTGGTATCGCCACCGGAACCGTTGCTACCGTATCGCCATACTAGGAGTTCTGCTCATGGGTGCCCTTGCAGCCACCAGGTGTGACCTGGTGGCCGTACCGGCACCCGCGTGCAGAACATGATGGTAGCACCGGTACCGTTATTAACTGTATCGGTGCTACCACCCTCCCCATTCCCATTGAGCCCTATGGGGCTCAAATGGGAATGAGGATGTACCGGGCCCGGCACCCGCAAAAGGGCAATTACCGGGTCCGGCTGGACCAGAATAGCCCTGTAATTGCCCATTCGCGGGTGCCGGACCAGGATGCAAGTTTGGAGGTAGACTTGCCGGTAAAACCGGCAAGGCTACCTCCAACCTTTGAATGAGGCCCGTTGTCATCAGTTGATTGATGTAAAATTAAGAAATCAAGAGTGACAGAAGAGAAGCCTCCTTGTAAAAGGTATCAATGAGGAGACAAACATAACCTGGATTGCATGTGGCAAATACATTGGGGTAACAAACGGCACCATTGTGTATTGTGTCCTCACAGAAAAAGTTGTGAATCTCAATGGTGTTGAAAGTCAAAGACTTTCTTGAAAGTGTGATGCAAGCCTCACCACAGAGTACTTGTAGCAGTGTTGGAATATTTTATCCTGGCAGGTGAGTATACCAGAAAAGAGATTGTTGTTAGGAGTAGTCCTGACAGGTTAGTAGACCAGGAAGAAGGCATTGAAGTACTGCATTTTGTTTGAAGGCTGTGAAGGAAAGAAAGTGGCAAGACCACCAAGTGTGTGATGAACTGCGGTTAAACCGTCCCAACAAAACATCGAAGTTGATAAAGAAGAATTGTGGAAGTGTTTGTTTTTCAATCAGGAGATTGTGGTCAAATCATCCTGACAAAAATATCATTGTGAATCAAGAAGAATTGTGAAAGTGTGTGTTTTCCAAGGTGGAGAAGTTAAGTTGAAATAGTGATTATAATTTTGAAGACCAAGACTTTTTCGTTTTGTGGAAACTTTGTCAAATGCCAAGTGAAAGACTTTGGAGAAACAATAACTTTATGAGCAGAGCTTGGCCACTAAAAGGAACTTTCTTTTTTACAACCTTGATTTGGAAATCCTGCTTTGAACCTGGGGAAGGGGATCCGGCCCAGGTTACAATGATACATAGTTACCAGGTTCATCTGTAGTATAATTATTATTTCTGTTAAACCTGAATTGCCATGTCCTACCTTTATGAGTTAAATGTCTGTGTAAATGTGAGGGACAGATTCCTTTTATTAGAGTGATTTCCTTTAGTTTTATTATGATAGGCTGGGAAATCCTCTTTAGGTTAGGGATAGTGTTTCTCACACCCTCATGAGTTAACAAAATGGCTTCTTGTGAAAAACCTTTACCAAGTTGTCTGCCTCGTATTTCTGACCCCTCGCAGTACGTTCCGGAGCCAAATGGTATTTAGTGCCAAGCAGTGCCAGCACACTCTCTCCCAGCATCTGGTCACCTTTTCTAAGTCATATTGAAGCAACTCCCGGGCAGTTTTAAACTATATATTAACAATCTCACATACCAACATTCACATTGACCCTTCCCTGCAATAGAAAGTAAAGAACATCACATTGTGATGCCTCACTGCTTAAACATACTTGAGTGGATGTCCCCAAAATTAGAACAGGACTGGAGCCTGATGAGCAGCAACACCTTAACTCAAAATGGATGACCACCAAGGGCATGACTCTCACTCTATGCCTCCTCTGCCCACGCTCACCGCTCAACTGCCAGTTCTTTTCTCCCCACAGAAGAGACTTGGCCTCTGTGGAGCAGAAGTGCTGCATGCCGTGCCTAGGCATGGACCATGCCTAGCCCCTATGCGTGTTGTGCATCGTTTCCAAACCCAGAACACTAAGGCGCTGACTGAAGAAGGGGGATGAAAAGTTTCAAATGCTAGTCCACCCTTAATCGACAGATTTAGTCAAGCAGGTTAGTACGTCTTCCTTCCCAAGTAATTAATTGCACATGTGGCAACAGAGTGGGAGGGGTTCAGGAGCCCTTCCCTTGACCATAAAGCCTTTTTCACTGGGGTTTGCCCGGAAGCCATAGCCAGAGCTTGGTGGGCACATTGCACAGCAAAGAGTGATGCCCGACCAAGAGATGCTTGTTGGACTTTCACCCCAACAGAAATGCTACCATTTCCGGTGTTCCCTCGGAGGCTTTTCGAAGAGCTTACCTTAGCATCACTGAGGGGGTAGCACTCACCGGGACTTGCCCTGCGATAACCCGAAAGGGGTCTTTCACTGCCAACCATGGTCACTGCACTTTGCTTTTGGGTCTAATCAGCTCCTCATGCCACAGGCTCCATTCTAAAACTGTCTCAGTGGATGGGTGATGATGTCGCCACCTTTACCATCCTCAAGCCCTGACAGGTCCCCATATCGTGTCAGTTAAGAGATGCCCACAAGAACCTTTCAGGTACAGGTCTGGCATGACATCGTATCTCAGCAATATTTATAAAGTGTAACATACGGCCAAGGGCATCGTGGCGCTACCTTAGACAGGATGAAAAGCAGGAGCGGCTAAAACAAGTACGTTTTGAGAGAGCGCCTGAAAGACAAGTAGTCATGCACAGCCCGGAGAGCCTGAGATAGAGAGTTCCACAATGAGGCAGCGACTACTGAAAATGATGGACCGACAAAACGATTACATTTAAACTGATGAACCTCAACGAAATGAGCCTCCGCCGACCGCAGGGCCCGGCGAGGAACAGAAACAGAACTTCACTTGCAAATAGGCAGCTCCTCCGCCTTGCAAAGCCTGATGCACCAACCAGAGTGCCTTGAACTGGATGCACTTTGCAACTAAAAGCCAGTGCAGGCTGCACAGAGTGGGAGAAATATGAGCGCAGCAGGAAGTGGACGTGGCCACTCGACTGCAGAATTCTGCAAAATGTGCAAATGCTGAATAAGATAAAAACGGTTTGTGCAAGAAAAAGGGAATTAGAGTAATCCAGAGAAGACACCACAGGTGCACAGAGATGGGAAGAAGGACACGGAAGGACCTTGCTCATCTTTTTAAGTTTAAGATGCCCCACCTGGCAGGCTGCACTGATCTGGGCTGCCATTGAAAGGGATGACACGATCTTAATCCCCAATTCTCCAGCATGCGTTCTGGCATGGATTCACATGCTCATGAATATTCCCGTCGTCAGGCTGGGAATCCTAGGTAAAAGAAAAAACAGTTTCACTTTCACTCAAAAACTGTATTTCTCCTCTAAACCAATCACTGTCCTCTGGGTCATACTGCTCCCATCCAATGACATTCTGCTCCCTAAGCCCCGCCTCTGGCAGCTATCTTCATATTTGTACTGCATGCTTCAGTGTTTGGAGTGCTCGAGTTGCTCTCTGAGCTATTTGTACGTTATTTCAATGGAAAAAGTTACATTTTTGTTTCGAAGAGCCTGTGTGCTCTTTTCTTCACCTGCCAACAGTGGGGACCCGTTGTCGGTGAAATTCTGCGCCCCTCTTTGGTGAAGATCAATCAAAGATTCTCCAAGGCCATCTTGGGCCTTCTTCACGCCCTACAACCATGACGGAGGAGGAGAAGCAGCGAAGGTCTCTCTTCAGGCCCTGCACCAAATTCTGGCTATGGAATGTGTTTGTGAAGGACAAGCACCTACCATGCCTCTACTGCCTGCACCCGGACCATAAGGAAGTAGAGTGCAAGATATGCCTCGGTTTCTCTAAGAAAGCGATGGACGAGCATAGCCGGCTGTTTTCCTGGTTTAACATGAAAGCTTCTGACCCCTGCTCCGAGCAGGTTCATGTCTCAACCAGGACCAGCCAGTCCAAGGACCGGGCTTCTTAATCCTTTGAGGGCGCCTCCTTCGTGGGGGCGCAAGATAAGGTCAAGATCCACAAGTCCGAGTCCACTGGGTTCACCGCTGAAATGGGTCCAAAGGATGTGATCAGCATCACCTTCTGCCTCCATTGCCAGCCTACCATGGAGCTCCTCTCCAAAGAGGAAGTCATCTACCCCGACTAAGCTACGGAAGAAATCTGAGAAGCTGCCGACGGAGGAGAAGGCGGCTGCACAGCCAAACAGGCTCAACCAGCACAGGCAAAGAACTCATCAGCGATTCCGTCGATGGCTACTACTACCATGGCAGCTACGGACACTGAGCTTATGAGGGTAGCTCCCACGGCGCAGAAAGTGTCACTGCTCCAAGCCATGACACCACCGCAGAGACTTTGTCAAAGTCTGCAGACACTCCAGAAGGGGTGAAACCACCCAGGTCCCAGTTCAAAGCCCTCGGGGAGGAAAAAAGGGGGGGGCAAGTAGGCCCCAAAACAGCTCTCCTAGGTCGTCACCCAAACTATGGAGGTCTTGTCCACGAACGATGTTCAGGAGTCCTCACATACGGTTCATGAGGACAATGATGAAGAGGACGATGATGAAGGCACAGGGCCTAGTTCTCCTGTTCTGCCTTCTCTGCCGAGAGACATTTCTTTGTATATTCTATCGACTCTACACACCTTGGTGTCAGAGATCCAGATGAGAATGCCTATGGCGCCGGTACCTGTGGTCCCCCTGATCCCCGATCAGCCTCCGCCGAAGAAGAGGAAGACTCATCTGACGGCCCCATATCAACCTCCTCCACCACGTCGAGCCCCAACTCCCCCAGCAGACCATGACATGGATAGAGGAACGGATACGGCCACAACGACATATGATGATGAAGACATCGTCGCAGCAGACAGTGAATCACCACATTTGGATGCCCCACATAGGGTGTCACCACAGGATGAGGAGGGTTGGTTCCACTCCATGATTGCCAGGGCCTCCCAGCTATTCAACTGATGCCCGAGGAAACCAAGAAGGAGGGCTTCTTGTGTCAAACGTACAAGGCCAAGAGGAAGACGATCATGCCCTTTTTGGATGATATTTGGGAAGGGGGACTGGCCCACATGAAGAACCACATCAAGGAAGCCAACGCGCTTGCAATCCTGGCCAGGTACGACAGGGAATATTGAGGCCGATCCTGGAGTTCCTCCCCGATAAGATGATGGAAGCCCTCGGTCTCTTCCAGGAAGGGGAGGTGGCGTCAGATCACCTTATCACAGTGGCACTGGACGTCGCCCGCAAGGGGTTCTGGCAAATGGGAAACAGTGTCTACCTTGGTTGACAGGGATGGATGAAAGCCACTAATTTCCGTCAGGAGGTTCAAGCAAAGGTGCTGGACATGCTCTTTGACGGGGAAAATCTGTTTGGGAAGGCCGTCGACGAGTTGCTCCAGGCCATCAAGACGGATACAGAGACGGTCCATTCCCTTTGCATTCTCCAAAAACACTGCTTGTCTTCTTTTCGCTCCTCCTGGGAAAAATTGAGCAGGTCTTCAAAAGGGTTCTCCACGTTGTACAGACAGCCTTCCCGATCTTCAATGCAAGAAGCCTACAGAGGCGCTTCCAGGCCTACTGTAGCGGAGGACAGAGTTGCCGTCAAGGCATGACACCGGTGCCCAAGCAAGCCTGAACCAGCCAGGCCACACGGCCCCCACTCATTCACCAGAGTGGGAGGCCGGCTGATGCAGTTCATCAGCAAGTGGAGAAAGATCACCACCGACAGATGGGTGCTGGACGCTCTCGTAGAAGGACACACTTTGGAGTTCCAACGTAGGTGTTCGTGGATCCCTCAGGTTCCCTGTCAGGAGCAGCACATTCCTCAGCTTCTGGAAAAGGTAAAAGCCATGCTATGAAAAGGGACAATAGAGCTGGTTCCCCAACGGCTCCAGGGCTCCGGAGTCTATTCCAGATACTTTCTAGTCGGAAAGAAGACAGGGGGCTGGAGAACCATCCTGGACCTACGACGTCTGAAGAAATGTTTAAAGTCCCAAAAATTCAGGATGGTCACGTTGCAGGACATGCACGGCCAACTAGAAAAGGAAACTTCTTGACGTTGTTAGACCTGGAGGATGCCTATTTCCACATCCCTATTCATGAGAAACATCGGAAATGTCTGCATTTTGTGGTGCCGGGCCAGCACTACCAGTTCAAGACCCTACCATTCGGCTTGAAGTCGGCCCCAAGAGTGTTCATGAAATGCCTGGCAGCAGTGGCGGCACATCTATGTCTACAGGGCAAACACGTATACCCGGACCTGGATGACTGGCTGATACGCTTCCACTTGTGGGAGCTGGCTGAGGAACACACAGAGACGACCGTGCGACTATTGACGGATCTGGGATTCTCCATCAACTATCCAAAGTCCTGCTTAACGCCATTGCAGAATGCGCAGTTTCTAAGTGCCAGATTCAAGACAGTGTCTTGCCTTGCATTACCCTCAGAGAAGAGCTTACCAGCCATTTAGGGAAAGGTGCAATGACTGTCATCGACGAAGACGGCCACGGTGCTGGCCATCAAGTTGTTACATCATCTTGAACATTGGCTCACTCCATTAGGAACAAACATTTGCCTTGAATCATCTCACCGGCCGGCTCGCGATTGGGAATCTCAACTCTGTCCCTCTCAACACCGTCTCAAACTGCAGCAAAGTGTCTAGAAGACAATGAAGTGTTCATTGCCTAACTCTGAAAGTTGGATTCTCTGTACCAGCGATTGTAGCACAAAGATGAGTTTAGCACTGCAATCGCTAACATGGCAACAGTGGCAGGCATTTTTAGCAACCGTAGGTTGTGTGGCCATAGTTTTGAACTGCGATAGCAGCATTAGAGTGTTGCTTCACAACGGCATGTCATGGCGTCAGTGTGTGCTTGTAAACAGCCCTACTGTCTAAACACATAGGTGTTGTGGAAGGTCAAAAGACCGGACAAAACTCTGGATGACTACTGTAGGCCGTCCAACACAGTCAAACAACACACAGACACCTGAATATATAGCAGATGACCTTACTGTCTACACACACAAAATGGTATTATGGAAGGTCGCAAGACCCAGCGCCACATTCTGGCTTCTATTATAAGAAGCCCACAATTAGCAAATCTGTTAGTGCCCAAAGGTTGTCTCAATGGCAGATATTGCTCTGTAGCATTTCACATAAACATGAAACCCAACAAACACAGGTGGTGTCGCCATTTTGATATGTCACGTTTTATGAATATTTTAACTCTTACTGCCGTATTGTTTTATGCCTGTATAAGTTGTCGCTTACCAAATGACCTGTGTTCTCTTCATACATTTGACGCCAGATACCATGTTTAGGCACTTGCAAGCAATGGAAGCCATGAGGAATTTTTCTGAGTTCCGCCAAGAGGCCAGCATGCTCCACTCCCTTACACACCCATGCATCGTGGCACTAATTGGGATCTGCATCCACCCTCTGAGCTTCGCTCTCGAACTGGCTCCTTTGGGAAGTCTCAACAGCATCATATCGGAACGCTCAAAAGGTATCATCCATGTACTTTCTTTCCATGTGTGTGTGTGTGCGTGCGCGCGCGCGCGGATGGCCAATCAGATTGAGAACATCTATCACCTTCACTCTCTCTCTCTCTAATTGCCCCTATGCTTTCTCTCCCACTCACTCAATCTTCAGTCTTGCCTGCACTTGCGCAGTCTCAATGTCACCAGGCCTAGTAGGATCGTTGTCTCTGTCTTCTCTCTGTTCCCCTTCCCTTGCCTCTTCGCGCCTTGAAACACTTGTGTATAGGCGCGTTATAAATGCCATATCATATCATCACCAGGCACCCATTGAGAATAAAATGTATGTTTTGTTTATCATATATTTTAGGTGTTCACTTTATGCCGCTTGGTCATATGCTGACGCACAGGGTTGCGTACCAGATTGCAGCGGGCCTGGCTTACCTACACAAAAAGAACATCATATTCTGCGACCTGAAGTCCGACAACATTCTGGTGTGGTCTCTGGATGTGAAGGAGTATGTGAACGTCAAGCTCTCCGACTATGGAATTTCTCGACAATCCTTCCATGAAGGAGCTCTTGGGGTGGAAGGGACTCCTGGTTACCAAGCGCCAGAAATCAAGCCCCGAGTAGTTTATGATGAAAAGGTAAACCTTGATTCCACTTGTGCATACCGTTCTACTTAATTCTTAGACTTTGTTTGATGTGGGCTTTTACCAAACTACTTTCGCATGCATGTCTTTGACCACCATTTCTCCATCCCCAGTTACCCATCCCACTATCCACGAGTTTTGGCACAACTGGGTGTTGACCTTTCTCTCATTTTGTTACTACCACTCCTCTTATGACATAGAATAATGGTATGCCATCATCCCAGAGCAAAGAGCTGCAGTGCCCAATTCCCGCTAGTTTTAAGTGTCCTACTACAAGCCAGTGCTTTAGTGCTTCTGTGCATCTGGACTATATTGCGGCCGCCCACTTGCGACGCTTGAAGTGGTTGTCTTCTCTATGCAGAATTGCATCTCCTCCCAGATGGTGGCTGGAGTGCACATAGAGAGTACGCCTTTCAATAGGA